>NC_059225.1:36296084-36896084 GCF_020615455.1 Coregonus clupeaformis
GTACGATTCCTCCCGCTTGACTCCGTCTGGAACTGCGGGACACCTGAGGGGAACATAACAAGAGGGATTATTTCACCGTTCGTCAAAGGTAACGCCCTCGGCCGTTATTATGATTTTCTGTTGGTTTGCGCGTATGTGATACATGTTACCGTTCCTGCCCCTCGCACCTCACCATGTACGCGTGTAACTGCCAGTATGGCTGACCCTTTGATCTGTTTTTGAAGGGCACCTTCATTACTGTCTCCTCCCTTCGGCCTGCACCGTCACCGTCCTCCCCTTTAGTTCGGCGACGGTCTCCCAGTAATGGTTGGGGTTTTCGTTGTTAGGAGTATCCAGGAATATCGGGGCCATCTTACCCGATGCGGTCCCGGGTGGTGTTTTCACCCTCATCACTCGGGGCCTCTTCCTCTAGCCGGTCAGCACGGAATAATTGTCTCAGCCGATCTATTGAGTAGAGCAAGACTCTCCGGCTTAGCGAATGTCGTTATTCGTGACTGTGATACTCCCATTGCTCGCAGTACCTCGTTGTTGCGAGTTGGCCACTTGCCCCTGGCCCCCACCGGGAATCCATGGAAGGGGATCTTATTTATCTCTGGGAGCCTTTTGAGAATCATCGGAGCAGTCGGGAGATAGTGCGCAATCTTTTGAGATCTCGCCACCTCGAGGGTGTCAAAGGCGACTTCATATCGCACGGTAACATCCACCACCAAAGCTGTGCCTTTTTTCACGAATATCAAGTCTAGTTTCCTCAGTTTCCCTTCTTTGGAAAAGATAAGCATCTCCTTTAACGTTCCATCCGTTGCTTTCGGCTTCCGTTACCAATAGGTCACACACCTTGTTGTGCCTATTTATGTGCGCTCCTTGGATCGACTGGCATTGACCCAGGATGTGAGAGCATGATTCGTACGGAGCTGGGCAGCGCCTGCAAGGAGTCCATCTCCGGCCTTCCTCTCGCAAATATCTCGCGTGTGGGATAAACGTTTGCTCTCAACTTAAGACCATCGATGTACTGGCCCTGCTTGAATCTCACTGTTGAGGGATTTGCCAACCAAGTATTGCTGGTCTTGTCATTGCCAAATGCCAACGTCCCTATGCCTTGGCATTCCAGGCTAATCCATTTCCGCATTTCCTCCTGCCTCCAATCACTCGGGACGTCACAGAGCCAGTTGGTTTATTTTCGAGGGTTGGCATCTCTTTATCGATTCCTCCGGCTCTCAACCATAGTCCCTTAAACTCTGACTCTTCCACTGTACTGCGAGTTATCCTCTGCGTGCACTCGTCCGCAGAGTGCCACAGCCGGTGGATCCTTCTGGCCTGGATCGATGGAATCTGGCGTGCCAATTTCACGATACCCAGCCCCCCCATCTCTGTGTTGAGTACAGCAGCCCGTTACAGGTGCTCGGGGGGAGGTGTAGCCATTCCTTTATTGCCCTTCTTATCGTTCCATCGAGTTTTGTTAAGTCAGCCAACTTTAGGTTGCCGTGGTCAGCTTTGTAGATCAGCCTCGGTACAGCATAGGAGTTCAACATCTTCACCTTTTGTGGAGGTTTTAGCGCCGCCCGCCCAATCTTGCATATCCAATCACGGAGTAGCCCGATCAGTTCTGGCTTGACAATATCTGCCCAGGGGTTTATTTGCATGCCGAGGTATCTTTCTGATTCCTCCGGCCCAATCATGTGCACGTCCTCTCCATTCAGTTTCCAGGCTGAACAGTCATTCACCTTGAACGAGGACTTGCCGTTGCCCCCCTTTTCAATAAAGAAACTGTGGCACTTGGAAGGTTGCACCCTTAGCCCCGTTAGTAGGCAGAATTGTTCCAGAATTTCAATGTTTTTCCCCATGCCCTTCACAGAGTTGCTCAACAACACCAAGTCATCGGCAAACACTAGCGTTGTGGTCTGGCTGCCTTCTGACCCAACCCCAGAGCCGTAGCGTTCGAGAGTCTGGATCAACGGATCCAGCGCCAGATTAAACAGCAATGGTGACATCGGATCACCTTGCTTAACACCGATCAGCATGTCAATCATCGGGGATTTTACTCCTTCGATGATGATCCTAGTTGCGCTTTTTCATAGGTGCTTCCGATTAAATCCATGATGTGTTGGTCGAGGCCCCTTTGCCCTAGAGCATGCCGGATGTGCTCATGTGACACTGAGTCGAAAGCCTTCGCAAAGTCCACAAATACCACTGCTAGGGGTGTTCGCTGTTTCTTGCTATGCTTGATGAGCCCCTGTAGCAACATTAAGTTTTCAGAACACCTTGGTGGATATGAAGCCGCGTTGTCGCGGATTTATCGGGCAGGCTCTTGCTAGCCTTGCTGTAATAATCCTAGAGAAGAGCCTTGTCACTACTGAACCGATAGTGATAGGCCTCCATCCTCCGATTTGCATCCGCTCCATTGGGTCCGCCGTCTTTGGTATTAAAGTAGTCATCGGCAAACACTCTTTGAAGGTTGAGGGTAGGGCCCCTTCCACCAGCCACATCGAAAACAAGCTGGACAACTTCTCTCCCTTCGGGTCCCAACTGACCAGACTTTCTCTGGTCACTCCGTCTGGTCCCGCTGCCGTTCCCTTTTTCATTCCCTTGAGGTTTTCGCATACCTCTGTTGTTGAGATCAGGTGCCTGAATTCGTCGTTGTCAGCACCTCCTTCTGCTCTGAATTGGCCCAGCCCGTTGAACGACTCCGTGGCCCGCCACCTGTTGGCAAAGGCCAGAGTGAGTTCTGGTATGGGGATGGCGCACAAACCGTTCATCTCACCGTCAAGGATTAGGGCCGCCAGTTTGGACTGGTCTTTCTCGAACAACATCTGTTGTTGACGGTAGACTGCACTCTTGGCATTACCTCTTTTGTTGCCGCTCATAGGCTTCTTTTCCTTCTTACTGCTGTCACCTTCAGTTCCGGCCCCTTTGCCCAACAACTTCTGTAGTTCAAGTGCCGAAGATTCGATCAGTGTACTATCCTGGTCTGCACCCCTCAAGGAAATTGTGGTGGACCCGATTTTGTGCTCACCCTCCCATCCCCGGGAGGTCTTGACCGCCGCTCTAAGTTTGACGCGGACCCCGTGTATTGGGGATGGTGGTTCGCCTGGGTTGGACAGCCCCCTGATCTCGTTGTCCGCCGCGGGGGCTTCCTCTGGTCCTTCATTTTTAGTCGCTGCTTCTCTCACCTGCTCGCGGGTCCTCCCCGGTAGGCTCTTGGCAACCATACTATGGATATAGTTGTGGCCCTCAAACCGTTTGTATCGGATTTCCATCTCCTCCCACTCCGACCAGCCGTCATTTTTGTAATATTTTCCTTTCCGCTTCTCCTTGATCGTTCTCACCCCCTCTATTGCCAGGAAAAGTCAAAGGGCTAGGTGGATGTGCCTCTTGTGCTGGGAGAGGCCGACCCCGGATCCAAAGCCTTTTTTGCAATGTTCGCACGCGAACACTGCCACTGTCGCAACCCGGGTCTCTGTCATGCCCTTGCACTTAGGGACGTGACAGGAGGTTGCATGGCTATTGGGGTCGGAACGCCCGCACAAGATGCATTTGTATACAACTTTCACCAGGCTATGGCAGATCTTGAAGTGCCTGATGACGCTGCCCAGTTGTTTAAGTTTTTCACCGCATAGCCCGCAGCTCAGGTCATGTACCGGGATTGAGATGGTCGTGGTATCCGCGGTTAGAGGCTTGTCCCGAAGAGGGAAGGGAGCAGGGTATGGTTCGGACCGAGCTGACTGGGGTGGCAATGCAACCTTCTTTCCTCCGATGTTCAGTGTTTTGGACGGAGTGGCTGGTTCGTTTTCCCCCGAGGCGCCTCAATGACCAAGTCCACCCCCGCGTCCGGCACTCTGGGGGGATCCCGGCTCGCGGTCTGAGTGTTTGTAAGGCAACAACGTTTACTCGGCTGGCTAGGCCGGGGTTCGTTCGAGTTTCCATATCTTTTTCTCCCAGAGTCCCAGGAATATAGGACTGTGGAAGCTCAGTAGCTTTTTCTCCCCGAGTCCCCAGAGTATAGGACTGTGGAAGTTCCTGGTCGCATGACCTCACGGCGTTCGGAAAATCCCGCCGTTGGTGCCAGTTTTGATAATCCGGGTTGGTCGCCCTGGACCGGTAATGGATTAGTATCCATTACCTGGATTGAGCTCAACCAAGGACTACCGTAAACTGTATCTGGCGTCCTTCAGCTGGGATGGGCATCCGTTTCCTACTGCTTGTCTCCGTCTGACACCATGAGATACCCGACGGAAATATAACAGAGGGATTATTCGACCGTTCAAAGGTAACGCCCTCCGCCATTGTATGATGATTTTCTGTTTGTGCCTATGTGATACTTGTTACCGTTCCTGCCCTTCGCACCTCACCATGTGCGCGTGTATCTGTCAGTATGGCTGGCCGTGTGTCATGTTTGAAGGGCACCTTCATTACCATGTCCTCCCTTCGGCCTGCACCGTCGTCGTCGTGCCCTTTTGTTCGGCGAAGGCCGTGGTGGTCTCCCAGTAGAGTATCCACGAATATCAAGCCCATCTGACCTGATGCGGCCTCTGGGTGTGTTTTCACCCTCATCACTCGGGGCCTCTTCCTCTAGCCGTTCAGCACGGAATAATTCTCTCAGCAGATCTATGTAGAGCAAGACTCTCTGGCTTACCAGCTTTGCGAATGTCGTTATTCCAGACTGTGATACTCCCATTGCTCGCAGCACCTCGTTGTTGCATGTTGGCCACTTGCCCCTGGCCCCCACCGGGAATCCGTAGAATGTGATCTTTTTCACCTCTGGAAGCATTTTAAGAATCGTCGGAGCAGTCGGGAGATAGTGCGCAATCTTTTGAGATCTCGCCACCTCGAGGGTGTCAAAGGCGGATTCATATCGCACGTTAACGTCGACCCCCAAAGCTGTGCCTTTTTTCACGAATATCAAGTCTGGTTTCCTCAGTTTCCCTTCTTTGGAAAAGATACGCATCTCCTTGATAACGTTCCATCCGTTGCTTTCGGCTTCCGTTACCAATAGGTCACCTTGTTGTGTCTATTTATGCGTGCTCCTTGGATTGATGGACATTGATCCAGGATGTGTGAACAAGATTCGTACGGGGCTGGACAGAGTCCATCTCCGGCCTTCCTCTTGCGAGCATCTCATGCGTGGGATAAACGTTGGCTCTCAACTTAAGACCATCGATGTACTGGCCTTGCTTGAATCCCACTGTTGAGTTATTTGCCAACCAAGTATTGCTGGTCTTGTCATTGCCAAATGCCACCGTCCCTATGCCTTCGGTGGCCAAGCTGATCCATTTCTGCATTTCCTCCTGCCTTCAACTGTGCCACAACCGGTGGATCCTTCTGGCCTGGATCGATGGACTCTGGCGTGCCATTTTCACGATGCCTAGCCCCCCCGTCTCGGTGTTTTGCATAGAGCAACCCGTTACAGGTGCTCAGGGGGAGGTGGAGCCATTCCTTTACTGACGTTCTTATCATTCCATCGATTTTTGTTAAGTCAACCAACTAAGTTGCTGTGGTAGCTTTGTGGAGGTTATAGCGCCTCCCGCCTGATCTTGCATATCCAATCACGAAGTAGCCCGATCAGTACTGGTTTAACAATGCCTTCCCACGGGTTTATCTGCATGCCCAGATATTTCTCAGACTCCTCGGGCCCGATCATGTGCATGTCCTCTCCATTCAGTTTCCAGGCTGAACGAGGACCCGTTGCCACCCTTCTCAATGAAGAAACTGTGGCACTTGGTGGGTTGCACCCTTAACCCTGTCAGTAGGCAGAATTGTTCCAGAATTGCGATGTTTTGTCCCATACCCTTCACCGAGTTGCTCAACAGCACCAAGTCATCGGCAAATGATAGAGTGGTGGTCTGGCTTCCTTCTGACCCAACCCCAGAGTCGTAGCGTTTGAGTGTCTGGATCAACGGATCCAGTGCCAGATTAAACAGCAGTGTTGACATCGGATCACCTTGCTTAACACCGACCGCCATGTCAATCATCTGGGATTTTACTCCGATGATGATCCTAGTTGTGCTTTTCTCATAGGTGCTCCCGATTAGCTCAATGATGTGCTGGTTGAGGCCCCTTTGCCCTATAGCATGCTGGAGGTGCTCGTGTGAAACCAAGTCGAAGGCCTTCGCAAAGTCCACAAAAACCACGGCTAGGGGTGTTCGTTGTTTTTTACTCAGCTTGATAAGGCCCTGTAGCAACATCAAGTTTTCTGAACAGCCTGGGGAGGATATGAAGCCCCTTTGACTCTGATTTATCGGACAGGCTCGTGCCAGCCTGGCTGTAATAATCCTGGAAAAGAGCCTTGCCACTACCGAAATGATAGTGATTGGCCTCCATCCTCCGATCTGCCTCTGCTCTATCGGATCTGCCATCTTGGGTATTAGTGTAGTGCAGCACTCTTTGAAGGCCAAAGGTAGGGCCCTGACACCAGCCACATCGAGAAAAGGCTAGCCAACTTGTCTCCCTTTAGGTCCCAACTGACCAGACTTTGTCTGGTCCCGCTGCAGTGCCCTTTTCCATTCCCCTGAGGTTTTCATATACCTCTGTTGCTGAGATCAGATGCTGGAATTCATCATTGTTGGCCCCTCTCTCCGCACGGAATTGGCCCAGCCCGTTGAATGGCATCATGGCCCGCCACCGGTCGGCAAAGGCCAGAGTTAGTTCTGGCATAGGGATGGCACACGCACCATTCGTCTCTCCATCTAAGATTAGGGCTGCCAGTCTGGACTGGTCTTTGTCAAACAGCGTTTGCTGCTGACGGAAGGCCACTCTCTTTGCTTCCCCTTTCTTCTTCATGCTCCTGGGCCTAATTTCCTCCACCGTGTTCTTACCTTGCTCTCCCACACCTTTTCCCAGCAACTTCTGTAGTTCTAGCGCCGAGGACTCTATCAGTGCACGATTCTGATATACACCCCTCAGAGAGAATGTTTTGGTCCCGATTACGAGATCACCCTCCATCCCCCTGTTGGTCTTGACCGCTGCTCGGAGTTTGTAGCGGACCTCGCATATAGGGGGTGGTGCCTCTCCTTGGTTGGACAGCCATCTCTGTTCTCTGATCGCCCTTGTGGCATCCGCGGGACCATTGTTTAACGTCGCTGCCACTCTCAGGCGTCCTCGCTTGTACCTCACCTGCTTTCGGGTCCTCCCCGGTAGGCCCCTTGCCACCATACTGTGGAAAGCTTTGTGGCCCTTGAATTGCTCATACCGGCGGATCATCTCCTGTTCCTCCCATATTGACCAGCCCTCGTTGGTCTTACCACTCCCGTTCCGCTTTTCCTTGATTTCTCTCGCCTCTGACTTTTGCTGGCAATAAAGGGCTAGGTGGACGTGCCGCTTATGCTGGGAGAGGCCGACCACCGTTACAAAACTTTTTGGGCAATGTTCGCATGCGAAAGCTGCCTTAACCACAATCCGGGTCTCTTTCACACCACTACACTTTGGAATGTGACAGGAGATTAAATGTCTGCTGGGGCCGGAATGCCCGCAAGTGCTACATTTGTATAGTACTTTCACCAGGCTGTGGCAGATCTTAAAGTGTTTCATGACGCTGCCCACTTGTCTAAGCATTTCACCACATAGCCCGCAGCTCAGTTCATGTACCGGGATTGAGATGAGCATGGTGTCTGCGGTTGGAGTGTTGACCTGGCTAGGGTCAGTGCCCTGAGATTGTTCTGAATGAGCTAGCTGTGGAGGCAGCACAACCTTCTTCCCTCCATGTTCCGATGCCATGGAGGGGGTCATTAATTTGCTTGCCCACTGAGGTGCCAAACTGCCTGGGTCCCCCGACATTAAAATCCCTCCCCATAAAGATGCAGTTGGCTAAAAGGGCACGCCCCCCCAACCACCACTGTGCTCCACCTCAAAACCACCTGTGGGGTCTTGAATAAAATGGCAACACCATCGTTTTTATTAAAATTGGATCCGCTCCAAATGGAGGGCCCGTGCTGCCACTTCTCCTCCCATTTACTGTAAGAGGATAAAAAGGGTAGACCACACTCCTGTAATAAAAACACATCTGAATTAACACTTTCTAAAAAGGATGAAACCGATTGTGCTCTTACTTCTGTTTTTACACTCCTAACGTTAATGGTGATGTTAAAAGCCATGAAAGAGGTGAGTAAACACAGTGCTGAAAGGAAAGAAGGCATTAAAACAGTTTAAAAGGGGTTATTTTTCATTTTTCAGGTCCTTTCTCGCTCTCCCTACGGGGTAGGGGTAGGGGGGGGGGGTAAAAACTGGGTTTAAAAATGAGTCCTGGTTTGGAGAGTTGGAGGGGAAGACCGTGGATTCCTCCTCTCCCTGGGAGCTCTCCCACTCCAATTTTCCTTTATTTTACTCGCCCTGTTCGGGGTCGGAGAGCTCCTCTGCGTTTCTCTTCCGTAGGGGAAGGTGTTCGTCCAGGGTCTCTCCCCCCTTTCCTGTACCTTCCTCACTTGACAGTGTCGTTTGTACATGTTTATTTAAAACAATAAAACAATCCTATATAAAAGTACCCATTCTTGTAAAAGCCGATTAGTAAAAGCCATTTAAAATGTACAAATGATTTAACAAAGTAAAACATTTTTAAGACGTTAAAAAGCTGTTTTCGGTCCTTTGTACAAAAACGGGGTGAGTCCTTATCAAAAAAGCCTCCTCTTGCTCTTCCTGAAACGACTACGTACCCGTCCGTCGGGGCCCAGAGGAGACTCCTCCCCTAGGCGCATCGCCCTAGGCGCCGCAGCGCTGTCAGGCCGTGGCCGCCGGGACCTTGGGTGTTGTGGGGGACCCTTCGCCTGGGGTCGAGGCCCCCTGTCGTTCGTACCACCCCAGGGCTTCCGTGGCTACCAAAGCCACTGCCTGGGGGGTGGTCTCTACCTGTTTCCCCACCAGCAGGTTGCGGGAGGACCACAGTGCGTCCTTCAGACACGTGAGGGTGGGCCAGAGTTTTGTGAAGGCTTTGATGTTATAGGCCTTCGTCCCACCCCATATAGCACGAGCTGGGGTGTTAGGTCCTCCCCTGCTGGCAGGCGTGGGGAGATCAGGGGGCCTGCTTCCTTCCACAGGTCCCGTGCGGCTCTGCACTCCCAGAGCAAGTGCCTCACCGACTCTTCTTGGCCGCAGCCTGGTCGGGGGCACGCGGATGTCCTCGCCATGCCCCGGGAGTGCATAACGGCCCTGACCGGGAGGATCTCATGGGCGACCATCCAGGACAGGTCACGGTGCCAGTTCAGCAGAGCAGGATGGGACACGTTGCGCCAAACCGTTGTGGGCTCGCCTATAGCAAGCCCGCGCACTGGACACACCGGTTCCCGTTCCTGCACAAGAGAGAGAAGAGAGCGGTGTTTAGTTAAAACAGTGACAGGCTCCTTTTCCAGTTTAAAATGTCTTAAAAACGTTTGGAGCTGGATATAGTGTGTGGGGAGCAGGAAAGAGACTGGGGCTCGCAGGTCGACTGGGATCAGCCTCAGAGACCTGAGGTAAGACCCCAGCCAGAAACGTGCGAGGGTCTGGGTCTTGTTGTTGACCGGGGAGGTGGCAAGAGTGAGATGTAATGCTGTATAGCGGCTGCCCAGGAACAAGTAGAGGTCAGGCAAGCCTTCCCCCCCTTGAACCTGGGCCTCTTTACCACCTCCCTCCTCAGCCTCTCCCACTTGCTTCCCCACAGAAAATAAAAAAGCATCCGGTCCAGAGCTAAAAGAGTTGTTCGTGGGGGGATAAAAACAGAACTGATTAATGAAAGGACAGGTAAAATCACAGCCTTGATGATTAAAACCTTGCCCTCAAAAGTCAGTCGTCTTAGTGCCCAAAAACCCAGTCTCTGTCTTACTGTCCCTAACATCCCGGTCCAATTACCACTACCTCCTCCCTCCCTGTCGAATTTAACCCCCAGCACCCTTATATCCGTCATTTTAACAGTCAGTGGTAGTCTGGTCAAGTCTGAGTCTGCCCACGGTCCGAAAAATTGGGCCTCTGTCTTGTCTCTGTTCAGTCTCGCCCCAGAGGCTCGTCCGTACCAGTCAGTCCTGTCCAGAGTCCTGTCAACAGATAAAAGGTCGGTGCATAAAATGTTAACGTCGTCCATGTAAAAAACGCACTTGGCGGTCATCCCCCCACTCCCCGGGATACCCACCCCACTGATCCGTTGGTCCCTTCTCAAGACCTGTGCCAGTGGTTCTATGCAGGCCACAAACAGGAGGGGAGATAATGGACATCCCTGACGGACGCCGCAGTGTACTCCCACTGCTCTTGACAAATGCCCATTTACAAGGATTCTGCTGGTGATGTCCCCATACAGCAATCCCACCCAAGCTAGAAACCTTTCAGGAAATCCCATTTTTTTTGCAGTACCTTGAAGAGGTACTGGTGCGAGACCCGATCAAAAGCTTTCTCAAAATCTAAATTTAGGACTATAAGCCGCATGTTTCTGTCTCTCGCATAACAGATGGCATCTCTGATCAGTACTAGGCTGTCCGTGATCTTCCTTCCCGGAATGGCACAGGCTTGATCCGGGTGGATCACCTCCCCTAAAACAGAAGACATTCTGAGTGTTAAAACCTTGGTAAAAAGTTTACAGTCAAAGTTTAAAAGGGTGATCGGTCGCCAGTTTCTAAGGTCAGTCCTGTCATTTTTCTTGAATAAAAGGGTCACGATTCCTGTTCTAAAACTGTCGGGTAGTCTGTCAAGTTGTTCAAAGTCAGTAAAAACAGTCAGAAGTTCGTCGGCTAAAACATCCCAAAAGGTCAGATAAAACGCCAAAGGGAGGCCGTCCTCCCCCGGTGATTTACCCCTCTTAAAATGTCTTAGTCCTTTGTCGAGTTCTGTCATTGTGAAGTCTTTTATTAGGTCGTCTGTGTTTGGTATAGTCCTGTCAATGTATGTTAAAACCTCCTCCATTGTTTCCTCACACACATCTTTAAAACCAAACAATTCCCCATAAAAACCCTCGACTACTTTTTTAATTCCCTGTGTGTCTGTTTTTAAAAACTCATCTTTATCTTTTAAACCCGTCATAACCCTACCCTTACTAACTATCTTTTAAAAAAAGTACCTGGTACATTTTTCCCCCTCTTCTAATTCCCTTTCTTTACTTCTTAAAATAACCCCCTTGCTCTTCTGTTATGCTAAAAATGCCATCTCTTTCTTAACGTCTTTGATTTCTTGGTTAAAATCAAAACACTGTTCCAGTCGCTTCTGCAGTCCCAACATGCGTCTATCTTTTTCTTTACATTTTTTCTTTCCTATTTCTCTAAAGAAGGTCATCGTCTTACCCTTCACCATTTCCCACCACTGTGCTCGTATGTCAAAGAAGTCCTGTAGCGTCTGCCACTGGCTGAACTGCTCCCTGTACTGGCTAACTACTCTATCATCTTTTAAAAGGGAGCAGTTCAGTTTCCAGGGCCCTCTTCCTACAGTCACACCCAAAGTTAGTGAAAGGTTGCACGTCAGCATCACGTGATCTGAGAAGAAAGCAGGGGTTATTCTAGCATCAGTTGGCGGGTAAACAGATAGTCAATGCGAGAGGCTCTGATGCCGTCACCACTGGTCCAGGTGAAGCCCTCCTCTCTTGGATGCAGGGTTTTAAAACAGTCAGTTTAAAATCCCTGCACAACCCTTGCAATAAAACACTGGACCTATCTACCTTAAAATCTTCTCCCGCTCCTCCCCTGTCTGCTCTACTTAAAACACAGTTAAAATCCCCACCCACCACTAGAGGATCCCTCCCCAGCATGTGGGACTGCAGGTCCTCTAAAAGTGTGCACCGGTCATGTTTGTTATTAAAACCATATACATTTAGCACGTTAAAATCCCTCCCCATAAAAGTACAGTTGGCTAAAAGAGCACGTCCCCCAACCACCACTGTGCTCCCCTTCACCACCACCTGTAGAGTCTTGAATAAAATGGCAACACCATCGTTTTTATTAAAATTGGATCCACTCCAAATGGAGGGCCCGTGCTGCCACTTCTCCTCCCATTTACTGTAAGAGGTTAAAAAGGGTAGACCACACTCCTGTAATAAAAACACATCTGAATTAAAACTTTCTAAAAAGGATAAAACAGATTGTGCTCTTAATTCGGTCTTTATACTTCTAACATTTATTGTGGTGATGTTAAAAGCCAAAAAAAGAGGTTAGTAAAAACATTGCTAAAGAATAAAGGCATTAAAACAGTTTAAAATGGGTTATTTTTTAAGAACGTTCTCTCTCTCCCTACGGGGTAAGGGGGGTGGCAGGGAGAGGAGGTACAAACGGGGTTTAAAAATGATTCCTGGTTAGGAGAGTTGGATGGGAAGACCCTGGACTCATCCTCCCCCTGGGAGCTCTCCCACTCCAACTTCCCTTTTTTCTCCTCGCCCTGTTCGGGGTCGGAGAGCTCCTCGGCGTTTCTCTTCCGTAGGGGAAGGTGTTCGCCCATGGTCTCTCCCACCTCTCCCACACGCTCCTCGCTTGACAGTGTCGTTTCCGACACTGTCATCATGCTGTCCGACCCACTTGGGGAGCTCTCACTCACCGTCTCTCCAGAGCCGTCTTTCTAGGCCCTTTCTCCTTCAGGGGTCGCTTCAGTCTGGGGCGGGGAGGGTTTTTGCCTCCACTCCCACTTCTCCCACCACCGCACCTTCCGCGCCCTCCACCTTCTCTACCACCTCCTCCACTACTGCCACCACTTCCTCCACTACCGCCACTACCTCCTCCACTACCGCCACCACCTCCTCCACCATCACCTCCTCCGCTACCTTGGCAACTGCCGCTTCCTTCTTCTGGCGCTCGGAAGCCCGGTCCGCAGCCGCCGCCTCCATCCTGCCAGCCCTGACCTTATTGGCCCAGGAGGAGGGGCAGCTGCGGATGAGGTGGGACCGCTCATCACAGAGGTTGCACGGCCTTCCGTTCGTGCGCTCCTCGTAGCGATGGCCCACCTCCCGGCACTTCATACAGACCACCTTTTCACAGGCTTCTGCTAGGTGGCCATGTTCACCACACTTACGTTACAGATTTGGCTGGTCCTGGTAGTGAACATGGCCCCTGTTTTCTCCGAGGACTATGGTGGATAGGATGGCTTTCAACCCACCATAGCCCCCGGGATCCTCCCTCTGCTGGACAGTCACTCTCCAGGCCCCTGTCCAGATCCCATCGGGATCCTTCACCTGGGTCAGGGGCCCCTTCACGTTGCAGTACCTGCCCAACCATACTGCAACGTCCTCCGGTTGTACCGTTTCGTTGTACATACGGACAATAACAGTTTTAATGCTATTGTCCGTCAGCTTGATCACCTCAAACATTGCTGCGAGGGATCCCTGCTTGTTCTGGGAGTTTCCCCCAGAACTCCCTCAGGAAGCTGGCGCCGGCGAAACTGAAATCGAAACCCTTCCCATAAGCGAGGTTTAGAATGCAGTTTACCTGCGCAGGTAAGAAACAGAGTTCCTTTTGGAGGAATTTTCTGGAGAAATCCAACCGGGATAACTCCATTATTTTCCCTCCCTTCTCAGGAGGCGCACGGCGTGGTGCCTCCGCATGCCAGCCTGTGCTGCTGACATGATGGAGGCCCACTCCCTTTAACCCAACACCAGTGAAAAAAATAAACACAATATAATAGTGGGGGGGGAGCTGGCAGGCCCAGCTATGCTAAGCTAGCAGGGCCTACCAAAACCCGGGACACAAAACAAACTATCTAGCACAGCACCCAACTAACTTATCAACAAAAATAGGGAAAGACATTGGGGGGAAGGGGTTTAAACTAAACACAAAAGGACACGAGGGAAGGATGGGAAATAATACAAAAAAACAATGTACAAGGGCTAGGATGCTAGCAGGCCGTACTAGCAAGTCAGGCTAAGCTAACCAGCTAGCAGGCTGGCCAGCCAACAAAATGGCCCCCCAAGTGAAAACAAAAGGCAACAAACAAAAACTAAGACAAGGGAAAGTTCAGGGGATGGAAATACAATTTCAGGGGTATGGATGGGTTACGGGGGCGGTATAAGACGAACAGAAAGGAACAAGCAATGCCTGCCAAGCCTAAGGGGCGAGGAGGCTAGCAGGCCAGCTAAGCTAAAAGCTAAACAGGCCGGCTAGCCAGCAAGCCAACCAAGCTAGCAAACACAAACAGAAAACAAGGGGGTAAAACTAAAGGGAAACTAGGGCTACAAGAGGATGGGGAAACACAAAGAACAAAAAATAAGAAAGATAAAAGAAACAACAATGAGCAAACACAGAACAAATAATATATATTTTTTTTGATTTCTTTTGAATAAAAAGTAAACACAAAAACACACAACAACAACAAACTAACACAAGGAAAAGCAAGAAATAAATAAGGAAAGAAAAACACAACTCACCCTACAGATGCTGGTGCACCTGTAGTCCACCACCAAACCACCACCTACCCAGGACAAAAAACAATAGTGAAACAGAAAAAAACAATTTTTGACAAGAGCACAATTCTCCGATCACTTCTCAACCAAGCCTAGTAAAATATATATTTTTTTTTTGAAAAAATAATTTATTACGCTCAATGCCATTCATACTTTACAAAATCATACATTTCATTCCCACTCAAATAATATTGGCATTTTTAAATCAAGACAAAACAAACCCCAAACAAAAAACTCAGGGGAGCATCTTCCCTCCCCGTCATCCTACAAACTACCTCTCCCTATATCTCCCCGTCCCTAAACTATATAACCATCTAACTTAACCCCAGCCCTAAACCCCCTTTCCACCTCTCCCGGGCAGCGTGCTGCCCCACTTCCTCTCTTCCCTCTTCATCCTCCCCCTCAAATCTCCTTCCACCCTCCTCACTACCCCTTCCACCCCCCAATCTCTCCCTGTCTTGACCATGTTCTGCCTGGCTCCCCACAGCCCCCGTTTAAAGAGACTCATGAGAAGCCAGAGCAGAAACCTATCCCTATCCGTCCCTCTCGCTCTCCCTACACCTCTCTCTAACTTTGCCCACGTCACCACAAAATCCCCTCTTACCCTTCCTAACAACACCCGTGCCCTAGCCCATACTACTCCGGCAAAGGCACAGTCCCAAAATACATGACGCACAGTCTCCTCCCGCCACAAGACGGTCTTGGGCAGGTGGGGGATCTCGCCAAGCCATGTCGGTACATGATGGACCGTACCGGCAAACACTTGTGGAGGCTCAACCAATTCAGGTCCTTGAGCCTATTGTCCAGGCCCCGCGCCTGCACTCCCTCCCACACCACTGCCGGGATGCCCACTACCGGCGCCAGACTCCCTGCCTGTCTGACCTCCTCGTACAGGTGCCTGTGGTCTAAACCTACTCGGGCAACTTCAACCTCGGGGTGTGCACGCAGCCACTTGGCCGCATGGCCGAAGTGCCACGGCAGCTGTTCCGCCCGAGGACCCGCGTTAGACCACACCATTACGCTTCTCGCCTGATACGAGAAGAACACCCGCAGGAGGTAACCGGACGGGTGTATTACCCGGCTGAGCAAGCTCCGTCAACAGAAAAGAAACAAAAATTGTGTCCAGCTTGAGGGGGGAGATGTGGTACCCCCTACCTCCCTCCCCGATGGGGCAGAGCATGCGCGCCCTGGCGACCCACTCGTACCTGCCACCCCACATGAACTGAAACACTAGCCTCACCAGAGGCCTCCTCAGACAAGCCGGCAATGGGTAGATGTATGCCAAGTACAAAAGAGACGGCAATACATCCACCTTGAGAACCAGGACCTTGCCTATAAAGGACAATGACCTAGCCCTCCACATCGCTAGCTTCCTCTGTACCACTGCGATACCCATGTTCCAGTTCAGCGTCGCTGAGCCGGAGGTCTCAAAATGGACCCCGAGAATCCACAGGGCCCCCTTACAGAGAGATAACCCCCCGGGCACATCCGTCCTACCACGCCATCTTCCGAAGAACTTAACCACGCAAAGTCTTCTGTTAAGAACCGCTCCCGACGCCCGGGTGAAGTCCCCAATAATGGCAAGGGACCTTGTCAGGCACGAGTCCCTGCAAAGCAGCAAGGAAGTGTCATCGGCGTACTGCGTCAACTTGACGCGCAGCCCACCGCTTCCAGGAATCAACAAGCCCTCCACCCCTGTGTCTGCCCTAATGGCAGCCCCCAGAGGCTCCATGTACAGAACGAAGAGGAGAGCCGAGAGCGGGCACCCCTGCCTGACCCCAGACTCGAGGTCAAAAACGTCACCCAAGTGACTGTTTACGCTAACCCGGCACCCCGCTCCAACATATAATGTATGGATCCATCCTACAAACTCCTCCCAAATCCTAATCTACCTAACACCCTGAATAGAAAATACCTATTCACGCGATCAAAGGCTTTCGCCTGATCTAGCGCTGCTATCATTAAAGGCAACCCTCTATCTTCTACCCAAGCGATGGAGTCCCTGATCAACTGTAGGTTCCATCTAATGGAGCGGCCCTCTACCCCGCACGTCTGATCCTCGTGGACGACGTAGGGAAGGGCTGTGCGCAACCGGTCTGCTAAAACCTTTGCAAGTATCTTGTAGTCTACGCACAGCATGGTCAACGACCGCCAGTTGCCAAGGTCTGTTACTTCCCCCTTCTTATAAAGAAGTTACAGCACACCAACAGCCATTGATCCCCCCGGGACCCCCGTCCCAAGGATGGCCTTCAAGACTTCAAGGACCACCGGTCCAAGTATACCCCAAAACTTGAGATAAAACTCGGCCGGCAACCCATCCATCCCGGGCACCTTCCCTTTTCCCATCCTCCTAAGAGCGCTCTCAACCTCTTCTAGGGAAATCTGAGCCTCCATTGCTTCTCTGATGTCCTCCGGCAAACGCCGGGACAAATGTTCTAAAAACACATTTCCCTGCTCTACATCTATTTCCCTCTCCTTAAATAAACCTCGGAAATGGTCAGTTGTCACCCTGACCATCTCCTCTGGCTCTCTGACTATCCTACCATTTTCTTCCCTAACCCCATTCATTACCTTCCTACTCTGTCTGCTCCTAACCGACTTAAAGAACATAGCGGAACAAGTCTCATTGTGTTCTAGAAAGCCAGTATGCGCACGCTCCAGGAAAGCTCGAGCCTTCCGCTCCTGCAGCTCCCTGAGCTGCGCCTTCAGGGCTGCTGATCTCTCCCAGTCAATCGACCCGCCGAGGTTGCCTGCCTCGTACTCGAGTTCGAGCAGCCTTTGGATACGATCCACCTCCCTCCTTTCCTCCCTTTTTTTTCCTCTTAGAATATCCTATTATAAAGGCCCTAATCCTTACCTTAACTAAATCCCACCACTCTAACACCCCCTCACACATGGACCGGAGGCCTTCCATCCTCCGAAAGAAAATGAAAAAGGCGTCAACGAAAACTTGCTCCTCCAACACATCCCGATCTAATTTCCAGTACCCCCTACCGAAGAGGCAGACTGGCGAGCCCACCTGCAGGAGCACCCCGTCGTGATCCGGAAAGAAGACAGGCAACAGCCGCCCAGACAACTGACCCAAAGACCTGGATATAAAAATGTAGTCAAGCCTCCGCGCAACCCCCGGGAGTTGCGCCACGTGGGACCAGCCATTGTCGGGCGTAGTGTGCAGGCCACCATCAACCAAACCATGGCAAGCCATTAGCCCGGTGATGGCACCTGCACTGCTATCCCCCCCTACCCCTAAATCTATATTAAAATCCCCTCCTATCACCAAGTGCCTATTTGTAACACACAGGGGCGCCAGACAGTCCACCATCTCCCTCCTGTCTGCCGCCACCTGTGGCCCATACACCCCCACTAACCTATACCTACTATCCCTAAAAGTAACATCCACCCCCAAAACCCTGCCCTGTATCACAACAAAAGTATCCTCTATTTTCACCTCCCTATTCCCAAACAAAATCCCTACCCCTGTTGAATGCACCCCACCTATACCCCAAACTGACTCCCCCTTATCCCACTCCCTCCTAAACCTCTCAACATCCCCTCCATCCCTCAGGTGAACCTCCTGTAAAAAACAAACATCAAAACCCACCCCTTCCAAAAAACTAAAAACTGCCCTCCTCTTAACAAAATCCCTCAACCCCCTAACATTTAAACTGAAAATATTAACAGAAGGATCCATTATAAGATAAAACCTCACATCAACAAAACAAAAAACCAACAATAACAAAAACAGGAGACTCACCCGATGCTCCCCTGCATCATCTCATCCGGCAGGGAAGTCTTCTCCTCTCCTGACGTCCCCCCGTCCTCCTCCATCTCTCCAGCCCAGGATGCAGGTATAGTGTTAAGCCTTGCATCCTAGGTTCCCCCTCAACACCCTCCATTCCTCCCTCCCTGTAGGCTGCTGGGCTGATAGTAGGGGACCCCACCACCCCAAACAGGAGTTGAGATCCCCCCTCAGACAACCAGGCCTGAACCAACCCTTGGGAGTCACCCTCCACCAAACGTTGAGGGGCTGAGGAAGCCGACGAGGACAAGGGCGTTCTTCCCTCCCCCATCACTCGCTTGGCCACCCCCACCCCCACACTCCCCTCCCCCTCACAGCCTGTCGAGCCCCCCCTCCTCTTCCCTTTCTTCTTCTTTGGTGTTGGAGGCAACGGGGAGACACCACCCCCCCTCCCCGCTATCTCCTCCACCATTCCCCTCATCTCTTCTACTAAGGCGCTCGACATGCTGCTTCCCCACTCCTTCGCTCCTTCCCCCTTCTCCGCTCCTTCTTCTGGTCCCGTCTCTGCTTCTCCTTCCATTCCCGTCTCCGTTTCCTCCTCCTCCTCCTCCTCCTCTCTCTCCACTGACCCAGCCTCCTTCTTCACCTCCTTCCGCCTCCTTCTCCTCCTGTTCCAGCCTTCTCTTCTCCTCGCCCCTCTCCTCTCGCAGCCTCCTTCCTCCCGTCCTCTTCCTGTGCAGTCATTTCCCCTGTGCCATTACTGTAATCCGCTCCCTTTCTTTCTCTTCTCCCCCCATCCCCCGCTCCCCCTCCAGCTGCAGACGCGTACGACCCCTTACGAGCTGGGCAATCACGCCACAGATGTGCTACCGAGCCACACCCGTGGCAAGCCTTGGGCTCGTCACAATCCTTGGCCTCGTGCTCTCCCGACCCACAGAACCTGCATTTTCTGGTGTTGCACGAGGCCAGGATATGGCCGTAGGCCATACACCGCCTGCAGAACGGAGGCTGACGTGCATAAAACAACGTCCCCCTGTCAGCCCCCAGGGAGAACATTGCCGGAGGATGGAGGTAGCCACCCAAACCCTTCGGGTCCTCCCTGAGAAGCACCTGGAACCCTCTCCTCCCGTTCCAGAATCCCAGGGAGTCCCTGAGGTGCCTCACTGAGGAGACGTTATCAACATATCTCCCCAGAAAGGCCCTCACCTCCTCATCCTTTACATGTGGATTGTACATTGTCACGGTGACCACCCTGAAATTGTTCCTTGCCAGGCTGGTCACCTCGTAATGGCACAGGGGTCTTGCTCCTTTTCCTTCTCTCACCTTCTTCATGACTCCCTCATGCTTCTCCTCCAAGTGGAAAGTTACATCATATGCATTCTCCAATGGGTTCCCTTGAAGGCAAAGCACGTCTTTTACTTGAAGCTTCAGGTACCCCATCAAGATATTTCTCCCGAATGTCTCTCTTCCCCACGGCTCCATCTCCTTGTCTGTCCAGGAAAACCTCAGTGTGTTGGCCAGACCCATCCCTGGTATTGGCTTCTGCTGCTCCATTTCTTCCCAAAAAAGCTCTCTTAACAAAAGAAGCCAATAAAAATGAAACCCGAAAAAATCCGGTTCCCACCAAATCCAAAAAGTTAAGCACCCTCCTCCCTCCTGCCTTTCTTCGACCTCCTGAATCAGCGGGCTTTGGGGCACCTCGGTACCAAGCTTGATCTGAGCCAAAAGGCCGAGAAGCGATAACCCACAAATTGACCCCTGCACCCGCTGGGCACCAGGGGGTCTCGGGAGACCTCAGCTGTTTGGCTAAAGTGTGCTCCTCCCATCGCAACCCCTCCACGTTTCCCTGGCGACAGGCGAGTTTTTTTCCATAAAAGTCGCCAATGCGTCAAGTCCCTACTAGCTCTTTACATCCAGTGCCACTATTTTTTCAAAGGCCGGAAAATACGCCAGTCATCGTTGTCGGGCTTGAATTCAATTGGCCGAGTGACTACTTTGACTGGAAAAATACTCAGGTCAGCCAGCATGAACTCAAATGACTGAGCAAAAAGTCTGCGCGGCAGGCAAACAGTCTCTGTTGATTTCTCTTGAAACAAGATATCGGGCTCTGCCAGAAGCAAAGCCCCTCCAAAAATACGTTGAACTCGTAAGTGTTCCTCTCCACGGAAGTCTTTAGTGAAAGGCTTGTGCGTAATGAAGAGAAACAAGAGTCGTATGGAAGTCAGAGGTCGGGGCCCGAGATGCACTCTGTTTACTCTAGGCCGGGTTCTCGCGGGTTGTCCCTGAACCCACTCGTCAAGTTTTCGGGGGCTGTGGGGAAAAAGTCACAGACAGACAGACACAGACAACACAATCCTGGTGAATGCCAAAATATTTTATTTAATTTTTTGGAGGGAAAACGCTGGACCGCACGAAAAGCACTTTGTCCTTCTTTCAGTTTGGAATTTTTCTTTCTCTCTTCTTCTGCTTGTTGTTTACCTACCTCAGTGTAGTTGTTATCCTTGACAATGGGAGAAGTGTTGCACCGTTCCCGGAGGTACTGCAATACAGGTCGATGCGTGGAGCGGACCCCATTTCCGACTCCCTGTTCGAAAAATCTATTTAATATGTAGTCCCCCGATGGGGGACGTATCAGATATTAAACTGATTAGAACAGATTTTTGATACAGCTCATATTAACTCATTTTTCCACAAAAACGGCATAAAAACCAGCGTTACAAGTTGTTTATTTAAAGCATAAAAGTACCCTTTCCCTACCTACATAAGGGACCGAAACGGTGGCGTCCGTATGATCGGTGGGACTCATCATATGGCGAATAAATGATTTAACAAAGTAAAAAAACAAGACATGGAAAGCCTGTCAAAAGTCACTTTGTTAAAAAGCTGTCTACGGTCCTTTGTACAAAAACGGGGTGAGTCCTTATCAAAAAGCCTCCTCCTGCTCTTCCTGAAACGACTCCGTACCCATCCGTCGGGGCCCAGAGGAGACTCCTCCCCTAGGCGCAGTGCTGCCTGGGGTCGAGGCCCCCTGTCGTTCGTACCAGGGCTTCCGTGGCTACCAAAGCCACTGCCTGGGGGGTGGTCTCTACCTGTTTTCCTACCAGCAGGTTGCAGGAGGACCACAGTGCGTCCTTCAGACACGTGAGGGTGGGCCTGAGTTTTGTGAAGGCCTTTGGTTGTATAGGCCTTCGGCCCACCCCATACAGCACAGCTGGTGTTAGGTCCTCCCCTGCTGGCAGACGGGGGGAGGTCAGGGGGCCTGCTTCCTTCCACAGGTCCCGTGCGGCACTGCACTCCCAGAGCAAGTGCCTCATCGACTCTTGGCCGCAGCCTGGTCGGGGGCACGCGGCCCTGACCGGGAGGATCTCATGGGCGACCATCCAGGACAGGTCACAATGCCAATTCAGCAGAGCAGGATGGGCCACGTTGCGCCAAACCGTTGTTGGCTCACCTATAGCGAGCCCGCGCACTGGACACACCGGTTCCCGTTCCTGCACAAGAGAGAGAAGAGAGCGGTGCTTAGTTAAAACCGTGACAGGCTCCTTTTCCAGTTTAAAATGTCTTAAAAACGTTTGGAGCTGGACACAGTGTGTGGGGAGCAGGAAAGAGACTGGGGCTCGTAGGTCGACTGGGATCAGCCTCAGAGACCTGAGGTAAGACCCCAGCCAGAACCGTGCGAGGGCCTGGGTGTTGTTGCTGACTGGGGAGGTGGCAAGAGTGAGATGTAACGCTGTATAGCGGCTGCCCAGGAACAAGTAGAGGTCAGGCAAGCCTCCCCCCCACTTGAGCCTGGGCCTCTTTACCACCTCACTCCTCAGCCTCTCCCACTTGCTTCCCCACAGGAAATAAAACAGCATCCGGTCCAGAGCTAAAAGAGTTGTACGTGGGGGCATAAAAACAGAACTGATTAATAAAAGTCACAGACTTGATGATTAAAACCTTGCCCTCAATTCAGTCGTCTCGGTCCCCAAAAACCCAGTCTGTCTTACAGTTGCTAAAATCCCGGTCCAATTGCCACTACCTCCTCCCTCTGTCAAATTTTACCCCCAGAACCCTTATGTCTGTAGTTTTTACTGTCAGTGGTAGTCTGGTCAAGTCTGCCCACGGTCCGAAAAATTGGGCCTCTGTCTTGTTTCTGTTCAGTCTCGCCCCAGAGGCTCGTCCGTACCAGTCAGTCCTGTCCACAGATAAAAGGTTGGTGCATAAAATGTTGACGTCGTCCATGTAAAAAACGCACTTGGCGGTCATCCCCCCACTCCCCGGGATACCCACCCCACTGATCCGTTGGTCCCTTCTCAAGACCTGTGCCAGTGGTTCGATGCAAGCCACAAACAGGAGGGGAGATGACGGACCCCGCAGTGTACTCCCACTGCTCTTGACAAATGCCCATTTACAAGGATTCTGCTGGTGATGTCACCATACAGCAATCCCACCCAAGCTAGAAACCTTTCAGGGAACCCCATTTTTTGCATTACCTTGAAGAGGTACTGGTGCGAGACCCGATCAAAAGCTCTCTCAAAATCTAAATGTAGGACTATAAGCTGCATGTTTCTGTCTCTCGCATAACAGATGGCATCTCTGATCAGTACTAGGCTGTCCGTGATGGACCGGGTGGATCACCTCCCCTAAAACAGTGTTAAAACCTTGGTAAAAAGTTTACAATCAAAATTTAAAAGGGTAATTGGTCTCCCGTTTTTCAGGTCAGTCCTGTCATTTTTCTTATAAAAAAAGGTCACAATTCCTACTCTAAAACTGTCAGGTAGTCTGTCAAGTTGTTCGAAGTCAGTAAAAACAGTCAGAAGTTCGTCGGCTAAAACATCCCAAAAGGTCAGATAAAACTCCAAAGGGAGGCCGTCCTCCCCCGGTGATTTACCCCTCTTAAAATGTCTGTCCTTTGTCGAGTTCGGTCATTGTCAAGTCTTTCGTTAGCTCATCTGTATTGGGTAAAATTCTGTCAATATATGATAAAATGTCCCCCATGGTTTCCTCGCACACGTCTTTTTCCCAAAACAGTTCCCCATAAAACTCTGACTACTTATTTTATTCCCTCTGTTTTTAAAAACCCATCTTTATCTTTTAACCCTGTCATTACCCTACCCTTGCTAACTATCTTCTTAAAAAAGTACCTCGTGCACTTCTCCCCCTCTTCTAATTCCCTTTCTTTACTTCTTAAAATAACCCCCTTGCTCTTATGTTCTGCTAAAAATGCCATGTCTTTCTTTACTACTTTGATTTCTTGATTAAAATACCTTTCCAGTCGCTTCTGCAGTCCTAACATGCGTCACTTTTTCTCTTTCCTATCTCTCTAAAGAAGGTCCTCGTATTGCCCTTCACCATTTCCCACCACTGTGCTCGTGTATCAAAGAAGTCCTGTAGCGTCTGCCACTGGCTGAACTGTTCCCTGTACTGACTAACTACTCTATCATCTTCTAAAAGGGAGCAGTTCAGTTTCCAGGGCCCTCTTCCTACAGTCACACCCGAAGTTAGTGAAAGGGTGCACGTCAGCATTACGTGATCTGAGAAGAAAGCAGGGGTTATTCTAGCATCCGTTGGCGGGCAGTGACGGGTAAACAGATAGTCAATGCGAGAGGCTCTGGTGCCGTCACCACTGGTCCAGGTGAAGCCCTCCTCTCTTGGATGCAGGGTTTTAAAACAGTCCGTTAGTTTAAAATCCCTGCACAACCCTTGCAATAAAACACTAGACCTATCTACCTTAAAATCTTCTCCCGCTCCTCTCCTATCTGCCCTGCTTAAGACAGTTAAAATCCCCACCCACCACTAGAGGATCCCTCCCCAGCATGTGGGACTGCAGGTCTTCTAAAAGGGCACACCGGTCATGTATGTTATTAAAACATATACATTTATTACGTTAAAATCCCTCTCCATAAAAGTACAGTTGGCTAAAAGAGCACGCCCCCCCAACCACCAATGTGCTCCCCCTCACCTGTGGGGTCTTGAATTAAATGGCAACGCCATCGTTTCTGTTAAAATTGGATCCGCTCCAAATGGAGGGCCCGTGCTGCCACTTCTCCTCCCATTTGCTGTAAGAGGATAAAAAGGGTAGACCACACATCTGAATTAACACTTTCTAAAAAGGATAAAACCGATTGTGCTCTTATTTCAGTCTTTATGCTCCTAACATTTATGGTGGTGATGTTAAATGCCATGAAAGAGGTGAGTAAAAAAAGTGCTAAAAGGAAAGAAGGCATTAAAACAGTTTAAAAGGGATTATTTTTCAGGTCCTTTCTCTCTCTCCTTATGGGGTAAGGGGGGGCGGTAGGTAGAGGAGGTACAAACTGGGTTTAAAAATGATTCCTGGTTTGGAGAGTTCGATGGGAACCTGGACTCATCCTCTCCCTGGGAGCTCTCCCACTCCAATTTGCCCTTTTTTTCATCAAGTTGTTTGGGGTCGGAGAGCTCCTCAGCGTTTCACTTCCGTAGGGGAAGGTGTTCGCCCAGGGTCTCTCCCACCTCTCCTGCACTCTCCTCACTTGACAGTGTCGTTTCCGACACTGTCATCATACTGTCAGACCCACTTGGGGAGCTCTCACTCACCATCTCTCCAGAGCAGTCTCTCGGCCCTTTCTCCTTCAGGGGTCGCTTCAGTCTGGGGCGGGTTTTTTCCTCCCCTCCCACTTCTCCCACCACCGCAACTTCCGCGCCCTCCACTACAACTACTTCCTCCACTACTGCTACCACTTCCTCCACTACCACCTCCTCCTCTACCTTGGCAACTGCCACTTTCTCCCTCTGGCGCTCGTAAGCCCGGTCCGCATGCCGCCGCCTCCATCCTGTCAGCCCTGACCTTATTGGCCCAGGAGGAGGGGCAGCTGCGGATGAGGTGGGACCGCTCGCCACAGAGGTTGCACGACCTTCCATTTGTGCACTCCTCGTAGCGGTGGCCCACCTCCCGGCACTTCATGCAGACCACCTTGTCACAGGCGTCTGCTAGGTGGCCATGCTCACCACACTTACAGCTTAGGCTGGTCCTGGTAGTGAACATGGCCCATAAGGGAGGGTTAAGATGCAGTTCACCTGCGCAGGTATAAAACAGTTCTTTTTGGAGGAATTTCCTGCAGAAATCCAATCGGGATAACTCCATTGTTTTTCCTCCCTTCTCCTTTAAAAGGAGGCACACGGCGTGGTGCCTCCGCATGCCAGCCTGTGCTGCTGACATGGAGGCCCACTTCCTTTAGCCCAACACCAGTGAGAAAATAAACACCAAAAAATAGTGGTTGGGGGGGGGGTGGCAGGCCCAGCTATGCTAGGCTAACAGGGCCTACCAAAACCCCGGGACACACAACTAAACTTATCAACAATAGGGAAAGACTGTAGGGGGAAGGGGTTTAAACTAAACACGAAAGGACACGTGGGGAGGATGGAAAATATAATAAAAAATACACCAAACAAACCAATTAAAGGGCTGGGAGGCTAGCAGGCCGGAAGACTAAAACCTCCCAGTGGACAAACAAACAAGAGGGAATTTTAAATGGGGTAACAAAACTGGGGAAACAATATGGATGGGGTGAGGGGACACAGAAAAAAAAATACTCACTATCAAGCCAAGATTGAGGGGCGAGGGGGCTAGCCGGCCTCCCCAGCATGCCAGGCTAACCAGCTAGCAGGCCGGCCAGCCAGCAAAAGGGCCCCCCAAGTGGCAACAAAAACCAAGACAAGGGAAAATTCAGGGGATGGAAATACAATTTAAGGGGTATGGATGGGTTAAAGGGTGCTACAAAACGAACAAACAATGCCTGCCAAGCCTAAGGGGCGAGGAGGCTAGCAGGCCAGTCAAGTTAAAAGCTAAACAGGCCGGCCAGCCAGCAAGCCAACCCAGCTAGCAAACACTACACAAACAAAAAACAAGGGGGTTAAAACTAAGGGGAAACTAGGGCTACAAGAGGATGGGGAAACACAAATTACAAAAATAAGAAAAAATTTAAGTCAAACAACAAGCAAACACAGAGCACAAACACGATTTCTTTTAAAAGTTATTTTTTTTAAGGTAAAGTGAAAACAAAAACACATAACAACAAGCTAACAAAGAAAAGCAATAAATAAATAAGGGAAACAACTTAACTCACCCTACAGGTGCTGGTGCAGATTTTATTTATTTATTTTTCAAATGCAATTTACAGTGACATTTTCCCATTAACGCTTTTTTTTATGCAAATCTTACACTACCCCAAATTCCCTTACCAAAGTCTTCCCCGTACATGTAACTCTCCATTTCAATCACTTTTCTTAATTTCCATACCAACACAAAAAAGCATCTGCTGGCACTGCTATATATTTTCCCTTTTTAATACATACATTCTTTTTTCCCACAGTACCAGCTTCCCCAAACTAATAATCATCCACACAGCCCTAAACTGTTTCTCTGGCAGTGTTAGGATGTTCCTACCATTCAGCACAATCTTGTCACAGACCATGTTGATGAAGGTTGTGCACTTTCTCCAGAATTCCTTTGCAAAAACACACTCCCAGAATACATGCATTACCCGTTTCATTTTTTTTTTGCACCTGGGGCACTCTGCATTCACTGCACAGTCGTGCATGTACATCCTCTCCTTTATGGACAATCTATTTAAAGCACACAACCATCCCAAATCCTTGCACTCATTATCCAGCCATTTTGGCTGTATCCCCTCACAATTAACTACATTCAAATCAGCCTCATATCTCTGCTCCCAACTTTCTCTTACAGTGGGGAAAAAAAGTATTTAGTCAGCCACCAATTGTGCAAGTTATCCCACTTAAAAAGATGAGAGGCCTGTAATTTTCATCATAGGTACACGTCAACTATGACAGACAAAATGAGCATTTTTTTTCCAGAAAATCACATTGTAGGATTTTTAATGAATTTATTTTCAAATTATGGTGGAAAATAAGTATTTGGTCAATAACAAAAGTTTCTCAATACTTTGTTATATACCCTTTGTTGGCAATGACACAGGTCAAACGTTTTCTGTAAGTCTTCACAAGGTTTTCACACACTGTTGCTGGTATTTTGGCTCATTCCTCCATGCAGATCTCCTCTAGAGCAGTGATGTTTTAGGGCTGTCGCTGGGCAACACAGACTTTCAACTCCCTCCAAAGATTTTCTATGGGGTTGAGATCTGGAGACTGGCTAGGCCACTCCAGGACCTTGAAATGCTTCTTATGAAGCCACTCCTTCGTTGCCCGGGCGGTGTGTTTGGGATCATTGTCATGCTGAAAGACCCAGCCACATGCCCTTGCTGATGGAAGGAGGTTTTCACTCAAAATCTCACGATACATGGCCCCATTAATTAGTTCCTTTAAACGGATCAGTCGTCCTGGTCCCTTTGCAGAAAAACAGCCCCAAAGCATTATGTTTCCACCCCCATGTTTCACAGTAGGTATGGTGTTCTTAGGATGCAACTCAGCATTCTTTGTCCTCCAAACACGACGAGTTGAGTTTTTACCAAAAAGTTATATTTTGGTTTCATCTGACCATATGACATTCTCCCAATCCTCTTCTGGATCATCCGAATGAACTCTAGCAAACTTCAGACGGGCTTGGACATGTTCTGGCTTAAGCAGGGGGACACGTTTGGCACTGCAGGATTTGAGTCCCTGGCGGCGTAGTGTGTTACTGATGGTAGGCTTTGTTACTTTGGTCCCAGCTCTCTGCAGGTCATTCACTAGGTCCCCCTGTGTGGTTCTGGGATTTTTGCTCACCGTTCTTGTGATCATTTTGACCCCACGGGGTGAGATCTTGCGTGGAGCCCCAGATCGAGGGAGATTATCAGTGGTCTTGTATGTCTTCCATTTCCTAATAATTGCTCCCACAGTTGATTTCTTCAAACCAAGCTGCTTACCTATTGCAGATTCAGTCTTCCCAGCCTGGTGCAGGTCTACAATTTTGTTTCTGGTGACCTTTGACAGCTCTTTGGTCTTGGCCATAGTGGAGTTTGGAGTGTTACTGTTTGAGGTTGTGGACAGGTGTCTTTTATACTGATAACAAGTTCAAACAGGTGCCATTAATACAGGTAACGAGTGGAGGACAGAGGAGCCTCTTAAAGAAGAAGTTACAGGTCTGTGAGAGCCAGAAATCTTGCTTGTTTGTAGGTGACCAAATACTTATTTTCCACCATAATTTGCAAATAAATTCATTAAAAATCCTACAATGTGATTTTCTGTATTTCTTTTCTCATTTTGTCTGTCATAGTTGACGTGTACCTATGAAAATTACAGGCCTCATCTTTAAGTGGGAGAAATTGCACAATTGGTGGCTGACTAAATACTTTTTTCCCCACTGTATATGTCTGCCAAATCGTAATCACTCAACTTCTTTTTAGATATTGCGCAGAAAAATCATATTCCCCCTCTAAGTATGTATTGAAATCCCCCCCCATTATCACTGCGGTTTGTGCACAGAACATCTGGTAAGTGCTTAAAGAAGTCTAACCTTCCCCCTTTTAATGTAGGTGCGTACACGTTTACTAGGCGAATCTTATTATTAAGCTTGCCATCTACGTACATAAGCCTCCCTGGTAAGATGATTCTTACCTCAATAACAAAACCAGTGTTCTTAAATACTATCCCCACCCCGTCCGAATGCACATTGCCTATGCTCCATGCTGAAGCCCCCGCCTTCCAGTCCTTACTCAACCTTTTAATGTCCTCCGTGTTCTTTAAATGACACTCCTGAAGGAAGCACACTTGGATGTCCAATGCCTTTAAGGAGAAAAACAGAGATGCCCTCTTAGCAGTGTCTCTCAATCCCCTGGCGTTAACCTGAGAAGACGTTAAATATTATTTGGTTTTATCTGATGTTCCGTCTCCATTCCCCTTGGTCAGAAACATTGGTTGACTTCAGGTTGTCCACCATAGAGCTGCTCACAAACTCTGGCTGGGAATCCACGCTGCCCTCGCTGTCCTCTTCTGCTGGTGTACCGGCCAGTTCTGATGTATACTCTGCTGCTGAGGACAGCTCCGGACCCGGGGCACCTTCCTCTCCAGTCACCTCGTTCTCCAAAGCGTGGAACCTGCTGAATGTCTATTACTTGTTTTTTGTACTCATTGTCCAGCCTTTCCTCTGTTACTTTTCTTTTTGCTGTTTTCTTTCCCCCGACTGTTTTCCAATCCATCTCTTTATCCTCTTCTGTTTCACCCCACTGTACTCTGCCTTCCTCTGGGGTATCCGGTATTATCATCCCCTGAAACAATTCCTCTGTTGCCATCTGTTCCTGTTGAGCTGAGGTTCCGGATGTCCAGCAGCGCGGGACTCCGACTCATCGGCCGGAGCCTCTCTCAGAGTAGTCTCCGGAAGAGCCGACGGGAGGGTCCCACGTAAGGTATCTCCAGCCACCGCGCTCCCGTCTACAACCGCAGGCGCATGGTCTCTCGAGATCTCGTCCAAGACCACCTCAATCTCGTAGTGATTCTGCGTAGGTTTTATGCCTGCCCGGGCAGTCCTTGAACATGTGCTCAGTTGAATCACAGAGATTGCAAGATTTGGGTTTTTGGCAAGCCCTAGCCAGATGACCCGCCTCCAGACAGGCCCTCTCCACATCTTCTACACATTTTAGGCTGCCCATAAAAGTACCCCTTTACACCACCAATGTAGAAGGACGCTGGTGGGTATTTAATTCCTCCCATCTGTGTTCTAAATCGGACAGCATATTTTCTATTTCCGTTCCACATTCCATCATTATCAATTTATTTTGTTCCGGGCCCCAGTACATCACAATATTTACCCAGGAAGGATCGCATGTCCTGCTCTTTCACATACGGATTCTGCATGCAAACAGTTATGGTCCTTACCCGACTTGCGAACAGAGGCTCCATGTTGAAGTTGGAAATCGGCGTTCCGTCCTTATATTCCAAGCTTCCTGACACAAGTAGTCCCCCATGAAGGTTACCTCGAAAGCATTCCGTAGAGGAACATCTCTGTAGCAGTAGATTCGTTCTGCCGTCACTCCAAGAAAATCAAAGATGACTTATTTCGCAAAACTCCTTCTTCCCATGCTGAACTGCGTTCCATCTTTTTCTTTCCCGACAAATCGGATTGTGTTCAGTAGTCGTGCCGAAGGGGCCGACGTAAAATCTCCTGTCGCCATCACCTTCTCTTGTCTTTTGTTAACAAAACCACTTGATCTTAGCCAAAAGGCCGAGAAGCGATAACCCACAAATTGACCCGGGCACCCGGGGGACTCGGGAGACCTCAGCGGTTTAGCAAAAGTGGGCCTCCTCCCATCGCAACCCCCCCCCACACGTTTCCCTGGCGACAGGCAAGTGTTTTTTCCAAAAAGTCGCTGATGCGTCAAGTCCCTACTAGCTCTTTACGTCCAGTGCTATTTCTTCAAAGGCAGGAAAATACGCCAGTTGTCATTGTCGGGCTTGAATTCAATTGGCCGAGTGACTACTTTGACTGGAAAAATACGCTGGTCAGCCAGCATGAACTCAAATGCAAAAAGTCTGCGTGGCAGGCAGACACAGTCTCTGTTGATTTCTCTTGAAACAAGATATCGGGCTCTGCCAGAAGCAAAGCCCCTCCAAAAATACGTTGAAGTCGTAAGTGTTCCTCTCCACGGAAGTCTTTAGTAAAAGGTGAAAGGCTTGTGCGTAATGAAGAGAAACCAGAGTCGTATGGAAGTCAGAGGTTGGGGCCCGAGACACACTCTGTTTACTCTAGGCCGGGTTGTCCCCGAACCCACTTGCCAAGTTTTCGGGGGCTGTGGGGAAAAAGTCAGACAGACACAGACCCACTATCCTGGTGAAGTATGCTCTTTTTTTGGTCAACAACAGACAGACACACAATCCTGGTGAATGCCAAATGTTTTTTAAAAATTAAGAAAGATGGAGGGAAACGCTGGACCGCACGAAAATCGCTTTGCCCTTCTATCAGTTAGGATTTTTTTTTATTTCTCTCTTCTGCTGGCTGTTTACCTACCTCCGTGTTGTTGTTTTCCTTGACAATGGGAGAAAAGTGTTGCACCGTTCCCTGTGGTCAGTCCTGTCATTTTTCTTATGTAACAGGGTCACGATTCCTACTCTAAAACTGTCAGGTAGTCTGTCAAGTTGTTCAAAGTCAGTAAAAACAGTCAGAAGTTCGTCGGCTAAAACATCCCAAAAGGTCAGATAAAACTCCAAAGGGAGGCCGTCCTCCCCCGGTGATTTACCCCTCTTAAAATGTCAGTCCTTTGTCGAGTTCTGTCATTGTCAATTCTTTTGTTAGGTCGTCTGTATTGGGTAAAATTCTGTCAATATGATCAAACATCCCCCATGGTTTCCTCGCACATGTCTTTTTCCTCAAACAGCTCCCCATAAAACTCTGACTACTTATTTTATTCCCTCTGTTTTTAAAAACCCATCTTTATCTTTTAACCCTGTCATTACCCTACCCTTGCTAACTATCTTCTTAAAAAAGTGCACTTCTCCCCCTCTTCTAATTCCCTTTCTTTGCATCTTAAAATAACCCCCTTGCTCTTCTGTTCTGCTAAAAATGCCATTTCTTTCTTTACTTCTTGGATTTCTTGGTTAAAATCAAAACACCGTTCCAGTCGCTTCTGCAGTCCCAACATGCGTCTTTCTCTCTAAAGAAGGTCCTCGTCTTGCCCTTCACAATTTCCCACCACTGTGCTCGTGTGTCAAAGAAGTCCTGTAGCGTCTGCCACTGGCTGAACTGCTCCCTGTACTGACTAACTACTCTATCATCTTCTAAAAGGGAGCAGTTCAGTTTCCAGGGCCCTCTTCCTACAGTCACACGTGAAAGGGTGCACGTCAGCATTACGTGATCTGAGAAGAAAGCAGGGGTTATTCTAGCATCAGTTGGCGGGCAGTCACGGGTAAACAGATAGTCAATGCGAGAGGCTCTGGTGCCGTCACCACTGGTCCAGGTGAAGCCCTCCTCTCTTGGATGCAGGGTTTTAAAACAGTCCGTTTAAAATCCCTGCACAACCCTTGCAATAAAACACTAGACCTATCTACCTTAAAATCTTCTCCCGCTCCTCTCCTGTCTGCTCTACTTAAAACAGTTAAAATCCCCACCCACCACTAGAGGATCCCTCCCCAGCATGTGGGACTGCAGGTCTTCTAAAAGTGTGCTACGGTCGTGTTTGTTATTAAAACCATATACATTTAGCACGTTAAAATCCCTCCCCATAAAAGTACAGTTGGCTAAAAGAGCACGCCCCCCAACCACCACTGTGCTCCCCCTCACCACCACCTGTGGGGTCTTGAATAAAATGGCAACACCATCGTTTCTGTTAAAATTGGATCCGCTCCAAATGGAGGGCCCGTGCTGCCAATTCTCCTCCCATTTGCTGTAAGAGGATAAAAAGGGTAGACCACACTCCTGTAATAAAAACACATCTGAATTGTGCTCTTACTTCAGTCTTTATACTCCTAACATTTATGGTGGTGATGTTAAAAGCCATAAGAGGTGAGTAAAAGGAAAGGCGGCATTAAAACAGTTTAAAAGGGGTTATTTTTAAGATCCTTTCTCTCCCTACGGGGTAAGGGAGAGGAGGTTAAAACAGGGTTTAAAAATGATTCCTGGTTTGGAGAGTTGGATGGGAAGACCCTGGACTCATCCTCCCCCTGGGAGCTCTCCCACTCCAATTTGCCCTTTTTTCCTCACCCTGTTCAGGGTCGGAGAGCTCCTCTGCGTTTCTCTTCCGTATGGGAAGGTGCACGCCCAGGGTCTCTCCCCCCTCTCCTGCACCTTCCTCGCTTGACAGTGTCGTTTCGTTGTCATCATACTGTCAGACCCACTTGGGGAGCTCTCTCTCCAGAGCAGTCTCTCGGCCCTTTCTCCTTCAGGGGTCGCTTCAGTCTGGGGCAGGGTGGTTGGGGGGGGGGGGGTTTCCTCCCCTCCCACTTCTTCCACCACTGCGCCTTCCGCGCCCTACACCTCTACTACCGCCACTTTCTCCTTCTGGCGCTCGTAAGACCGGTCCGCAGCCGCCGCCTCCATCCGGCCAAGCCTGACCTTATTGGCCCAGGAGGAGGGGCAGCTGCGGATGAGGTGGGACCTCTCGCCAGAGGTTGCATGACCTTCCATTCGTGCAATCCTCGTAGCGGTGGCCCACCTCCCGGCACTTCATGCAGACCACCTTATCGCAGGCTTCTGCTAGGTGGCCATGCTCACCACACTTACGGCACTGCTTAGGCTGGTCCTGGTAGTGAACATGGCCCCTGTTCTCTCCAAGGACTATGGTGGATGGGATGGCTTTCAACCCACCATAGCCCCCGGGATCCTCCCTCTGCTGGACAGTGACCCTCCAGGCCCCTTTCCAGATCCCATCGGGATTCTTCACCTGGGTCAGGGGCCCTTTCACGTTGTTGTACCGTTTCATTATACATACGGACAATAACGGTTTTAATGCTATTGTCCGTCAGCTTGATCATCTCAAACATAGCTGCTAGAGATCCCTGGGTGTTCTGGAGTTTCCCCCAGAACTCCCTTTGGAAGCTGGCGCAACATCGAAGCAGTTCACCTACGCAGGTATAAAATTGAGTTCCTTTTGGAGGATAAGTGTGACACAGAAGAAAAAAAAATACTCACTATCTAGACAATATTGAGGGGTGAGGAGGCTAGCCAGCTAGCTGGCCGGCCAGCCAGCAAAATGCCCCCCCAAGTGGCAACAAAAAGCAACAAACAAAAACCAAGACAAGGGAAAATTCAGGGGATGGAAAAAAAACTAGTGGACGAGTATGGATGGGTTAACGGGGACTACAAAAACCAACAAACAATGCCTGCCAAGCCTGAGGGGCGAGGAGGCTAGCAGGCCAGTCAAGCTAAAGCTAACAGGCCAGCTAGCCAGCAAGCCAACCCAGCTAGCAAACACTACACAAAAAGAAACAAGGGGGTTAAAACTAAGGATACAAGAGGATGGGGAAACAATGAAAACAAACAGTAAGAAAAAAAAAGTAAGTAAAGTATAAAAGGTACACAACAACAAACACAAAAAATATAGACAAATAAATTAAAGGGCTCTTTACTCACCCTACAGGTGCTGACCAGCCCTAGCCCCCCTTTCCACCGCTCTATGGTGGCATGGTGACCCCACTTCCTCTCCTCCCTCCTTATCCTCCCTCTCAAATCTCCCTCCACTCTCCTCACTATTCCCTCCACCCCACAGTTTGCCCCCGACTTTACCAAACTTTGCCTAGCATCCCACAGCCCTTGTTTAAGAAGGCTGATCAGCCACAACAAAAAACGTTCCCTACTTACCCCTCCTGCTCTCCCTATTCCTCTCTCCACCCTCGCCCATGTTAAAACAAAATCCCCCTTAACTCTACCTAGTAAACACTGTGCCCTGGCCCACACTACTCCTGCGAAAGCACAGTCCCAGTACATGTGGCGTATCGTCTCCTCCCGAACGCAAGTTGGTCTCGGACACCGAGGGGATCGTGCCAAACTATGCCGGTACGATGGATCTTACCAGCAAGCACTTGTGGAGGCTTAACCAATTTAGATCCTTGAGGCGGTTGTCCAAACCCTGCACGTTCTCCCAGACCACAGCAGGGGTACCCACCACAGGGGCCGCACAAACGCTACGTCTAACCTCCTCGTACATGGTTGAGAGCATGCGAGCCCTGGCGACATACTCATACCTGCCCCCCCACATGAACTGAAACAAGCCATACTAGCCCCCTCATGCTCGCTGGCAATGGATAAATGTATGCCAAATACAGAAGGGAAGGCAGTACATCCACCTTCAGGACCAGGACCTTGCCCAAGAAAGACAAATATCTAGCCTTCCACATTGCCAGCTTCCTCTGCACCACAGCAACCCTCATGTTCCAGTTCAGTGTCGCAGTCGGAGGTCTTAAAGTGGACCCCAAGAATCCTCAGGGCCCCATTACAGAGATAGTCCCCCGGGCACGTCCGTCCTGCCCCACCATCTGCCGAAATACTTAACCTCGCCAAGTCATCTGTTAAGGACCGCTCCTGACGCGCGGGTGAAGTCTCCAATTATGGCCAGAGACCTTAGCAGGCACGAGTCCTTGCACAAATGCAAGGTGGTGTCATCGGCATACTGTGTCACCTTAACATGCAAACCGCCGCTCCCAGGGACCAGCAAACCCTCCACCCCTGCGTCAGCCCTAATAGCAGCCGCCAAGGGCTCTATATAGAGCACGAAAAGGAGTGCCGAGAGCGGGCATCCCTGCCTGACCCCTGAGGAGAGGCCAAACACGTCACCCAGATGGCTGTTTATGCTCACCCTGCACCCTGCTCCCACATACAAAATCTTGATCCACTTTCTAAAGCGATCACTAAACCCTAACCTACCGAACACTCTGAAAAGAAAAACCCTACTGACGCGATCGAAAGCCTTGGCCTGATCAAGTGCCGCTACCATTAGAGGCAGTCTATCCTCAACCCAGGCGATGGAGTCTCTGATCAGTTGGAGGTTCCACCTAATGGAACAGCCTTCCACCCCACATGTTTGATCCTCATGGACAACATAGGGAAGGGCTGTGCGCAAACGGTCTGCCATGACCTTAGCTAGTATCTTATAATCTACGCACAGCATGGTCAACCAAGAACAGATTTCTCTTTTGGAAAAGTTTTTATTGGTACAAATCCTTGTCATGAGCACTCTCTCTCCCTGGTAGCAACATTAATTGCATTCAATTATCTTCCACTCTGCTCACCTCCCTCTCTCTACTCAGCCTAACTAGCTCCACCTGCCCTGCTCTGCTCTTGTTACCTGGCCAGCTGCACTGCATTTCCCACTCACCATCCTCACCTTGCCTCACTCTGTTCTAATTACTCTGCCAGCTGAACTGCATTTCCCCACTACCTCTCCCAGTATATCAAGCCCTGGTTTTCAGCCAAGCCCTGTCAGATCGTCTTCAAACCCGGACCAGTAACCTGCCTGTCTGCGCTCTGACTCCTGTTTGTGATACCGATCCTTTCTTGACTGCCTCCTTGTTCTACTGCCCCGTCTATCCCAACCTGCCTTCTGGACCTCGACTACTCTCCGATCTTCAGCCCCTCCGGTAACTCGTTTCTGCCTTCTGTCTCTCACCACGATATTTGCCCAGCCCTGATCTGTACTTCTGCCTGCCATTCATATTGCTGTTGTGTGTGTGTGTTCCCCCAGGTCTCCGACCACCAGATGAGCGTGCCCAGACGTTTCACCACCCTCAGCCCGATACGCCGCTCCATCACTGGGGAACACACACACTAAGCACTTGGACTGGACACCCCCGGACATTTGGTGACCCCCGGAGCACAGGTACCCACAGGAGGACCCTGAAAGACCCCTGACACCCCTGGGACTCCTCTTCCCGCCTGTAACCTTGAATAAAGAACTCTGAATTTGAACTTGCGCTCTTGGGTCCTCTTCTGTTCGTGACAGAACGATCTGACCATCATGGACCCAGCGCACTCCCTGACCACGATGGAGGAAGAGCCAGAGAGGACTGCCCTACAGCGACTGGAACGCTCTGAGGGAGACATAAATCGGATGGCTGGCGACATCGCTTCCCTTCTCCAGCTATTCAACCAGCAGCAACAACAGTTCCAACTGCAGCAACAACAGCTAGCCCAAGCCCTGCAACTACTCTCAAGCCCGGCTACTCCACCTGCACCCCCCCTGGTCCTTTTGTTCCTGTACCACCGATACTCCTTCATCCCTCCGCTGGAGGTCCCAATGCTGCAGGCCCGGCAGTGCTGCCACCAGATCCCCACGCTCCTGAACCAAGGATTGGGAACCCGGAACGTTTTGATGGCAACCAGAAGCAAGTAAGACCATTCTTGAGCAGCTGCCGAATCCAGTTTGCACTACAGCCCAGGACTTTCTCAACAGAGGGAGCCAAGGTGGGGTATGTCATCACACATCTCACCGGTCGAGCTCGGTTGTGGGGAACGGCGGAATTCGACCGGCAAACCCCAGCCTGTGCCTCCTTCAGTGCCTTTGAGGAGGAGATGTTAAAGGTCTTTGACCTAGGCTCGCCAACAGCCGAAGCGTCACAAGCTCTGCTCACCATCCGTCAGGGCAATCGGACAGTGGCAGACTTCTCCATTGACTTTCGTACCCTGGCCAGTCAAAGCTCGTTTAACCCAGAGGCACTGGTGCAAGCCTTCCTCCATAGCCTGGCGGACTATATCAAGGACGAGCTTGTTTCCCATGACCCGCCCTCAACGCTTGATGCCGCCATTGACCTTGCCGTTCGCATTGACCGCCGTATACAGACCCGGAGGAGGGAGAAGGGCCGTCTCAGTCAACCTGCCATCCGTACTCGGGTCGATACCGCTTCTGTCCAGCCCCTGCCTGTCAAGTCCCATAGCCAACTCAATCAGCCTGAGCCCATGGAGATTGGCCGTGCCTCTCTGACTCCCGAGGAGCGTCGGCGCCGTCTAAGCTCCAACCTTTGCCTCTACTGTGGTGGCGAGAATCACCGTGTCGCTACTTGTCCGGCAAAAGCCGCAGCTCACCAGGTGTAGGGGAGATCCGGGTGAGCTCAACAAGCCTTCAGTCTCCCTCCATCCGAAAGACCCTGCTTCATCTCCGCCTTCAGCTTTCTGACAAGACTCATACATTGGCCGCCCTTGTGGATTCCGGAGCCGAAGCAAACATCATGGACCCTGAGCTTGCACAGCAACTGGGCGTGAACCATCATCAACTGACACAACCCATTCCTGCACGAGCCCTGGATGGGCATCATCTTGGCACTGTCACTCATATCTCCGCCCCTGTGACAATCCTGCTGTCAGGAAACCACCAGGAGTCCATCCAGTTTCACCTCCTACACTCACCTGGCCAACCACTCATTCTTGGATACCCGTGGCTCCGTCAGCACAACCCCCACATCGACTGGGAGACAGGAACAGTCCGTGAGTGGGGAAGGAGTTGTCACCAGACCTGTTTAAGGGGGCCACCCTGCCCGTTCACCGGGAAGGATCTAGCGCTACCTCCGACATATCCAATGTTCCGGCCTGTTACCACAGCCTGAAAGAGGTGTTCAACAAATCCAAGGCGACATCTCTACCCCCACACAGACCCTATGACTGCGCGATTGATCTCCTGCCTGGCACAGCACCTCCCAAGGGTCGTCTGTATTCACTGTCAGCCCCGGAAAGAAAGGCCATGGAGGACTACATTAATGACTCTCTTGCCTCCGGGATAATTAGACCGTCGTCTTCCCCGCAGGAGCCGGGATTCTTCTTTGTCGGCAAGAAGGACGGTTCTCTTCGTCCATGCATAGATTACCGGGGTCTGAACGACATCACGGTTAAGAATCGCTACCCACTGCCCTTACTTTCGTCTGCCTTCGAACTGCTGCAGGGAGCCACTGTATTCACTAAGCTGGACCTTCGCAATGCCTACCATCTGGTGCGGATGAGGGAGGGAGACGAATGGAAGACAGCGTTCAACACACCTACCGGCCACTATGAATATCTCGTCATGCCCTTCGGCCTCACCAATGCCCCAGCAGTTTTTCAAGCCCTAGTGAATGATATCCTCAGGGACATGCTAAATACGTTCGTATTTGTGTACCTTGACGATATTTTAATATTCTCAAAGACTCTGTCAGAACACACGCACCACGTCCGGTTGGTCCTGCGCCGCCTGCTGGAGAACTCTCTTTTCGTGAAGGCAGAGAAGTGCGAGTTCCATGCCAAGACCGTTTCATTCCTGGGGTATGTGGTGACCGAGGGCAGCATTCAGATGGATCTCACGAAGGTGTCGGCTGTCACTTCCTGGCCAGTTCCTGAGTCTCGGAAGAAGTTGCAACAGTTCCTGGGCTTTGCCAACTTTTATAGGAGATTCATCAGAAACTATAGCACAGTGGCTGCACCCCTCACGGCGCTAACCAGCACTAAACAACCGTACCAATGGACATCAGCTGCTGATAAGGCCTTCAATATCCTCAAGACATGTTTCACTTCTGCTCCCATCCTCCAGATGCCAGATGCAGCAAGGCAGTTTGTGGTGGAGGTAGATGCTTCGGACGTGGGAGTGGGTGCAGTGCTTTCTCAAAGAGCAGCTGAGGATGGCAAGATGCACCCCTGTGCCTTCTACTCCCGTCGGCTAACCCCTGCCGAATGCAACTACGACATTGGGAACCGCGAGCTGTTGGCTGTCAAGCTCGCCCCTTGAAGAATGGCGGCACTGGTTAGAGGGGTCAAAGGAACCATTCGTAGTGTGGACAGACCACAAGAACCTGGAGTATATCCAAACAGCCAGGAGGCTGAACTCCCGTCAACAGCGGTGGTCTCTGTTCTTTACGCGCTTCAATTTCACGCTCTCCTACCGCCCGGGATCTCGCAACATCAAACCTGATGCTCTTTCCCGGATGTTTCAGAAGGACGAGACCACCGCCATGACAGCTCCCATTCTTCCCAGCCACTTGGTCGTAGCGGCCCTCACCTGGGAGATCGAGAAGCAGGTCATGGAGGCTCTTCGGGACCAGCCAGGTCCAAGCACCAGCGCCCCCAACCGTCTGTTTGTTCCAGCAAATCTCAGGTCACCTGTGATTCAGTGGGGGCACGAATCCCGTCTGGCCTGTCATCCCGGCATCACTCGCACCCTTCATCTGGTCCGCCAGCGGTTCTGGTGGCGGGGGATGAGACGGGATGTCCGAGAATTCATCCGAGCTTGTCCCACTTGTAACCGAAACAAGACTCCCAACCAGCCTCCTGCTGGGTTGCTGCAACCCCTACTCATACCCAAGAGGCCCTGGTCCCACGTTTCACTGGACTTTGTTACGGGCCTTCCGCCCTCTGACGGACACACAGTCATCCTTACCATTGTTGACCGCTTTAGTAAGATGACCCACTTCGTGCCCCCTTCCCAAACTACCCTCTGCTAAAGAGACCTCCCAGGTGGTCCTGGAACATGTGTTTCGTATCCATGGCCTACCCCAGGATATAGTGTCAGACCGGGGCCCGCAATTCTCAGCAACCTTTTGGAAGGAGTTCTGTCATCTCCTTGGGGCCACCGCCAGCCTATCGTCTGGATTCCACCCGCAGTCAAACGGCCAGACTGAACGCATGAACCAGGAGCTGGAGAAGGCACTGAGGTGTGTGGCTTCCCAAAATCCCCGGGCCTGGGCTCAACACCTGCTCTGGGTGGAATATGCCCATAATTCACTCACCAGTTCCTCCACCGGGCTCTCCCCCTTTCAGTGTGTCTACGGGTATCAACCTCCACTGTTTGCCAGCCAGGAGGCGGATGCCACCTGTCCGTCTGCTCTTGCGTATGCCCGCCGCTGCCGCCGCACTTGGGCCCAGGCTCGCACTGTGCTCCTGAAGTCTGGAACCAGCTACGCCGTCGGTGCCAACCGACGGAGGACCCCAGCACCTACTTACCGGGTTGGTCAGAAGGTCTGGCTGTCTGCCCGGGATCTGCCGCTGCGGGTTGTATCACGAAAGCTGGCCCCCTCGCTTCATTGGTCCTTTTCCTGTGCAGAAAGTCATCAGTCCAACGGCGGTCCGACTTCAGTTGCCCGCTTCCATGCGGGTCCACCCCACCTTCCACGTCTCCAAGGTCAAGCCGGTCCATGAAAGTCCCCTGGTCCCTGCAGCTCCGGCGCCACCTCCTCCGCGCCTCGTAGATGGCGGTCCTGTCTTCACCGTCCGGCGGCTGCTCCGCTCTAGGCGAAGGGGTAGGGGTCTCCAGTACCTCGTTGATTGGGAGGGATATGGTCCAGAGGAGAGGACCTGGATCCCGGCCAGGAGGATAGTGGACCGGACCCTTATCACTGACTTCCACCGACTACATCCTGATCAGCCTGCAATCCGTAGGGGCCGTCCAAGAGGGGTTCCTAGCCGTCCGGCCCGCCCCTGCTCCTGTCTCAGTGCCTGTCCTGTCTCCCGACCGTGACCCTCCAGCTCCTTCTGAGGATGAGGAGATTCACTCGGACCGCTCGGAGGAGTTCTGACCCGCCGCCTGCTCCCCTCCACCCTCCCGGCATGATGTTGTTCTTGGGACTTCTGGGGCCGTCCCTTGAGGGGGGGTCCTGTCATGAGCACTCTCTCTCCCTGGTAGCAACATTAATTGCATTCAATTATCTTCCACTCTGCTCACCTCCCTCTCTCTACTCAGCCTAACTAGCTCCACCTGCCCTGCTCTGCTCTTGTTACCTGGCCAGCTGCACTGCATTTCCCACTCACCATCCTCACCTTGCCTCACTCTGTTCTAATTACTCTGCCAGCTGAACTGCATTTCCCCACTACCTCTCCCAGTATATCAAGCCCTGGTTTTCAGCCAAGCCCTGTCAGATCGTCTTCAAACCCGGACCAGTAACCTGCCTGTCTGCGCTCTGACTCCTGTTTGTGATACCGATCCTTTCTTGACTGCCTCCTTGTTCTACTGCCCCGTCTATCCCAACCTGCCTTCTGGACCTCGACTACTCTCCGATCTTCAGCCCCTCCGGTAACTCGTTTCTGCCTTCTGTCTCTCACCACGATATTTGCCCAGCCCTGATCTGTACTTCTGCCTGCCATTCATATTGCTGTTGTGTGTGTGTGTTCCCCCAGGTCTCCGACCACCAGATGAGCGTGCCCAGACGTTTCACCACCCTCAGCCCGATACGCCGCTCCATCACTGGGGAACACACACACTAAGCACTTGGACTGGACACCCCCGGACATTTGGTGACCCCCGGAGCACAGGTACCCACAGGAGGACCCTGAAAGACCCCTGACACCCCTGGGACTCCTCTTCCCGCCTGTAACCTTGAATAAAGAACTCTGAATTTGAACTTGCGCTCTTGGGTCCTCTTCTGTTCGTGACAATCCTTTTGAAACAGCTCACATTTTTTATTCATTTACACACATAAAACCAGCATTACATTACAATTACATTTTAAAAAAGGTACATGTTTATTTAAAAACAATCCTGCATAAAAGTACCCTTTCTTGTAAAAGCCAATCTATAAAAAGCCATTTTAAAATGTGTATACATGATTTAACAAGGTAAAACATTTTTAAGACATGAAGAGCCTGTCAAAAAGTCCCTTTGTTAAAAAGCTGTCTTCGGTCCTACAAACTTTAACCTGGTTCACACAACACTATGAAATGACATAACAGGCACCTATCTACGATAGACAAACAGGTGCATTATGGAGTGTGATTAGGATGTAACACACCTGAGTAAAGGATTATGCTTGTATTTTAAACTCTGCGACGTGAGTTAGTCACATCTTATCTTACATCTGGTGAATATGCATTTGGAGGACAGTAAAACCCATGTGCGTATCATGTTCGCAGATTTCTCCTCGGCATTTAACACAATCAATCCCTTGGTCCTCGCGGACTTGATGCTATGCTTATCACATGGATCACTAACGTCCTAACTGATAGGTCTCAGCAGGTACGAGTTGGCAATACACTCTCTGAGGTGTGCACTATTTCAGTTGGAACCCCACAGGGCAGTGTTCTTTCACCAGTGCCATACATACTGTATACAGAGCGCTGCCGGAGCCGGTTCCCAGGGCGCCACCTGATCAAGTATGCTGACGACACTGCTTTGGTCAGTCTTCTTTAATGTTCATCTAACAATCATGGTTCTCTTTAATAAATAATTGAGACATTCTGTCCTACTTCTTGAACTGCTGGTTTGGGAAAAAATAGGTTGGGCAAGATAGTCAGGATTTGCGGGAAAAATGATGGGGCAGCAACAGCAAGAATCTCTACCTGGGCAGAGCCCTCCAAAAAGGCAAATATAATAGCGGTTGACTTTTCTTTCCTTCCACTCCGAATTCCAGCTCCTTCCCTCTGGCCGCAGGTACAGACTACCTAAGGGTAAAAAAAATAGGGCCAAGGACCCTTTATTCCGAAGGCTAGTCTACAACTTTATCAAAATCTACGACTAATTGCACTTATCACTTGCACTATGAAACTGCACTTACCCTGCCTATTTGCTTGTAAATATCATTTACTATTAATTGTTTATATTTGATGTTTTATGGACTGCAGCAAAATGAATTCTCTCTGAGGACATGAACGTTTTCTGAATCTGAAAATCTTTTTTTCCAGGTCTCCTTTTTACAAGAGGTTCATTTAAGGGACATGGGGGATGTTTCTGTTTTTTCAAGGGGTGGGCAAAGGGAGAGTCCAGATGGGGAATATGGGGTGTGCACCCTTCTGGGGTGGGGATCCTGTTTGGGGATAGGGAGTTTTGTTTGGATGGTTGTTTTTCTGTCATACAGGGGATGGTTTTAGTAGTTGATGCAGACTGGTGGGGGGTTGGGATTCATGTCATCAACGTTTATGCACCTGCTGAACCTCGAGGTAGGAAATAACTTTTTTTGGCCTTGCCAGATGTTTGTGTTACTAATTGAACTGTGGTTTTGGGGAGGGTAGGGGAAGGGGGGGTTCAATGTCTCCATTTAGGTACTGGGGATTTTAGCCTACCTTATTTGCGTTTCTGTGGTTAAGAATTTTTCTTTCAGAATTGTCGACCCCACGGAGGAGGGTATGACGTGGGCAAAGTCAAGGAGTTCCTGTAGTGGAATTTATTTTGGTTTTACCTGCATCTGTGCCGGTCTCTCGTGTCACCGTTTCTCCTGTCTGGTTTTTTGACCATCGCCAAGTGCAGGTAATGTTCTCGGTTTATGTAACTATGTTTGGGAGAGATTTTGGAAGTTAAACTAACATTTTGGGGGATCCTTCTTTTAGGGAGGCCTTTAAATCCCATTATGAGTTATCGGGGGACCTCAAGCCCTATTTTTGGTCTTTAGTCTAATGGTGGGAGTGCGTAGAGTGCAATGTGCGCACCTTGGCCATTTCGCTCTGTGTTGCTGAGGCTCGTGCAGGCAGGGAGGTTTTTCGGCGCCTTCAGGGGGATCTTTGGAAAGCTCGTCAGCTCTCTATGAGTGGACGGGTTCTCATCATTAAAGCAGACATTCTTCTGTCTTCGGTTTGTTTGGCCTGTTTTTCCTTTGCCTCCTCGTTATATGTACAAAGGGATTGGATGGTGCAATCAGTGGAGGAAGGGGTGGTCCTGACCTCTTATGTTGGACACTTTATTTTCATCGATATGTAAAAGTTACGTCAGTCTTTGTAACCACAGGTTCAAGGCCTTTCTTTTGGCTATCCTTCTCTCTGCAAAGGTTGGTAGCCTGGGACAACTCCTGCCCTAAGGCGTAGACCCTCCCGGCTAATTTCCAACATGCAGTGAAGAGGAACAGAAGGCACACTGTAGCTCAGTTGGTAGAGCATGGCGCTGGCAACGCCAGGGTTGTGGGTTCGATTCCCACGGGGGGCCAGTATGAAAAAAATAAAAAAATGTATGCACTCACTAACTGTAAGTCGCTCTGGATAAGAGCGTCTGCCAAATGACTAAAATGTAAATGTAAAAAATGCCTGGAGGATCTGCTCTGCACGGACCACAGGGCTTTATGCAGGACCTTGGTGGCTAAGCGGTGTGTTTTTGTTGTTCCCCTTGTCGTAGTAAATATATTTGTTATAGTCAATATGGAATATGATATGTTGAGTAAAATGTTGTGCTAAGATCTATTTAGGTCAGGAGCTAGTTATAAGTTCTGTTCCTATCCAATAACAATGGACAAAAGGGTCCTATCTTGTCAGCCTTGTCAGCAGGTGGCCAAGGACAACACCCACGCCATAGGCCTCTCAGTTCTTCCAACTCACGAGTTCTTGCTCTGAGGACACACACACACACACACATCATCACTGATAACACACACACACACACCATCACTGTTAAACACACACACACACACACACACAAAATCCCCTCCTTTAGGCTGAACATTTGAAGACAGAGAACCCGACTCAGAGCCAATGCAACAGTGACACTAGCCTGGAGGGGACCTCGCCCAACTCATCAGGACCAATCAGAAGATCAGAACTACTAGATTCAACCTACTTCATTTATTGCATAAAATGTCTGCACACAATGTTTCGGGGCTCTCTTCAGATAGCTCCCTAAGAGTTTGACGAACGAGTCCGTGCACGCGATTCCAGATATCTTTACCTCTGAATAAACTGCTTTTATTATACCATATCCACCCTGTCCAAAGTCTCTACTTGGTCTCAGTTCTCCAGTAAACTTGTGATTATCAACAAAATTGGTAGCAGAGGATGGTTTTCTTCTCTGAATTCGGTCCATAGAAAGTTGATAGAGAAAGGAGACAAGTAAGAGACGGATCAGAAAGGACGGGTGACCTGTTCGCAGGAGCAGCCGGGAATCCAGCTCGCCTCAGGAAACTGATCTAGACGGCCGTCAATACAAAGGTAAGCAGAACCTGTTAAAACAAAATCTGCATATTGTATTGTCGGATAAACCAAAATTAAGATCAGTAGTACTGAGCGTGAGTATGGATTACTGTTAAATTTATAACATATCTATTATGACTCAAAAGGCACATATGTAAAGATATCTGAAATCTTAGGCTTTTTACTGTTGAAATGTGACTCTAGTGAGGAGTCTATTTACAGAGGTTTGGTTCACTAGAAATGGACCCTTTTATTTGATCCACAAGAGAAGGATCTGGTGGCTTGATAAAAAGATTCAGATAGTCGGGTTGAGTTAATTCCGTGAGAATCCAAGTCCAGAAAAGGTTCTCCCGACTAGACACCAGTTGAATGGTTTAAACGATTGGGAGTCTTAGTTGAGGAGAATCAATAAAATAAAATAAAAATACAAGTTCAGATAGTCGGGCAATGGTTGACTTGGCACTCAACTAGATGTACTGTGAAGAACTCAAACTGAATTCATGTGTTGATGCTGATATGTAATGCAAAATGTAAATGTTGAAATGTTAACCTGAATGTTGTGTAAGATTGGCCGTTTCATGAGACTAACTAGTTGATAACTTTTAAGAGGACCACCGAGTCCTATTTGGCCTGTTCTGCAGCCGCTGCGCTGAAAGCTGACTTGTACTTTTTCCCTCGTGGTGTTGGTATTTCCTTACATTCCAAAATTAAATTGATAATTATTTTAGGAGCGCTCGAGTTTGTTAATATATTGTTCCAAAAGGGCGATTCTGATACCTTTTGGGAAAATATATAATAACTCGAATAACTGAAAAACAATAATACCTTTTGCAAAATAATTCCTAATAATAAATTATTGAAAATTCTTTGTGTACGAGGGTGGGACATCAGAGATAAGTCTGAGTCAGCGCCAAGAATACATTGCTGGTTTCGGCCAGTGACGGGATAAGTGTATAAAGATAGTAAAGCAAAATGGCAGGGCCAAACCCAACCATACCCAAATTTAATGAATACTTAGAACAACGAATGACAGGGAGAGTAATGCCAGAGTCCACCAAGGGAGGGAGGTTATATGCCCGCCCTTGATGTAAAACAGATAGAAATGACTGATTATGTGAAGAAATTGACGGAATTTTCTGCAGCACTCTCTTCTCAGGTGCGGAAGGCCCAAGAGGGGGAGCTGTCGGGAAACACGCCACCACTGAAGGTAAAAGTGGGAGACTGGGTGAGGGTGAAAGTCCACAAAAGAAAGTGGCTGGAACCCAGGTGGACTGGACCGTACGAAGTGAAGGAGGTTACTTCACACTCAGTCCAGGTCAGAGGTAAATCAGGAGCACCCTGGCACCATCTAACACATTGCACTCCAGCCCCCACTCCTTCCAGACTATTGTCTGAAGTAAGAGCTGATTTGAGCAGCGAGAACCAATCCTGACAACACAATGAAGAAACCCTTATGGGAACAACAATCTCACCCAGGGTGAAGAATAACTTTTTCCCCCTGGGAGAGATTGGGAGTGTCTGAATGTTTGTATGTATGTTTTCTGATAGGAATTGGACTCCTGCTGGGCACTCCTTATGAGGTGTTGTTGTGTGAAGCTATTTTGAATTACTTGTTAAATTGACTTGTAATATAGAAGAGGTGGCTAAGGGATTTTTAACAGTACCAACCATAGGGAGGGCAAATCCTCACAAGAGGTCCCAGAATTTACTGGGGACGAGAAATGCTTGATGTAATTAAAATGGAATCCAGGGATAGAAGAAATCTCCATTATATAACCAGGTGGAGGGAGAGGTATGGTTTTGAGGGACGTCTGGACGCAGATAAACTCAAATCCATGCTTAAACAGATACATAAGGTGTGTAAAGGAGAAATAAGCAGTGAGAGAGAGAGAGAGTAGGAGGGAGCCAGTACCCACTGATAGCCTTACCTAATCTATTGGGGGGGGAATGAAAGGGGCCCCAGCAACCTTAGATGTATACAGTAATAATAATAATATGCCATTTAGCAGACAGGCCATGAACACAGAGGACGTGGCCAGAGCGGTAGAAAGAATGACCCACCCCAAAACAGGAATAGTAAGGTTTGGGCTGCCGTTAGAGGGCAGTGGGTTTCAGGGGATGCCCATAGGACACTTTTGCCATGGGCCGATTACGGAGAGTATGTTGGGGAAAATAACTGAATTGTGTAATAGCCTCAGAGAGACATGCAATCCATCATGAGAGAAAGTCAGACAGGAGAGAAGAGAGAGAGAGAGAAGTCCATCCCCCAGCTTTGAGTGTGAGAAAGAGGAAGATAAGGCGTGACTAGTCCTTGAGGGAGAAATAGTAGACTCTAGTGGGGGGAAGACTAAGGAACCCTTTGATCCAAATTGTGAGGTGTTTGAATTGGCTACTATTGACTTAGCACTTCAACAGGAACAGAGAAACCTAATTTGGCATTGACAGTAATGGGTATGAAAATTAATTGGATGATGGGGTTTTGTGTTGAATTAGAGACAGTGAGACTATTAGTCAATACCTAGGAGAGAAGAGAGGTTACGGTAGCAAAGACAGACAAGAAGGAAATAGTAATAGTGGAGACAGGAGTGAGTGGAAGTGTTACAATTGTGACAAAACGGGACATTTTGCTAGAGAATGTGAGGAACCGTGTAGTTACTGCAAGGAAAGGGCACCAGTTAAGAAACTGTAGGCAGAAGGGGAAGAGAGAAATCAGGAGTCCTCATGACCTGGCTGTTTGGTTGTTGTTTTTTAATTGGGGTTTTCAAATAGAAAACAACACACCTAGTATGATGTTTATAAAGCCTTGTTGTTTCAATTTTGGAGGGTTTTCAGCAGGTCAAGGGTGATTAGTTTATTTTACTAAGTTGAGGGTAATTTGTAATACTGTGCAAATTGTGAAGAAGATTATAGTTTGGTAATAGTATATTTGATTTGAACCATAAAATAACAGAAGAAAGAGTGGAGGAATGGCAATTGGATAATGAATTACCAATATTACCAAAGTGATTGTTTAGGTAGGTGGTAATATTGACACATGGCCAAATCATGTGTCAAAAAGGGGGATGGTTGGATTAAATATTAAATATATACGAAGGAGAGGACAAAATACTTAAAAAAAACAAAACAAAAACAGAAAAACTTGTATGATAGTTTATTAACCACACCTGTATGTCAGAGGTTTTGTGCCCCACAGGTGAACTAAAGGAGAAGGTGACCCACTCTATCTAACCAGGAGACTGAATCAGGCCTGGCGGGAAGGGCCCTACCAAGTACTGCCTTTGCCAGCAGAATAGCTGAGAGATCCATCTGGGTGCATGTCACACACTGTAAAAAGGCAAAACCAGCTACACCTGACGAACAAACACAGAGTTAGGAGAAAGATCCGATTACCACTAGGGCTCGGGGGTTGGCTCCTTAACGAAGATTCCCTTACCCTGTCTGATCATCCCTGTGTGAGTTCGATAGAAGGTAAAGCAATGGGTTGGCCTCTGGCATCTGACATGTTCTCAGGGCAAATGTGGGGATTCACAGGTCTCCCGACGGTAGGTAGCTGTCTGATTGTGGGGGCCATATTCCTAACACACACGGACCCTCCTGTTTCAGCCAGAAGTGGTAGTTAACCTAACACAAGTTGAAAAGGCATAGGAGACAGCTAGACGTAGGGAAAGGGGAAATTCTAGAGTAAACCTCTCTGAGGGAGGTAGTGAGACCGGGGCTGTGGTAAAGATAGTGCAAAACTATAGACCTGGAGGAAGTAGTACAGGTGGAAACGGGGTATAGAAATCTTAACCTGTGGTTGGAATGGATTCAGTATACGGCAAAAAACTATGTCTAAAGAGGACTGTTTTGCCTGTAGGACAGCCAAACCAAGGTTAACAACTGCTCAGTTCCCTTTGACAGGCTTTGACTCTCTGTCAGGTTTATCCTCCATGCAAGCCACCCTGGGAATGTGGTGAAAGAGTCTTATGGTAACTTGCACTATCTGTTTCCCCCGATAACAAAGTCATCCCGACCTGGGTTGCCTCTGTTTGAAGTCTCAGGGGATTCTTATTATTGTTTTTCTAGGACTAGTAAGGATAGGATACAGGGTAGGGCATCTTAGCTCCTGCTCCCACACAGAGAATGTCACACCTAAAGAGACCATGACTAATCTCTCCTCTTTGTTGCAGCCAGAGGATTATAGGAGCCAAAACCAGGCCCGTGCTGACATCTGATGGTTGTGTGGTGATAACTGATTGTGAACTCACCTACATACGCAAACAATCAAACGTGTCAGAGACTGGTGAGTTGTCACATAGAAAGTAGGACCTCCTCCCGGGATCCTTTGATGAAAGGATATATATTGATGGGATCCACAATCAGATCGCAGCTGGGTTTGAATCAAGTATTTTCTGGTGGTCAACAATTAATAAAAATGTAGATTGGATAAATTATATTTAATATAACCAGCAAAATATTTATAAACCACACTCGTGATGCAATAAAGGGATTAGCTGAGCAGACAGCGGCAACTAGCTTAATGACATGGCAGAATAGAACAGCTTTAGATATGCTTTTGGCTGAGCGGGACGGGGTTTGTGTTCTGTTTGGATATATGTGCTGTACTTTCATCTCCAACAATATAGCACCGGACGGGCCCGTGACCAAAGCGCTTGAGTGACCATCACCACGCTGGCGAACGAACTGGTTGAGAACTCTGGTATTGATAGCTCCATAAACGGTTGGTTTGATAACATATTTGGTAAATGGAAAACTATTGTTGTGACTATTCTGGGTGAAGTTATGGCCTCTATGGGTATACTTGTTCTTTGTGGATGTTGCCTTATTTCCTGGCTGAGTGACTGGTTTGGTGAGTACTCTTCTATGGTGGTTACTGGATTTCTGACCCTAGTAATTGTGTTTTTGCTGTTAATGTGTTGTGCTGCTTGCATCGTCCCCTGTCTCAGGAGGTCAGTGGTAGGAGTGGTGCAGGCGTCAGGTATGATGCTGTTGTTACCGGCCCAGGATGATGCTACTGACTCTGAGACCAAGCTGGATGATCCATGTTTTGCCTAGTAAAATACATACACGCATTTATTTTCAGTTCTTGCTCATTTATTACCTTATGTTTTTACTAACCACTGTGATTGTTTATTCTTCCTGATGTGAAGGTAAAGGATTCCTGGGTGGCTGGTAGCCAACTCAGTACATGTTAGGTGTAGGGGAGGAATAGAGGGTTAAAATTATTATTTTTATTTTTATTAACATTAAATGTTGTGATTTAATTTCCATATCCTGTTATTCTTAAGGGTGATTATACTCTGTTTAGAGTGACACCATAAAATTGTTGGCTTTTATTTTTAATTGGATCTGTATGTGATGAATAGCTTGGAAGGAATGCATTAAGGAGGAGCACTGTACTGATATGGATTGTTTCACATAACAGGCTGATAAGAACACTCTCTCTTTGTTGTCTGTGAAACTGTCCTTGAACATGGGTACATGGAGTACAGTGGAATGGTGTCTTTTGGGTGCTGACTGTTGTACCATTAATAAAGACGTCGATAGAATTAACTACATACATTAATGTCCAGAAATTAGAAAACTGGACTCAACAAGGTTTTGAGGCTGTTCATGGACAACTAGCTGCAACTTCATTAATGGCTTTTCAGAATAGAATTGCTGTTGATATGTTACTTGCTGAAAGAGGGGGTGTGTGTGCTATGTTCGGGGAACAATGTTGTACTTTTATTCCTAATAATACTGCTGCAGATGGAAGTTTGACAATTGCTCTGGAAGGGTTACGAACTCTTAAATGGCAAAATGAAGAGCCACTCAGGGGTGGATACTTCAATGTGGGACTCTTGGATGGATGCGTTTGGTAAATATAAAACGCTTGTTTCTTCTATACTTGTATCCATCTCTGTTTTTGCTGCAATTCTAGTGCTTTGTGGATGCTGTTGCATTCCATGCATACGGACGCTGACAACCAGGATTATAACCACCGCTATTGATCCAAATCCTGCAGATAACGGTCAGATGTTTCCTTTGCTTGCTATTGACGATGCTGACCAAGGATATCTGGATGATGAATAGCATTTAAGCTTTTTGTCACGTCTCTTGTGAGACGTGAAGAGGGGGAATCAAAACTTTATCTTCTGATAAAGTTTTCCCTATTTTGCCAATTACACTGTTAGCTTGTGTCACGTCTCAAGTTTTCCTTCTTTACTGTTACTTGGTCACGTCTCTGGGGAGACGTGAAGAGGGGGATTTGTCGTAGTAAATATATTTGTTATAGTCAATATGGAATATGATATGTTGAGTAAAATGTTGTGCTAAGATCTATTTAGGTCAGGAGCTGGTTATAAGTTCTGTTCCTATCCAATAACAATGGACAAAAGGGTCCTATCTTGTCAGCCTTGTCAGCAGGTGGCCAAGGACAACACCCACGCCATAGGCCTCTCAGTTCTTCCAACTCACGAGTTCTTGCTCTGAGGACACACACACACACATCATCACTGATAACACACACACACACATCATCACTGTTAAACACACACACACACACACAAAATCCCCTCCTTTAGGCTGAACATTTGAAGACAGAGAACCCGACTCAGAGCCAATGCAACAGTGACACTAGCCTGGAGGGGACCTCGCCCAACTCATCAGGACCAATCAGAAGATCAGAACTACTAGATTCAACCTACTTCATTTATTGCATAAAATGTCTGCACACAATGTTTCGGGGCTCTCTTCAGATAGCTCCCTAAGAGTTTGACGAACGAGTCCGTGCACGCGATTCCAGATATCTTTACCGCTGAATAAACTGCTTTTATTATACCATATCCACCCTGTCCAAAGTCTCTACTTGGTCTCAGTTCTCCAGTAAACTTGTGATTATCAACACCCTCCATCTTGTTTCCCTACTTTTCCCCCCATTTTTTGTCAACTGAGGATCTTTTTGGCTGGCCGGCCTGCTTGCCTCCTAGCTTTTGTTTGTCTTGTTTGGGTGCGTTTCCTCCTTTGTGCCCCTTCCCTTTTGTGTCTAGTGTAAATGTAGCAAGCAGTATTGAGTGTTAGTTTGGCGCGGTTGGTGGTTTGGTTGACTGGATATCTAGCTGGCTGGTTAGCCGGCTATGCTGGTTTAGCTGATTGGTCATCTCACCTTCTGGGCCTTGTTGGCAAGTTCACGTTATTTGCCCCCCCCCTTTTTTTTCTTAAGCAATAGTGGTGCCTTAGTCATTGTTGATAGCATAGTTGGGTGCTGTGCTAGATAGTTTGTCCTTGGCCTGTGTAAGCCCCCCCTGCTTCACTGGTGTTGGTTTGTAAAGGGAGTGGGCCTCCATGTCAGCAGCACAGGCTGGCAAGAGGAGGCTCCATGCTGTGCGCCTCCTCTTGAAGGCAAAGGGGGAAAAAATAATGAGTTCTCATTTGGATTTCTCCAGAAAAATCCTCCAGAAGGAGCTCAGTTTCAAACCTGCCCAGAATAACTGCATTTTAACTGCATTGACGTCAGCTTCTCTGGTGCCAGCATCCTGAGGGACTTCTGGGGGAATGCACTGAATACCCAGGTGTCCCTCACAGACATGTTTGAGGTTACCAAGCTGACGGACAATAGCATTAAAACAATTGTCTCTATGTACTGTTACGTTCCACAGCAATAAAACCAAAAATGTCGCTCACCCAGAAGGAGGAACTAACAGTCACTGAACAACAACCAAAACAGGCAAGGTTTTAGGAGGGGTTCTGAAAGACACTCATGGGGTTGTCCACTGAAAGTTGACTAGCAACAACAAATAGAACCTTAAAGACACCCACCATGAGCACCCTCTAAATTTGCCCAAAAGAGACAAACAAAAGAAAAACCCACACCAAACCGAAAGACAGGAAGCAAACCAAAAACGTGGCGCAAAACAAAATCAGATACAGGATTGTTTATCTAGAAATCAAAATAGGGAGCGCCATCTAAAAGGGTGTTGACCCTCCACATATCTCAAAACAACTGAAGCACTGGGCCAGTCACTCTTAAATAGCACCTGGCCAGCACAGGTGAAACACCTTCCCACTAACGAGATGAAAACCAGCACAGGTGTAACACATACTGACTAACAAGGTGACAACAATCGGTGCGCCCTACGTGCTAACGAGCTATACCTGCTAAGGTCCAACCTCAAAACATAAATGGAAAAACCAAAGCCTGTAACACCTTACCCCTTAAGACAACGAATATATCCTATTTTTTGTTGGACAACTTTGCTCACCACCAACAGAAAACAACTTCCGTTGCACAACATAATACATTTAAATCTGTCGCCTTCTGCAATATAAATATGGTGACTACTGGCTGTCAACAATGAAATACAAGGCAAAACAGCCACCTCTTATTTATTTTTAAATGTATATATGCTTTGTTTTTCTTTGTATTTTACAATATTTTCTACATTTGTGTAATTGTACATATACACACCAGTCAAAAGTTTGGACACACCTACTCATTCAAGGTTTTTCTTTATTTTTGCTATTTTCTACATTGTAGAATAATAGTGAAGACATCAAAACTATGAAACACATATGGAATCATGTAGTAACCAAAACAAGTGTTAAACAAATCAATATATATTTTAGATTCTTCAAAGTAGCCACCCTTTGCCTTGATGACAGCTTTGCACAGTCTTGGCATTCTCTCAACCAGCTTCACCTGGAATGCTTTTCCAACAGTCTTGATGGAGTTTTCACATATGCTGAGCACTTGTTGGCTGCTTTTCCTTCACTCTGCGGTCCAACTCATCCCAAACCATCTCAATTGGGTTGAGGTCGGGTGATTGTGGAGGCCAGGTCATCTGATGGAGCTCTCATTCTTGGTAAAATAGCCGTTACACAGCCTGGAGGTGTGTTGGGTCATTGTCCTGTTGGAAAACTAAATGATAGCCCCACTAAGCGCAAACCAGATGGGATGAATTCTAAATAAATCACAGACAGTGTCATCAGCAAAGCACCCCCACACCATCACACCACCTCATCCATGCTTCATGGTGGGAATCACACATGAAGAGATAATCCGTTCACCCACAACGCGTCACAAAGACATGGCGGTTGGAACCAAAAATCTCAAATTTGGACTCATCAGACCAAAGGACAGATTTCCACCGGTCTAATGTCCATTGTTCGTGTTTCTTGGCCCAAGCAAGTCTCTTCTTCTTATTGGTGTCCTTCAGTATTGGTTTCTTTTCAGCAATTTGACCATGAAGGCAGTCTCCTCTGAACAGTTGATGTTGAGATGTGTCTGTTATTGAACTCTGAAGCATTTATTTGAACTGCAATTTCTGAGGCTGATAACTATAATGAACTTATCCTCTGCAGCAGAGGTAACTCTGGGTCTTCCTTTCCTGTGGCGGTCCTCATGAGAGCCAGTTTCATCATAGCGCTTGATGGTTTTTGCGACTGCACTTGAAGAAACGTTCAAAGTTCTTGAAATTTTCCGGATTGACTTGACCTTCCGGATTGACTTGTCTTAAAGTAATGATGGACTGTTGTTTCTCTTTGCTTATTTGAGCTGTTCTTGCCATAATATGGACTTGGTCTTTTCCCAAATAGGGCTATCTTCTGTATACCACCCCTTCCTTGTCACAACCTAGAAGGTCAGCATACCGGAGTCACCTCTTCACTGTTGACGTTGAGACTGGTGTTTTGCAGGTACTATTTAATGAAGCTGCCAGTTGAGGACCTGTGAGGCATCTGTTTCTCAAACTAGAGAATCATTTCATTTACACAACATGCCTACCACTTTGAAGATGCAAAATATTTTTTATTGTGCAACAAACAAGAAATAAGACAAAAAAACAGCTGCAAGTCTCTTGGAGTATGTCTCTATAAGCTTGGCACATCTAGCCACTGGGATTTTTGCCCTTTCTTCAAGGCAAAACTGCTCCAGCTCCTCCTATATTTCCAATCCAAGATGGCGTAGCAGTGTTGTCGTGAATTCTGTTGTGTCCTCGTGTAAAGGCCTGTTTTTTAGTTTTTTGTCTTTTTTTCGTATATATTTCTCTATCTCACTTTCCATCCTTTAACTAAATATACTTTCCTGCAACCAGCCTCACCCAATGTGGAACGGATTCTATTATTTCTTTATTTTTATAAAAAAACTAGCCATCTAGCCAGCTAACTAGCTACTTGCTATTAGCCACCGTTAGTGATCTTCACCACTGTCCGTGGCCTGCACTACCTACCAGCCAGCTCTAGCCTGGACAATTATCGGCCAGTCTGCACAGCGTGCTATCGACCCAGAGCATATCAGATTTTCTGCCGGAATCACTGAATCACTGGACCTTAAACCCGGATCATCGCAACTAGCTAGCTGCAACCGACTGGCTGTTGTTGGCTAATCACCACTGTCCCGATGCACCAGTTAGCCTTGAGCTAGCCTCGAGCCAGGCCCATCTCCCGGCTATCTACCTCTCTGTCAACCGGACGGGACCTCCTAGTGTCGACACGGAGCCCCGCTGATCCATCACGAATGGTCTGCCTCTCGAATAACACCTGTGATTGCGTTATGCTCCTCTCCCATGTCAATATGCCTAGCCTATTGCTGTTTGGGCTAGTTCTTATTGTACTATTTCACTGTAGAGCCCCCAGTCCTGCTTAACCAGCCTCAGAGAGCTCCTTTGTCCCACCCCCCATACACGCGGAGACCGGCTCAATCGGTACCTCCAGTGATGCTATCTCTTTCATCGTTACCCAATGCTTAGGTGTACCTCCACTGTACTCATATCGTTCCATATCCTTGTCTGTACATAATGCCCTGAAACTATTCTACAACGCCCGGAAATCTGCCCCTTTTATTCTCTGTACCCAACGCACTAGAAGACCAGTTCTTAAAGCCTTTAGCCGTATCCTTATTCTATTCCTCCTCTGTTCCTCTGGTGATGTAGAGGTTAACCCAGGCCCTGTAGCCCCCAGTATCACTCCTACTCCCCAGGCGCTATCATTTGTTGACTTCTTTAACCGTAAAAGCCTTGGATTCTTGCATGTCAACATCAGAAGCCTCCTTGCCAAGTTTGAGTTATTCACTGCGTTAGCACACTCTGCCAACCCTGATGTTCTAGCAGTGTCTGAATCCTGGCTTAGGAAGGCCACCAAAAATTTAGAAATGTCCATCCCGATTTACAACATTTTTCAAGGGGGCGGAGTTGCAATCTACTGTAGAGATAGCCTGCAGAGCTCTATCATACTATCAAGGTCTGTGCTCAAACAGTTTGAGCTTCTACTTCTAAAAATCCACCTTTCCAGAAATAAGTCTCTCACTGTTGCCGCTTGCTACAGACCCCCCTCTGCCCCCAGTTGTGCCCTGGACACCATATGTGAATTGCTTGCCCCCCATCTATCATCAGAGTTCGTACTGTTTGGTGACCTAAACTGGGATAGGCTTAACACCCCGGCCGTCCTACAATCTAAACTAGATGCCCTCAATCTCACACAAATTATCAAGGAACCTACCAGGTACAACCCTAAATCTGTAAACATGGGCACCCTCATAGATATCATCCTGACTAATTTACCCTCTAAATACACCTCCGCTGTCTTCAACCAGGATCTCTGCGATCACTGCCTCATTGCCTGCCTCCGTAATGGGACCACCCCTCATCACTGTCAAACGCTCTCTAATACACTTCAGCGAGCAGGCCTTTCTAATTGACCTGGACCAGGTATCCTGGATGGATATTGACCTCATTCCGTCAGTAGAGGATGCCTGGATGTTCTTCAAAAGTGCTTTCCTCTCCATCTTAAATAAGCATGCCCCATTCAAAAAAATTCAGAACTAAGAACAGATATAGCCCCTGGTTCATCCCAGACTTGACTGCCCTTGACCAGCACAAAAACATCCTGTGGCATACTGCATTAGCATCGAACAGCCCCCGCGATATGCACATTTTCAGGGAAGTCAGGAACCAATATACACAATCAGTCTATATACTGAGATCATGTGACACTTAGATTGCACGCCTTTATTTAACAAATTATGTGACTTCTGAAGGTAATTGGTTGCACCAGATCTTATTTAGGGGATTCATAGCAAAGGGAGTGTATACATATGCACGCACCACTTTTCCGTATTTTTTTTTTAAATGTTTTTTGAAACAAGTAATTTTTTTCATTTCACTTCACCAATTTGGACTATTTTGTGTATGTCCATTACATGAAATCCAAATAAAAATCAATTTAAATGACAGGTTGTAATGCAACAAAATAGGAAAAACGGCAAGGGTGATGAATACTTTTGCAAGGCACTGTATATATATACATTATTATTTTTTTCGTTATGTTTTTGTTTTCATAGTTGCCTAAAACGCTGAAGTTTTCAAAAACTCACATACTTTTCTATAACTCTCTTCCCACTGGAACGAGCGCAACCAAAACAATACTCATCTCCAAAACGGTAAACGTGCAGTGAAAATAAATTCTGAGCCAGGGCAACACACTGGCTAAATGCAAAACGTATTGACTGCCCACCCTTGAAAGACAAATCAGCAACCAAGTTGTCCTTACCACAGTCATGTCGGCTTTCAAGTGGAAACTCCTGTAATATCCGTAGTGATTTTCCTCAGTGGAATGGCCTCAAGGAATCGAGTGGCAGTGCACATGATGGTAAGATAAACTGGTTACCACTCTTTGCTTTGGGCAAAGGACCAACACAATCCACCAGAATACTGCTAAAAGGTTTGTCAAAAACAGGAATAGGCTGCAAAGGTGCAACCGGTACAGCTTGGTTCTGTTTACCTGTCCGCTGGCGAACTAGACAGGAATTACAGTAAGACACAACATCCGTTTTCAGACCAGATGTTATGCAAGATACGGTCATACGTCTTGTTGACCTCAAGATGGCCTGACATACTACCATCGTGAACCAACCTCAGTATCTTGTCGAAGCATAACTGGAACGACAATTTGAAATACACTGGGCCAATTGTCCTGCCCAGAAGTGGCGCGAGAAGGCCATTTCCTCATTAGAACCCAATCTCTGTCAAAGTATCCCACATAAAACTTCAAACTCCTCCTCCGGACGTATCTCAGCAAAAAGAGGGGAGAGGGAAACATCTTTACTCTGTTCAGCAATCAGCTGCTTCCTAGACATCGAAGTGTCAACTGTAGGGACCCTCTCTTCCTTCAGCTGTCCTACAAACTTCCTCACCTTTGGGGTTTTCAAAGGAGAGGTCAACTCAGAAATTTTTGCGAAATCAGGATCATCCATAAACGTCTCGACCATGGTGGGATCGCTGACATCCTCAACACTAGACTTGCACCCAGCGACTTTCTTAGACGTGTAACGCCACACGCTGGGAACACTCTAGGGTACTTTCTGATAACCCATCAGGTTCCTCTACAATGCGTTCCTTACAAATGACAGGATTTGGCACGGCCTTCCCTCCAGCCAAATCGTTTCCCAAAATGAATGAGACCCCCTTCACCGGTAGGCTAGGCCTCACTCCAATGACAACTGAACCAGAAATAAGATCGGACTTGAGTTCCACATTATACAAAGGAACTTCCATGCAACCCATCTCCACGCCTTGCAGAAAAAGGCAAAACACTCTCCAAAATGAAGGATGTCCTGCCCTAGTGTCTCGCAGTATCTACACCGGCTGCTTAACAGCATCACCACTCTGCAGAGACACGAACCCGTCTGAAACAAAGGGTTCTTACACATCTGATCCAAAATCTTGTTAAGGAGATACACCAGTCCCAACCAGAGACTTATTGGGATGGAGTGCTCCCAAAAGAAGAAACAGCTTTTTCTCAAGCTTCAACATAGGACACAGAGACTATGTGTCCTTTCTCACGGCAGTATTGACAAACTGCCAGATATGAAAAAGCAGACCATCTCATGGTCCTGGAGTGGCCTAGCCAGTCTCCAGACCTGAACCCAATAGAAAATCTTTGGAGGGAACTGAAAGTCTGTATTGCCCAGCGACAGCCCCGAAACCTGAAGGATCTGGAGAAGGTCTGTATGGAGGAGTGGGCCAAAATCCCTGCTGCAGTGTGTGCAAACCTAGTCAAGACCTACAGGAAACGTATGATCTCTGTAATTGCAAACAAAGGTTTCTGTACCAAATATTAAGTTCTGCTTTTCTGATGTATCAAATACTTATGTCATGCAATAAAATGCAAACTAATTACTTAAAAATCATACAGTGTGATTTTCTGGATTTTTGTTTTAGATTCCGTCTCTCACAGTTGAAGTGTACCTATGATAAAAATGACAGACCTCTACATGCTTTGTAAGTAGGAAAACCTGCAAAATCGGCAGTGTATCAAATACTTGTTCTCCCCACTGTACGTAGACACACCGGCTTTACTCAAAGCCAATGGCATGTCATTAGTAAAGATTGAAAAAAGTAGGGTGCCCACACAGCTGGCCTGGGGAATTCGTGATTCTACATGGATTATGTTGGATAGGCTTCCATTAAAGAACAACCTCTGTGTTCTGTTAGACAGGTAACTCTTTATTCACTTTATAGCAGGGGGTGTAAAGCCATACGTTTTTCCAGCGAAAGACTATGATCGATAATGTCAAAAGACGCACTGAAGTTTAACTAAACAGCCCCCAAAACCTTTTTATCATCAATTTCTCTCAGCCAATCATCAGTCATTTGTGTAAGTGCTGTGCTTGTTGAATGTCCTTCCCTACAAGCGTGCTGAAGGGCTGTTGTCAATTTGTTTACTGTAAAATAGAATTGTGTCTGGTCAAACACAATTTCTTCCAAAAGTTTACTACGGGGTTGTTAACAGGCTGATTGGTCGGCTATTTTATCCAGTTAAGGGGGCTTTACTATTCGTAGGTAGTAAAATAACTTTTGCTTCCCTCCAGGCCTGAGGGCACACACTTTCTAGTAGGCTTAAATTGAAGATATGGCAAATAGGAGTGGCAGTAACGTCCGCTATTATCCTCAGTAATTTTCCATCCAAGTTGTCAGACCCCGGTGGCTTGTCATTGTTGATAGACAACAATAATTGTTTTACCTCTTCCACACTCACTTTACGGAATTCAAAAGTACAATTCTTGTCTTTCATAATTTGGTCAGATATACAGTGGGGGAAAAAAGTATTTAGTCAGCCACCAATTGTGCAAGTTCTCCCCCTTAAAAAGATGAGAGAGGCCTGTAATTTTCATCATAGATACACGTCAACTATGACAGACAAATTGAGGAAAAAAAATCCAGAAAATCACATTGTAGGATTTTTTATGAATTTATTTGCAAATTATGGAGGAAAATAAGTATTTGGTCACCTACAAACAAGCAAGATTTCTGGCTCTCACAGACCTGTAACTTCTTCTTTAAGAGGCTCCTCTGTCCTTCACTCATTACCTGTATTAATGGGACCTGTTTGAACTTGTTATCAGTATAAAAGACACCTGTCCACAACCTCAAACAGTCATACTCCAAACTCCACTATGGCCAAGACCAAAGAGCTGTCAAAGGACACCAGAAACAAAATTGTAGACCTGCACCAGGCTGGGAAGACTGAATCTGCAATAGGTAAGCAGCTTGGTTTGAAGAAATCAACTGTGGGAGCAATTATTAGGAAATGGAAGACATACAAGACCACTGATAATCTCCCTCGATCTGGGGCTCCACGCAAGATCTCACCCCGTGGGGTCAAAATGATCACAAGAACGGTGAGCAAAAATCCCAGAACCACACGGGGGGACCTAGTGAATGACCTGCAGAGAGCTGGGACCAAAGTAACAAAGCCTATCATCAGTAACACACTACGCCGCCAAGGACTCAAATCCTGCAGTGCAAGACGTGTCCCCCTGCTTAAGCCAGTACATGTCCAGGCCCGTCTGAAGTTTGCTAGAGTGCATTTGGATGATCCAGAAGAGAATGTCATATGGTCAGATGAAACCAAAATATAACATTTTGGTAAAAACTCAACTCGTCGTGTTTGGAGGACAAAGAATGCTGAGTTACATCCAAAGAACACCATACCTACTGTGAAGCATGGGGGTGGAAACATCATGCTTTGGGGCTGTTTTTCTGCAAAGGGACCAGGACGACTGATCCGTGTAAAGGAAAGAATGAATGGGGCCATGTATCGTGAGATTTTGAGTGAAAACCTCCTTCCATCAGCAAGGGCATTGAAGATGAAACGTGGCTGGGTCTTTCAGCATGACAATGATCCCAAACACACTGCCCGGGCAACGAAGGAGTGGCTTCGTAAGAAGCATTTCAAGGTCCTGGAGTGGCCTAGCCAGTCTCCAGATCTCAACCCCATAGAAAATCTTTGGAGGGAGTTGAAAGTCTGTAATGCCCAGCGACAGCCCCAAAACATCACTGCTCTAAAGGAGATCTGCATGGAGGAATGGGCCAAAATACCAGCAACAGTGTGTGAAAACCTTGTGAAGACTTACAGAAAACGTTTGACCTGTGTCATTGCCAACAAAGGGTATATAACAAAGTATTGAGAAACTTTTGTTATTGACCAAATACTTATTTTCCACCATAATGTGCAAATAAATTCATTAAAAATCCTACAATGTGATTTTCTGGAGAAAAAAATTCTCATTTTGTCTGTCATAGTTGACGTGTACCTATGATGATAATTGCAGGCCTCTCTCATCTTTTTAAGTGGGAGAACTTGCACAATTGGTGGCTGACTAAATACTTTTTTTCCCCACTGTACTTGGATGTGTAGTGTCAGCGTTTATTGCTGGCATGTCATGCCTAAGTTTGCTAATCTTGCCAATGAAAAAATCATTAAAGTCGTTTTCAATATCAGTGGGTTTTGTGATGAATGAGCCATCTGATTCAATGAATGATGGAGCGGAGTTTGCCTTTTTGCCCAACATTTCATTGAAGGTGCTTTTACTATCATTCTTTATGTCATTTATCTTTGTTTCATAGTGTAGTTTATTTATTTATTTTATTCAGTTTAGTCACATGATTTCTCAATTTGCAGAAAGTTTGCCAATCGGTTGTATAGCCAGACCAATTTATCATCTCTTTTGCATTATCCCTCTCAACCATACAATTGTTAAATTCCTCATCAATCAACGGGGATTCAACAGTTTGTACAGTCATTTTCTTAATGGGTGCATGATTATTAATAACTGGGATAAGCAATTTCATAAATGTGTCAAGTGCAGCGTCCGGTTGCTCGTCATTACACACCTTGGACCAACAAATATTCTTCACATCAACAACACAGGAATCACTACAAAACTTATTGTATTACCTTTTATACATAATATTAGGCCCAGCCTTTGCAACTTTGGTTTTCCTAGATATGGATACTATATTGTGATCACTGCATTCGATGGATTTGGATACTGCTTTCAAACAAATGTCTGCAGCATTAATAAAGATATGATCAGTACATGTTGATGATTTCATTCCTGTACTGTTTGTAACTACCCTGGTAGGTTGATTGATAACCTGAACCAGGTTGCAGGCACTAGTTACAGTTTGCAGCATGATGAAAGCCAGTCAATATTTACATCACCCAGAAAATATACCTCTCTATTGATATCACATACATTATCAAGCATTTCACACATGTTATCCAGATACTGACTGTTAGCACTTGGTGGTCTATAGCAGCTTCCCACAAGAATGGGCTTTAGGTGAGGCAGATGAACCTGTAGCTATATTACTTCAACAGTATTTAACATGAGATCCTCTCTAAGCTTTACAGGAATGTGATTCTGAATATAAACAGCCACACCTCCACATTTGGCTTTTCTATAGATCTTATAACCATGCATTGCTACCACTGTGTCATCTAAGGTATTATCAAAGTGAGTTTCAGCGATAGTCAGAATATGAATGTCATCTGTTACAAGCAAATTATGGATGTTTCCCCGCGTTGTCATCTATACCTATCCGAATGGCCTGTGCTACCTGAAACTTGCCTGCCAAGGAAGTTACATCCATCTGCTTCTCCTCCTCCATCCTGTAGTGAAGTAGACGGAGAACAGCAAGAAGAGTCTTCCAATCAGCGCTGGTCCCGTGTCACAAGTTTATGGAAACCGAAGGCAGCGGCAGGCTGCTAAGTGGATGGGAGTGAATGCGAGAGGTTTGGAGCAGATTGACATAAGGAATAGCTTCGCTGCACTGGTGCCTGATCTACCTGCGCCTTCATCGCTGGGACTGCCTATGTCTGCGACGGCGGTGGTAACTCCAACTACAGTGACTCCTGCAGCGGCTTCGTCATCGAGTTCGGCTCCTTTCCCTCTCTCTGGATCTGACGGGGCACTGCCTGCTGTGGGAGGTGTGGACCTATCACTGGGAGCAGCGGGCGTATACTATCCTGCTTCTCGTGGGTCCGTGAAAAGCTCTACGAATTGTGTGAGGGGTGGGAATGGGCGGATTTCTCAATTCCCTTCTCCGGCTGTTGTATTGGGCAGTTCAATGTTGAGAAATGTCTCAGTCCCTTGAGCAAAAACCTTGTGCTATCCAGGAGCACGAATACAGGACATCAATAAGCTGCTCACAAACATTTTAAACCGGCATCAGGAAATTGAGTCCATCATAGTTCATGTGGGATTCAATGACATTATGAAGGGCAGCTCAGAACAGCTGAACATGGATTTTAAAGAACTGATTGGGTCACTACTTGGCACCATAATATCTAGCCCTCCCTAAATCTTGGCACTGAACGGTTCAGCAGACTTTTAGCCCTCCATAACTGGCAACGAGACTATTGAAGCTCTGTGGGTGTAACATTTGACAATTTTGATACATTCTGGAAACAAAGCTCGTATTATAAGGAGGATGGGATCCACCCAAATAATTTGGGTTCCTGGATCCTATCACAGCATAATAAGGCTGTGTTGACAAAATGACTTATCAATGACCCCAGTCCAGCTAATTTAATCCCTACCATTGTGTCGCTGAGTTGTCATAATCTTAAGCAAATGTACATTATCCCAGGGGCGCTGGAAGACACAATGTAAGTAACCTAATTTATGTCCCTCTTACTGCCCTGAATGCCTCTGCTGATCCTAGAGTTATTGTATGCAGTAATCATGTGTCTTTGAATCAGAGTTATACTGTTAGCACTGAGGCGGTGTGCCCTAGCATGAAGTCCACTGTGTGCAGCTCATCCTGCAGTAACATAAATAAGAAGAGCATTTCTACTTTTGCTAAGGTTCTCAGTAAATCAATGAAAACAATCAAGCATCACAGAAAAGTGCAAAAAATAGCCCAAGTTAATATATGAAATCTCTGAAATGCACTTAGATAATACCTGATGATACATGGTTATAACATTTACAGAAAAGAGAGAAATGCCAATGGTGAAGGTGTTGCTGTTTATATTCAGAACCACAAGCTTAGAGAGCGTCTGATGCTAAATACTGTCGAAGTAATATGGCTACAGGCTCATCTACCTCACCTAAAGCCCATTCTCGTGGGAAGCTGCTATAGACCACTAAGTGCTGTCATGTTTCAGGAGAAGACCCAGATGCAGACAGTGTCGAAGTAATACAAGTTTATTACAAAAACAGGGGGCATGCAAACGACAGGTAAAGGGCAGGCAGAGGTCAGTAATCCAGATCAGAGTCCAAAAGGTACAGAACGGCAGGCAGGCTCAGGGTCAGTGCAGGCAGAATGGTCAAAACCTGGAAATCTAGAAAACAGGAACTTGAGAAAGACAGGAGCAAGGGGAAACCCGCTGGTAGGCTTGACGAAACAAAACAAACTGGCAATAGAGAACATAGGTATAAATACACTGGGGATTATGGGAGATCAGATCCAAAAGTGCGGCCAAGTCAGACTCACAAGCGCAGAACACGTGAAGGGCAATCGAGAGAGACCCAGCCGGCACTGGGGGATACAGTGGGGGAAAAAAGTATTTAGTCAGCCACCAATTGTGCAAGTTCCCCCACTTAAAAAGATGAGAGAGGCCTGTAATTTTCATCATAGGTACACGTCAACTATGACAGACAAATTGAGATTTTCTTTTCCAGAAAATCACATTGTAGGATTTTTAATGAATTTATTTGCAAATTATGGTGAAAATAAGTATTTGGTCACCTACAAACAAGCAAGTTTCTGGCTCTCACAGACCTGTAACTTCTTCTTTAAGAGGCTCCTCTGTCCTCCCTTACCTGTATTAATGGCACCTATTTGAACTTGTTATCAGTATAAAAGACACCTGTCCACAACCTCAAACAGTCACACTCCAAACTCCACTATGGCCAAGACCAAAGAGCTGTCAAAGGACACCAGAAACAAAATTGTAGACCTGCACCAGGCTGGGAAGACTGAATCTGCAATAGGTAAGCAGCTTGGTTTGAAGAAATCAACTGTGGGAGCAATTATTAGGAAATGGAAGACATACAAGACCACTGATAATCTCCCTCGATATGGGGCTCCACGCAAGATCTCACCCCATGGGGTCAAAATGATCACAAGAACGGTGAGCAAAAATCCCAGAACCACACGGGGGGATCTAGTGAATGACCTGCAGAGAGCTGGGACCAAAGTAACAAAGCCTACCATCAGTAACACACTACGCCGCCAGGGACTCAAATCCTGCAGTGCCAGATGTGTCTCCCTGCTTAAGCCAGTACATGTCCAGGCCCGTCTGAAGTTTGCTAGTGCATTTGGATGATCCAGAAGAGGATTGGGAGAATGTCATATGGTCAGATGAAACCAAAATAGAACATTTTGGTAAAAATTCAACTCGTAGTGTTTGGAGGACAAAGAATGCTGAGTTGCATCCAAAGAACACCATACCTACTGTGAAGCATGGGGGTGGAAACATCATGCTTTGTGGCTGTTTTTCTGCAAAGGGACCAGGACGACTGATCCGTGTAAAGGAAAGAATGAATGGGGCCATGTATTGTGAGATTTTGAGTGAAAACCTCCTTCCATCAGCAAGGGCATTGAAGATGAAACGTGGCTGGATCTTTCAGCATGACAATGATCCCAAACACACCGCCCGGGCAACGAAGGAGTGGCTTCGTAAGAAGCATTTCAAGGTCCTGGAGTGGCCTAGCCAGTCTCCAGATCTCAACCCCATAGAAAATCTTTGGAGGGAGTTGAAAGTCTGTGTTGCCCAGCGACAGCCCCAAAACATCACTGCTCTAGAGGAGATCTGCATGGAGGAATGTGCAAAAATACCAGCAACAGTGTGTGAAAACCTTGTGAAGACTTACAAAAAACTTTTGACCTGTGTCATTGCCAACAAAGGGTATATAACAAAGTATTGAGAAACTTTTGTTATTGACCAAATACTTATTTTCCACAATAATTTACAAATAAATTCATTAAAAATCCTACAATGTGATTTTCTGGATTTTTTTTTTCTCATTTTGTCTGTCATAGTTGACGTGTACCTATGATGAAAATTACAGGCCTCTCTCATCTTTTTAAGTGGGAGAACTTGCACAATTGGTGGCTGACTAAATACTTTTTTCCCCCACTGTAGCTCAAACTTGAACGAACCCCGGTCTAGCCAACCGAGAAAACATTGCCGCCTAAACAATGCTCAGCCCACAAGCCTGGATTCCCCAGACAGCCGGATGCGGTGGGGACCCAGGCATTGTGGCGCCTCAGTGGTTGAGCGAATGAATGACTCCTTCCAGAGCATCGAATAACGGAGGAAAGAAGGTCGTGTTGAGTGGCGAGAATCTGTCTCCGCACCACATGCTCTCACCACTGGTTTCCCCCAGGGATCAGTTCTAGGCCCTCTCCTATTCTCGCTATACACCAAGTCACTTTGCTCTGTCATATCCTCACATGGCCTCTCCTATCATTGCTACGCAGACGACACACAACTAATCTTCTCCTTTCCCCCTTCTGATAACCAGGTGGCGAATCGCATCTCTGCATGTCTGGCAGACATATCAGTGTGGATGATGGATCACCACCTCAAGCTGAACCTCGGCAAGACGGAGCTGCTCTTCCTCCCGGGGAAGGACTGCCCGTTCCATGATCTCGCCATCACGGTTGACAACTCCGTTGTGTCCTCCTCCCAGAGAGTGAAGAGCCTTGGCGTGACCCTGGACAACACCCTGTCGTTCTCCGCTAACATCAAGGCGGTGACCCTATCCTGTAGGTTCATGCTCTACAACATTCGGAGAGTACGACCCTGCCTTACACAGGAAGCGGCACAGGTCCTAATCCAGGCACTTGTCATCTCCCGTCTGGATTACTGCAACTCACTGTTGTCTGGGCTCCTCCCTGCCTGTGCCATTAAACCCCTACAACTCATCCAGAATGCCGCAGCCCATCTGGTGTTCAACCTTCCCAAGTTCTCTCACGTCACCCCGCTCCTCCGCACACTCCACTCGCATCTGCTACAAGACCATGGTGCTTGCCTACGGAGCTGTGAGGGGAACGGCACCTCCGTACCTTCAGGCTCTGATCAGTCCCTACACCCAAACAAGGGCATTGCGTTCATCCACCTCTGGCCTGCTGGCCCCCCTACCTCTGCGGAAGCACAGTTCCCGCTCAGCCCAGTCAAAACTGTTCGCTGCTCTGGCACCCCAATGGTGGAACAAGCTCCCTCACAACACCAGAACAGCGGAGTCACTCACCACCTTCCGGAGACACTTGAAACCCCACCTCTTTAAGGAATACCTGGGATAGGATAAAGTAATCCTTCTACCCCCCCCTTACCCCACTCCCCCCCCCCCATTTAAAAAAAAATAATAATAAAAAAAATAAATAAAATAAAATAACATATTGTAAAGTGGTTATCCCACTGGCTATAAGGTGAATGCACCAATTTGTAAGTCGCTCTGGATAAGAGCGTCTGCTAAATGACGTAAATGTAATGTAAATGTGTTGCCACCACAGCCAGCTCGGTCCGAACCATGTCCTGCCACAGACCGTCTTCCAGCCAAGCCTCCGGCCGTCGACACCATGCTCATCATAATCCCGGTACATGAACTGAGCTGCAGGTTATGTGGTGAAATACTTAAACGGGTGGGCGGCGTCGTCAGACACTTTAAGATCCGCCATAGCCTGGTGAAAGTCCTATGTAAATGCAGCTCTTGTGGGCGTTCCGGCCCCAGTAGTCATGCAATCTCCTGTCACGTTCCTAAGTGTAACGACGTGACAGAGACCCAGGTTGCGGCTGCGGCAGCTTTCGCATGCGAATATTGCCGAAAAGCTTCAGTTCTGTGATTGGCCTCTCCCAGCGTAAGCGGCATGTCCACCTAGCCCTTTATTGCCAGCAAAAGTCAGAGGAAGCGAGAGCGATCAAAGGAAAGCGGAACAGAAGGGAAAATACCAATGAGGGCTGGACAGAATGGGAGGGCGAGAGATGAACAGCCGGTATGAACTATTCGAGGGCCACAAAGCAATCCATAGCATGGTCGAGGTGGGCCTACCGGGGAGGACCTGAGAGCAGGTGAGGTATAAACGAGGACACCTGAGAAAGACAGTGATCCAAAGCAATGGTCCCACGGAAGCCTCTGTGGTGAACAAAGAACCCGGATGGCTGTCCAGCCCAGGTGAAACACCACCCTCAATATACGGGGTCCACGACAAAATCCGAGCTGCGGTCGAGGCCAATGGTGGATGGATGGTGATCTCGAAATCGGGATGAGCACATTTTCTTTGAGGGGTGTGTATCAGAATTGTGCACAGATTGAGTCCTCGTCACTAGAAATGCAGCAGTTGCTGGGAAACGTTGCGGGACAGTATGGGAAGAGCGATACGACGGAAAGTAGGCCTAGGAGCGGGAATAAGAAATGGAAAGTAAAGAGGGTGGTCTTCCGTCGACAACAGATGTTGTTTGACAAAGATCAGTCCAAACTGGCGTCACTAATCTTAGATGGAGAGGTGAAAGGTTCGTGTGCCATCCCCATGCCAGAACTCACTCTGGCCTTTGCTGACCGATGGCGGGCCACAAAGCCTTTCAACGGGCTGGGCCAATTCCACGCAGAAGGAGGGGCCAACAATGGTGAATTCCAGCATCTGATCTCAGCAATGGAGGTATATGAAAACCAAAAAAAAACTGAAAAAGGGCACAGCAGCGGGACCAGATGGAGTGACCAGAGAAAGTCTGTTAAATTGGGACCCCAAAGGAGACAAGTTGGCTAGCTTATTCTCGATGTGACTGGTGACACTGGCCCTATATCGACCTCCAAAGAGTGCCGCACTACCCAAATACCAAAAACGTCTGATCCAGTAGAGCGGATGCAGATTGGACAATGGAGGCCCATCACTATCGGATCTGTAGTGGCAAGGCTCTTCTCAAGGATTATTACAGCCAGGCTGGCGCGTGCCTGCCTGATAAATCCCGCGACAGAGGGGCTTCATATCCACCCCCGGGGTGTTCAGAAAACTTGATGTTGCTCCAGGGGCTCATCAAGCAGAGTAAAAAACAACGAACACCTCTAGCAGTGGTATTTGTGGACTTTGCGAAGGCCTTCGACTCGGTATAACACGAGCACCTTCAGGGTGTTCTATGGCAAAGGGACCTCGACCAGCACATCATGGAGCTAATCGACATGTCGGTCGGTGTTAAGCAAGGTGATCCAGTGTCACCGCTGCTGTTCAATCTGGCCCTGGAAGATACTACTTCCTCCAAGAAGAACAGGCATCTTCTTGGAAGAAGAAGGTTCAGGCTGCCTATTTAAAACAACTTTTTCAACGTTTGAAGATATTAGTTTGTTAACTTTGATCATTTCATGTACTTCTGCATTGTTATTTTATTCATTTTCAAATTTTTGACATTTTCGCTTTTCTGTTTCTGGTTCCTCGCCAGTATATCCAATCAGCTCGAACTTGATACCAATGTGTTCCTCTGGTCCTCCCAGAGACGTAGAACCATTACTGTGCGACGTTCAGGTTGCGAGATAGAGCGGGATTCGTGGTCAACCAGGGGCGCCCGTGGCTAGTTAATGACGTTCTTCATTAATGTATTAATGTTTTTCTGCAGGTACACATAGATGATGACAGTCGCGAAGAAGAACTGACTGATTTACAGTTTTACATGAGGATTGCCTAATCACACACATGACATTTTGGAAAGATGTGACCTTTTTAACCCTTCGAAACAGCCCCTATGACCCCAATTTGAGGCACTTCCGGTTGATACAGGAAGCTGTGACAACCGGAACATGCTTTTACAGAATCCTGAGTTTCAAATCTTTATTTGAAGAACTGACTGATTTACAGAGGGTTGAATGCAGTGTTTTTCACTAACTGCAGAGAGTGAAATCAAAACCACATTTAGGGTCAATTTAACCACTTCCGGTTGCTCCAGGAAGCTTAATATCAACACAGATAATCCTTATAGTGGCCTGATGGGTTGTCATTGAAGACAGTTTGATATGGCAATCATAACCCACATAGGCATCAGGTTGAATTTAGGGCAGCAGACAATGTATTCCTATGGGGAGAGAGATCAATGTCAAATGTCAGAAGAAATACGCCCTGTTTTCACTGTTAAGGGTTAATTCCACATGGTCAAGGGTAGGCTTGCGCAGATCTAGCCTCAACGGTTCTGCCGCTGTCACCCAAAAGCATCTCAAATTTAGGTCTGGCTTCATTTTGGGCCTTGTACTTTCTGGATGTCAATATCTTGCCCCAAAAACGTCAGAGACAGCTGCTCTTCACATACAGTGAGCTCCATAATTCACTGGACAGTGACCATTCTTTTGTTATTTTGGTTCTGTACTCTAGCACTTTGAGTTTGAAAGGATACAATGACAATGAGGGTGAAGTGCAGACTGTCAGCTTTAATTTGAGGGTATTTTCATACATATCGGATGAACCGTTTACGAATTATAGAAGCTTTTGTACATGGTCCCCCCCATTTTCGGGCATCAGAAATCATTGGACAGTTTAACATAATGTAGAATAAAGTAATCATTGTTAATATTTGGTCGCATATCCTTTGCATGCAATGACTGCTTGAAGTCTGCGATGCATCGCCATCACCAGACGCTGGGTATCTTCCCTGGTGATGCTCTGCCAGGCCTGTACTGCAGCCATCTTCAGTTCCTGCTTGTTTCGGGGACTTATTGCCTTAAGTCTCCTCTTCAGCATGTAAAATGCATGTTCAATTGGATTCAGATCTGGTGATTGACTCGGCCAGTCAAGGTTTTTCCACTTTTTGGCCATCAAAAACCCCTTTGTTGCTCTAGCAGTATGTTTAGGGTCATTGTCTTGTTGCGTGATTAAGTGCCGTCCAATGAGTTTGGAGGCATTTGGTTTTATCTGAGCAGATAAAATATTTCTGTAGACTTCAGAATTCATTGTTCTACTTCTGTCTGTAGTCACATCATCGATGAAGACAAGTGAGCCTGTTCCACTGGCAGCCATACAGGCCCAAGCCATAACACCCCCTCCACCATGTTTCATGGATGAGGTGGTATGCTTTGGATCATGGGCATTTCTTTTTTTCTCCACACTTTTGTCTTTCCATCACTCTGGTACATGTTAATCTTTGTCTCATCTGTCCACAATATTTTTTTCCAGAACTCTTGGGGTTCTTTTAGGTGCTTTTAGCAAACTGTAATCTTGCCTTTCTGTTCTTCAGGCTTATCAGTGGTTTGCATCTTGTAGTGTACCCTCTGTAGTCCTGCTGGTGTAGTCTTCTGCGTATGGTAGACTTTGACACATCTACACCTGCATCCAGGAGAGTGTTTTTGATCTTTTGGGCTGTTATCAGGGGTTTTTCTTCACCATAGAGAGTATTCTCCGGTCATCCACTACAGTGGTCTTCCTCGGTCTACCAGGTCTTTTGACATAATTGAGTTCACCGGTTGTTTTTTTTCTTGTTAATGATGAACAAAACTGTTGACTTGGGCATGGCCAGGGTTTTTGCAATGTTCCTGAATGATTGATTTTCATGTCTGAGCCTTATGACGGCCAACTTCATTTGCATCGACACTGCTGTCTTCCCTCATGTTGTCACACCCCAATAACAACCTCCAAAGGCAATAGCAACGTCTAGAATCATTACTATTCATCAACAGCTCTCCTGCATTCACTAACGACACAAATGAATACACCTGCCTAACGACACACATCTGTGAAGCCAATTTAACAAATACTTGTAGTACCTTAAAATGGGGGGACCATGTACAAAAGGTGCTGTCATTTCTAAACGGTTCATCCGATATGTATGAAAATACCCTCAAATTAAAGCTGACAGTCTGCACTTCACGCTCATTGTCATTGTATCCTTTCAAACTCAAAGTGCTAGAGTACAGAACCAAAATAACAAAACAATGGTCACTGTCCAATGAATTATGGAGCTCACTGTATGTTGCTCTTTATCCTCTTCATCACGAAGTTCCCCATATCCGGGGTACTCCTCCCCCAATCTCAAACAATGGCATAGTACGGTTTTCAAACATGTGTGAATACCTGAATGTTATACACTACTGGAACGAGAAGCGTCTCAACTGTGAATCTAGCTAAACTGTTGTTGCCCAAATTAAATAATATTCCGACTCCAAGCAAATATATAAGCATCTAGCAAAACCAGTATTGTATTTTGAAACCGTGCATGCCCGTATATTCTTAGACAGATGTACTCCTGAGTGGCGCAGTGGTCTAAGGCACTGCATCGCAGTGCTAACTGTGCCACTAGAGATCCTGGTTCGAATCCAGGCTCTGTCGCAGCCGGCCGCGACCGGGAGACTCATGGGCGGCGCACAATTGGCCCAGCGTCGTCCAGGGTAGGGGAGGGAATGACCGGCAGGGATGTAGCTCAGTTGATAGAGCATGGCGTTTGCAACGCCAGGGTTGTGGGTTCGATTCCCACGGGGGGCCAGTATAAAAAAATATGTATTCACTAACTGTAAGTCGCTCTGGATAAGAGCGTCTGCTAAATGACTAAAATGTAAATGTATTTTTCTCAACCTATCTACGCAAACGATACACCATTCAAAAGCTGCTACCTCACAGATTCCAACAGTGATAGCCATGTTCCTCTATGACCAACACTCACTGAACTATTAATCAAAGAACGTCAGAAACAACAAAGGTAAGACGAAGTTTGTTATTGTTACCAAAAGTAGTGTCTGATAGAATAAAACCACTTGAAAAGATACTCTAGGGTCTCTCTCTCATTCCGAGTCGATTTCAATGAGTTTCCATCGTTTTACATGGCCAACAATGTGTTTGAAGAAGAAGTCAGTAGTTTGGTTCAATCACAACAGGAACTGTTTTGTCGCCATCTTCTAGATATATGATGCAATCCCGGTGGTTTATCATTGTGCTCATTTAATTCTACAGATCCAGAGCTTTCGATAGAGGGGTCACATATCCAGGTGCGCACCTCATTGTCTCATATTAGTTGACTTGCTGCATTACGCATGGTTACGCAGAGCGCACCACAACACTAGAATTTCGGAGGTAAAACGCAAAGTTTATTCAAATATGGCAGGCTCTAGTAACAAATATACAGTTACAGAGGCGTTATTCATTGTAACAGATGAAAGTTGGACCATGTATCCCCATTGACTCTAAATCAGACGATGAGGACCTGCTTAGACGGGACGAACCAGACCACAACGACGAGAACGAAGGTTATCGTGTCCAGGGCCCTACTCAAGCATCAGAAGAGTATGTAATTCCATTGTTATTTATTACTTCTAATACTACTATTACTAATTTATTGAATGAGTACAAAACATACATTCTAAAATATCTATTTGAGTAACTGAAGCTCAACGTAAGTTAGCGCTAGCTTAGCTAGCTTAGCTTAGAGGCCCACGCGCAAGTTGACTTACAATAGAACGCTATATGTATTATTTCTTGTCACTGAATTATCACTTTAGTCAACATTCTCATAGTTCTAACTATTTATTTTATATATCTGACTGTTTTGAGTCAGATTTGTCAATGAATGAATACAAGTGTGTTTTAGTCATGATTTTCTTTTCTCTTTTGTCTTGTTTGTACAGTGAAGATGATTATAGGGGTGATGAGCCACAGCCAGAGCATCTGCCTCCTCAGCCACTGCTTCCCCTTCCTCAGGCAGAGCTTCCCCTTCCTCAGGCAGAGCCTCCTCTTCCTCAGCCTGGCCTCTTGTCTAGACAACGCACTTCTGCTCCCCTCCCTCGGCCACGGTCTTCATCGGACACTGAGTCCCCTGTAAAGAGCCCTCAACCCAAAAGAAAAGGAAAAGTTTTCTCAAAGTCAGCGCATCCAAGTCAGCGTGGTGGAGGTAGGCCTGCCACTCTAAGAGTCGGGGAGGAAGAAGAGGAAGAAGAAGATAGGTGGCATGAGAAGAGAAAAAATGGTCTACATTTTGTGTGACAACCCACCCAATGACACCATATAATTGTTTATAGTTTTGGGATGTGTGTAATTTTTGTTTTTAAATTTGTTGTTTATAGTTTCTAATAAATCTGCTCAGTTTGGAGTCAAACTTTCCCATTGTATGGTTTATTTTAATGGGAACACATATAGAGGTCTGGGAGAACATGGGAAACAACATCAAAACAGTTGTATTTTGATGGAATGTACACATATAGTGATATGTTAGTGAAATTAAATGCCTTTTGCTGTCTGGTACCTGATAAAAGTCAAATGGCACTGATGGTGCCCAAATCTACCCAAATATCTCCATTTGGTAATCCGCCTAAACATACTTCAACTAAAACCCCTACAACTTTGGTTTAATTTACTTTATTGGCATCAAACTTCACATAAGTACTCATCAGATATTGGGCTATGGTCCCATAGTGTTTAGGGGCTGCAGCTGCATAAGTCCAATACATTATTCCCTATAAAACCTGAAGTTACTTTCAGGCGGCATCAAAACCTCCCAATTTATGCTGTGTTCTAGCTTCATGTACTCTGACATAGTAATACCCACATTAATTATTTCACTTCAAGATACATCTCACATATGTTACCTTTTGCTACCAAGATTATGTTGATAGCCCTTGTCGTTTTGGAGATATACTCTATTCAATTTGGGCATGCATTTTCGAGGCAGGCACTTTAGCCAGGTGCCTATTGATGAAGAGGTTAAATGCCCCCCAACCATAATCTGGGAATATATTAAATTCAGACTACACATGAATACATACCACTACCTACAGTTGAAGTCGGAAGTTTACATACACTTAAGTTGGAGTCATTAAAACTCGTTTTTAAACCACTCCACAAATTTATTGTTAACAAAATATAGTTTTGGCAAGTCGGTTAGGACATCTACTTTGTGCATGACACAAGTAATTTTTCCAACAATTGTTTACAGACAGATTATTTCACTTATAATTCACTGTATCACAATTCCAGTGGGTCAGAAGTTTACATACACTAAGTTGACTGTGCCTTTAAACAGTTTGGAAAATTCCAGAAAATGATGTCATAGCTTTAGAAGCTTCTGATAGGCTAATTGACATAATTTGAGTCAATTGGAGGGTGTACCTGTGGATGTATTTCAAGGCCTACCTTCAAACTCAGTGCCTCTTTGCTTGACATCATGGGAAAATCCAAAGAAAATCAGCTAAGACCTCAGAAAAAAAATTGTAGACCTCCACATGTCTGGTTCATCCTTGGGAGCAATTTCCAAATGCCTGAAGGTACCACGTTCATCTGTACAAACAATAGTGCGCAAGTATAAACACCATGGGACCATGCAGCCGTCATACCGCTCAGGAAGGAGACGCGTTCTGTCTCCTAGAGTTGAACGTACTTTGGTGCAAAAAGTGCAAATCAATCCCAGAACAACGGCAAAGGACCTTGTGAAGATGCTGGAGGAAACAGGTACAAAAGTATCTATATCCACAGTAAAACAAGTCCTATATTACTCACTGAACTATTAATCAAAGAACGTCAGAAACAACAAAGGTAAGACGAAGTTTGTTATTGTTACCAAAAGTAGTGTCTGATAGAATAAAACCACTTGAAAAGATACTCTAGGGTCTCTCTCTCATTCCGAGTCGATTTCAATGAGTTTCCATCGTTTTACATGGCCAACAATGTGTTTGAAGAAGAAGTCAGTAGTTTGGTTCAATCACAACAGGAACTGTTTTGTCGCCATCTTCTAGATATATGATGCAATCCCGGTGGTTTATCATTGTGCTCATTTAATTCTACAGATCCAGAGCTTTCGATAGAGGGGTCACATATCCAGGTGCGCACCTCATTGTCTCATATTAGTTGACTTGCTGCATTACGCATGGTTACGCAGAGCGCACCACAACACTAGAATTTCGGAGGTAAAACGCAAAGTTTATTCAAATATGGCAGGCTCTAGTAACAAATATACAGTTACAGAGGCGTTATTCATTGTAACAGATGAAAGTTGGACCATGTATCCCCATTGACTCTAAATCAGACGATGAGGACCTGCTTAGACGGGACGAACCAGACCACAACGACGAGAACGAAGGTTATCGTGTCCAGGGCCCTACTCAAGCATCAGAAGAGTATGTAATTCCATTGTTATTTATTACTTCTAATACTACTATTACTAATTTATTGAATGAGTACAAAACATACATTCTAAAATATCTATTTGAGTAACTGAAGCTCAACGTAAGTTAGCGCTAGCTTAGCTAGCTTAGCTTAGAGGCCCACGCGCAAGTTGACTTACAATAGAACGCTATATGTATTATTTCTTGTCACTGAATTATCACTTTAGTCAACATTCTCATAGTTCTAACTATTTATTTTATATATCTGACTGTTTTGAGTCAGATTTGTCAATGAATGAATACAAGTGTGTTTTAGTCATGATTTTCTTTTCTCTTTTGTCTTGTTTGTACAGTGAAGATGATTATAGGGGTGATGAGCCACAGCCAGAGCATCTGCCTCCTCAGCCACTGCTTCCCCTTCCTCAGGCAGAGCTTCCCCTTCCTCAGGCAGAGCCTCCTCTTCCTCAGCCTGGCCTCTTGTCTAGACAACGCACTTCTGCTCCCCTCCCTCGGCCACGGTCTTCATCGGACACTGAGTCCCCTGTAAAGAGCCCTCAACCCAAAAGAAAAGGAAAAGTTTTCTCAAAGTCAGCGCATCCAAGTCAGCGTGGTGGAGGTAGGCCTGCCACTCTAAGAGTCGGGGAGGAAGAAGAGGAAGAAGAAGATAGGTGGCATGAGAAGAGAAAAAAATGGTCTACATTTTGTGTGACAACCCACCCAATGACACCATATAATTGTTTATAGTTTTGGGATGTGTGTAATTTTTGTTTTTAAATTTGTTGTTTATAGTTTCTAATAAATCTGCTCAGTTTGGAGTCAAACTTTCCCATTGTATGGTTTATTTTAATGGGAACACATATAGAGGTCTGGGAGAACATAGGAAACAACATCAAAACAGTTGTATTTTGATGGAATGTACACATATAGTGATATGTTAGTGAAATTAAATGCCTTTTGCTGTCTGGTACCTGATAAAGTCAAATGGCACTGATGGTGCCCAAATCTACCCAAATATCTCCATTTGGTAATCCGCCTAAACATACTTCAACTAAAACCCCTACAACTTTGGTTTAATTTACTTTATTGGCATCAAACTTCACATAAGTACTCATCAGATATTGGGCTATGGTCCCATAGTGTTTAGGGGCTGCAGCTGCATAAGTCCAATACATTATTCCCTATAAAACCTGAAGTTACTTTCAGGCGGCATCAAAACCTCCCAATTTATGCTGTGTTCTAGCTTCATGTACTCTGACATAGTAATACCCACATTAATTATTTCACTTCAAGATACATCTCACATATGTTACCTTTTGCTACCAAGATTATGTTGATAGCCCTTGTCGTTTTGGAGATATACTCTATTCAATTTGGGCATGCATTTTCGAGGCAGGCACTTTAGCCAGGTGCCTATTGATGAAGAGGTTAAATGCCCCCAACCATAATCTGGGAATATATTAAATTCAGACTACACATGAATACATACCACTACCTACAGTTGAAGTCGGAAGTTTACATACACTTAAGTTGGAGTCATTAAAACTCGTTTTTAAACCACTCCACAAATTTATTGTTAACAAAATATAGTTTTGGCAAGTCGGTTAGGACATCTACTTTGTGCATGACACAAGTAATTTTTCCAACAATTGTTTACAGACAGATTATTTCACTTATAATTCACTGTATCACAATTCCAGTGGGTCAGAAGTTTACATACACTAAGTTGACTGTGCCTTTAAACAGTTTGGAAAATTCCAGAAAATGATGTCATAGCTTTAGAAGCTTCTGATAGGCTAATTGACATAATTTGAGTCAATTGGAGGGTGTACCTGTGGATGTATTTCAAGGCCTACCTTCAAACTCAGTGCCTCTTTGCTTGACATCATGGGAAAATCCAAAGAAAATCAGCTAAGACCTCAGAAAAAAATTGTAGACCTCCACATGTCTGGTTCATCCTTGGGAGCAATTTCCAAATGCCTGAAGGTACCACGTTCATCTGTACAAACAATAGTGCGCAAGTATAAACACCATGGGACCATGCAGCCGTCATACCGCTCAGGAAGGAGACGCGTTCTGTCTCCTAGAGTTGAACGTACTTTGGTGCAAAAAGTGCAAATCAATCCCAGAACAACGGCAAAGGACCTTGTGAAGATGCTGGAGGAAACAGGTACAAAAGTATCTATATCCACAGTAAAACAAGTCCTATATTACTCACTGAACTATTAATCAAAGAACGTCAGAAACAACAAAGGTAAGACGAAGTTTGTTATTGTTACCAAAAGTAGTGTCTGATAGAATAAAACCACTTGAAAAGATACTCTAGGGTCTCTCTCTCATTCCGAGTCGATTTCAATGAGTTTCCATCGTTTTACATGGCCAACAATGTGTTTGAAGAAGAAGTCAGTAGTTTGGTTCAATCACAACAGGAACTGTTTTGTCGCCATCTTCTAGATATATGATGCAATCCCGGTGGTTTATCATTGTGCTCATTTAATTCTACAGATCCAGAGCTTTCGATAGAGGGGTCACATATCCAGGTGCGCACCTCATTGTCTCATATTAGTTGACTTGCTGCATTACGCATGGTTACGCAGAGCGCACCACAACACTAGAATTTCGGAGGTAAAACGCAAAGTTTATTCAAATATGGCAGGCTCTAGTAACAAATATACAGTTACAGAGGCGTTATTCATTGTAACAGATGAAAGTTGGACCATGTATCCCCATTGACTCTAAATCAGACGATGAGGACCTGCTTAGACGGGACGAACCAGACCACAACGACGAGAACGAAGGTTATCGTGTCCAGGGGCCCTACTCAAGCATCAGAAGAGTATGTAATTCCATTGTTATTTATTACTTCTAATACTACTATTACTAATTTATTGAATGAGTACAAAACATACATTCTAAAATATCTATTTGAGTAACTGAAGCTCAACGTAAGTTAGCGCTAGCTTAGCTAGCTTAGCTTAGAGGCCCACGCGCAAGTTGACTTACAATAGAACGCTATATGTATTATTTCTTGTCACTGAATTATCACTTTAGTCAACATTCTCATAGTTCTAACTATTTATTTTATATATCTGACTGTTTTGAGTCAGATTTGTCAATGAATGAATACAAGTGTGTTTTAGTCATGATTTTCTTTTCTCTTTTGTCTTGTTTGTACAGTGAAGATGATTATAGGGGTGATGAGCCACAGCCAGAGCATCTGCCTCCTCAGCCACTGCTTCCCCTTCCTCAGGCAGAGCTTCCCCTTCCTCAGGCAGAGCCTCCTCTTCCTCAGCCTGGCCTCTTGTCTAGACAACGCACTTCTGCTCCCCTCCCTCGGCCACGGTCTTCATCGGACACTGAGTCCCCTGTAAAGAGCCCTCAACCCAAAAGAAAAGGAAAAGTTTTCTCAAAGTCAGCGCATCCAAGTCAGCGTGGTGGAGGTAGGCCTGCCACTCTAAGAGTCGGGGAGGAAGAAGAGGAAGAAGAAGATAGGTGGCATGAGAAGAGAAAAAATGGTCTACATTTTGTGTGACAACCCACCCAATGACACCATATAATTGTTTATAGTTTTGGGATGTGTGTAATTTTTGTTTTTAAATTTGTTGTTTATAGTTTCTAATAAATCTGCTCAGTTTGGAGTCAAACTTTCCCATTGTATGGTTTATTTTAATGGGAACACATATAGAGGTCTGGGAGAACATGGGAAACAACATCAAAACAGTTGTATTTTGATGGAATGTACACATATAGTGATATGTTAGTGAAATTAAATGCCTTTTGCTGTCTGGTACCTGATAAAGTCAAATGGCACTGATGGTGCCCAAATCTACCCAAATATCTCCATTTGGTAATCCGCCTAAACATACTTCAACTAAAACCCCTACAACTTTGGTTTAATTTACTTTATTGGCATCAAACTTCACATAAGTACTCATCAGATATTGGGCTATGGTCCCATAGTGTTTAGGGCTGCAGCTGCATAAGTCCAATACATTATTCCCTATAAAACCTGAAGTTACTTTCAGGTGGCATCAAAACCTCCCAATTTATGCTGTGTTCTAGCTTCATGTACTCTGACATAGTAATACCCACATTAATTATTTCACTTCAAGATACATCTCACATATGTTACCTTTTGCTACCAAGATTATGTTGATAGCCCTTGTCGTTTTGGAGATATACTCTATTCAATTTGGGCATGCATTTTCGAGGCAGGCACTTTAGCCAGGTGCCTATTGATGAAGAGGTTAAATGCCCCCAACCATAATCTGGGAATATATTAAATTCAGACTACACATGAATACATACCACTACCTACAGTTGAAGTCGGAAGTTTACATACACTTAAGTTGGAGTCATTAAAACTCGTTTTTAAACCACTCCACAAATTTATTGTTAACAAAATATAGTTTTGGCAAGTCGGTTAGGACATCTACTTTGTGCATGACACAAGTAATTTTTCCAACAATTGTTTACAGACAGATTATTTCACTTATAATTCACTGTATCACAATTCCAGTGGGTCAGAAGTTTACATACACTAAGTTGACTGTGCCTTTAAACAGTTTGGAAAATTCCAGAAAATGATGTCATAGCTTTAGAAGCTTCTGATAGGCTAATTGACATAATTTGAGTCAATTGGAGGGTGTACCTGTGGATGTATTTCAAGGCCTACCTTCAAACTCAGTGCCTCTTTGCTTGACATCATGGGAAAATCCAAAGAAAATCAGCTAAGACCTCAGAAAAAAAATTGTAGACCTCCACATGTCTGGTTCATCCTTGGGAGCAATTTCCAAATGCCTGAAGGTACCACGTTCATCTGTACAAACAATAGTGCGCAAGTATAAACACCATGGGACCATGCAGCCGTCATACCGCTCAGGAAGGAGACGCGTTCTGTCTCCTAGAGTTGAACGTACTTTGGTGCAAAAAGTGCAAATCAATCCCAGAACAACGGCAAAGGACCTTGTGAAGATGCTGGAGGAAACAGGTACAAAAGTATCTATATCCACAGTAAAACAAGTCCTATATTAACATAACCTGAAAGGCCGCTCAGCAAGGAAGAAGCCACTGCTCCAAAACCGCCATAAAAACAGCCAGACCATGGTTTGCAACCGCACATGGGGACAAAGATTGTACTATTTGGAAAAATGTCCTCTGGTCTCATGAAACAAAAATAGAACTGTTTGGTCATAATGACCATCGTTAAGTTTGGAGGAAAAAGGGGGTCGCTTGCAAGCCGAAGAACATCATCCCAACCGTGACGCATGGGGGTGGCAGCAGCATGCTGTGGGGGTGCTTTGCTGCAGAAGGGACTGGTACACTTCACAAAATAGATGGCATCATGAGGAAGGAAAATTATGTGGATATATTGAAGCAAAATCTCAAGACATCAGTCATGAAGTTAAAGCTTGGTTGCAAATGGGTCTCCCAAATGGACAATGACCCCAAGCATACTTCCAAAGTTGTGGCAAAATGGCTTAAGGACAACAAAGCCCTGACCTCAATCCTATAGAACATTTGTGGGCAGAACTGAAAAAGCGTGTGCGAGCAAGGAGGCTACAATCCTGACTCTCTCTCTCTCTCTCTCTCTCTCTCTCTCTCTCTCTCTCTCTCTCTCTCTCTCTCTCTCTCTCTCTCTCTCTCTCTCTCTCTCTCTCTCTCTCTCTCTCTCTCTCTCTCTCTCTCTCTCTCTCTCTCTCTCTCTCTCTCTCTCTCTCTCTCTCTCTCTCTCTCTCTCTCTCTCTCTCTCGCGCCCGTTAATGGGAGATGGCGCTGTAGAGGACAGGTATTGCAGTACCTACGGGAACGGTGCATCGCTTTTCTCCCATTGTCAAGGAAAACAACTACACGGAGGTAGGTAAACATCCAGCAGAAGAAGAGAGAAAGAAAACTATTCCAAACTGAAAGAAGGGGCGAAGCGCTTTCGTGCGGTCCAGCGTTTTCCCTCCATTTTCTTAAAAACCCCACAAGAAAACATATATTTTAATGTACCAGGATAGTGTGTTTGCATCTGTGTGTGTCTGTCCATGTCTGTTTTTGACCAAAAACAGAACAAATACTTCACCAGGATAGTGGGTCTGTGTGTATTTGTGTCTGTCTGTGACTTTTTCCCCACAGCCCCCGAAAACTTGGCGAGTGGGTTCGGGGACATCCCGCGAGAACCCGGCCTAGAGTAAACAGAGTGCGTCTCGGGCCCCAACCTCTGACTTCCATACGACTCTGGTTTCCACTAAGCACAAGCCTTTCGCCTTTTACTAAAGACTTCCGTGGAGAGGAACACTTACGAGTTCAATGTATTTTTGGAGGGGCTTTGCTTCTGGCAGAGCCCGATATCTTGTTTCAAGAGAAATCAACAGAGACGGTGTCTGCCTGCCGCGCAGACTTTTTGCTCAGGTATTTGAGTTCATGCTGGCTGACCAGCGTATTTGTCCAGTCAAAGTAGTCACTCGGCCAATTGAATTCAAGCCCGACAACGACGACTGGCGTATTTTCCGGCCTTTGAACAAATAGTGTCACTGGACATAAAGAGCTAGTAGTGACTTGACGCATCGGCAACTTTTTGGAAAAAACACTTGACTGTCGGCAGGGAAACGTTAAGGGGAGGGAGGGGTGGCGTGGGAGGAGCCCACTTTTGCCAAACCACAGAGGTCTCCCGAGACCCCCGGGTGCCCGGTGGGTGCAGGGGTCAATTTATGGGTTATCGCTTCTCTGCCTTTTGGCTAAGATTAAGTTATGTACTGAGGTACCACAACCCCTTAGTCCTAAAGCCATGGCCGGAAGGCAGGATCATCAGTCAGTCAGAGGGGATGGACTGCGCAATACTTTACAGTTTTTATGGAAGAACAAGGGCAGGCAGATTGGGAATCGAGAATGGTTCATCAGGACGGTGATCATTGGTTTAAGGGTAGAGCATGTTTTCTGCCTCTAGCGGAACACAGCTCCAGAGGGGTATGACCTTTCCCTAAACAGCCAGTCCTTGTACAGGCGGTGTATGGACACATGCAAAGAGAAGGCAGCCAGTGGGCCTCTCGAACTTCCAGGTTTTCCCCTTGTATAGGTTGGATTTGAAGATCAGAACTGTACAATCCCTATGTGGGGAATGACAGCATTGGTGCTTTCCTAGGCCGGTTTGGGAAAGTGAGTCCCGGGGTACGGTATCTAAGGGACGGGTACGGGATCTGGTCGGGGAGGAGGCAGTTTCGGGTCGTACTGAAGAGGGATCCGGAAGGAGTCGATAAACTGTTTCACCCACCAGCCTATTTCTCCATTGGAGCGGACCGAGGGTACCTGTTTTATTCAGGCCAGCCAAGTTTTTGCAGAAACTGCCGCAACTTTGGCCACGGGGTGCACCCTGCTGAAGTGTAGAAACTACGGGAAGCCAGGTCATGGGGCAGCCAACTGCAGGGAAGCCAGAGTCTGCAACGGCTGTGGGAAGCAGGGCCAAATTTTCAAAGACTGCCTAAGGAGACAACGGACCTATGCGGACGCAGCCGACGATGGCCCCGAGGTAGGTGCTGCGGACTCTCCTTTCCGGCCAATAGAGGAGGTTCTTGAGGAAATTCGAGCGGCTGCAGCTGAGGTGGGAAAAGCTCAGGGGGGAAGTGCAGCAGAGGAGGTCCAGACGAAGGAGACCTTGGAGGAGATTGAGCTGCTGAAGGGCGCCTGGGAGGATAGTCTGCTGAGCGAGATGTCAGACGACTCTGCTACACCCACCCGTTCGCGGAAGATGAGGTAGTGTTCGGCTGGCGGCATCTTTGGACAATGGACAGTCAGGGTTTGAATACAAGGGGAAAAGGAAGAAAAGGAGGACCATAGACCTGGTGTTGATAGAAGAACACAGGAGGCCATCTGTGGCCATCTCCAACAGGTTTACAGTACTGAACCCTGATACCGGGAATGAAGGGTCAGATGTGGGGGCCGGGACCCAGGGTTTTTGAAGCTTCAGCGCTGGCGGTCTCCGAGGCCTCGATAGTGCGGACTGGGGATCAGCTCCAGGGGTCCTTTTTGATTCCGGCAGTTTCCGAGAAGGATGCCTCGGAGGTGGACACCAATCCTGAGGAGGCTTCAATGGACTGTGCACAGGTACTTTCCAGGAGAGACTACTCTTCGAGCCCTGTGGAGGCATCGTTGGCCTGTGGACAGGTAGCAACCTATGTGGACTCCTCTTCCAGCCCCGAACGCTCCTTTGTGGCACCGGGCATGCCGAACAGTTACCTCTACCTGGAAGGGGTGAGTGGCTTGTGGATGGGGGAGGGTTCTGTCTGAGATAGACTGTACTTACCCTGGGCGATCTTGTTCGTTTTTTCTCTCTTTTGCATGGCCCTATTTACAGCTGTGACAGTGAATGTCAGGGGATGAAGAGAGGTGTGTTTCAGTGCCTTTCCTGAGTGTTTATGTGTGTATTGATACTCTAGGGGGCGCTGCACAGTGGTGCCCTGCAGCATTTGTTTGTTTGTTGTTTAAACTCGTCTGTTTTTGTTGCTTTGTTTATGGTAGTTTTATGTTGCATCGGATTACCGATTAGGCTATGGTAGAGCGACATGAAGTGTGTACAGTGGATTATTCTTCTACTTGGATTACTTTTGCTGGTACCTGAAACAGCATGATAACTTTTGAGAAAGTCGGCAGCGCCACATATCCACTATAGCAGAAACTATCCTTTACAATGTAATAACTCAAGTTCGGGAGAATGGATCAAAGGGGACATACCTGCAGAGATCGTGAGACAAAACAACCGGGTGAAGGACTACTAAAAAGGAAGAGGAAAAGGGGAAGGAAAGGAGGTGTGCAGCAGAGGTTGAGGAGGAACAAAACAAAGATCCCGCTTCCTATTATCCTGCTCTCCAATGTCCAATCACTCTAGGGGAAAATGGACAAATTGCGGGAAAACTCACGGTATCTCTATAAATACAGGGAGGCCTGTGTGATGGCCTTTTCTAAAACTTGGCTGTCGGAGGCAGTGCCTGACACTATTACTCGGATGGACAGAGACAGTGAAGCTACTGGTAAGGAGCACGGAGGCAGAGTCTTTGTTCTGATAAATTATAGATGGTGTAAAACTACAATTGTCAGGAAATAAATATGCACTCCTGATGTAGAGCTAATGTCAGTGTCACTGCGAACGTTCTACCTCCCCTGTGAATTGCCCCAGCCGTTTCTGACAGTTGTTTACATCCATCCAAGAGCTAGCAGTGTCAATGCAGCTGACATTTTTAACGTCACTCAAGAGCTTGATGCGATTTCCCCTGATGCACCCAAATTCATCATTGGGGATTTCAATAGCTGCGCTCTCAAGCACACTTTGAGTACTTACATCCTTGGCCAGACCTCCCCTGGGTGGATCAGATCATAACTGTTCTTCTACGACCAACTTATAGACAGTTACTCAAAATGGAGGTGGTGGTGGAAAAACAAATACTGGTGTGGGACAATGACAGTATTGATCAATTGCAGGGATGCTTTGATTGTACTACCTGGAGTGTATTTGAAGAATCATCAGCTGACCTGAACGAGATTAATGAAGTAATATCTGGCTATATTGAATTCTGTGTTGATTTGGTGATCCCCCAAAAAACATGTAAGATATTACCTAACAAACCATGGGTGACCAAAGAATTGAAAACATTTGTATTTATTATGGAACCACATTATCTGCTGCCAAGGCAGCAGCTACGCTTCCTGGGGTCCAGAAAAATTAAAACATTACAATACATTCATAAGATTTCACCACATATTAAGGCCTCTACTCTACTACCACATATCTATAACACAAAATCCATGTGTACATGTGTGTATAGTGCGTATGTTATCATGTGTTTGTATGCATCTGTCTATGTTTTTGTTGCTTCACAGTCCCCGCTGTTCCATAAGGTGTATTTTTATTTGTTTTTTACAATCTAATTTTACTGCTGGCATGAGTTACTTGGTGTGGAATAGAGTTCCATGTAGTCATGGCTCTATGTAGTACTGTGTGCCTCCCATAGTCTGTTCTGGACTTCGGGACTGTGAAGAGACCTCTGGTGGCATGTCTTGTGGGGTATGCATGGGTGTCCGAGCTGTATGCCAGTAGTTCAAGCAGACAGCTCGGTGCATTCAACATATCAATACCTCTCACAAATACAAGTAGTGATGAAGTCAATCTCTCCTCCACTTTGAGCCAGGAGAGAGATTGATATGTTAGCTCTCCGTGTATATCAAAGGGCCAGCCGTGCTGCCCCTTTCGGAGCAAATTGCAATTTTCCTAAGTTCTTCTTTGTGGCACCTGACCACACGACTGAACAGTAGTCCAGGTGCTACAAAACTATGGCCTGCAGGACCTGCCTTGTTGCTAGTGCTGTTAAGAATGCAGAGCAGCGCTTTATTATAGACAGACTTCTCCCCATCCTAGCTACTATTGTCTCAATATGTTTTGACCGTGACAGTTTACAATCCAGGTTTACTGCAATCAATTTTGTCTCCTCAACTTGCTCAATTTCCACATTATTCATTACAAGATTTAGTTGAGGTTGAGGGTTTAGTGAATGATTTGTCCCAAATACAATGCTTTTAGTTTTCTGAAATATTTAGGACTAACTTATTCCTTGCCACCCATTCTGAAACTAACTGCAGCTCTTCAAGTGTTGCTGTCATTTCAGTTGCTGTAGTAGCTGACGTGTATAGTGTTGTCCGTACACATACACACTGGCTTTACTCAAAGCCAGTGGCATGTCGTTGGTAAAGATTGAAAAGAGTAAGGGGCCTAGGGAATTCCTGATTCTACCTGGATTTTGTCGGAGGCTTCCATTAAAGAACACCCGCTGTGTTCTGTTAGACAAGTAACTCTTTATCCACAAAATAGCAGGGGGTGTAAAGCCATAACACATCAGTTTCAGCAACAGACTATGATCAATAATGTCAAAAGCCGCACTGAAGTCTAACAAAACAGCCCCCACAATCTTTTTATCATTAATTGCTCTCAGCCAATCATCAGTAATTTGTGTAAGTGCTGTTCATGTTGAATGGCCTTCCCTATAAGCGTGCTGAAAGGATTGGTAACAGGCTGATTGGTCGGCTGTTTGAGCCAGTTAAGGGGGCTTTACTTCCCTCCAGGCCTGAGGGAACACACTTTCTAGTTTGCTTAAATTGATGCTTAAAACTAAGAAACAAGTGTTTGCCTCCTGGAATCCACTAGAAAGAAAAAAAGAGGTACAGAGAGGTGAACAAAAATATTGAATAAAGGCAAGATGCCAGTACATGGAAAATGTGCAATAGATAATGTCACAGGGAGACACTCTGTCTGCCTGGATGGGCATTAAGAATATGGCAAATGCCCCCTTTAAAGGGAGGCAACATAGCGATCCCTGCCCGGACGAGAGGTGTGCCTCTACAACCAATGAACTAAACGAGATCTTCACCCGCTTTGCCTGTCTGGAGGAGGATGTCATGGCAACCGAGAGCGCGCTTGTCATCAATGAGGAAGTTGTACAACGAGTGCCTGATAACATAAGTGGTCTTGTCTTGAAACACTGTTCCGCTCAGCTGAGCGGTGTCTTCTGCGCTTTCTTCCAGCGGTCCCTGGATACATTGGAAATTCCATCTCTATGGAAAAAAAAGATATTGTTATACCTTTCCCAAAAACCTCTCATCTATCTGCATCAAATGACTACAGACCTGTTGCTCTTACCTCTGTCTTGATTAAATATCTTGAAAAGATCATCAAGGTAGACATAATCAACACCAAACACCTTCTTGACCTCCTCCAATTTGCATACCGGTCGGAGAGAGGAACAGATGATACCATCCTTTCGTTCTTACACTACCGGTCACTAGTTTTAGAACACCTACTCATTCAAGAGTTTCTTTATTTTTACTATTTTCTACATTGTAGAATAATAGCGAAGATGTCAAAACTATGAAATAACACATTTGGAATCATGTAGTAACCAAAAAAAAGTGTTAAACAAATCAAAATATATTTTATATTTGAGATTCTTCAAATAGCCACCCTTTGCCTCGATGACAGCTTTGCACACTTGGTATTCTCTCAACCAGCTTCATGAGATCGTCACCTGGAATGCAGTTCAATTAACAGGTGTGCCTTCTTAAAAGTTAATTTGTGGAATTTCTTTCCTTCTTAATGCATTTGAGACAATCAGTTGTATCGTGAAAAGGTAGTGGGGGTATATGGAAGATGGTCTTTTACCAAATAGGGCTAAGTCCATATTATGACAAGAACAGCTCAAATAAGCAAAGAGAAACGACAGTCCATCATTTCTTTAAGATATGAAGGTCAGTCAATCCGGAAAATTTCAAGGATCTTGAAAGTTTCTACAGAGGATAAGTTCATTAGAGTTATTAGCCTCAGAAATCGGCAATTAACTGCACCTCACATTGCAGCCCAAATAAATGTTTCACAGAGTTCAAGTAAGACACATCTCAACATCAACTGTTCAGGAGACTATGTGAAATCAGGCCTTCATGGTCGAATTGCTGCAAAGAAACCACTACTGAATGATACCAATAATAAGAAGAGACTTGCTTGGTCCAAGAAACACGAGCAATGGACATTAGACCGGTGGAAATCTGTCCTTTGGTCTGATGAGTCCAAATTTGAGATTTTTGGTTCAAACCGCCATGTTTTTGTGAGACGCGTTGTGGGTGAACAGATTATTTCCGCATGTGTGGTTCCCACCATGAAGCATGGATGAGGAGGTGTTATGGTGTGGGGATGCTTTGCTGATGACACTGTCTGTGATTTATTTAGAATTCATCCCATCTGGTTTGCGCTTAGTGGGGCTATCATTTAGTTTTTCAACAGGACAAAGACCCAACACACCTCCAGGCTGTGTAAGGGCTATTTGACCAAGAATGAGAGCTGCATCAGATGACCTGGCTTCCACAATCACCCGACCTCAACCTAATTGAGATGGTTTGGGATGAGTTGAACCGCAGAGTGAAGGAAAAGCAGCCAACAAGTGCTCAGCATATGTGGAAACTCCATCAAGACTGTTGGAAAATCATTCCAGGTGAAGCTGGTTGAGAGAATGCCAAGACTGTGCAAAGTTGTCATCATGGCAAAGGGTGGCTACTTTGAAGAATCTAAAATATATATTGATTTGTTTAACACTTGTTTTGGTTACTACATGATTCCATATGTGTTGTTTCATAGTTTTGATGTCTTCACTATTATTCTACAATGTAGAAAATAGCAAAAATAAAGAAAAACCTTGAATGAGTAGGTGTGTCCAAACTTTTGACTGGTACTGTATATGTATTTGTGTGTGTATGTACAATTACACAAATGTAGAAAATATTGTAAAATACAAAAAAACAAAGCATATATACATTTAAAAATAAATAAGAGGTGGCTGTTTTGCCTTGTATTTAATTGTTGACAGCCAGTAGTCACCATATTTATATTGCAGAAGGCGACAGATTTAAATTGATTATGTTGTGCAACGGAAGTTGTTTTCTGTTGGTGGTGAGCACACTTGTCCAACAAAAACATAGGATATATTTGTTGTCTTAAGGGGTAAGGTGTTACAGGCTTTGGTTTTTCCATTTATGTTTTGAGGCTGGACCTTAGCAGGTATAGCTCGTTAGCACGTAGGGCGCACCGATTGGTGTCACCTTGTTAGTCGATATGTGTTACAGCTGTGCTGGTTGCCATCTCGTTAGTGGGAAGGTGTTTCACCTGTGCTGGCCCAGGTGCTATTTAAGAGTGACTGGCCCAGTGCTTCAGTTGTCTTGAGATATGTGGAAGGTCAACACCCTTTTAGTTGGTGCGCCCTACTTTGATTTCTAGACAAACAATCCTTTATCTGATTTTGTTTTGCGCCATGTTTTTGATTTGCTTCCTATCTTTAGGTTTGGTGTGGGTTTTTCTTTAGTTTGCCTCTTTCGGGCAAATTTGGTGGGTGTCTTTTAGGTTCTAGTTGTTGTTGCTAGTCAACTTTCAGTGGACAACCCAATGAGTGTCTTTCAGAACCCCTCCTAAAACCCTGCCTGTTTTGGTTGTTGTTCAGTGACTCTGTTAGTTCCTCCTTCTGGTTGAGCAACATTTTTCAATGCAGTTAAGATGCAGTTAATCAAGGCAGGTTTGAAACTGAGCTCCTTCTGGAAGATTTTTCTGGAGAAATCCAAATGAGAACTCATTCTCTTTTCCCCCTTCGCTTTCAAGAGGAGGCGCACAGCATGGTGCCTCCTCTTGTCAGCCTGTGTTTGTGGAAATGTGAAATTAATGTGGATAATATAACTCATTAGATCTGGTAAAATAAATTACAAACAAAAAACATGTGTTTTCTATTTTTATGTTCCATCTTTAAAATGCAAGATGCCACAATCTAATATTGCAGTTAAAAGCACAATTTAGTTTTTGGCCACTAGATGTAAGCAGTGCGTGCAAAGTTTCAGATTGCTCCAGTGAAGCATTGCAATATTTTGTATCAAGTCTGCCCAAATGTGCCGACTTGGTCAATTGACACATTTTCAAATACATAACTATAGAGAACATACAAAAATGTTATGGTAATACAAAATGTAAGTTTACACACTCCCAGGAATGTCATACATGATGGACCATTAGCTTATACACTAACTTAAACACATCTAGATGGCCGTGCGGGGTGGGTGTGGAGCCAGAGACAGCAAGGGTTCAAACTGTAGAACCCAGTTCCTACATTTGAATATAAAAATTGATTTTATCGAACAAAAGTACACTACGTTTTATCTCTGGGAACCTCAGGTTGACAAATCAGAGCAAGATTACTGAATGTAAGTACATGATTTGCCTTCAGAGGTGAATGTATCAAACCAGTTGCCGTGATACGTTTTATGTTGTGCACTCTCCTCAAACAATAGCATGGTATTTTCTCACTCTAATAGCTACTGTAAATTGGACAGTGCAGTTAGAAATCAAATCAAATAAAATAAAATTTTATTGGTCACATGCGCCGAATACAACAGGTGCAGACATTACAGTGAAATGCTTACTTACAGCCCTTAACCAACAGTGCATTTATTTTAAACAAAAAAAGTAAGAATAAAACAACAACAAAAAAAGTGTTGAGAAAAAAAGAGCAGAAGTAAAATAAAGTGACAGTAGGGAGGCTATATATACAGGGGGGTACCGTTGCAGAGTCAATGTGCGGGGGCACCGGCTAGTTGAGGTAGTTGAGGTAATATGTACATGTGGGTAGAGTTAAAGTGACTATGCATAAATACTTAACAGAGTAGCAGCAGCGTAAAAAGGATGAGGTGGGGGCAGTGCAAATAGTCCGGGTAGCCATGATTAGCTGTTCAGGAGTCTTATGGCTTGGGGGTAGAAGCTGTTGAGAAGTCTTTTGGACCTAGACTTGGCACTCCGGTACCGCTTGCCGTGCGGTAGCAGAGAGAACAGTCTATGACTAGGGTGGCTGGAGTCTTTGACAATTTTGAGGGCCTTCCTCTGACACCGCCTGGTATAGAGGTCCTGGATGGCAGGAAGCTTTGCCCCAGTGATGTACTGGGCCGTACGCACTACCCTCTGTAGTGCCTTGCGGTCAGAGGCCAAGCAGTTGCCATACCAGGCGGTGATGCAACCAGTCAGGATGCTCTCGATGGTGCAGCTGTAGAATTTTTTGAGGATCTGAGGACCCATGCCAAATCTTTTTAGTCTCCTGAGGGGGGAATAGGCTTTGTCGTGCCCTCTTCACGACTGTCTTGGTGTGTTTGGACCATGATAGTTCGTTGGTGATGTGGACACCAAGGAACTTGAAGCTCTCAACCTGTTCCACTACAGCCCCGTCGATGAGAATGGGGGCGTGCTCAGTCCTCTTTTTTTTCCTGTAGTCCACAATCATCTCCTTTGTCTTGGTCACGTTGAGGGAGAGGTTGTTGTCCTGGCACCACACGGCCAGATCTCTGACCTCCTCCCTATAGGCTGTCTCATCGTTGTCGGTGATCAGGCCTACCACTGTTGTGTCATCGGCAAACTTAATGATGGTGTTGGAGTCGTGCCTGGCCATGCAGTCATGGGTGAACAGAGAGTACAGGAGGGACTGAGCACGCACCCCTGCGGGGCCCCCGTGTTGAGGATCAGTGTGGCAGATGTGTTGTTACCTACCCTTACCACCTGGGGGCGGCCCGTCAGGAAGTCCACGATCCAGTTGCAGAGGGAGGTGTTTAGTCCCAGGATCCTTAGCTTAGTGATGAGCTTAGAGGGCACTATGGTGTTGAATGCTGAGCTGTAGTCAATGAATAGCATTCTCACGTAGGTGTTCCTCTTGTCCAGGTGGGAAAGGGCAGTGTGGAGTGCGATAGAGATTGCATCATCTGTGGATCTGTTGGGGCGGTATGCAAATTGGAGTGGGTCTACGGTTTCTGGGATTATGCTGTTGATGTGAGCCATGACCAGTCTTTCAAAGCACTTCATGGCTACAGACGTCAGTGCTACGGGTCGGTAGTCATTTAGGCAGGTTATCTTAGAGTTCTTGGGCACGGGGACTATGATGGTCTGCTTGAAACATGTTGGTATTACAGACTCAGTCAGGGACATGTTGAAAATGTCAGTGAAGACACTTGCCAGTTGGTCAGCACATGCTCGGAGTACACGTCCTGGTAATCCGTCTGGCCCTGCGGCCTTGTGAATGTTGACCTGCTTAGAAGTCTTACTCACATCGGCTACGGAGAGCGTGATCACATAGTCATCCGGAACAGCTGGTGCTCTCATGCATGCTTCAGTGTTGCTTGCCTCGGCTGAGCATAGAAGTGGTTTAGCTCGTCTGGTAGGCTTGTGTCACTGGGCAGCTCGCGGCTGTGCTTCCCTTTGTAGTCTGTAATAGTTTTCAAGCCCTGCCACATCCGACGAGCGTCAGAGCCAGTGTAGTATGATTCAATCTTAGACCTGTATTGACTCTTTGCCTGTTTGATGGTTCGTCGGAGGTCATAGCGGGATTTCTTATAAGCTTCCGGGTTAGAGTCCCGTTCCTTGAAAGCGGCAGCTCTACCCTTTAGCTCAGTGCGGATGTTTCCTGTAATCCATGGCTTCTGGTTGGGGTATGTACGTACGGTCACTGTGGGGACGACACATCGATGCACTTATTGATGAAGCCAGTGACTGATGTGGTGTACTCCTCAATGCTGTCTGAAGAATCCCGGAACATGTTCCAGTCTGTGCTAGCAAAACAGTCCTGTAGCTTAGCATCTGCGTCATCTGACCACTTTTATATTAACCGAATCACTGGTGCTTCCTGCTTCAGTTTTTGCTTATAAGCAGGAATCAGGAGGATAGAGTTATGGTCAGATTTGCCAAATGGAGGGCGAGGGAGAGCTTTGTATGCGTCTCTGTGTGTGGAGTAAAGGTGGTCTAGAGTTTTTTTCCCTCTGGTTGCACATTTAACATGCTGGTAGAAATTAGGTAGAACGGATTTAAGTTTCCCTGCATTAAAGTCCCCGGCCACTAGGAGCACTGCATCTGGATGAGCGTTTTCCTGTTGATTAATGGCCTTGTACAACTCATTCAGTGCAATCTTAATGCCAGCATTGGTTTGTGGTGGTAAATAGACAGCTATGAAAAATATAAATGAAAACTCTCTTGGTAAATAGTGTGGTCTACAGCTTATCATAAGATACTCTACCTCAGGCGAGCAAAACCTCGAGACTTCCTTAGTATTTGATTTTGTGCACCAGCTGTTGTTTACAAATATACACAGACCGCCACCCCTTGTCTTACCAGAGTCTGCCGTTCTGTCCTGTCGATGTAGCGTATAGCCTGCTAGCTGAATGTTATCATTGTTGTCGTTCAGCCACGACTCCGTGAAACATAAGATATTACAGTTTTTAATGTCCCGTTGGTAGGATAACCGTAATCTTAAATCGTCCATTTTATTCTCAAAAGCTTGAACGTTGGCTAATAGGATTGATGGGAGAGGCAGTTTACTCGCTCGCCGTCGGATCCTTACAAGGCACCCGGATCTGCGTCCGCGATATCTCCGTCTCTTCCTCACGCGAATGACGGGGATTTGGGCCTTGTCGGGTGTTTGTAGGATATCCTTCGCGGCCGCCTCGTTGAAGAAAAAATCTTCGTCCAATGCGAGGTGAGTAATCGCTGTCCTGATATCCAGAAGCTCTTTTTGGTTATAAGAGACGATGGCAGAAACATTATGTACAAAATAAATTACAAATAACGCGGAAAAACACACATAATAGTACAATTGGTTAGAGGGCTGTAAAACGGCAGCCATCTTCTCCGGCGCTGTTCTTCTCTTAGAAGGTAATCTTTCTGCCCATAAAATTCATGTCTTTGTCCTGGAAAGTTTACTGTTACTTACAACAGTCATGCTAATCACATTAGCGCACGTTAGCTCAACAGTCCCATATATGGGACACCGATCCAAATAACGTGAACTTACCAACAAGGCCCGGAAGGTGAGATGACAAACCAGCTAAACCAGCATGGCCGGCTAACCAGCCAGCTAGAAATCCAGTCAACCCACCAACCGCACCAAACCGACACAAAGGGGAAGGGGCACAAATGAGGAAACGCACCCCAAACAAGACAAACTAAAAAAAGCTAGGAGGCTAGCAGGCCGGCCAGCCAAAAAGCTCCTCAGTTGACAAAAAATGGGGGGGGGAAAAGTAGGGAAACAAGATGGAGGGGAACAACAAAAACACACCGCTTAGCCACCAAGGTCCTGCATAAAGCCCTGTGGTCCATGCAGAGCAGATCCTCCAGGCACTCAGTGTGCCTTCTGCTCCTCTTCACTGCATGTTGGAAATGAGCCGTGAGGGTCTACGCCTTAGGGCGGGAGTTGTCCCAGGCTACCAACCTTTGCAGAGTGAAGGATAGCCAAAAGAAAAGCCTTGAACCTGTGGTTACAAGGACTGACGTAACATTTACATATCGATGAAAAGAAAGTGTCCAACATAAGAGGGAGGTCAGGAACACCCCTTCCTCCACTGATTGCACCATCCATTCCCTTTGTACATGTAACAAGGAGGCAAAGGAAAAACAGGCCAAACAAACTGAAGACAGAAGAATGTCTGTTTTAATGATGAGAACCCGTCCACTCATAGAGAGCTGACGAGCTTTCCAAAGGCCCACCCGGGAGCGCACTTTTGAGTTCCTCTGCACCCAATTGATGCCCTCGCTACCTGCCACTTCAAAATCCACCCACAGGATCCTCATAGGCCTCGAGCAGAGTGAGAGACCACTGAGGACTTCCCCATGTTGAAACTAGCCCCCTTATGCCTGTGCAAACTCCCCTAGGACCACCACCACCCTGGCGATACTCCCCTCGGACGTCAGAAACAGCGTCATGTCATCCGCGTACTGGGAGATCTTGACCACCGACGAGCCACCGCCAGGGAGACGGAGGCCCAAAATACTTGTCTGCCCGGAAAGCTGCTGCCAGAGGCTCCATGTACAAAACAAAAAGCAGTGGGGAAATCGGCAACCTTGACGTACTCCAGTCTGCTGAGGAACCACCTCACTGAAATGCTAATTTAACTAAAACCCTACTTCCCACTCCAGTATATAAAATCCCCACCCACCTCAAAAACCCTTCCCCAAATCCCATCCTTTCCAAAACACACAAAAGAAACCCATGATGCACCTTATCAAAAGCTTCTCCCATGTCTAGGCCCACCAACATGAGGTGCACCCCCGTATTACTTGGGCCCAAGTAATACAGTCCCTCACCAGACTCAGGTTCCAGTGGATAGACCTCCCCTCCACCACACAGGTCTGGTCCTTATGTATGACATGGGGCAGAAACTTCCTGAGGCGGCCAGCTAAAACACGGGCTACCACCTTGTAGTCTGCACACCATAGTGTAATGGGCCTGTAATTCCCCAGGTTATACCTTTCCTCTTACTTTAAAAAGCAGCGTCAAGACCCCCTCCCTCATTGAAGACCCCAAAATCCCTGAATCAAACTCTGCATTAACTACAGAAAGAATCTATCCCCCAATCTCCCAAAAGGTAACATAAAACACCAGAGGAAGCCCATTGAATACTGGCACCTTGTTGGTAGGTAAGCCCCGCAAGGCAGCCTCAACCTCCGCAAGCTCGAAAGGGCGGTCGAGGTCAGACTGCCTTCGGGGGAATCTTTCTCCCCAAAAACCCCAAAAAGACACTCTTCCTAACCGTCTGTGTCCTTCTCCCTAAAGGATTCTTGGTAGAAAGCGGATGCTGCCTCCACCATCCCCTTTCGGTCAGGTACCATTCCATTCTGTTCACAGCTGAGCAATAACTGCTTTGGCACAGGCAGCTTTAACAATATGAACTGCTAGCCTACCTAAACTCAAACTTGTCCCTTTGACACCTGAAGAGAAAATCCCTGGCCTTCTCCTGAAAATAACTAACTTTTTAAAACCTCCATCTTCTCCACATCCCTCCTCTCACCCTTTTCTCAGCTGACACCAAGGCAGTCAGATCCCCCTGAAGGCGCTGAAAAAGCTCCCGAAATGGCCAAGGTGCGCACATTGCACGCTACACACTCCCACCATTCGACTAAAGATCCAAAATGGGGCTTGAGGTCCCCCGATAACTCATAATGGGATTTAAAGGCCTCCCTAAAAGAAAGATCCCCCAAAATCTTAGTTTAACTCCCAAAAACCTCCCCCAAACATAGTTACATCAACCGAGAACATTACCTGCACTTGGCAATGGTCAAAAAAACAGACAGGAGAAACGGTGACTCGAGAGACCGGCACAGATGCAGGTAAAAACAAAATAAATTCGACAACAGGAACCCCTTGACTTTGCCCACATCATACCCTCCCCCGTGGGTCGACAATTCTGAAAGAAAAATTCTTATCCACAGAAACATAAGGTAGGCTAAAATCCCCAGTACCTTAAATGGAGACATTGAACAAGGCCAAAAAAAGATATTTCCTACCTCGAGGTTCAGCAGGTGCATAAACGTTGATGAAGCGAATCCCAATCCCCCACCAGTCTGCATCAACTACTAAGTGTTACATCTTCTTGTATCATTAATTACTTGATACCCTAGAAACTCATCATAACAGTGCCCCACTAGCACCATCTCTGGGTTGGCATTATGCCCATTATCTCAACATGTTCCTTTTCATATAGAATTAGCTTGAGCACTTCATACCATTTTTAATAATGCAGTGAAAATACCTATTTACATTATCAACTTTTTTTTTTGTATAAGCCCTTGTCCTAGTTTGTCGCACTGGTAGCATATTGGCCACCTCTGGGATCCTCAGGGCCTCTCCTGGCAACTCTGGGATGTCGGGCACCTCTGGGAGCCTCAGGGCCTCTCCTTCCTCTTCCACATCCTCCTGAAATTGTGGAGGCATGGTCGGCAGAACTGCCCTGGTGGGGTCTCCTCATTATGTGTCCTGCCAACACCATCCAGAGGATATTCAGTCTTCCCATGTGGCCCTCCTGTGCCCTATGCTCTCCTGAACTGGCGTATGTTCCTTCGACACTTTCGGCCCTTTACTTCCACTTCATATGACATTGCGCTGATGTGCCCTATGCATGTGCCAAGACTCCATGTGGCATCCCTGGCTTGAGGTGACAGGAGCACTCTGACAGCTTGGCCTTGTTTTATTACAGGGAGATTTTTTGCATGCTGGTCATAGTAATGTTTTGACTTGTCCTGACGTGTACGATTGTGTGCCTGAACATCCCTGATGACCTTTGGTGCGAGGAGTTTGGGAGTTGTTGGCAACAGAGAGCGAGTACGTCTAGACATTAAGCGCTGTACAGGACTGCTGCCGAAGCCCTCTGTGGGAGTATTTTTCCACGCCAAAATGGCTTGCCACACATCTGTGCCTTCCTGCATAGCCTTTGTGATGAGTCTTTGCTATTTTTACTGCTGACTCCGCCTTACCATTACTCTGACTGTGGTAGGGTGAGGAGGTCACATGATGGAACTCCCAGGCTTTTGCAAAAAAGCAAAGTCTTGACTAGTGAACTGGGGCCCATTATCCATAACTACACCACTGTCAGGTATACCATATCTGCTAAACTGCTGCTTACAACAGTCGATGATGCAAGTGGCTGTTGTGTCAATCACTTTCTCCACCTCCCAAAAATCTGAATAGTAGTCCACTATAATCAGAAAAGGAATGTTCTTGACTGTGAACAGATCCACTTGTCCAATGCTCGTGTTTCTTGGCCCAAGCAAGTCTCTTCTTATTATTGGTATCCTTCAGTAGTGGTTTCTTTGCAGCAATTTGACCATGAAGGCCTGATTTCATGCAGTCTCCTGAACAGTTGATGTTGAGATGTCTTACTTGAACTCTGTGAAGCATTTATTTGGGCTGCAATCTGAGGTGCAGTTAATTGCCGATTTCTGAGGATTGTAACTAATGAACTTATCCTCTGAAGAAACGTTCAAAGTTCTTGACATTTTCCGGATTGACTGACCTTCATGTCTTAAAGTAATGATGGACTGTCGTTTCTCTTTGCTTATTTGAGCTGTTCTTGCCATAATATGGACTTAGCCCTATTTGGTAAAAGACCATCTTCCGTATACCCCCACTACCTTGTCACGACACAACTGATTGTCTCAAATGCATTAAGAAGGAAAGAAATTCCACAAATTAACTTTTAAGAAGGCACACCTGTTAATAGAAATGCATTCCAGGTGACGATCTCATGAAGCTGGTTGAGAGAATGCCAAGTGTGCAAAGCTGTCATCAAGGCAAAGGGTGGCTATATTGAATTTATAAAATATATTTTGATTTGTTTAACACTTTTTTGGTTACTTCAGGATTCCAAATGTGTTATTTCATAGTTTTGACATCTTCACTATTATTCTACAATGTAGAAAATAGTAAAAATAAAGAAACTCTTGAATGAGTAGGTGTTCTAAAACTATTGACCGGTAGTGTAAGAACGAGAGGATGGCATCTGTTCCTCTCTCTGACGAGTATGCAAATTGGAGGTGGTCAAGAAGGTGTTTGGTGTTGATTATGTCTGCCTTGATGATATTTAATCAAGACAGAGGTAAGAGCAACAGGTCTGTAGTCATTTGATGCAGATAGATGAGAGGTTTTTGGGACAGGTATAACAGATTTTTTTCCATAGAGATGGAATTTACAATGTATTCAGGGACCGCTGGAAGAAAGCGCAGAAGACACCGCTCAGCTGAGCGGAACAGTGTTTCAAGACAAGACCACTTATGCTTTCAGGCACTCGTTGTACGACTACCTCATTGATGAGAAGCGCGCTCTCGGTTGCCATGACATCCTCCTCCAGATAGGCAAAGCAGGTGAAGAACTCGTTTAGTTCATTGGTTGTAGAGGCACACCCTCTCGTCCGGGCAGGGATCGATATGTTGCCTCCCTTTAAAGGGGGCGTTTGCCATATTCTTAATGCCCATCCAGTCAGACCGAGTGTCTCCCTGTGACATTATCTGTTGCACATTTTCCATGTACTGGCATCTTGCCTTTATTAAATATTTTTGATCACCTCTGTACCTCTTTTTTTCTTTCTAGTGGATTCCAGGAGGCAAACACTTGTTTCTTATTGTTAAGCATCAATGTAAGCAAACTAGAAAGTGTGTGACCTCAGGCCTGGAGAGAAGCAAAAGTTATTCACCTACCTAAGAATAGTAAAGCCCCCTTAACTGGCTCAAACAGCCGACCAATCAGCCTGTTACCAATCCTTAGTAAACTTTTGGAGAAAATGGTGATTAACCAGATAAAATGCTATTTTACTTTCAGCAGGCTTATAGGGAAGGCCATTCAACAAGAACAGCACTTACACAAATGACTGCTTGGCTGAGAGAAATGAATGATAAAAAGATTGGGGGGGACTGTTTTGTTAGACTTCAGTGCAGCTTTTGACATTATTGATCATAGTCTGTTGCTGGAAAAACTGATTTGTTATGGCTTTACACCCCATGCTATGTTGTGGATGAAGTTACTTGTCTAACAGAACACAGCGGGTGGTCTTTAATGGAAGCCTCTAACAAAATCCAGGTAGAATCAGGAATTCCCTAGGCCCTTTACTTTTACCAATCTTTAACAACGACATGCCACTGGCTTTGAGTAAAGCCAGTGTGTATGTGTGCGGATGACACCACTACACGTCAGCTACTACAGCAACTGAAATGACAGCAACACTTAAAGAGCTGCAGTTAGTTTCCGAATGGGTGGCAAGGAATAAGTTAGTCCTAAATATTTCTGAAAACTAAAAGCAATGTATTTGTGACAAATCATTCACTAAACCCTAAACCTCAACTAAATCTTGTAATGAATAATTTGGAAATTGAGCAAGTTGAGGAGACAAAATTGCTTGGATTAACCCTGGATTGTAAACTGTCATGGTCAAAACATATTGAGACAATAGTAGCTAGGATGGGGAGAAGTCTGTCTATAATAAAGCGCTGCTCTGCATTCTTAACAGCAGTAGCAACAAGGCAGGTCCTACAGGCCCTAGTTTTGTCGCACCTGGACTACTGTTCAGTCGTGTGGTCAGGTGCCACAAAGAAGAACTTAGGAAAATTGCAATTTGCTTCGAACAGGGCAGCACGGCTGGCCCTTTGATGTACACGGAGAGCTTACGTATCAATCTCTCTCCTGGCTCAAAGTGGAGGAGAGATTGACTTCATCACTACTTGTATTTGTGAGAGGTATTGACATGTTGAATGCACCGAGCTGTCTGCTTGAACTACTGGCATACAGCTCGGACACCCATGCATACCCCACAAGACATGCCACCAGAGGTCTCTTCACAGTCCCGAAGTCCAGAACAGACTATGGGAGGCACACAGTACTACATAGAGCCATGACTACATGGAACTCTATTCCACACCAAGTAACTCATGCCAGCAGTAAAATTAGATTGTAAAAAACAAATAAAAATACACCTTATGGAACAGCGGGGACTGTGAAGCAACAAAAACATAGACAGATGCATACAAACACATGATAACATACGCACTATACACACATGTACACATGGATTTTGTGTTATAGATATGTGGTAGTAGAGTAGAGGCCTTAATATGTGGTGAAATCTTATGAATATATTGTAATGTTTTATTTTTCTGGACCCCAGGAAGACTAGCTGCTGCCTTGGCAGCAGATAATGGAGATCCATAATAAATACAAATACAAATGTTTTCAAATCTTTGGTCACCCATGGTTTGTTAGGAAATATCTTACATGTTTTTTTGGGGATCAACAAATCAACACAGAATTCAATATAGCCAGATATTACGTCATTAATCTTGTTCATGTCTTCTGATGATTCTTCAAATACACTCCAGGTAGTACAATCAAAGCATCCCTGCAATTGATCAATACTGTCATTGTCCCACACCAGTATTTGTTTTTCCACCACCACCTCCATTTTGAGTAACTGTCTATAAGTTGGTCGTAGAAGAACAGTTATGATCTGATCCACCCAGGGGAGGTCTGGCCAAGGATGTAAGTACTCAAAGTGTGCTTGAGAGCGCAGCTATTGAAATCCCCCATGATGAATTTGGGTGCATCAGGGGAAATCGCATCAAGCTCTTGAGTGACGTTAAAAATGTCAGCTGCATTGACACTGCTAGCTCTTGGATGGATGTAAACAACTGTCAGAAACGGCTGGGGCAATTCACAGGGTAGGTAGAACGTTCGCAGTGACACTGACATTAGCTCTACATCAGGAGTGCATATTCTTATTCCTGACAATCGTAGTTTTACACCATCTATAATTTATCAGAACACAGACTCTGCCTCCGTGCTCCTTACCAGTAGCTTCACTGTCTCTGTCCATCTTAGTAATAGTGTCAGGCACTGCCTCCGACAGCCAAGTTTTAGAAAAGGCCATCACACAGGCCTCCCTGTATTCATAGAGATACCGTGAGTTTTCCCGCAATTCGTCCATTTTCCCCTAGAGTGATTGGACATTGGAGAGAAGGATAATTGGAAGCGGAATCTTTGTTTTGTTCCTCCTCAACCTCTGCTGCACACCTCCTTTCCTTCCCCTTTTCCTCTTCCTTTTTAGTAGTCCTTCGCCCGGGTTTTGTCTCACAATCTCTGCAGGTATGTCCCCTTTTGATCCATTCTCCCGAACTTGAGTTATTACATTGTAAAGGATAGTTTCTGCTATAGCGGATATGTGGCGCTGCCGACTTTCTCAAAAGTTCTCATGCTGTTTCAGGTACCAGCAAAAGTAATCCAAGTAGAAGAATAATCCACTGTACACACTTCATGTCGCTCTACCATAGCCTAATCGGTAATCCGATGCAACATAAAACACTATTAAACTACTATAAACAAAGCAACAAAAACAGACGAGTTTAAACAACAAACAAACAAATGCTGCAGGGCACCACTGTGCAGCACCCCCTAGAGTATCAATACACACAAACACTCAGGAAAGGTACTGAAACACACCTCTCAATGGGAACCCTGCCCACTGGTCCTGCATCTTTTTCTCTTAGTTCAAGTTCTTCCATCAGCTACACTGAGTACTGTCACGGAGACCGCCGAGGCTGCTCCTCCTCCTTGCTCGGGGAGGCTTCGGCGTTCGTCGTCCCCGGAGTACTAGCTACTACCGCTTGATGTTTTCGATGTTTGTTTGGTTATGTCTAGTTGGTGCACCTGTCTCGTATTCTGTCTTGATTATGTCTCCTATAAGTTCCCCTGTGTTAGGTTTGCATGTTGTGTGTTATTGTCGCCTGTCGTGTATGTATAGGTTCTGTGACCTTGGCTTTTGTGGGTTTTACGCACTCGCGTATTTTGTTACGCCTCTTGTGTTTTTGGAGGCTGTTAATTTGTGTGTACCTTGAGAGGTATTAGTAAAGTCGTCTTGACTATTCCTGTGTCCTGCGCTTTACTCCACCACCGCATCCACATCAGACCCTGACAAGTACAGACTGAACCAGAGAGTTAGAAGACATATCTAACAGGTAGAAATGGATAAAAGGAGACTGTGACGATCAAGACACCGCTGCGCAATTATCCTCTACACCTGTTCCTCTGAAAAAGCCAGTGAGACAGACGCTGTTCAGAAAGTGGTCTACCGAGTGCAGCCGCACCGTGACACACAAAACAGCTGAGGCGATGACCTAATCACCGCCTTGCGTTCCACGTAGCGCGCCAAGGCGCACACTGGGCACAGGCGATGGAGCCATTCACCTCTCCTCTCAACATGGGGAGAGGGAGAGAAGGGCCACAGCTCTATGATCTGTAAGCTCTTAATAACCTCAGGCATAAATGCCGGATTAAGACTTAACACCGCCCTGCTCAATCGCCATAAATGGCAAGGCAGTCGAAAAAGCGCACAAATCACTGACACGTTTAGCTGTGGTCAAAGCGAGCAACAGTGTCGTCTTCAAAGATAACATCTTCAGGGGGATTTGATTCAATGGCTCGAACGGTGGCTCGCAGAGCGCTTCGCGTACCAAAGTAAAATCCCACTGAGGAAGCATGTGTCACACCCTGGCTCTGGGACTCATTATGTTGAGCCAGGGTGTGTGCATTCTATGTGTTTATTTCTATGTTGGTAGTTCTGTTGTGTCTATTTCTAGGTTGTTGTATTTGGTTGTTCAAATGACTCCCAATCGGAGGTAACGAGTGTCAGCTGTCGGCTCGTTATCTCTGATTGGGAGCCATATATAAACTGTGTGTTTTCACCTTGTGGTTGTGGGTTTTTGTTCCGTATCAGTCTTTGTCACTGTGGACTTCACGTATCGTCATTGTTTGTTGTTTTGGTGTTCTATACTTTAATATAATAAAGTCATGTTCGCTCAACGCGCTGCGCTTTGGTCTCCCTCATTGGACGATCGTGACAGAAAAACCCACCTAAAAAGGACCAAGCAGCGTGTCCAGGAGCAAGGAGACTGGACATGGGAGGAAGCGCCTGGTAAGGAGATCGAGAGGCTGGCGATGGCCCAGGTGGGCAAATCGTGGTCCTGGGAGGACATGCTCGGGGGCAAGGGACCTTGGGGGAGGATCAAGGCCCTGGCGAGAGAGGAGCAACGGCGTCAGCAGGGCCATCGTCGGAGGGACGAGAGGCAACCCCAAAAAGTTTTTGGGGGGGGGCACATGGCTTGGGCGGCTGGGCAGCAGGAGGCTGCCACAGGGAGACGTGGAGAGAAGGCTACCGGATTACGGGAGCCATTGGCGAATAGAGGGAGGGAAGCAGTTGAGGCACGGCGTGAGAGACTGAGGTGTGTTACCAGTCCGGTCCGGCCCGTTCCTGATCCCCGGTTAAGGCCAGTGGTGTGTGTTCCCAGTACGGACCGGCCTGTTCCTACTCCACGCACCAAGCCCACGGTGTGCGTCGCCAGCCCAGCCCGGCCTGTTCCTGCTCCACGCACAGAACCTACGGTGTGCGTCGCCAGCCCAGTCCGGCCTGTTCCTGCTCCACGCACTAAACCTACGGTGTGCATCGCCAGCCCGACCCGGCCTGTTCCTGCCACTCGCACCAAACCTACGGTGCGCGTCGCCAGCCCGGTCCGGCCTGTTCCTGCCACCCGCACCAAGTCTACGGTGCGCGTCGCCAGCCCGACCCGGCCTGTTCCTGCCACTCGCACCAAACCTACGGTGCGCGTCGCCAGCCCAGCCCGGCCTGTTCCTGCTTCTCGCATCAAGCCTACGGTGTGCGTCGCCAGCCCAGCCCGGCCTGTTCCTGCTCCACGCACAGAACCTACGGTGTGCGTCGCCAGCCCAGCCCGGCCTGTTCCTGCTCCACGCACTAAACCTACGGTGTGCGTCGCCAGCCCAGCCCGGCCTGTTCCTGCTTCTCGCATCAAGCCTACGGTGTGCGTCGCCAGCCCAGCCCGGCCTGTTCCTGCTCCACGCACAGAACCTACGGTGTGCGTCGCCAGCCCAGCCCGGCCTGTTCCTGCTCCACGCACTAAACCTACGGTGCGCGTCGCCAGCCCGGTCCGGCCTGTTCCTGCTCCACGTACTAAGCTTACGGTGTACGTCGCCAGCCCAGCCCGGCCTGTTCCTGCTTCTCGCATCAAGCCTACGGTGTGCGTCGCCAGCCCAGCCCGGCCTGTTCCTGCTCCACGCACAGAACCTACGGTGTGCGTCGCCAGCCCAGCCCGGCCTGTTCCTGCTCCACGCACTAAACCTACGGTGTGCGTCGCCAGCCCGACCCGGCCTGTTCCTGCCACCCGCACCAAGTCTACGGTGCGCGTTGCCAGCCCGACCCGGCCTGTTCCTGCCACTCGCACCAAACCTACGGTGCGCGTCGCCAGCCCGGTCCGGCCTGTTCCTGCCACCCGCACCAAGTCTACGGTGCGCGTCGCCAGCCCGACCCGGCCTGTTCCTGCCACTCGCACCAAACCTACGGTGCGCGTCGCCAGCCCGGTCCGGCCTGTTCCTGCCACTCGCACCAAGCCAAGGGTGCGAGTCGTCAGCCTGGTTCAGCTCGTCCCTGCTACTCGCACCAAGCCAAGGGTGCGAGCCGTCAGCCTGATCCAGCCCACTCCTGCTACTCGCACCAAGCCAGGGATGCGAGTCGTCAGCCTGGGGAGGCCCGTTCCGGCTCCACGCATCAAGCCTAGGGTGCGTTTGCCGGCCCTGTCCGGCCCGTTCCTGCTCCCCGCACCAAGTCTGTGGTGCGTTTCGTCAGCCCTGTCCGGCCCGGTCCCGCTCTCCGCACCAAGTCAAGGGTGCGCTTCGTCAGCCCGGTCCGGCCCATTCCTGCTCCCCGCGCCAAGGCAGTGGTGCGCGTCGTCAGCCTGGTAAGGCCCGTTCGTCCTCCACGCACCAAGCCAGGGGCGCGTGTCGTCAGTCCGGCTCCGGCCAGCGGGGCTAGACAGGACCAGGGGTACTTTGGGGGGTTGCAGAGGAGGTGGGGATCAAGGCCGGAGCCAGAGCCACCGCCGAGGAGGTATGCCCGCCCAGCCCTCCCTTGTTTAGCCCGTATTGAGGTGCGGTCGCAGTCCGCGCCTTTAGGGGGGGGTACTGTCACACCCTGGCTCTGGGACTCATTATGTTGAGCCAGGGTGTGTGCATTCTATGTGTTTATTTCTATGTTGGTAGTTCTGTTGTGTCTATTTCTAGGTTGTTGTATTTGGTTGTTCAAATGACTCCCAATCGGAGGTAACGAGTGTCAGCTGTCGGCTCGTTATCTCTGATTGGGAGCCATATTTAAACTGTGTGTTTTCACCTTGTGGTTGTGGGTTTTTGTTCCGTATCAGTCTTTGTCACTGTGGACTTCACGTATCGTCATTGTTTGTTGTTTTGATGTTCTATACTTTAATATAATAAAGTCATGTTCGCTCAACGCGCTGCGCTTTGGTCTCCCTCATTGGACGATCGTGACAGCATGGCTCTAGGCATTGGCCTAAACCGCCGCGTTCCCAATAGGAAATGTTTCACAAGAGGGTGGCTGAAGACAGTGTCTCTGCCAAACCGTCATGACAAGCCTAAATCGCCGCCGCAAGCAGCTACATGGTGGCGGGTGAGCGCTGCTTATCAAATAGGAATTTTAGGAATGAGAGTATGCTCTCGACCTGACAGCACACGGTGTCCACATTTTCTGTGACACAACACTGTGAAAAAACGTTCCATTTACTGGCATAAGTCCCAGCGGAACCACGGAATGGGCCGACGACATGAGACCCAAGAGTGACATGACCGAAAGCGCCTTTACCGTGTGATTCGGATAAAACCTTCATAGGGCTAGCAACAGGGCAGCCCGTCGAGGATCCGAAAAATCGAGCCCTCATCGTTAGTGTCTAGCTATATCCCCAGATAGACAATCTGATGACTGGGCCAGGGCGCGCTCTTTTTCCATTTCACAGCGAACCCCAGACGCATGAGATGATGAATCACTGTCTGTGTCGTGTGTGTGTGTGTGATCGCCAGCTCTGTTGAACAAGTAAGTCGTCTAGGTAGGCTAAAACCCTTATACCCTGATAACTTAACAGTGCTATTGCCGCCTCCACACATTTGGAAAACATGCGAGGTGCCAGGGCGTACCCGAATGGCATCCTCGTGTATTCGTACGCCGCCCCTTGAAAGCGAAACGCAGAAACCTCCTGTGACGCGGATTTACCGGCACATGAAAGTACTCGTCCTTCAGGTCTATGCTCGTACAAAAGTCTCTCCTCTGGACACATTCCAGCAGACGTTTTGTCGTCAGCATTCGAAAGGGCCGTTTGGCTATGCTCTCGTTGAGAACGCGTAGATCCAATATTGGCCTCATTCCTGCCGTCTTTTTGGGCAGCAGGAAGTAGGGCGAATATAGCCCCCTGTTCCTTTGCTCCTGGGGAATTACTGTGACTGCCTCCTTCGCCAAAAGTTCCGTAATCTCTGTAACAAGAGTGGCGACTTTTTCCGGAGTTTTCATCACCATCTCCACCACCCCCCTGAATGGGGGAGGGGTCCGATGAAATTGGATGGCATAACCATTCTCCAGAGTCCTGTCTTGCCAGGGGGAGAGGGTACAGCTTCACTGCCACTCCCAATAATGCTGAGAGTGCGGCAGAGCGCGAAGCTGTGGTGCATTCAGTAGGAAGGACCTGTATTCCTCTACGGCCCTCGCCGCTACTGTTCCCCGACCAGTGAAGTGGTGGAACAGCTCAAGGCGGGCCTCCCATGAAAGGGAGAGGAAACATGAGCGCGTTCTGAGAGAAACGGGGGCGCCGACACGTTGGTTATACTCGTAACCTCGTTGTCCCAGCCCTCCGTGAACGCAGCACAGGTCTGAACTGCACTGACTGAGGTGCTCGCCTGAGTCAGAGTGCCGTCTCCCAATAGCGATTGCATCATCATTCCAATAACTGGCTGTGTACGCAGGCTACTATTTGAAACCTGTACCACAACACTCCTAGCAGTCTGTGGTGTAAGGTTTTTATGAGGTATAACAAGGCATCTCATCAAAGATGTCTGCCTTGTTCCCTTATTCACACCTGCCTCATGTGTATGCTCAGCTACGCACCCGTAGTGGGCTGTGCTACACTCAGAGTGGTGAGGAGGAGATAGGGAGAGCGTAAAGGCACCTGAACGGTCTCGGGTGTATCATGGAAAAGGGGCTCTCTTGTGACAAAGTCAATTAGAGCCAACTCTTTATTAGACACACAACACACAGTTTCCTCCATACCCTCAACAGTAGGGTGGGGGGGAACAGTGGGCACAGTCAACAAGGCGCTGCGCCGTCTACCGTTCTCTCCCCCTCGCCATGTCATAAACGGCGTCTCTTCTGGCCGCCCTTCGGGTGATGCCAGGATGACGCGTTAATGACCTCTCTCGCCGGCAGAATGGTCGGAACCTCTGGCGCTACAGGAGGGGCGGGGCGGGGCCCGCTCCCTTTTCTGCTGGAGGCCGCCGTCTGACGCCGGGCACGACGCCAAGCAGTAGATCCAGTAAACTAGAGCGCCCTGCTAACGGTAGGTGTCTAGACAGGTGCTTTTGTTCTCGTCTAGTTTTATGAATCGCTCCGTCGCATCTTTGACGGCGACCCCCAAACAGGCCATCGTCAGTAGCGTGGATCTGTCAGAATCCTTCATGGCCATCAGACAGCCAGAGGTGCCTCCCATGAGCCCTCCACATATTTACTAAGCGAGGGCATGGCAGGGGCCAAGGGCTCTGCCGCCCTCCTAGGCCGAGAGTAAGGGCCGCCCTCCATCATGTCCACTTCCGGGTTGGAGGGAATGGGGGGCAGCTTAATCTCCAGCCGCTTAGCAGCCCTCTCAATGAGCCCTGGATAATCAGAGCGCAGAGAGGCAGTGGCGTAGGACGGGGCTGCTGAAAATTCAGAGCCTGTGTCGTCATCACCCAGGGGAATTTCCTGAGGGAAAGGGGTCTTAAACGTCTGGGTCAGCATTATGGATTGTTCCAATGGAATATCCCTGTCATCTCCTGAGTCAGCGCCCTCAGATGATGCCTCAGAAGCTGAGGCTAGCACCGATAACACGTCCTCTAGAGGGATATCCTCCCGAAAAAATGCCCATCGCTGCTTCGTCTCCTTCAAAGAAAGGAGGGATCAGCTGGAGCATAGTGGGGGATCTATGAGGCCGCTCCAAGCGCACTGTGATCCTAAGCACACAAAACATAAGTTGTGTGAGTCCACAGCAGCCATGGAGGAGCAGCGACATTGAGCTCTGAAAATAGCTTTTGGGGGTGGAAAATCTCCGGGTGTACTCATTTTAGGACGACGTCGAGACTTGGAAATCGACGGCGACTTTTTCGTTCCGAATCTTCTCTTCTCATCAGCTTCTTCAGTCCAGTCGCTGAAGATAAAGGGAGGCTGATTGAGGGGAAGTGTCCCCTCTTATAGGGACACCTGTACTCCTAATGGCTGCAGGTGTGTGCATAATTTTGTCTCAGGCTGTTCCCTATGGGACTCCGCTCCACTCATAGAACTTGTTCACACTCTGTTTACTCTAGGCCTGGTTCTCGCAGGTTGTCCCCGAACCCACTTGCCAAGTTTTCGGGGGCTGTGGGGTAAAAGTCACAGACTGACTGATTGTCCTGGTGAAGTATTTGTTCTGTTTTTGGTCAAAAACACACACAGACACAAACACACTATCCTGGTGAATGCCAATATATGTTTATTTTTTAAAAGAAAAATTGAGGGAAAACGCTGGACCGCACAAAGTGCTTCGCCCTTCTTTCAGTTTGGAATAGTTTTCTTTCTCTTTTCTTCTGCTGGCTGTTTATCTACCTCCATGTAGTTTTTTCCTTGACAATGGGAGAACAGCGTTGCACCGTTCCCGGAGGTACTGCAATACCGGGTCGATGCTTGGAGCGGACGGAGCAAGCCCCATTTCCGACTCCCTGTTCGAAAAATCCATTTAATATGTAGTTCCCCGATGGGGGACGTATCAGATATTAAACTGATAAGAACAGATTTTTTTATTTTGGAAAGATATTGATGCATTTCCTTTTTTAAAACAGCCCTTTTTTAAAACACAAAATCGGCATAAAAAGCATTAAAACCAGCATTTATATATTACATTTACATTTGTTAAAAAGTACAAGTTGTTTCTTTAAAACAATAAAGCAACCATGCATAAAAGTACCATTTCTTGTAAAAGGCCAATCTGTAAAAAGGCATTTAAAATGTACACAAATGATTTAACAAAGGTAAAACATTTTTAAGACATGGAAAACTTGTCAAGAGTCACTTTGTTAAAAAGCTGTCTTCTGTACGGGAATGGGGTGAGTCCTTATCAAAAAAGCCGCCTCCTGCTCTTCCGAATCAACTCTGTACCCATCCGTCGGGGCCTAGAGGAGACCCCTCCCCTAGACGCATCGCCCTAGGCGCCGCAGCGCTGTCAGGCCGTGGCCGCCAGGACCTTAGGTGTTGTGGGGGACCCTTCGCCTGGGGTCGAGGCCCCCTTTCGTTCGTACCATCCCAGGGCTTCCATGGCTACCAAAGCCACTGCCTGGGGGGTGGTCTCTAACCGTTTTCCTACCAGCAGGTTGCGGGAGGACCACAATGCGTCCTTCAGACACGTTAGGGTGGGCCAGAGTTTTGGTGCTATAGGCCTTCGGCCCACCCCATACAGCACAAGCTGGGGCATTAGGTCCTCCCCTGCTGGCAGATAAAAGCGAAAGAAACGCACACCTATTTAGGCGAGGTGCTGGCTGACGGCGTAAAACACTTCAAAAAGAAAAGGAAAGCCGCACACTCTAGCAGCTCAGATGCAATAATTTAATATCTTAATAACCAACGTTTCGACAGACAAGCTGTCTTCATCAGGGTATAATGACAAACACTGCGGGTCACTGGTTTATATAGTGCGAAAGGACACACGCAGGTGTCTGTAATCATGGCCGGGTGTGGCCTAATAGCATTGGCCAATTCACAGATAAAAACAACATACAAAAAACATGGATAGCATATGATCATAGATACTTAGCTACATAGGCCCACAACATTTACAATGAATAGCAAAATCACAAGAATGGCTTCAAATCAAAGTCTACGTTGAGACCGAAGGTAGCATGTTCGATGCCGATATAACGTAGGGAAGAAATCGAGTGGTTCGATTCCAAAAAGTGGGCAGCGACTGGGTATGTCGAGTTTTGGCACCTAATGGTGCTACGATGCTCCGAGATTCGTACTTTTAATTCGCGCTTTGTTTTACCCACATAAATTTTACCACAAGTTATAAGATAAATAACTGCCTTAGTGGAGCACGTAATAACACCTTTGATTGGGATCTGTTTCCCTGTTTGGGGGTGTTTGAAGGATCTACATTTGTAAGTGCCATTGCATTGAGCACAGCCGTTACACTTGTAGTTTCCATCCGGCAGAGGCGCAAATAGACGTTGTGCAGGGATATTTAGGGGTGGTAAATCAGAGTTTACCAATTGATCTCTGAGATTTCTGCCCCGCGAGAATACAACCAAGGGAGGGTCTGAAAACACATTACCAAAACTGTCATCGGATCTTAGAATGTGCCAATGTTTGAACGATTCCCTTAATTTGTTCAGAGCACTTTGAATAGCGTGTTGTTAGAACGCAAGAATGATTATTTTTACGAGACTGTCCTTGAAAGAGATCAGGTCTCGATTTTGTTTTTGAATTTTCTCAATGGCAGTATTAATCTGACCATTTTTGTACCCCCTTTCCTTGAATTTTCTTTGCGTCTCAGCCATATTACAGTCGAAATCTGATTTGTTTTTTTACAAATTATTTTGATTCGACAGAATTGGCTGTAAGGCAAACTGTTTTTCAAGGGAAGTGGGTGACAGCTATCAGCCCTCAACAAACTGTTACGATCAGTAGGTTTCCTGTAAAGATCAGTGTATAAAACATTATCCTCACTCAAAATCAGAAGATCAAGGAAACTGATTTGACGTGTGTCAGATTGCATAGTAAATCTCAGGTGCTCAGAACAAGAAAAGCATGGAATGCCTGGAGCTGTTTAGAATCACCCCTCCATAGAACAAAAATATCATCAATGTACCGTTTCAAAATAATGTTAGGCAATATTTTTTTTTTTTAGAGGATTGAAAATTGACTTTCTCAATGTAACCCACATACAAATTAGCATAGTTAGGAGCCATAGGGGATCCCATAGCAGTACCCTTCGTCTGAATAAAGAAATAATTTAGAAACAAAGTAGTTGTGTGTGAGTACTATTTCAGCCAATGTTATAATGCATGCACTGGAAGGTAGTTCATTAGGGTCATGTTGCAGAAGAAAATGTTCCATGGCTTCAATACCACCCTCGTGTGGAATATTCGTGTATAATGACTCAACATCAAAAGTAACTAACAAGGTATTATCAGGGAGAGGATCAAGAGATTCAACAATAGAGATCATACTGCTTGTGTCCTTTACAAAGGAGGGGAGCTGTTCTGCGAGAGGTCTAATAAAAAAGTGAACATAGGTCGATAAAGGGGATGTTACTGCATCAATGCCTGCTACAATAGGGCGCCCTGGAGGTTTTGTAACATTCTTGTGTAATTTCGGCAAAGTATAAAAAGTAGCAATTTTAGGGTGTTGAATAGCCAAAAAATCGTGTTATTTTTTGGTGATTTGACCAGAACTTAAATACCCATCAAGGACAGAACAGATAGTGTTCTGAAATTGGGAAGTGGGGTCACTTCTGAGTTTCTTGTAAAAGGTGTTGTCAAGCAGTTGTCTGTGACACACATTTACATAAACTGTCCTATCCATGAGTACAACTGACGTATCTGGTTGTAAATCAAGCAAAGCTTGTTTTTCATCCTTGGGTAAATTTTGAAAAGATATGTACTCTTGTTTGTTCTTAAGGAGATTACCAACATCTTTTTCAACGAGTCTGCAATACGTCTCAATAGAGTGATTGCGATTGGCTGGAGGTACAAAATAACTCTTACTTCTGAAAGGAGTCGGAGTATGTGCAGGTGAGCCACCTACATGTTCAGTTGAAATATCACAATTAGGGGAGCTGAAGTGTTCCTTTTAAACTGATGTTTCTAAAAAACTTAAACATGTCTACATTAACATCGAAATCGTTGCAGGCACAAAAGATAACCCTTTATTATGTAAGGAGACATGGGCAGGACTCAATATCTTACTTGATAAATTAAAGACACTCAGTCCCGTGGGTTCTGGGACCGTGTGAACGGCCCCCTCTGCCTCTGGTTGTCGTTTCTTCTTACCCCGTCGTGTACGGCATCTCGTCGGTACACGTGACCGCGGCCACCTCCGCGCTTCCGTCGGCCCAGTCTCTCGTCAAAAGACAGTCGTCTCAGTCCCCAAAAACCTAGTCTCTGTCTTACTGTCCCTAAAATCCCGGTCGAATTGCTACTCCCTCCTCCCTCCGTGTCAAATTTTACACCCAGTACCCTTATGTCTGTCATTTTAACAGTCAGTGGTAGTCTGGTCAAGTCTGAGTCTGCCCACGGGCCTCTGTCTTGTTTCTGTTCAGTCTCACCCCAGAGGCTCGTCCGTACCAGTCAGTCCTGTCCAGAGTCCTGTCGACAGATAAAAGGTCAGTGCATAAAATGTTTACGTCGTCCATGTAAAAAATGCACTTGGCGGTCATCCCCCCACTCCCCGGGATACCCACCCCACTGATCCGTTGGTCCCTTCTCAAGACCTGTGCCAGTGGTTCTATGCAAGCCACAAACAGGAGGGTAGATAACAGACATCCCTGACGGACGCCGCAGTGTACTCCCACTGCTCTTGACAAATGCCCATTTACAAGGATTCTGCTGGTGATGTCCCCATACAGCAATCCCACCCAAGCTAGAAACCTTTCAGGGAACCCCATTTTTTGCAGTACCTTGAAGAGGTACTGATGCGAGACCCGATCAAAAGCTTTCTCAAAATCAAAATTTAGGACTATAAGCCGCATGTTTCTGTCTCTCGCATAACAGATGGCATCTCTGATCAGTACTAGGCTGTCCGTGATCTTCCTTCCCGGAATGGCACAGGCTTGGTCCGGGTGGATCACCTAAGACAGAAGACATTCTGGGTGTTAAAACCTTAGTAAAAAGTTTACAATCAAAGTTTAAAAGGGTAATCGGTCTCCAGTTTCAGGTCAGTCCTGTCATTTTTCTTGTGTAAAAGGGTCAATATTCCTACTCTAAAACTGTCAGGTAGTCTGTCAAGTTGTTCAAAGTCAGTAAAAACAGTCAGAAGTTCGTCAGCTAAAACATCCCAAACGGTCAGATAAAACTCCAAAAGGAGGCCGTCCTCCCCCGGTGATTTACCCCTCTTAAAATGTATCAGTCCTTTGTCGAGTTCTGTCATTGTCAGGTCTCTTGTTAGGTCGTCTGTATTGGGTAAAATTCTGTCAATGTATGATAAAACGTCCCCCATGGTTTCCTCGCACACGTCTTTTTTCCCCAAACAGTTCCCCATAAAAATCCTCTACTACTTATTTTATTCCCTCTGTGTCTTATTTTAAAACGCTGTCTTCATCTTTTAAAACTGTCATTATCCTACCCTTCCTAACTATCTTCTTAAAAAAGTATCTAGTGCACTTCTCCCCCTTTTCTAATTCCCTTTCTTTGCTTCTTAAAATAACCCCCTTGCTCTTCTGTTCTACTAAAAATTCAATTTCTTTCTTAACTTCAATTTCCTGGTTAAAATCAAAACCCTGTTGAACTAGATTAAAATACCTTTCCAGTCGCCTCTGCGGTCCCAAAATGCGTCTCTTTTTCTTCTCCTTTCCTACAGTGAGGGGGAAAAAAGTATTTGATCCCCTGCTGATTTTGTACGTTTGCCCACTGACAGACATGATCAGTCTATAATTTTAATGGTAGGTTTATTTGAACAGTGAGAGGCAGAATAAAAACAAAAAAATCCAGAAAAATGCATGTCAAAAATATTATAAATTGATTTGCATTTTCATGAGGGAAATAAGTATTTGACCCCTCTGCAAAACATGACTTAGTACTTGGTGGTAAAACGCTTGTTGGCAATCACAGAGGTCAGATGTTTCTTGTAGTTGGCCACCTGGTTTGCACACATCTCAGGAGGGATTTTGTCCCACTCCTCTTTGCAGATCTTCTCCAAGTCATTAAGGTTTCGAGGCTGACGTTTGGCAACTCGAACCTTCAGCTCCATCCACAGATTTTCTATGGGATTAAGGTCTGGAGACTGGCAAGGCCACTCCAGGACCTTAATGTGCTTCTTCTTGAGCCACTCCTTTGTTGCCTTGGCCGTGTGTTTTGGGTCATTGTCATGCTGGAATACCCATCCAAGACCCATTTTCAATGCCCTGGCTGAGGGAAGGAGGTTCTCACCCAAGATTTGACGGTACATGGCCCCGTCCATCGTCTCTTTGATGCTGTGAAGTTGTCCTGTCCCCTTAGCAGAAAAACACCTGTCACGATCGTCGGATATAGAGGACCAAGGCGCAGCGTGGAAGGTGAACATACTTATTTATTAAATGATACACGAACAAAACAACAAATCGATACGTGACGTCCACAGGTGCAAAACACGGAACAAGATCCCACAAACACTGTGGGAAAACCACCTGACTAAATATGGTTCCCAATCAGAGACAACCAGCAACAGCTGATACTCGTTGCCTCTGACTGAGAACCACTCTGGCCAACATAGATATACAAAAACTAGACTAGACACAACGAGCACAAAACATAAACTCTACACACCCTGGTTCAACTTAAAAGAGTCCCTAGAGCCAGGGCGTGACAACACCCCCAAAGCATAATGTTTCCACCTCCATGTTTGATGGTGGGGATGGTGTTCTTGGGGTCATAGGCAGCATTCTTCCTCCTCCAAACACGGCGAGTTGAGTTGATGCCAAAGAGCTCGATTTTGGTCTCATATGACCACAACACTTTCACCCAGTTCTCCTCTGAATCATTTAGATGTTCATTGGCAAACTTCAGATGGGCCTGTATATGTGCTTTCTTGAGCAGGGGGACCTTGCGGGCGCTGCAGGATTTCAGTCCTTCACGGCGTAGTGTGTTACCAATTGTTTTCTTGGTGACTATGGTCCCAGCTGCCTTGAGATCATTGACAAAATCATCCCGTGTAGTTCTAGGCTGATTCCTCACCGTTCTCATGATCATTGCAACTCCATGAGGTGGGATCTTGCATGGAGCCCCAGGCCGAGGGAGATTGACAGTTATTTTGTGTTTCTTCCATTTGCGAATAATCACACCAACTGTTCTCACCTTCTCACCAAGCTGCTTGGCGATGGTCTTGTAGCCCATTCCAGCCTTGTGTAGGTCTACAATCTTGTCCCTGACATCCTTGGAGAGCTCTTTGGTCTTGGCCATGGTGGAGAGTTTGGAATCTGATTGATTGATTGCCCTCGCTAGAAGCCTGTGTTTCAGACATAAGGAAGTGGATGGCTGAAAACTTTCTACTTTTAAACTCGGACAAAACAGAGATGCTTGTTCTAGGTCCCAAGAAACAAAGAGATCTTCTGTTAAATCTGACAATTCATCTTGATGGTTGTAAAGTCGTCTCAAATAAAACTGTGAAGGACCTCGGCGTTACTCTTGACCCTGATCTCTCTTTTGACGAACATATCAAGACTGTTTCAAGGACAGCTTTTTTCCATCTACGTAACATTGCAAAAATCAGAAATGTTCTGTCCAAAAATGATGCAGAAAAATTAATCCATGCATTTGTTACTTCTAGGTTAGACTACTGCAATGCTCTACTTTCCGGCTACCCGGATAAAGCACTAAATAAACTTCAGTTAGTGCTAAATACGGCTGCTAGAATCCTGACTAGAACCAAGAAATTTGATCATATTACTCCAGTGCTAGCTTCCCTACACTGGCTTCCTGTTAAGGCAAGGGCTGATTTCAAGGTTTTACTGTTAACCTATAAAGCGTTACATGGGCTTGCTCCTACCTATCTTTCCGAGTTGGTCCTGCCGTACATACCAATACGTACGCTACGGTCACAAGACGCAGGCCTCCTAATTGTCCCTAGAATTTCTAAGCAAACAGCGGGAGGCAGGGCTTTCTCCTATAGATCTCCATTTTTATGGAACAGTTTGCCTACCCATGTGAGAGACGCAGACTCGGTCTCAACCTTTAAGTCTTTACTGAAGACTTATCTCTTCAGTAGGTCATATGATTGAGTGTAGTCTGGCCCAGGAGTGTGAAGGTGAACGGAAAGGCTCTGGAGCAACGAACAGCCCTTGCTGTCTCTGCCAGGCCGGTTCCCCTCTCTCCACTGGGGTTCTCTGCCTCTAACCCTGTTACAGGGGCTGAGTCACTGGCTTGCTGGTGCTCTTTCATGCCGTCCCTAGGAGGGGTGCGTCACTTGAGTGGGTTGAGTTACTGACGTGATCTTCCTGTCTGGGTTGGCGCCCCCCTTGGTTTGTGCTGTGGTGGAGACCTCTGTGGGCTATACTCGGCCTTGTCTCAGGATTGTAAGTTGGTGGTTGAGGATATCCCTCTGGTGGTGCGGGGGCTGTGCTTTGGCAGAGTGGGTGGGGTTATATCCTTCCTGTTTGGCCCTGTCCGGGGTTTCTTCGGATGGGGCCACAGTGTCTCCGGACCGCTCCTGTCTCAGCCTCCAGTATTTATGCTGCAGTAGTTTATGTGTCGGGGGGCTGGGGTTAGTTGGTTATACCTGGAGTACTTCTCCTGTCTTATCCAGTGTCCTGTGTGAATTTAAGTATGCTCTCTCTAATTCTCTTGTTCTCTCTTTCTCTCTGAGAACCTGAGCCCTAGGACCATACGTCAGGACTACCGGGCATGCTGACACCTTGCTGTCCCCAGTCCGCCTGGCCTTGCTGCTATTCCAGTTTCAACTGTTCTGCCTGCGGTTACGAAACCCCTACCTGTCCCAGACCTGCTGTTTTCAACTCTTAATGATCGGCTATGAAAAGCCAACTGAGAGACCTGAGCCCTAGGACCATACGTCGGGACTACCGGCCGTGGTGACTCCTTGCTGTCCCCAGTCCGCCTGGCCTTGCTGCTATTCCAGTTTCAACTGTTCTGCCTGCGGTTATGGAACCCCTACCTGTCCCAGACCTGCTGTTTTCAACTCTTAATGATCGGCTATGAAAAGCCAACAGATTTATTCCTGATTATTATTTGACCATGCTTGTCACTTATGAACATTTTTGAACATCTTGGCATGGTTCTGTTATAATCTCCACCCGGCACAGCCAGAAGAGGACTGGCCACCCCTCATAGCCTGGTTCCTCTCTAGGTTTCTTCCTAGGTTTTGGCCTTTCTAGGGAGTTTTTCCTAGCCACCGTGCTTCTACACCTGCATTACTAGCTGTTTGGGGTTTTAGGCTGGGTTTCTGTACAGCACTTCGAGATATTAGCTGATGTAAGAAGGGCTATATAAAATAAAATTGATTGAAAATTGATTGATTGCTTCTGTGGACAGGCGTCTTTTATACAGGTAACTAGCTGAGATTAGGAGCACTCCCTTTAAGAGTGTGCTCCTAATCTCAGCTCGTTACCTGTATAAAAGACACCTGGGAGCCAGAAATATTTTCTGATACTTATTTCCCTCATTAAAATGCAAATCAATTTATAACATTTTTGACATGCGTTTTTCTGGATAATTCTGTTATTATTCTGTCTCTCACTGTTCAGATAAACCTACCATTAAAAGTATAGACCGATCATTTCTTTATAAGTGGGCAAACGTACAAAATCAGCAGGTGATCAAATACTTTTTTCCCTCTCTGAAGAAGGTCCTCGTCTTGCCCTTCACCATTTTCCACCATTGTGCTCATGTGTCAAAGAAGTCCTGTAGCGTCTGCCACTGGCTGAACTGCTCCCTGTAATGGCTAACTACTCTATCATCTTCTACAAGGGAGCAGTTCAGTTTCCAGGGCCCTCTTCCTACAGTCACACCCGAAGTTAGTGAAAGGGTGCACGTCAGCATTACGTTATCTGAGAAGAAAGCAGGGGTTATTCTAGCATCAGTTGGCGGGCAGTCACGGGTAAACAGATAGTCGACGCGAGAGGCTCTGGTTCCGTCACCACTGGTCCAGGTGAAGCCCTCCTCTCTTGGATGCAGGGTTTTAAAACAGTCGGTTAGTTTAAAATTCCTGCAGAACCCTTGCAATAAAACGCTTGACCTATTTACCTTAAAATCTTCTCCCGCTCCTCTCCTGTCTGCTCTACTTAAAACACAGTTAAAATCCCCAGCCACCACTAGAGGATCCCTCCCCAGCATGTGGGACTGCAGGTCTTCTAATAGTGTGCACCGGTCATGTTTGTTGTTAAAACCATATACATTTAGCACATTAAAATCCCTCCCCATAAAGGTGCATTTGGCTAAAAGAGCACGCCCCCCAACCACCACTGTGCTCGCCCTCACCAACACCTGTGGGGTCTTGAATAAAATGGCAACACCATCGTTTTTATTAAAATTGGATCCGCTCCAAATGGAGGGCCCGTGCTGCCACTTCTCCTGCCATTTGCTGTAAGAGGATAAAAAGGGTAGACCACACTCCGGTAAAAACACATCTGAAATAACACTTTCTAAAACGGATAAAACCGATTGTGCTCTTACCTCTGTTTTTACACTCCTAACGTTAATGGTGATGTTAAAAGCCATGAAAGAGGTGAGTAAAAACAGTGCTAAAAGGAAAGAAGGCATTCAAACAGTTTAAAAGGGGTTATTTTTGGGGTCCTTTCTCTCTCTCCCTATGGGGGGTACAAACTGGGTTTAAAAACAAGTCCTGGTTTGGAGAGTTGGATGGGAAGACCCTGGATTCCTCTTCCCCCTGGGAGCTCTCCCACTCCAATTTGCCTTTCTTTTACTTGCCCTGTTCGGGGTCGGAGAGCTCCTCTGCGTTTCTCTTCCGTAGGGAAAGGTGTTCGTCCAGGGTCTCTCCCCTCTCTCTCTTGTACCTTCCCCGCTTGACAGTGTCGTTTCTGACACTGTCATCATGCTATCTGACCCACTTGGGGAGCTCTCACTCACCACCACTCCAGAGCCGTCTTTCTCCGCCCTTTCTCCTTCAGGGCTCACCTCAGTCTGGGGCGGGGGGGTTGGGGTGGGTAGGTTTACCAGTTCCTCCATTACCGCCACCATCTCCTCCACTACCGCTACCACCACCTCCGCTACCGTGGCAACTGCCACTTCCTCCACCTGGCGCTCGGAAGCCCGGTCCGCAGCCACCGCCTCCATCCTGCCAGCCCTGACCTTGTTGGCCCAGGAGGAGGGGCAGCTGCGGATGAGGTGGGACCGCTCGCCACAGAGGTTGCACGATCTTCCGTTTGTGCAATCCTCGTAGCGGTGGCCCACCTCTCGGCACTTCATGCAGACCACCTTGTCACAGGCGTCTGCTAGGTGGCCATGCTCACCACACTTACGGCACTGCTTAGGCTGGTCCTGGTAGTGAACATGGACCCTGTTCTCTCTGAGGACTATGGTGGATGGGATGGCTTTCAACCCACCATAGCCCCCGGGATCCTCCCTCTGCTGGACAGTGACCCTCCAGGCCCCTGTTCAGATCCCATCGGGATCCTTCACCTGGGTCAGGGTCCCCCTCACGTTGTAGTACCTGCCCAACCATACTGCAACGTCCTCCGGTTGTACAGTCTCATTGTACATATGGACAATAACGGTTTTAATGCTATTGTCCGTCAGCTTGGTCACCTCAAATATTGCTGTCAGGGACCCCTGGGTGTTCTGGAGTCTCCCCCAGAAATCCCTCAGGAAGCTGGCGCCGGCGAAACTAACATCGAAGCCCTTCCCATAAGAGAGGGTTAAGATGCAGTTCACCTGCGCAGGTCTGAAACCGAGTTCTTTTTGGAGGAATTTTCTGGAGAAGTCCAATTGGGACAACTCCATTGTTTTCCCTCCCTTCTCCTTTTAAAAGGAGGTGCATGGCGTGGTGCCTCCGCATGCCAGCCTGTGCTGCTGACATGGAGGCCCACTCCCTTTGTCCCACCAGCAGTGAGAAAAAAAAAGGGGGGGAAGTGTAAACACCAGAGGAATCTGGCAGGCCCAGCTATGCTAGGCTAACAGGGCCTACCAACACCACGGGACACAAAATAAACTGATAAGAACAGATTTTTATTTTGGAAAAGTTTTTATTGATTCATTTTCCTTTTAAAACAGCTCACATTTTTTATTCATTTATACACATAAAAACGGCATAAAATGCATAAAAATCAGCATTATATTACATTTAAAAGGTACAAGTTGTTTATTTAAAACAATAAAGCAATCATGCATAAAAGTACCCTTTCTTGTAAAAGCCAATCTATAAAAAGCCATTTAAAATGTGCATAAATGATTTAACAAAGTATAAAAATGTTAAGACATGGAAAGCCTGTCAAAAGTCACTTTGTTAAAAAGCTGTCTTTGGTCCTTTGTACAAGAACGGGGTGAGTCCTTATCAAAAAAGCCTCTTCCTGAATTGACTTCGTACCCATCCGTCGGGGCCCAGAGGAGAGCCCTCCCCTAGGCGCATCGCCCTAGGCTCCGCAGTGCTGTCAGGCCGTGGCCTTAGGTGTTGTGGGGGACCCTTCGCCTGGGGTAGTTAAGAAATGATAAAAACAGATGATTCAAAGTTTTATTCTACCTTTTATACATCCAAATGGTGAACAATTTATACATTTATAACATACCCATACAAAACGTTTTTATAACAAAAAAGCCACTGGTTTTCACAACATTGTACCACCACATCTTAACATACACCATAATCTATTTCACAGTTGAACTATCAGCACGTCAAAACCATTTTCCAACCTACTGACATTTCCCCCATTCTCAATTTATGGTACTTGGTAACATAATTTGTATGGCTCATAAACACACGGTATTGGTGTTCAACCTGCGCCTGACCCCTGTTCCTTTGCAGGGGACCGCAGCGAACTAAAACCACTATACATCAGTAAACCTAACACATCAATATCCCACAACTGCCTACCAATAACTACCTTCTAGGACTTACCTATCTGACCAGCCCTAGTCCCCTTTTCCACCGCTCTATGGCGGCATGGTGACCCCACTTCCTCTCCTCCCTCCTTATCCTCCCTCTCAAATCTCCCTCCACTCTCCTCACTATTCCCTCCACCCCACAGTTTGCCCCCGACTTTACCAAACCTTGCCTAGCATCCCACAGCCCTTGTTTACAGTTTTTTTCAATTGTTTACACGCGATTTTGAAAACAGTTCTTTTTGTCAAAATATAATCACAATTATCCAAACACCACAATCAATTAGCAAAATTCCTAGATTGTTTGCAAAATGACACACTTCAGTCAAAACATACACACTTCAGTCAAAACATATACACATATTTGTGAAAATGCTATTTGTTTTCATTTAACCAACACAGTCATCAATGATCATACACTATTGCAGCCAGTTTCACACTGCTGTGATAAATAAAAAACACATTTGTAAAAAAAAAAAAAACATTCTTACTGTATGTGAGAGATAATTTAGGTGACAAAAAATAGTGAGAAACTCACAACATTATTCATGATTTGTTTTGAGATATAAGGAGAATGTAAACAAATACTGTAGGCCTACTATAACCTTACCAAGCACTGCACAACACTTGATGCTGCAGACTGAATATTTCAAGTATGTATTTCAATACTTACAGTATTTCTTACCATAATCAGTTACAGTAATCAACCAACAATGATATCAATTACTGTAAACAAATAAAATCCGTAGACAAATAAAAATTACTGCATGAATTACAGTACATACACTTTGACTCTAAAGAAAAGTAAAGTAAAAGTAAACAGAAATGAAAGAACTACTGTAAAAGCAACAAGAATACTGTAACTATCCGTCTCTCCGTCTGGCTGGATCAGGCCATAACATTTCATCCACATCACAGGCTATGTCTTCATTGGCAAGGCACCGTTGGAAGAATCGCCTTGTGTGACGAATCCACCCCTGCACTGAAGCTGCTTCAATAAGATCACATGCCTGTTCCATGGCCTGAATGAGGGGCAAACGGTCATAAGGCCGCAGGTCATATACCTTCCACCGCCACGCTGAAAAAAAATTATTCTATAGGATTCAGGAAGGGGGGAGTATGGGGGGAAGGTATAAAACTTCAAAATCAGGGTGATCATGGAACCAGTTCTGGACTAGAGCAGCCCGATGAAATGAGACATTGTCCCAAACGACAATGTACCGCATCTGGTCCACTTGGTGTAATGCTGTGACAATCTCATGCAATCGGTCAAGAAATGCAAGTATCAGATTTGCATTATAGGGTCCCAGATTTGCATGGTGGTGGAGGACCCCATTTTGTGTGATAGCAGCGCAAAGGGTGATGTTACCCCTCGCTGCCCTGGCACATTGGTGATTGCCCTGTGCCCAATTACATTTCTCCCTCTTCTTCTTGTTTTTGCAAGGTTAAATCCAGCCTCATCCACATATATAAATTCATGTTGAATTTCAGCAGCATCCATTTGCAAGACTCTCTGAAACACATTAAAGAAAATAGGATGCTATTCAATATCTATAGCACAGTATTTTTTTGTGACAGAACATTATGAGCAGTGCATGATACCACACCATAGTCAGATGAACAATGCATACCTCCACATACTCATTGCGCAGATGTTTCACTCTCTCTGAATTTCTGTCAAATGGTACCCGATACAGTTGCTTCATGTATATTTGATTTTTCTTTAGGATTCGACCTAATGTTGACAGAGAGACTAGTTGGATGTTATTGAAAATATTGTCATCATTGATGATATTGGCTTGGATTTCTCGTAGCCTGATACAATTATTGGCCAAAACCATGTTCACAATGGCGGCCTCTTGTGCACGACTAAACATAGGGCCCCTTCCACCTTGGTGTCCTCGACCCTCAATCCTATGTAAAAACAAGATAAAAATAAATAAATATATATATGCAGCCTACTGTCAAATGTCACAGTAAACAATATTGATTATACAAGCTTCAGTTTCAATGTATACTGTGTGGTTAGCTTACCTGTTTTCTCGATGAAATGTCCGAAGTACTGACGCAACAGTATTTCTGCTGAGATTTGGTTGAACTCTTTGTCCAGCTTCCATCAGTGTCAGTCCATGGTTGATAACATGGTCAATAAGTGTTGCACGGATTTCTCGAGTCAAATTTGGTCCTCGTCTTCTTTGTTCAGGTTCTATCAACTCTTCAAGTCCTTCTCTACCTCTTCCTCTACCTAGGTGTCTTCCTCTACCTCCTTCTCTTCCTCTACCTTCTTCTCCTCTACATATGCCTCTTCCTCTACCTCCTTCTCCTCTTCCTCTACCGCCTTCATCTCCTCTTTGAGCTCCCCCTCTCATTCTCACTCTTCTTCTTCTTCTAACTCCTTCCATTTTTGTTGAAGACAGGTGAACTCACCTGCTGCCTTTTATAGCACACCTGAGTGTCACGATTCAGACAGACGACCAGAGGACCACAATTGCGTCACACCAGAAAGTTTATTAAACTTAAGGAAAAAGGGAAGTAGGGAGTGAATGAAGGCTCCAGGGGTAACAGGGATCCCGTCCAATGCGCTGGGTCTGTGCCCCCCAGTGGCAGCGATGCGTCCCTATGAAGCCGGTGGTGGGTGGTCCAGAAGTCCTGGGGGAGACACAGACACAACAGGGCGGAATGAAACCAGGCAGCAGTACAGTTCAAGGGAAATCCAAAATACGTAGTAGCAAGGCAGAAGGCTGGTCAGAGTTACCGGGATTGAAGAGTAGTCAGGAGTCGTAATGGCAGAAGCAGGTCTGGATCTCCTGAGGCAGAAGAGTATCCAAAAAACAGGCAGGTCCGGGGTCACAAAACCAGGGTGAGCCAGAAGCGCGAGCAAACAGGTTCCGGGTGTGAGCTTTGCAGACGATCTGACACCGGAGAGCTGAAAGACAGGGCCTTAAATACTGGGAGAGGTTAGTGGGTAATGCAGCGCAGCTGGCAGAGTAATTAGAGCCGAGCAGAGCAGGGACAGGTGGAGCTAGTTAGGCTGAGTAGAGAGAGGGAGGTGAGCAGAGTGGAAGATAGTGGAAACAAATTAAGGTGGTAACCCGGTGGAGTGAGAGGGCTCATGACAGAACCCCCCAAGGGACGGCCCCAGAAGTCCCAAGAGCAACACCACGCCGGGGCGGGAGGAGGGGAGCCGGAGGAGGGCTAGAACTCCTCCGAACGGTCCGAGTGAACGTCCTCATCCTCGGAGGAAGCCGGAGGGCCGTGGTCGGGAGATGGGACAGGTCCCGAGACAGGATCAGGCACAGGACAGGAAGCCGAGCGGGCCGGACGGTTAGGGACCCCTCTGGGGCGGCCCCTACGGATTGCAGGTTGATCAGGATGCCGTTGGTGGAAAGCGGTGATGAGAGTCCTATCCACAATCCGACTAGCTGGCACCCAGGTCCTTTCCTCAGGTCCATAGCCCTCCCAGTCAATGAGGTACTGGAGACCCCTACCCCTCCGTCTGGACCGAAGCAGGCGGCGGACGGTGTAAACCAGACCACCATCGACGAGCCGTGGAGGAGGAGGACCAGGCGCAGCAGGGACCAGCGGACTCTCATGGATGGGCTTAATCTTAGACACATGGAAAGTGGGGTGCACCCTCAGGGAATTAGGCAGTTGGAGCCGGACAGCAGTTGGGCTAATAACTCTTATGATAGGGAATGGGCCAATGAACCGAGGTGCCAGCTTCTGCGACTCCACCCTGAGTGGCAGGTTCTTCGATGACAACCACACCCTTTGACCAACATGGTAGGTGGGAGCAGGAATTCTCCGACGGTTGGCCCCGGTAGTGTAGCTGGCAACGGACCTGAGGAGTGTTGCTCGGGCTTGTGACCAGGTGCGGCGACATCGACGGGCAAAAGCAAGTGCAGATGGGCAAGTAACCTCCTCCTCCTGGCTGGCAAATAGAGGAGGCTGGTATCCATAAACACATTGGAAAGGGGACATACCGATGGCAGAGCAGGTCAGAGAATTGTGTGCGTACTCCACCCATGTCAATTGCTGCGACCAGGAGTGGGGGTTGCGTGAAGTCATGCATCGCAGTGCCTTCTCGAGCTCCTGATTAGCCCGCTCTGACTGCCCATTGGATTGGGGATGGAATCCGGAAGTCAGACTGACTGTGGCTCCCAGCAGGTGACAGAACTCCTTCCAAAAGCGGAGGAGAATTGTGGACCACGGTCAGAAACAACATCCCTTGGCAGTCCGTGGATCCGGAAGACGTGTTCCAGGACCACCTGGGCGGTCTCCTTGGCGGTTGGGAGCTTGGGGAGGGGAATGAAGTGTGCCATCTTGCTGAAACGGTCAACGATGGTGAGAATGACGGTCATGCCACTTGAAGGGGGGCAGCCCCGTGACAAAGTCAAGGGCGATGTGAGACCAGGGACGTCTGGGCACAGGCAGGGGCTGCAGCAATCCGGCTGGGGGCTGGCAGGACGACTTGTGTTGGTTGCAGATGGGGCAGGCTTGGACGAATTCCCGTACATCCTTCCTCAGAGAGGGCCACCAGAACCTCTGGGCGAGCAGGTTGTAAGTGCGGGTGGAGCCAGGGTGACAAGCTAGGCGGGAGTCATGTCCCCACTGAATGACCTGGGACCTCAGGTCTTCGGGGACAAAAAGGCGGTCAGCTGGGCAAGTGCTGGGACCTGGCTGGTTACGGAGAGCCTCCAGCACCTGTTCCTCAACAGCCCAGGTCAGAGCTGCAACGATGCAGGGACTTGGCAGAATCGACACAGGGTCCTTGGAGGGGGTGTCATCCTTCTGGAATTGACGGGAGAGGGCGTCTGGCTTGGTGTTGCGTGATCCAGGCCGGTATGACAGAGTGAAATTAAACCTGGTGAAGAACAGGGCCCAGCGGGACTGCCTGGAGTTCAACCGTTTGGCCGTGCGGATGTACTCCAAGTTCTTATGATCGGTCCAAACGAGAAATGGAATGGTGGACCCCTCCAGCCAGTGACGCCACTCCTCCAAGGCAAGCTTCACAGCCAGCAGCTCACGGTTCCCTATGTCGTAATTGCACTCAGAGGGGGACAACCGACGTGAGAAAAAGGCACAGGGATGGAGCTTCCTATCCTCCGCAGCCCACTGAGAAATCACAGCACCAACTCCCACATCCGAGGCGTCCACCTCCACAATGAATTGCCGGTCCACATCAGGCATCTGGAGGATGGGAGCGGAGGTGAACCTCACCTTGAGGGTACTGAAGGCTTTGTCGGCTGCTGGGGTCCAGGTGAAGGGTTGCTTGGTGCTGGTTAGAGCAGTGAGAGGGGCAGCAACGGTACTGTAGTTCCGGATAAACTTCCTATAGAAGTTAGCAAACCCCAGAAACTGTTGCAGCTTCTTTCTGTTCTCCGGAACTGGCCATGAAGTGACTGCTGATACTTTGGCAGGATCCATTTGGATACTTCCTTCTGCCACTATGTACCCCAGGAAGGCCACTGTCTTGACGTGAAACTCACATTTCTCTGCCTTGGCGTAGAGGGAATTCTCCAGAAGACGATGAAGGACTTGCTGGACATGGCGGGTGTGTTCAGACAGGTTTCTGGAGTAAATTAAGATGTCATCCAGGTAAACGAAGACAAACTTGTTTAACATGTCCCGCAGTACATCATTCACTAGAGCCTGGAACACAGCAGGAGCATTGGTGAGGCCAAAAGGCATAACCAGATACTCGTAGTGGCCTGTTGGTGTATTGAATGCGGTTTTCCATTCATCTCCCTCCCGGATCCGCACTAGGTGGTAAGCGTTTCTGAGATCCAACTTGGTAAAAACAGTGGCTCCCTGGAGCAACTCAAAAGCAGAGGTGAGCAGAGGCAGAGGGTAACGGTTTTTCACTGTGATGTCGTTGAGTCCCCTGTAGTCGATGCAGGGGCGAAGAGATCCGTCCTTCTTCCCCACAAAGAAGAAGCCAGCACCAGCAGGAGATGAAGATGAACGGATTAATCCTGCGGACAGAGAGCCATTGATGTAGTCCTCCATGGACTTTCTTTCAGGAGCAGACAACGAATAAAGACGACCCCTTGGAGGAGCTGTTCCAGGGAGGAGGTCGATGGCACAGTCGTACGGTCGGTGAGGGGGCAGAGATGTGGCTCTTGCTTTGTTAAACACCTCTCTGAGACCATGGTAGCATTCTGGGACATTGGAGAGGTCAGGAGCGGAGTTAGTAGGTACTGGCCGAGGGGGTAGTGCGGCAGCAAGCAGGCAGGTTCGGTGGCAGTCCTCTCCCCACTCCCTGATCACCCCGGTCACCCAGTCGAGCTGAGGGTTGTGCCGGCGGAGCCATGGGTAACCCAGGATGAGGGGTTGGCCTGGAGAGGGGAGCAGGTGAAACTGGATAGTTTCTTGATGGTTTCCGGACAGACCCATCGAGACCGGGGCCGTGACATGAGTGACCGATCCGAGTAAGTGTCCGTCCAGTGCCCGGGCAGGAATAGGAGGTGTCAAACGGAGGTTCTCCAGTCCCAGTTGGCGTGCCAGCTTGATGTCCATTATGTTGGCTTCGGCGCCAGAATCCACCAGAGCAGCCAGGGTGTGAGTTGAGTCAGAGAGGCGGAGGTGAACTTGCAGCAGGGGTTTGCGGTCGGAGGACTGGATGGTCATTGAACTCAACCGGACTCCCCCTACGCCCGGTGAGCTTCGGCCCTTTAAAGGGCAGGTTACCACACGATGTCCATCACCTCCACAATAGAGGCAGAGGTTTGAGGTGAAGCGGCGCTGGCGCTCTGCAGGAGTGAGGGAGGCTCGCCCAATCTCCATAGGCTCAGACTGATCAAGCTGACCTGGGTGAGTGGCAGTAGATGACAGGAGCCCAGTCGGATCTCTCCGAATGCCGGTAGTAGGTGGACCTTGGCGCCCCCCTCTCACGACGACGGGTCTGTATCCTTCTGTCGATCCTGACAGTCAGTGCGATGGCTTCATCAAGAGTGGAAGGCAGTTCATGGGAGACCAACTCGTCCTTGATATAGTCAGCCAAACTATGGAAGAACGCGTCCACCAACGATGGTGTGTTCCAAGAACTTCGTCTAGCCAGGGTTCGGAAGTCGATGGAATGGTCTGCGACTGTACGTCTGCCTTGTCGAATACTGAACAGTTCACGAGACGCCTCTGCGGTGGGTGAATCCAGGTCAAACACCTTCAGCATCTCCTCAGCAAACAGGTCGAAGGTTGCACATGCGGGGGTTTGACGTTCGAACTCTGCTGTTCCCCAGAGTCGAGCTCGGCCCGTCAGGTGAGTGATGGCATACCCAACTTTAGCCCCCTCCGTGGCGAAGGTCCTTGGCTGCAAGGAGAACTGAAGTCGGCAGCTAGTCAGGAATGGCCGGACCTGGGTTGAATCGCCGTTGAACCGCTCGGGGTTTCCAATCTTGGGTTCGGAGCAGCGGCTGCAATGACCGGGGCAGGTAACTCGGGGCTGGGCTGGTGGGCAGACTGGCTGGGGTAAGGTTGGTGAGGAGTTGAATGATCATGGCGAGTTGTTGTTGCTGCTGCTGGAACTGCTGCTCATGCTCATCGGTTTCCATGTCGGGGAAAGTGTGCGCTGAGTCCATAATGGTCAGATCGTACTGTCACGATTCAGACAGACGACCAGAGGACCACAATTGCGTCACACCAGAAAGTTTATTAAACTTAAGGAAAAAGGGAAGTAGGGAGTGAATGAAGGCTCCAGGGGTAACAGGGATCCCGTCCAATGCGCTGGGTCTGTGCCCCCCCCAGTGGCAGCGATGCGTCCTATGAAGCCGGTGGTGGGTGGTCCAGAAGTCCTGGGGGAGACACAGACACAACAGGGCGGAATGAAACCAGGCAGCAGTACAGTTCAAGGGAAATCCAAAATACGTAGTAGCAAGGCAGAAGGCTGGTCAGAGTTACCGGGATTGAAGAGTAGTCAGGAGTCGTAATGGCAGAAGCAGGTCTGGATCTCCTGAGGCAGAAGAGTATCCAAAAAACAGGCAGGTCCGGGGTCACAAAACCAGGGTGAGCCAGAAGCGCGAGCAAACAGGTTCCGGGTGTGAGCTTTGCAGACGATCTGACACCGGAGAGCTGAAAGACAGGGCCTTAAATACTGGGAGAGGTTAGTGGGTAATGCAGCGCAGCTGGCAGAGTAATTAGAGCCGAGCAGAGCAGGGACAGGTGGAGCTAGTTAGGCTGAGTAGAGAGAGGGAGGTGAGCAGAGTGGAAGATAGTGGAAACAAATTAAGGTGGTAACCCGGTGGAGTGAGAGGGCTCATGACACCTGAGTGCTGCGTTTTCAAATTAGCACATGTGTGCTTCCACACCTGGTAGATGTGTTTATCCAATTCGTTCATTAGTGTGGTAATTGGCAATCCGGTGCTTTGTAATTACAAGGAAGTAACCTCACGATCCTTATCTGTGTCTAAGGTGTGAAAATGTGTGTAGAGTTTTACAAATCACTGTGTGTAATGTTTTGCAAAAAGGGTGAGGCGGACATTGTGTGTAATGTTGTGCAAATCTGTGGAGGTGTTTTGCTCATTGGAGTACAATTTTGCTAATTGTGTGGAAATTTTAATTTTAGTGTGTAAACAATCGTAAAAAACTGTAAGAAGGCTGATGATCAGCCACAACAAAAAACGTTCCCTACTTGCCCCTCCTGCTCTCCCTATTCCTCTCTCCACCCTCGCCCATGTTAAAACAAAATCCCCCTTAACTCTACCTAGTCAACACTGTGCCCTGGCCCACACTACTCCTGCGAAAGCACAGTCCCAGTACATGTGGCGTATCGTCTCCTCCCCAACGCAAGTTGGTCTCAGACACTGAGGGGATCGTGCCAAACTGTGCCGGTACATGATGGATCTTACCGGCAAGCACTTGTGGAGGCTTAACCAATTTAGATCCTTTAGGCGGTTGTCCAAAACCCGCACCTGTATGTTCTCCCAGACCACAGCAGGGGTACCCACCACAGGGGCTGCACAAACGCTACGTCTAACCTCCTCGTACAGGTGTCTGTGATCCAGGGGCCTCATGTATCAATCTTGCGTACGCACGAAAACACGGCGTACGCCAGCTTTCACGTTCACGGTCAGATGTACTAACAGTGAAATTAACGTAAGAATGTGCGTTCTTCCACGTAAACTTCAGGCCTGGCGTACGTACATTTTTGTGATGTTTGTCCGTTGGCGACTCATAGAGGCAATAAAGTGAAGTGGCAAACATTACACTACGAACTGTTCTATCGCACCTGCCAGATATTGCTTATAATTTGTAATTGATAAATGATTTGCCATATTATTGTCACGAGTCTTATTAGAATATTCTATTAATTATGCAATTAAGTAAGAACATATATAAAGGATGTGAAAATTGATACAACCCGTCTAGCAATGGCAGCTTTGGCTTTATTAGAAGACATTTTCAATGGACAAATCCGGAGAGAACGAGTTTTTAGGGACCACGGTGATTTTCTGGCCCACGACGATGACTGGCTCATCAGCCGTTTCAGATTTCCAAGGGCTATACTCTTGGAGCTCTGCGCTGAGTTGGGTCCGAATTTGGAAAGAGAGACAGTGAGGAGCCACGCATTACCCGTTCCTTTACAGGTGCTTACTACACTTGGTTTCCTAGCAACCGGTTCTTTCCAAAGAGAACTGGCAGACCGCTCAGGAATAAGCCAGTCGTGTTTGAGCCGTGCAATGCCACCTGTATGGGACGGCATCATCCGCTTGTCTACCAGGTATATAACGTTCCCATACGATGCAGGTGACCAGCCAAACATCAAAGCGCAATTTGCAGCGATAGCCGGTTTTCCTAATGTAATCGGAGCGATCGACTGCACACATATTGCTATAAAGGCGCCATCTGAAGACGAATTTGCATATGTGAATCGGAAACATTTCCATTCAATAAATGTGCTGATTATATGTGATGCATAAATGCGCCTAACAAATATTGTGGCAAGGTGGCCTGGGTCAACCCATGATTCATATATCCTTACAAACAGCATGGTTGGGATGAGACTCCAAGCTGGCAGGGTGCGCGATGGGTGGCTACTTGGTAAGTTATGCATTTAAATGTATGGTTCTATCTAAAAGTAAAATGTTTGTGTCTGTAATTATTATTACTGCCCATCAGGAGACAGTGGTTATCCACTAAAGACGTGGCTGTTAACCCCCTCACCAACCCACAAACTGACCGAGAGCGCAGATACAATGATGCCCATTCCCGCACTCGGTCAGTTGTGGAGCGGGCGATTGGGCAGCTGAAATGTCGGTGGCGCTGCCTTGACAGGACCGGGGGGATGCTGTTATACCACCCTGACAAGGTTTGCCGCATCATACTGGCCTGTGGAGTGCTGCACAATGTCGCGCACAGGCATGGCATACCCCTTGGTGAGGTGGGGGCACCGCCAGATGACCCTGACCCAGGACCAGTATATGTGCAGCACAATCAACAAGCCATTCAGGCCCGTCAACGTGTAATTGCGACAATATAAATGGTACTCAGACACAAAGTTCATTTTTTTACCAATTCTTTTAATGAATGGCTTATTTCTGTGAGTGCGTCAGTGACATTTTTAAGGTGACTGTTCATTTCTTCAATGGCCCTAACAATTTGTTGTTGTGACTCCAGAACAGCATGCGTCAAGACACGGCCAGATGGACGGGTTTCAGCACTGGGGGGAACATTAGAGACATGGGAGACGCTGGACTGAATGGGCTCTGGCTGCTCAGGTGGTGCGGACTCTGAGTGCGTGCCAGTGGACGTTCCTGCGGTTCCTAAGTCCAATTAAACACAGGCACATCTTAACAGTAATTTGAGTCTGTTCCTTATTAATGGGTACACGCATTTGCAATAAAAGCAGTGGATACGTGAAATCTCTGGTGTACCTTTTGCTATATTGCATGCATTTTAAAATTAAACGGTGGCTGGCTATGTATATCAAAGTTAAGGAAATAAATCTGAGTCACCTTTCTGGCAGTCCTGTAGTATATCCGAGTCTCCTACATCAGCGGATACGATTCCAGAGATTAACGTGTCTCCTACATCAGCGGATACGATTCCAGAGATTAACGTGTCTCCTACAATAGAGGCAACTCTCTGATCAAAGGGTGCAAGTTCATCGGTCCCTGTACCACCGCCTGTTCTGCCCACACTTTGTCGGTGCGCAGCAGTTCTCCGCTTAACTTCCACCTTTATGTCTGACCATTTCTTCTTCAGTTCATTTACGAGCCCTGGCGACATACTCATACCTGCCCCCCCACATGAACTGAAACAAGCCATACTAGCCCCCTCCTCATGCTCGCTGGCAATGGATAAATGTATGCCAAATACAGACGGGAAGGCAGTACATCCACCTTCAGGACCAGGACCTTGCCCAAGAAAGACAAAGATATGGCCTTCCACATTGCAAGCTTCCTCTGCACCACAGCAACCCTAATGTTGCAGTTCAGTGTCGCAGAGCCGGAGGTCTCAAAGTGGACCCCAAGAATCCTCAGGGCCCCATTACAGAAAGATAGTCCACCGGGCACGTCCGTCCTGCCCCACCATCTGCCAAAATACTTAACCTCGCCAAGTCGTCTGTTAAGGACCGCTCCCGACGCGCGGGTGAAGTCTCCAATTATGGCCAGAGACCTTAGCAGGCATGAGTCCTTGCAAAAAAGCAAGGTGGTGTCATCGGCATACTGTGTCACCTTAACATGCAAACCGCCGCTCCCAGGGACAAGCAAACCCTCCACCCCTGCGTCAGCTCTAATAGCAGCCGCCAGGGGCTCCATATAGAGCACGAAAAGGAGTGCCGAGAGCGGGCATCCCTGCCTGACCCCTGAGGAGTGGCCAAACACGTCACCCAGATGGCTGTTTATGCTCACCCTCTACCCACATACAAAATCTTGATCCACTTTATAAAGTGATCACTAAACCCTAACCTACCTAACACTCTGAAAAGAAAAACCCTACTGACGCGATCGAAAGCCTTTGCCTGATCAAGTGCCGCTACAATTAGAGGCAGTCTTCTATCCTCAACCCAGGCGATGGAGTCCCTGATCAGTTGGAGGTTCCACCTAATGGAACGGCCTTCCACCCCACACGTTTGATCCTCATGGACAACATAGGGAAGGGCTGTGCGCAAACGGTCTGCCATGACCTTAGCTAGTATTTTATAATCTACGCACAACATGGTCAACGGCCGCCAGTTGCTAAGGTCTGCGGTGTCTCCCTTCTTGTAGAGGAGGGACAGCACACCTACAGCCATTGACCTGCCCGGAACTCCAGTCTCGAGAACGGCCGTCAGGACTTCGAGTACCACCGGTCCAAGCATACCCCAAAATTTGAGGTAAAACTCAGTCGGCAGCCCATCCATCCCAGGCACCTTCCCTTTCCACATCCTCTTGAGGGCACTCTCCACCTCCTCTAGTGTTATCGGGGCCTCCACCGCCTTTTTAATGTCCTCCGGCACACGCTGGGACAAATGTTCTAAGAACACGGTACCCTGCTCTTCCTCTACTACCCTCTCCTGGAAAAACCTCTGGAAATGGTCAGTTGCCACCCTGACCATCTGTGCCAGCTCCCTGACTATCCTACCCTGTCTATCCCTCACCCCGTAAAAAACCTGTCTTTCCTGCTTTTCCCTAACTGATTTAAAAAACACTGCAGAGCAGGTCTCATTCTGCTCTATGAACTCGGAGTGTGCACGCTGCAGGAAAGCACGGGCCTTCCGCTCATGCACCTCCCTGAGTTGAGCCTTTAGGCTGGTTGCACGCTCAACATCCATCGAGCTCCCGAGGTTGCCTGCCTCGTACTCGAGCTCAAGTAAACGTTGGAGCTGTTCCACCTCCCTTCTCTCACCTTCCTGTTACAAAACCCACTAATAAAACCCTAATCCTGACTTTGGCTATCTCCCACCACTCCAACACCCCTCCGCACATAGGATGGACACCCTCAAGCCCCCGAAAAAAAACGGAAAAAGTGTTGATGAAAGCTCGCTCCTCCAGGATATCCCGGTCGAGCTTCCAGTACCCCCTACCGAAAAGGCAGACAGGTGCTTTGACCCTAAAACAAACCCTGTCGTGGTCCGAGAAAAACACAGGCAACAACCGCCCAGACAAAAGCCCCAGGGATTTGGGTAGGAAGACGTAGTCCAGCCTCCTCACAAAACCCGGGAGTTACACCACGTGGGGCCTGCCAGCGCCGGAGTAGTATTAAGGCCGCCATCCACCAGGCCATGGCTTGCCATAAGTCCGGTGATGGCCCCTACACTACCATCTGCTACCCCTCCTAAATCTACATTAAAATCCCCTCCCACTACCAAAACCCTGTTTGTGGCACACAGGGCTGCCAGAAGCTCCACCATCTCCCTTCTCTCTGGCATCGTCTGTGGCCCGTATACCCCTATAACCCTTAGTCTAAAATCCCCTAATACTATGTCCACCCCCAATACCCTCCCCTGCATCGCTACGTATGTTCCTTCCACCTTCACCTCCCTTGTGCCAAACAAAATCCCAACCCCTGCTGAGTGTACTCCCCCCACACTCCACACTGACTTCCCTTTAACCTACTCTTTTAAAAATTGTTCCACATCCCCCCCATCTCTCAAATGCACCTCCTGCAAAAAATTAAAAGTAAAACTTATGTTGGACAACCAACTAAAAACGGCCCTTCTTTTTATGTTGTCATTATTTTAATGTTTGCCATTTTCCCAAACTAATAGAAAAAACAGCCCTATACAATAGTCATGCACTTACTCTGTCCGGTTGGTACCTGTCCTCATCAGACAGGGATGCTACTCCAGCAGCTTTCGGAGACCCCCCCAACTCTCCCACTCCCCGTATCCCCCTCCTGAGAACCCCGAGACGTGGGGAAGGGGTTGGGGATGAGGGGTACCGGCGTCCCAGAGCTTGCCTGAGACACCCCATCCCCTGATGGCCAAAACAGCTCAGGGGACGACCGGATCTCCTCCATGGTGAGAAATGGGAGAGCTGAGTCCTGTGATGACAGGGGCTCCAGCTTGGCCTCACTGATCATCCCCCCAAACACTTGTACACCCACGTGCGAGGGCTCCTGACCCTCACTCTCCGAGGTTGCCCCACCCACACACCCCCCCTCCTGTGAAACCCAAGACAAGGGGAAAGGATTGGGGATGGGGGGGTCCCAGAAAATGCCCTGAGACTCCCCATCTCCAGCAGGCTTCACCATCACCCTGGTCTCCAGGTCTACGTCCACCTGGATGAGTTGGATCGATGAGCCCGTCAACGACGGGGGGGGATCACCTCCTCTGCACTGTCTATCTCCCCCATCGCTTGCACTCCCAACTTAAGGATAGTTTTGAGTCCCATCAGTTATTGGTGATTTCAAGCTGACTGACCTAGCTGTCAAGCCATTCCAAATGTTCTCCTTCTCCACCAAAATATTTTCTTTACACCCTATAGTCAAATAACAGTTCTTCCTGCACCGGAATGTCTCGTTGGGCAATGAAAAGGATGACGTTCTACACTTTGCCATCCTCTTCAAGTTGCTGAAGCTGACCCTTTATGTTGCTTCTCTTTCTGGAGTGGTTGATCCTCCGTCCAATTGTGTCCTTCTCTGGGTGGCAAGGGCAGGGCACAGTCTTGGCATCTATGTAGCACGTTTTCCCTGATGCATCCTTGTAGATGTAAAGGTACCCCATCTTGTCTTCCTCTGTTGCTGCCAAAAGTTATTTCCCCTGCTTCCCTAAGAGTGGGAGACCGTGGTAGTCACAGACGACTTCCCCTTTAGCAAATGTCCGTGTCGTCATGACCTTTCATCCTTTGACAGGGTCACTGGCAATGTACAGTCCTTTCCACTTCTGGGACTTCACCAGCTTCATAATTGCCTTGTCTTTTGTTGTCAGTCTTGCTTGAAGGTTGCCAGTAACGAAGGACATCCTCCACCTTCACTTTGTTCTTCTCCCAGTTCTGCCATTCAATGTATATCTCTACTTGACTGGCAGTGGGTTCTCTTCTGGGGAAGTGAGCTGTAACAACGCAAAGACAAACATAAATGTGTTATTATTAATTTCATTTAATTCAATAGCAGAAGCCCTTATCCAGGACTACACAGTCGTAGTTATGTGACTAAATCAAGTACATTCTCGTAATACCTTATATGATAAAATTGTATTCAGTTTACTGTATTTTAGCTGCATCTTACTGATCACATAATCCCATCTCATTTTCTCTTGCTGGCTTCTCCACTTGTCATAACAGTATCTCTCATGCCTTCCTGCAATCAGTAGTCTGTCCTTCTTCTTGATTGATTGTCCATCAATTGTGACAGGGAAGCTTTGATAGAAGAGGTTCAAGGCCTGTGCCTCATCCAACTTTTGGCTGCTGGACAATGCTCCTGTTCCATAACTTGTGCTTGCGCAGGAGGGGCCTGCAGTTTCACTACTTGAAAAAGGAAAAATAACAAATATGTTCGCCATTTGTAACAACATTTACAAGACAATGTAAAGGGTCATTTATATAATTAGTGTAAATACTTACTCAGATTCACTGGACATGGCAACTTTGGAGATCAGCTTCAATCCCATGAAGGCATTGACTGGTGTCTTCAAGCGGTAGTGCCTGTCAGCTGTAGCAGTTGTATGGGCCAAGTAGTCAGCAACAAGTGCCTTCTCTGCATCTGTGAAGCTGGCTTTGGTATTTGTCTCAAAAACCTGTGTCGCTACCTGGCTTGTGATGTTGGGGAGTTTGTATCTGATGAAAGAACAAGAAAAAACTGTTTTGGATTTAGAAAACTGTACTGTCAAAAAAGTATTGTGTAATGATAAAAAAAACAGCGTTCTTCTTAACAGTGTTGTACTTGGCATGAAACCTTTGTAGGTCTTTCGAAGGGTTGTAGATGGCTTTTCCAGTTGTGGAAATGAAGAATCTCATCATCTTCCACGTCAGAGTTTTGAAGAAAAGCTGGTCGAACGTGTCGGTAGTACACATCCAAACACTGAAAATGTACACAAAAGAAAACATATTTACCAGGTTTGTATTAAATCAATCACATTCACAATAACCAGATTGTGGTAAATATACTTACTGAATCTTCCTCCTCGTCTAACGAAACGGTTGCCACTAACTGTGTCCCTGTCTTGTGTTGCTTAACACCGATGACAGTCCATTTCTCACCATTTGGCAACTTGCGCACCTCCCTTGAGAGCCATTCGTTCAGCTACAATTGGAACTGTGACATATCAATAACACGTGCCAAAAAAGCAAATACGATTCAACATTATAGCATATGACATTAGTTAACTTACGGTCAACATTTCTACAACTCCAGCCATTTGGAGATGTTTCAGCATGAGACTCCAGGTAGTATAGAACGAGCAGTTGTTCATTTTCGGCCAAGGATTCTTCACTCATGGCCTTCCCATTAATAATAATAATAATAATAATAATAATAATAATATAATAATAATACAGTGAGGGGAAAAAAGTATTTGATCCCCTGCTGATTTTGTACGTTTGCCCACTGACAAAGACATGATCAGTCTATCATTTTAATGGTAGGTTTATTTGAACAGTGAGAGACAGAATAACAACAAATAAATCCAGAAAAACGCATGTCAAAAATGTTATAAATTGATTTGCATTTTAATGAGGGAAATAAGTATTTGACCCCTCTGCAAAACATTACTTAGTACTTGCTTGCAATACCCTTGTTGGCGATCACAGTGGTCAGACGTTTCTTGTAGTTGGCCACCAGGTTTGCACACATCTCAGGAGGGATTTTGTCCCACTCCTCTTTGCAGATCTTCTCCAAGTCATTAAGGTTTTGAGGCTGACGGTTGGCAACTCAAACCTTCAGCTCCCTCCACAGATTTTATATGGGATTAAGGTCTGGAGACTGGCTAGGCCACTCCAGGACCTTAATGTGCTTCTTCTTGAGCCACTCCTTTGTTGCCTTGGCCGTGTGTTTTGGGTCATTGTCATGCTGGAATACCCATCCACGACCCATTTTCAATGCCCTGGCTGAGGGAAGGAGGTTCTCACCCAAGATTTGACGGTACATGGCGCCGTCCATCGTCCCTTTGATGCGGTGAAGTTGTCCTGTCCCCTTAGCAGAAAAACACCCCCAAAGCATAATGTTTCCACCTTCATGTTTGACGGTGGGGAAGTTGTTCTTGGGGTCATAGGCAGCATTCCTCCTCCTAAAAACACGGCGAGTTGAGTTGATGCCAAAGAGCTCCATTGGTCTCATCTGACCACAACACTTTCACCCAGTTCTCCTCTGCCAATGAACATCTGAATGATTCAATCTTCAGACGGGCCTGTATATGTTCTTTCTTGAGCAGGGGGACCTTGTGGGTGCTGCAGGATTTCAGTCCTTCACGGCGTAGTGTGTTACCAATTGTTTTCTTGGTGACTATCGTCCCAGCTGCCTTGAGATCATTGACAAGATCCTCCTGTGTAGTTCTGGGCAGATTCCTCACTGTTCTCATGATCATTGCAACTCCACGAGGTGAGATCTTGCATGGAGTCCCATGCCAAGGGAGATTGACAGTTATTTTGTGTTTCTTCCATTTGCGAATAATTGCACCAACTGTTGTCACCTTCTCACCAAGCTGCTTGGCGATGGTCTTGTAGCCCATTCCAGCCTTGTGAAGGTCTACAATCTTGTCCCTGACATCCTTGGAGAGCTCTTTGGTCTTGGCCATGGTGGAAAGTTTTGAATCTGATTGATTACTTCTGTGGACAGGTGTCTTTTTTATACAGGTAACAAGCTGAGATTAGGAGCAGTCCCTTTAAGAGTGTGCTCCTAATCTCAGCTCGTTACCTGTATAAAAGACACCTGGGAGCCAGAAATCTTTCTGATTGAGAGGGGGTCAAATACTTATTTCCCTCATTAAAATGCAAATCTATAACATTTTAGACATGCGTTTTTCTGGATTTGTTTGTTGTTATTGTCTTTCACTGTTCAAATAAACCTACCTGTCACGATCATTGAGAGATGGATTAGACCAAGGCGCAGCGTGGAATGCATACATGTTTATTAAAACAATAAACACTGACAAAAGGCAACGAAACGTGACGTCAGAAGGCTATATACAAACAAGCCAAACACACCGAAACACAAACAAGATCCCACAACCCAGGCAGGAAAACTGGCTGCCTAAGTATGATCCCCAATCAGAGACAACGTGCGACAGCTGCCTCTGATTGGGAACCACACCCGGCAAAACATAGAAATACAAAACAGAGTTTCACACCCTGACCAAACTACCTAGAGAATAACAGTCTCTCCAGGTCAGGGCGTGACACTACCATTAAAATTATAGACTGATCATTTCTTTGTCAGTGGGCAAACATACAAAATCAGCAGGGAATCAAATACTTTTCCCCCCCACTGTATATGCCATTTAGCAGACACTTTTATCCAAAGCGACTTAGTCATGCATGCATACATTTTACCATCCAAGCTGTGTGTAAATTAAAAAGTGAAACAATTATAATAGGATATAAAGACACAGTTAAAATAGGAAGTGACCACACCTTTTTTTGCTCATTCTATTACAGTGGAGGCTGGTGTCACTTTAAATGTATGTGTGTGTCTTTACCAATGACACCCAGAAAGTCTTTCTTGGCCACCTCCAAGATTGCCAAACATTATTTTGGTGTCTTCGTGACTGTCACCATCTGTGTGTACCTGCAGAAAAACAATAATACATTCATGATTTGAAGAATGTTAATAACTAGCCACGGGCTCCCCTGGTTGAACACGAATCCCGCTCTATCTCGTGACCAGAACATCGCACAGTAATTGTTCAAGTATCTACGTGTCCGGGAGGACCAGATAAACACATTGATAGTTCGAGCTGATAGGATATACTGGCGAGGAACCAGAACCCGAAAAGCAAAAATGTCTCAAATTTGAACATCAATACAATAACAATGCAGAAGTACATGAAATGATCAAAGTTAACAAACTGATATCTTCAACTGTTGAAAAAGCTGTTTTAAATAGGCAGCCTGGGCCATCTTCTTCCAAGAAGATGCATGTTCTTCTTGGAAGAAGAAGTATCTTCCAGGGCCAGATTGAACAGCAGCGGTGACATTGGATCACCTTGCTTAACACTGACCGACATGTCAATCATCGAGGATTTCACTCCGTCTATGATGATCCTTGTTGTGCTGTTCTCATAGGTGCTCCCCATTAGCTCCACAATGTGCTGGAGGAGGCCCCTTTGCCCTAGAACACCCTGAAGGTGCTCGTGTGATACCGAGCCGAAGGTCTTCGCAAAGTCCACAAATACCATTGCTAGAGGTGTCTGTTTTTTACTCTGCTTGATGAGCCCCTGGAGCAACATCAAGTTTTCTGAACACCCCGGGGCGTATATGAAGAGCCTCTGTCACGGATTTATCAGGCAGGCATGCGCCAGCCTGGCTATAATAATCCTTGAGAAGAGCCTTGCCACTACAGATCCGATAGTGATCGGCCTCCATCCTCCAATCTGCTTCCGCTCTACTGAATCAGACGTTTTTGGTATTAGGTTAGTGCGGCACTCTTTGAAGGTCGATGGTAGGGCCCCTGTCACCAGCCACATTGAGAATAAGCTAGCCAACTTGTCTCCTTTAGGGTCCCAACTTAACAGACTTTCTCTGGTCACTCCATCTGGTCCCGCTGCTGTGCCCTTTTTCATTTCTTTGAGGTTTTCATATACCTCCATTGCTGAGATCAGATGCAGGAATTCAACATTGTTGGCCCCTCCTTCTGTGTGGAATTGGCCCAGCCCATTGAAAGGCTTTGTGGTCCGCCATCAGTCAGCCAAGGCCAGAGTGAGTTCTGGCATGGGGATGGCACACAAACCTTTCACCTCTCCGTCTAAGATTAGGGACGCCAGTTTGGACTGATCTTTGTCAAACAACATCTGTTGTCGACGGAAGACCCCCCTCTTTACTTTCCATTTCTTATTCCCGCTCCTAGGCCTACTTTCCACCGTATCGCTCTTCCCATACTGTCCCGCAACTTTTCCCAGCAACTTCTGTATTTCCAGTGACGAGGACTCAATCTGTGCACAATTCTGATACACACCCCTCAAAGAATATGTGCTGGTCCCGATTTCGAGATCACCATCCATCCCCATGTTGGCCTCGACCGCAGCGTGGAGTTTGTCGCGGACCCCATGTATTGAGGGTGGTGTTTCACCTGGGTTGGACAGCCATCTGGGTTCTTTGTTCACCACAGAGGCTTCCGCGGGACCATTGCTTCGGGTCGTTGTCTTTCTCAGGCGTCCTTGTTTTATACCTCACCTGCTCTTGGGTCCTCCCCTGTAGGCCCCTCTCGACCATGCTATGGATTGCTTTGTGGCCCTCGAATAGTTCATACCGGCGGTTCATCTCTTACTCTTCCCATTCCGTCCAGCCCTCTTTGGTATTTTCCCTTCCGTTCCGCTTTCCTTTGATTGCTCTCGCTTCCTCTGACTTTTGCTGGCAATAAAGGGCTAGGTTGACATGCTGCTTATGATGGGAGAGGCCAACCCCAAAACCGAAGCTTTTTGGGCAATATTCGATGCGAAAGCTGCCGCAGCCGCAACCCTGGTCTCTGTCACACCGTTACACTTAGGAACGTGACAGGAGATTGCATGACTACTGGGGCCGGAACGCCCACAAGAGCTGCATTTATATAGGACTTTCACCAGGCTATGGCGGATCTTAAAGTGTCTGACAACGCCGCCCACCCGTTTAAGTATTTCACCACATAACCCACAGCTCAGTTCTTGTTCCAGGATTATGATGAGCATGGTGTCGATGGCTGGAGGCTTGGCTGGAAGAGGGTCTGTGGCAGGATATGGTTCGGACCGAGCTGGCTGTGGTGGTAACACAACCTTCCTTCCTCCGTTATTCGATGCCCTGGAAGGAATCATTAATTCGCTCACCCACAGCATCCGGCTGTCTGGGGGAATCCAGGCTTATGGACTGAACATTTTTTAGGCGGCGACGTTTTCTCGGTTGGCTAAACCGGGGTTCGTTCAAGTTTGAGCTTCTCCCGATTGCCCTTCACGTATTCTGTGCTTGAGTCTGACTTGGCCGCACTGGTGATCTGATCTCCCGTAATTTCCCCCCCCCCAGAGTCCCTGGAATATAGGACTGTGGAAGATCCTCCTCGCTTGACCTGACGGTGTCCGGAAACGCCCACCGTCGGTGCCAGTTTTGATCAACCAGGTAATGGATTTAAGTCCATAACTTGGTTGATCCTGCCAGTAAACAGTCTCTTGTTTTACGCAGAGGCTAGTGGCTAGGCGGGGTTGGGGAGGTTGGCCTCCTTTCCCCCGCCCGCCCTTAACCAGAGCGAGAGGCCACAGCTTCTTCTGTACCACTGCGATCCCGGAGGTCTCAAAATGGACCCCGATAATTTTCAGGGCCCCGTTACAGAGAGAGAACCCCCCGGGCACATCCATCCTACCACCCCATCTTCTGAAGAACTTAACGGCAGACTTTGCGTGGTTAAGACCCGCTCCTGGCACTCGGGTGAAATCGCCAATAATGACAAGGGACGTGGTCAGGCACGAGTCCTTGCAAAGCAGCAAGGAAGTGTCGTCGGCATACTGCATCAACTTAACATACAGCCCACCACTTTCAGGGATCAACAAGCCCTCCACCCCTGTGTCCGCCCTAATGGCAGCCCCCAGAGGCTCTATGTACAGAACCAAGAGGAGGGCCGAGAGCGGGCACCCCTGCCTTATTCCAGACGAGAGGTCAAAAAAGTCACCCATGTGACCGTTTACGCTAACCCGGCACCCCGCTCCAACATATAAAGTATGGATCCACCCTATAAACTTCTCCCCAAATCCTAAACTACCTAACACCCTGAAAATAAAATATCTATTCACGCGATCAAAGACTTTTGCCTGATCAAGCGCTGCTACCATTAAAGGCAGCCCTCTATCCTCTACCCAAGCGATGGAGTCCCTAATCAACTGCAGGTTCCACCTAATAGAGCAGCCCTCTACCCCACACATCTGAACCTCGTGGACAACGTAGGGAAGGGCTGTGCGCAACCGGTCTGCTAGGACCTTCGCAAGCAGCTTGTAGTCTACGCACAGCATGGTCAATGGCCGCCTATTGCCAAGGTCTGTGGCATCCCCCTTCTTGTAAAGAAGTGACAGCACACCTACGGCCATCGATCCCCCCGGGACCCCCGTCTCGAAGATGGCCTTCAAGACTTTGAGAACTACCGGTCCAAGTATCCCCCAAAACTTGAGGTAAAACTAAGCCGGCAGCCCATCCATCCCGGGAACCTTCCCTTTTCCCATCCTCCTGAGGGCTCTCTCAACCTCTTCGAGGGAGTTCTGATCCTCTATCACTTCTCTAATATCCTACGGCAATTGCAGGGACAGGTGTTCTAAAAACATGTTTCCCTGCTCTACATCTACTGCCCTTTCCTGAAAGAAAACCTGAAAATGGTCAGTGGTCACCCTGACCATTTCCTCCGTCTCTCTCACTACTCTACCGCTTTCTTCCCTACCCCCCTTACATTACCTTCCTACTCTGTCTTCCCCTTACTGATTTAAAGAACACGGCCGAACATGTTTCGTCGTGTTCTATAAAACCACAATGCGCACGTATCAGGAAAGCGTGAGCCTTCCGCTCATACACCTCCCTTAGCTGCGCCTTTAGGGCAGTGGATCTCTCCCAGTCTACCGACCCGCCGAGGTTGCCTGCCTCAAGCTCGAGTTCTAGCAGCCTCTGGATATGATCCACCTCCCTCCTTTCCTCCCTCTTTTTCTTCTTCCACTGTCCTATTATAAAAACCCTCATCCTCACCTTTACTATTTCCCACCACTCTAACACCCCCTCACACATAGACCGGAGGCCCTCAAGCCCCCTAATAAAATCAACAAAAGCATTGACGAAAGCCTGCCCATCCAACACCTCCCGTTCTAACTTCCAGTACCCCCTACCGAAGAGGCAGACTGGTGCCCCCAACTGCAGAAGCACCCCGTCGTCGTCCGAAAAGAACACAGGCAAAAAGCGCCCAGAAAACTGTCCTAGATAAGAAAATATAGTTGAGCCTCCGCTCGACCCCCCCCCCTAGAGTTGCGCCATGTTGGCCATGCCATCGTCGGAACAGTGTGCAGGCCCCCATCCACCAGACCATGGCATGCCATTAGTCTGGCAATGGCTCCTGCACTACTATCTCTCCCCCTCCCTATATCTATATTGATATCCTCCCCTATCACCAAGTGTCTATTTGTAGCACACAGCGGCGCCAAGCAGTCCACCATCTCCCTCCTGCCCCCACCGCCAACTGTGGCCCATACACCACAATAACTCTGTACCTGATCACCGACAACGATGAGACAGCCTATAGGGAGGAGGTCAGATATCTGGCCGTGTGGTGCCAGGACAACAACCTCTCCCTCAACGTGACCAAGACAAAGGAGATGATTGTGGACTACAGGAAAAAAAAGAGGACTGAGCACGCCCCCATTCTCATCGACGGGGCTGTAGTGGAACAGGTTGAGAGCTTCAAGTTCCTTGGTGTCCACATCACCAACGAACTATCATGGTCCAAACACACCAAGACAGTCGTGAAGAGGGCACGACAAAGCCTATTCCCCCTCAGGAGACTAAAAAGATTTGGCATGGGTCCTCAGATCCTCAAAAAATTATACAGCTGCACCATCGAGAGCATCCTGACTGGTTGCATCACCGCCTGGTATGGCAACTGCTTGGCCTCTGACCGCAAGGCACTACAGAGGGTAGTGCGTACGGCCCAGTACATCACTGGGGCAAAGCTCCCTGCCATCCAGGACCTCTATACCAGGCGGTGTCAGAGGAAGGCCCTCAAAATTGTCAAAGACTCCAGCCACCCTAGTCATAGACTGTTCTCTCTGCTACCGCACGGCAAGCGGTACCGGAGTGCCAAGTCTAGGTCCAAAAGACTTCTCAACAGCTTCTACCCCCAAGCCATAAGACTCCTGAACAGCTAATCATGGCTACCTGGACTATTTGCACTGCCCCCCACCCCATCCTTTTTACGCTGCTGCTACTCTGTTAAGTATTTATGCATAGTCACTTTAACTCTACCCACATGTACATATTACCTCAACTACCTCAACTAGCCGGTGCCCCCTACATTGACTCTGCAACGGTACCCCCTGTATATATAGCCTCCCTACTGTCACTTTATTTTACTGTATATATAGCCTCCCTACTGTCACTTTATTTTACTTCTGCTCTTCTTTTCTCAACACTTTTTTTGTTGTTGTTTTATTCTTACTTTTTTTGTTTAAAATAAATGCACTGTTGGTTAAGGGCTGTAAGTAAGCATTTCATTGTAATGTCTGCACCTGTTGTATTCGGCGCATGTGACCAATAAAATTTGATTTGATTTGATCTGCTCTCTCTTATCGTGACATCCGCTCCCAGTACTCTACCCTGCATAACCACAAATGTGCCCTCCACCTTCACCTCCCTATTTCCACCCCCGATGAATGAACCCCCCCATGCCCCAAACTGACTCACCCTTGTCCCACTCCCTCTTAAACCTTAAAACATCCCCACTATCCCTTAGGTTAACCTCCTGTATAAAACAAACATCAAAACCCACCTCCTCTAAATACCCGAAAACCGCCCTTCTCTTAACATCCTCCCTTATTCCCCTCACATTTACAGTAACAAAAATAGCCCCTGCCATAATACATTACACCCATCACAAATGTCTTACCCCAAAACACAAAAACAAAACAGGAGGCTAACCTGATGCTCCCCTGCTCCATCTCCTCCTGTGAGGACTCCGACTCCCCCTCAGATGCCCCCCCACTCCCCTCCATCTCCCCCACCCAGGATGCGGGAATGGTGTTTGGTTCCTGGGTTCCCTGCATCCTGGGCTCCCCACCATCCTCTTCCAACCTCCCCAAACCGAAACCGGTTGGGAAAAGTGCAGGGAATCCAGAGCCCTCCGCCCCCTGTGGTTTGAGGGGGGGGCAACGAGGTCACAGGAGATTCTTCCCCCGCACTGCCTTTCTCCCCCATGACCCTCTTGGCCACCCCCTCACCACCCTTTTCCCTCTTCCTGTCATTGGATCGCCCCCTCCTCTTCCCTCTCTTCATCGGCGACACAGGCAGTAGGGAGAGGAGGGGGAGGAGCCAGCCCCCCGACCCCCAAAACCTCCCCATCTCGTCCCCCCGGGCCCTCGGCATCTCACTGTCCCCCCACTCCGGCCTCATCTCTCCCCCCTTCTCCTCTCCTACTGGGGCCGTGGCTGGCTCCTCCCCGTCCTCCTCTCCCTCCGTCTCCTTCCGATCCGGCACCTCCTCTCCCACTCTCCCCTCCGTCTCTGTCCCCGGTCCCACCTCTCCTTCCGGCCCTTTTCCGGCCGTCCTCTGCCAGTCCTCCTCTCTTCCCGCTGCTTTTCCCGGCTCCTCCTCCGTTGCAGCTGGGCTTCCCTCTGGCCCTTTGCTCGGGTCTGGAACTCCCTCTCCTCTTCCTCCTCCTTTCCCCGATCCTGCACCTTCTCCCCCCCTGCAGCCGCTGCATACGACTTGTGGCAAGCCATGCAGTCCCTCCATACGTGTGCAGACGATCCACGCCCGTGGCATTTCTTCGACTCGCCACAGTCTTTTGCCTCGTGCGCCCCTGACCCACACACCCTGCATTTCCTCCCTCCACATGAGGCGAAATTATGACCATATTTCATGCAGCGCCTGCAGAATGGAGGCTGACGGGCATAAAATAATGGCCCCCTATCAGCCCCCAGGGAGAACAGCACTGGAGGATGAAGGTACCCCCCCAGGCCCCCTGGGTCTTCCTTCAATAAGGCCTGGAAATTCCTCCTCCCATTCCAGAACCCTAACGTGTCCTTGAGGAGCCTTGCTGAGGAGACATTGTCCATGTATCTCCCCAGAAAGGCCCTCACCTCCTCTTCCTTCACATGCAGATTATACATGTTGACAGTCACCACCCTGAAGCTGTTCCTCGCCAGGCTCGCCACTCATAGTGGCACATCGGTCTAGCATTTCGACCTCCTTTACCCTTCCCATAACCTCGTCATGCTTCGCCTCTGTGTGCAACACCACATCATAGGCCCCTTCTAGGGGATTCACCTGGAGGCACAGCACGTCTTTTACCGCCAGCTTCAGGACCCCCATACTGATGTATGGTCCTCCCGAAAGTCTCCCTTCCAAAGGGCTCCATCTCCTTCTCCCTCCATGCGAACCTTATCGCATTTGTGATCCCCATCCTGGGAATCGCCCTGTACCCTTTTGGGTCCGCCATCTCCGCAAAGAGATTAGCGCTCGCACCTCTGCTCCGACTCTCTTTATTGAATTTGGCACTTTTAACAAAAAATGTTGCTTGTTTTTTGTTGTCTTGCTTCCTTCTTTGACAGTCGGAGTATAGCCTCGAAATTCCTATGTGAAGTTTATAAAGCCAGCCGTGGCGTCTGCTGATTGGACACCATCTCCCCACCACCCCGATTGGGCCGTTGCGGAGGCCTCCTCCGTCGGCCATTGGACGGGAGGCCTGGCTTCTCCGTGCCACCCCAAAATTCACACTGCCAGCCCTTTATGTGCAATAATAGTCGCCAAAGTCAAGAGTAATATCTTATATCCATGTTCTAATCTAATGCTAGCCTACTATGGCAAACGAAGCCTAGTAGGTGTTATTACTCACGTAAGGCCTCATGTGGGTTAATGAATGACGTGTAATGGACACTGTCCAATAGCAATATCTACAATGGGCATTTATTTATGCTGTAACATGCTCTTACAAAGCTTAAAAGACACATTATCAAGATTATTGAACTCGGGCTGGCCAACAAATGATAGTGGATCCTCTCCCTTACTCATTGGTGTTAATTTCAGCATGTCCATTTGGCTGATAATAAATGCCCATTGAAACATATTCCAAATGTACTTGTACATTTGCCATATGAAATACAGCCAATGCCAGTATAAGTACATTTGCAATATGTTTGATGGGCATTTATTATCGTCCAAATGGACATGCTGAAATCAACACCAATGAGTAAGGGAGAGGATCCACTATCATTTGTTGGCCAGCCCGAGTTCAATAATCTTGAAAATGTGGCTTTTAAGCTTTGTAACAGCATGTTACAGCATGTCCAATTGGTGATAATAAATGCCCATTGAAATGTATTGCAAATGGACTTGTATGTTTGCCATATGAAACATTGCCATATGAAATACATACTGGCATTGGTAAACATACAAGTCCTATATATAGTGGGGAGAACAAGTATTTGATACACTGTAAGTAGGAAAACCTGCAAAATCGGCAAAGCATGTAGAGGTCTGTAATTTTTTATCATAGGTACACTTCAACTGTGAGAGACGGAATCTAAAACAAAAATCCAGAAAATCACATTGTATGATTTTTAAGTAATTAATTTGCATTTTATTGCATGACATAAGTATTTGATCCGTGCATGACATAAGTATTTGATATATATATATATATACAAAAATGCACGTTTGACTGTTACATGGTGTACAAGCACATTTTGGTAATGTAATGTGTGGTGTCGGAATAGCTGATCTTACCACAGGTTGTCTGGCCGTCTGTTCCTCATCCTTGACCTCTTCCTCCTCCGAGTCCCTGGAGGACGTGCCAGACTCCTGGTACATCACCTTGGTCTCTTCGGGGGTGGTGCTCCCCTCGGAGAGGGAGTCCTCCTCTCGCCTTCCGCTTTTTTTTTGAAGAGGCCTGGTTCTCGGCGGCGACAGAGGTATCTTCTCCCTTTAATGCTGCCTGGAAGAGTGCCCTGGTTTCACTGGCTTGGGCCGGATTTAAATTGATGGCATAAATTTGTCTGCCGTCTGGATGTCGTGGCACATGAAGTTGGCCACCCTTTCCCTGTCAGCCTTCGGGAGCATGTTTTTGACCTGTAAGACACAAGCAAAAAAGACACACACACACACACACACACACAAAAAATAAAATAATGTATTGATATTATTTCAGACAACAGTGGAATAGGATCTTACAATACTTCTATTCATATCTAATCTGACTTACATGAGTGACAATGGAGGTCCGCAGGTCAGTGAAGGAAGGAGTTTCAGGCAGACCCATCTCCTTCCACACCTCCCTCAGGTAGGCAGGCAGGTTCTTCAGCTGAGTGTTTGTGGAATTGAAAAATAAGTGCTGGGACTTCTTTCCCCCTGGAAGGCAGTGTTTGAATTTGAGGAAGTCTGTAAACCAAGTGTACTCATCCTTTGTCAGCGACATCTGGACCATGCCATGGTCTCTATTCGTTTTGTGTTCCCCTATTAGAAATTGAACAGAATAAACACACACAAAAACACACAAATGACGCAGGCGACTGCAATTGTTTCCAAAAACAACCAACCAACCAACAAAACAAACAAATAAACACATTCAGGTGTACATTTATAGACTTGCACCTGATGAGATACATCCCAGACTGGTCACATTTTGCCTCCTTCACCAACATGTTCTTATACAGGCCCGGTCTATGGCCGTATATGGAGGTAAAATAGACACACAGGTATCCATAAAACTGGTACTGATTTCTCTGTGTCCTTGTTTCTTCCAAGGTTTCTGTGGGGACATGAAAATAATAACAGGCATCTTCACACTGCACGCTATACATGTCTGACGTTTATAAGTGTGTAATAACAGTGACATCACAGATTTAGAAACACTTACTCAGCACTTCTGGGATCTTGGCCTTGGCAAGAGACTGGCACTCCAGCAGGGTCTTTCTGGAAACCCCCTTGGCTTCTTTGTTGTCTTTAACCTTTACCTGGCGAATGGAAACTGGGCGTTTCATGGACTTGTTGATCCCCTTCATCAACCGGTTGATCCCCTTCCATTGATTTTTCGTCAGCCGGCATGCAGGTGGAGGGGTCTCCTCGGCATATTTAAGAAAGGCGCCGACAGTCAAGGTGTAGTGGTTGACTGTGGTGATTGCCTTTTGTCTTTTGGAGGGATTGAACCCATCAAAAAAAAAATACACACACAAACACACACACATCATACAATCAATTACTGCATTGTTAAAGAACTCTGCTTATCCCCTTATTTTGTCATGGTTAGTGAGGAAAAGGAGATTGGACTGGTAGGTCTCATCCTTCGCCATGTAGTTAAAAAATTGCGTCACCCTTTTGATCATTCCGGCACAATTTTCCCTTAGTTTATAATTTGGATTGGGTCCCTCACAGGTCTTCCTGAATCCCTCAAGAAACACACCTGTCAAAGAAACATAACATTTTAGACAAGAATTACAATCTCATGAGGCAACATGAATCAGTCAGGCTGTTTAAAAAAAAAACTTTCCAACACAAACACTTGCCACTATTTAAAGAAACAGTACTTACTAATGGAAGAGCCCGGGAAGATAAGTATGCTGCCAGATCCGGACGCTGTAGCCTCCTCTGTCTGGTCCCCTGAACCTGTCACTTAGACACAGCCCAAGAGGAGCTGCAGCTGGACCGCCTCGGCCTGAAAGCTGAGGGACCTCTTTGCCGACCTCTCCTTTGCCGGACTCACCCTGAGAATCCCCATCTGCCTTTTCAGTAGCTGGTACCTCTTCCTCACTCTATGCAGCTCAGAGATGAGCTTCAGGTTGTCCTCTTTAATGGATATGATGGTCTCACTTCTCTTGGTCAGGGCCTCATCCCTCTCTTTCACAGCTTTCTGCAGCCTCAAAAGTAGTGCTTGGCAGTGGCAGTAATCATATGTGCAGCCCTCTTCCTCCTCTTCCTCTGCAAAAGTATCTAAAAAGTTATCCTCCTCTTCTTCTTGCCTCGCAGTCTCCACAATATCAAAATCGGTGGCCAATGGGATGGCAGGGATCGACGCCCTCAATGCCGCCAGCCTCTCCATCGTCAGACGTCTCTTCACCTCCTCTAAAGCCTGTCTCCTCTGTGCTCTGTTGAGCTCTGTATGGGAGTCCATATGCCGGTCCAGCCTGCTGACATGGGTGGAGCATCCTGTCACTGGACACCGCTCCTGCCTGATATTTACACGGCCCGACTGCTTTAAGGTTGTGGTTGGCTTCAGTCAGCACCTTAGGCAAGTACACAACGTTTGGAACACTGAGGACCCTGCCTTACACAGGAAGCGGCACAGGTCCTAATCCAGGCACTTGTCATCTCCCGTCTGGATTACTGCAACTCGCTGTTGGCTGGGCTCCCTGCCTGTGCCATTAAACCCCTACAACTCATCCAGAATGCCGCAGCCCGTCTGGTGTTCAACCTTCCCAAGTTCTCTCACGTCACCCCCCTCCTCCGCACACTCCACTGGCTTCCAGTTGAAGCTTGCATCCGTTACAAGACCATGGTGCTTGCCTATGGAGCAGTGAGGGGAACGGCACCTCCGTACCTTCAGGCTCTGATCAGTCCCTACACCCAGGCGAGGGCATTGCGTTCATCCACCTCTGGCCTGCTGGCTCCCCTTCCTCTGCGGATGCATATTTCCCGCTCAGCCCAGTCAAAGCTGTTCGCTGCTCTGGCACCCCAATGGTGGAACAAGCTCCCTCACGACGCCAGGACAGCGGAGTCACTCACCACCTTCCGGAGACATTTGAAACCCCACCTCTTTAAGGAACACCTGGGATAGGATAAAGTAATCCTTCTACCCCCCCCAAAAAAATAAAAAAATAAAATAAATAAAAATAAAAATAGAAAAAGAAATTGAAAAAAATAAATTATAAAAGTATAATTGTAAAGTGGTTATCCCACTAGCTATAGGGTGAATGCACCAATTTGTAGTCGCTCTGGATAAGAGCGTCTGCTAAATGACGTAAATGTGCCCTTGAGCAAGGCACTTAACCCTAATTGCTCCTGTAAGTCGCTCTGGATAAGAGCGTCTGCTAAATGACTAAAATGTTAAAATGTAAAATGAGAGGATTCTCCTTTGTAATTGGCAAAGTGGACATGAACGAAATAGAGAACGCACTGGAGCCATCTATATAATTGAAAAGTCAAATAACAGTAAATAAATACCTTTACACAATCACTTCAGTTATCCAGAAAGTACAATGCTCCAGGCTGCTTATTTGCTGCTTATAAACACATCTGAGACCACTCCCTCCACTCCTCCCATGCTGCCTCTAGTCAAATGCATTCTATTTCCAAAACACACTACTCCCACTAAAACACACATCCATGCTGTCAGGCTCTAGTCAAACACATTCTATTTCAAAAAAGCTCTTCTCCCACTAAAATACTCCTCCAACTCTTACTTTGCTGTCAGCTCCTAGTCAAACACATTCTGTTTCAAAAACAGTCACAATGATGTCGCCTCTAGTCAAATGCATTCTATTTCCAAAACACACTACTCCCACTAAAACACACATCCATGCTGTCAGGCTCTAGTCAAACACATTCTATTTCAAAAAAGCTCTTCTCCCACTAAAATACTCCTCCAACTCTTACCTTGCTGTCAGCTCCTAGTCAAACACATTCTGTTTCAAAAACAGTCACAATGATGTCGCCTCTAGTCAAATGCATTCTATTTCCAAAACACACTACTCCCACTAAAACACACATCCATGCTGTCAGGCATGGGTGACCGGACTGGTTACCAGGAGTGCACCTGGTGATCGACGGGTTACCAGGAGTGCACCTGGTGACCGGGCAGGGGGTGTAGGCCTGGAGGTCTATAGTTCCATGGAATAGGCTGTGCTCTCAAAAAAAAACTAATAAAAACCCTGTTTTCTGCTATTTACCGGCTCATGAGGGTTGCCTAATCACACATGTTACATTTTGGAAAAATGTGGCCTTTTTAACCCTTCGAAACTGCCCCTATGACCCCAATTTAAGGCACTTCCGGTTGTTACAGGAAGCTGTGACAACCAGAACACGCTTTTATAGATTCCGGAGTTTCAAGTCTTTACATGAAGAACTGACTGATTTACAGAGGGTTGAATGCAGTGTTTTTCACTGACTGCAGAGAGTGAAATCAAAACCACATTTAGGGTCAATTTTACCACTTCCGGTTGCTCCAGGAAGCTTAAAATCAACACAGGTAATTCTTATAGTGGCCTGATGGGTTGTTATTGAAGTCAGTTTGATATGGCAATCATAACCCACATAGGCATCAGGTTGAATTTAGGGCAGGAGGCAAACTTCCTATGGGGAGAGAGGTCAAGGTCAAATGTTAGAAGAAATACCGTTTTCACTGTTAACATTTAAGGGTTAATTCCACATGGTCAAGGGTAGGCTTGCACAGATCGGGAGGACCTTAGTAACGTTCCTGTGGTTGAATTGTATTTCTAGCCTCAATGGTTCTGCCACTGTCACCCAAAAGCACCTCAAATTTAGGTCAGGCTTCATTATGGGCCTTGTCCTAAGACCTTTCTGGATGTCAATATCTTGCCCCAAAAACGTCAAACAGCTGCTATTCACATATGTTGCTCTTTATATGCCTCCCAACCATTATCTGGAAATATATTAAATTCAGACTACACATGGATACATACCACTACCTACCTAACCCTAACAAGCCATTCTCCATGCATTATTCTGTTGGTCAGGGAGGAGGTAGATTGAAAGGCTGGGAAGATCTTCTCCACAGAAGATCCTCCCAGCCTTTCAACTTTTTCGAAATAGAGTAATGGTGGGAATCCCATTCATTCTGTATGGCAGTTTAACATGGGCACGGATTTGTCCCCTAGTTCCTCGCCAGTTTCTCGGATTGGCTAGAACTCCCAGACACGCAGGTACCAGACCTGTCGCTGTAAGAGGTTTGGTTCGCGAGCTAGGGCGGGAGACGCGACTCCCATTCATTCCCTATGAAAACTGAATGTTGAAAGGCTGGGAAAATCTTCTCCACAGAAGATCCTCCCAGCCGTTCAACTTTTTTCAAATGCAATACATTCTGAGGACAGTACACAAAGGTGCTAGAGCTATTGTGAGGAGTGAAGTGATATTCTATACCATATGATAATGTTACCTAATTTCCATTTTATTGGGACTTGGCAACTATTAACAGTTGATCTGTGATCAATTAATCTGCTAATGCGTCAATTTACCCTGAATGGAATATTTTTATGTGGAAAAGGGTTTGGCCTATCTGATTGTACATATATTGACCAAGGAAACAGAATATAATCTAGTTCAGAACAGAATTTCCAACTGAGAGCAAAGGCCACAGTTGATTATTGCTTTTTCCTTATTCTGCAGAGATTTCTTTGAGATATTCCTACTACTTCCTTCCTTCTGGACCAAGATGGCATCTGCAACTGCTACTGGTGCAGGGTAAGTTATCTCTTTTTAATTATTCAATGTATATTACTATTATTATCTTGCTGTTATTAATGTTAGTCGTAGCTCTGGTAGCACCAGTAATAATAGGTGTATAAGTATTGACATATTGCTATTTATTGTGCAAAATGTTTTTGAAATCACTTGGCAACCCAGTTTGTATTTGTTTGTAAATCATGTTGTATATGTTTAATTAAGTAGTAACTTCATTACATGTAGTTATTGTGCATTTACTGTCTTACATAAACCAACATCTCTCTACACCTCAACAGAGTGTGCAGAAAGCTAAAACCAAAACAAGAGATTGATCAATAAGTCACCGCTGCCCGAGATTCCATGATAGAGCATCTTTGGCAAGGCAGGATGTTTGACTACAGCTCACTCAGCTGTATCGTTACACAACAAGACACACTCCGACTCCTGATCCAGAAGCTTGATCAAACTGGTCATATTGTTAAGAACAAGCCAGAAGACAAACAAACACCCGGGTAAACTATTTTTTAAACTGATAAAATAATATATGCAAGTTACATAATATTTTAACTCATTTTAACTGTTGTCCAATTATGTTTGATTGTAATATAATATATATGTTTTTGTTTATCTGTATGTTATTTCAGCCAAGTGGAAGTGGCTCATGTGTTGGCAACAACGGCAAATGTAGAATCAGACATCAACATGGAGGATGACCAGTCTGCCTTGTACCACCCGTAAGTAAATACACATATATACTTATGTGTAGTACTTCTTTATGAGATTATTTATAAGTGAACATGGATTTATTTTATTTATTCTAATCTGCATACCAAATGTTTTCCAGACCAGAGAACCAGTAATGGGACACCAAACTGAGAAAGGGGATGCAAAGCAGTGGTTTATACCAAAAGCACCCTCTGGATGCTGATCTGCTGGCTGGATTTGGCAAATATCTCAGCGACGACCACAGCATTCCCAATTTCAAACAGGAGGTATGTACAGCAATTTTACTTTAGTTTAAATATTTTAAGGAGAATTACTCAATTCTAAAGTAGTTGTTAACTATGTAACTAACATTATTTTCATTTTCATGTACAGGTACAGGTTGCAAATATGTCAAGGACCACCAAACCATCCCTGGATTTTGTCCATGACTTGGACAAAAGCAGGTCCTTTTTTACGAAGCTTGCAAACATTCGACAGAAGAAGCAAACCATTGCAAACTACATGAAGAATCTGAAGAGATTTCTTCGCTACAACTCTGCTGCAACGAACCTCATCCAGACAGACAGGGGCTTGTATGAGCAATTCAAGCATTTCCAAGAGTGCCTGAATGACCTCCAGAAGTCCATGAGCAAGCAGGTGTCTCAGGAAATTAATGGGAAAAGGTGTATATTTAAAATTGATCCTCACAGAAATGTTTTTTACATTTTAAGTGTGTATTGTTGTCATTCTTCAAATCATTAATGTATTATTGTTTTTCTGCAGGTACACACAGATGGTGACAGTTGAAAAGACACCAAAAGAATGTTTGGCAATCTTGGAGGTGGCCAAGAAAGACTTTCTGGGTGTCATTTGGAAGGCCATGAGTGAAAATGAACAACTGCTCGTTCTGTACTACCTGGTGTCTCTACTCATGCTGAAACATCTCCAAAGGGCTGGAGTTGTAAAAATATGACCGTAAGTTAACTAATGTCATATATTTGTTATAATGTTGATTCGTATTTGCTTATTTGGCATATGTTTTATTGATATGTCACAGTTCCAGTTGTAGCTGAACGAATGGCTCTCAAGGGAGGTGTGCAAGTTCCAAATGGTGAGAAATGGACTGTCATCGGTGTTAAGCAACACAAGACAGGGACACAGCGAGTGGCAACTGTTTCGTTAGATGAGGAGGAAGATGTAGTAAGTATATTTACCACAATCTGGTTATTGTGAATGTGATTGATTTAATACAAACCTGGTAAATATGTTTTCTTTTGTCTACATTTTCAGTGGTTGGATGTGTACTACCGACACGTTCGACCAGCTTTTCTTCAAAACTCTGATGACGTGGAAGAAGATGAGATTCTCAATTTCCACAACTGGAAAAGCCATCTACAACCCTTCCAAAGACCTACAAAGGTTTCATGCCAAGTAAGTCGAACACTGTTAAGAAGAACGCTGTTTTTTATCATTACACAATACTTTTTTGACAGTACAGTTTTCTAAATCCAAAACTGTTTTTTCTTGTTCTTTCATCAGATACAAACTCCCCAACATCACCAGCCAGGTAGCGACACAGGTTTTTGAGACAAATACCAAAGCCAACTTCACAGATGCAGAGAAGGCACTTGTTGCTGACTACTTGGCCCATACACCTGCTACAGCTGACAGGCACTACCGCTTGAAGACACCAGTAAATGCCTTCATGGGATTGAAGCTGATCTCCAAAGTTGCCATGTCCAGTGAATCTGAGTAAGTATTTACATGAATTATATAAATGACCCATTACGATGTCTTGTAAATGTTGTTACAAATGGCTAACATATTTTTGTTATTTTCCCTTTTTCAAGTAGTGAGACTGCATGCCCCTCCTGCGCAAGCACACGTTATGGAACAGGAGCATTGTCCAGCAGCCAAAGGTTGGATGAGGCACAGGCCTTGAACCTCTTCTATCAACACTTCCCTGTCACAGTTGATAGACAATCAATCAAGAAGAAGGACAGACTACTGATTGCAGGAAGTTATGAGAGATACTGTTATGACAAGTGGAGAAGCCAGCAAGAGAAAATGAGATGGGATTATGTGATCGGTAAAATGCAGCTAAAATACAGTAAACTGAATACAATTTGATCATATTAGGTATTATGAGAATGTACTTGATTTAGTCACATAACTACGACTGTAAGTAGTCCTGGATAAGGGCTTCTGCTATTGAATTAAATGAAATGAATAATAACACATTTATGTTTGTCTTTGCATTGTTACAGCTCACTTCCCCAGAAGAGAACCCACTGCCAGTCAAGTAGAGATATACATTGAATGGCAGAACTGGGAGAAGAACAAAGTGAAGGTGGAGGATGTCCTTCGTTACTGGCAACCTTCAAGCAACACTGACACAACAAAAGACAACAAGGCAATTATGAAGCTGGTGAAGTCCCAGAAGTGGAAAGGACTGTACATTGCCAGTGACCCTGTCATAGGAAGAAAGGTCATGACGACACAGACATTTGCTAAAGGGGAAGTCGTCTGTGACTACCACGGTCTCCCACTCTCAGGGAAGCAGGGGAAATAACTTTTGGCAGCAACAGAGGAAGACGTGGTCCTCTGTAGCTCAGCTGGTAGAGCACGGCGCTTGTAACGCCAAGGTAGTGGGTTCGATCCCCGGGACCACCCATACACAAAAAAAATTATGCACGCATGACTGTAAGTCGCTTTGGATAAAAGCGTCTGCTAAATGGCATATTATTATTATTATATTATAAGACGAGATGGGGTACCTTTTACATCTACAAGGATGCATCAGGGAAAACGTGCTACATAGATGCCAAGACTGTGCCCTGCCCTTGCCACCCAGAGATGGACACAATTGGACGGAGGATCAACCACTCCAGAAAGAGAAGCAACATAAAGGGTCAGCTTCAGCAACTTGAAGAGGATGGCAACGTGTGGAACGTTATCCTTTTCATTGCCAACGAGACATTCCGGTGCAGGAAGAACTGTTATTTGACTATGGGGTGTAAAGAAAATATGTTGGTGGAGAAGGAGAAGATTTGGAATGGCTTGACAGCTAGGCCAGTCAGCATGAAATCAACAATAACTGATGGGACTCAAAAATATCCTTAAACCCCTTTTTAAAATGTAAATCTGTAATTTTGGTAATATATTTAGCCATGCATGTTCAACTTAAAATGTCAGTTTTGGGTATCCTGCACTTTAAAATAAACAACACATTTAAAGAAAACCTGCATATTGTTTTTATTTTCACCCTTGTCTATTCAAAACACTTTTGGCAGATGCCATCTTGCTAAAAAATTTCTCAGGTGTTGTTGCCTAGGCCATTGCTCTGATGTTTGAGGCTTCTCAAGCTGAGGAATTTCACACCTCTGTGTGGGGGTTTCACAAGCTATTAGGGTTAGAGAGGAAGTATTATTTTACATTTTACATTTTAATTATGTGCAGTAGTCAGAATTGCTCCTAAATAACAAGACATTCTCCCAAGAACTGTCTGATACAGTTGCCCCCCAGGAGACCAGCTACACCCTCATCCAGGTTGAACACCCGATATCCCCCACCACCCAGGAGACCAGCTACACCCGGATCCCCAACCTGGTTGAACCCCCGCTAACCCCCACCGCCCAGGAGACCAGCTACACCCAAACCGAACCAAAGAAGACTGGCATAAAGTCCTGTCACCCTGTCACCCTAAAAAAATTCCAACCCACTGAGCATGACACAGACAACCCCTTCCAACCACGACCAAGGAAGAGGAAATATGACTACATGCGAAAAGGTAAATCAGTATCCAACTTATATTGTTTTTTAATAAATAGTAATGCTGTCAATAACTTCAATTATGTTTTTTCATAAATTAATACAACAATTCCAGTGATTGATTGATCCCCTACTTTTCGGGAGGCAGGCATATTATACATTCTTTGTCACACCCTGGCTCTGGGACTCTATATGTTGAGCCAGGGTGTGTTCATTCTATGTGTTCTGTTTCTATGTTGGGTGTTCTAGTTCGTCATTTTCTATGTTTGACTGAGTGACTCCCAATCAGAGGCAACGAGTGTCAGCTGTTTGCTGGTTGTCTCTGATTGGGAGTCATATTTAACTGTCTGTGTTTCACTTTGGGTTTGTGGGTTTTTGTTCCTTGTCGGTCTTTGTCACCGTGGACTTCACGAGTCGTTTCTTGTTTTGTTTAGTGTGCTTATTATCACTGACGGTAATAAAGTCAAGTATGTTTGTTCATCACGCTGCGCCTTGGTCTGTTCCTTACCTCGATCGTGACAGAAGAACCCACCATACAAGGACCAAGCAGCGTGTCCAGGAGCAGGCAGACTGGACATGGGAGGAAGCGCCGGGAAAGGAGATGGAGAGGTTGGCGATGGCCCAGGTGGGCAAATCGTGGTCCTGGGAGGACATGCTCGGGGGCAAAGGGCCATGGGCTAGGATTAAGGCCCTGGTGAGAGAGGAGCAGCGGCGTCAGCAGTGTCATCGTCGGACGGACGAGAGACAACCCCAAAAAAATTTTTTGGGGGGGCACACGGCATGGGCGGCTGGGCAGCAGGAGGCTGCCACAGGGCGATTTGGAGAGGAGGCCACCGGGTTTGGGGGGCCAGAAGGCAGGTTGGCGGAGCCTGGATGGAGAGCAGAGCCAACTCCCCGTACTCAGGCATGGCAGCATGAGACTGGTCAGGTTCCGGGGTATGCGGAGCTGCGTACTGTGCCACGAGTGGTCCGGCATAGTCCGGTACGTCCTGTGCGAGCACCCCGCATGTGTTGTGCGAAGGTGGGCATGCAGCCAGGACGGAGTGTGCCGGCTCAGCGCTCGTGGCCTCCAGTGCCTCTCCTCGGTCCCGGATATCCTGCGCCAGTGTCACGTGCTGTTATGCCAGTACGGGTACACAGCCCTGTACGTCCTGTGCTGATGCCTCACACAGAGTGTGTGAAGGTAGGCATTCAGCCAGGACGGGTTGTGGCAGCTCTTCACTCCAGGTCTCCTATCCGTCTCCACAGCCCGGCTCGGCCTGTCCCTGCTCCACGCACCAAGCCTACGGTGTGCGTCGCCAGCCCGGTCCGGCCTGTCCCTGCTCCTCGCACCAAGCCTACGGTGTGCGTCGCCAGCCCGGTCCGGCCTGTCCCTGCTCCACGCACCAAGCCTACGGTGTGCGTCGCCAGCCCGGTCCGGCCTGTCCCTGCTCCTCGCACCAAGCCTACGGTGTGCGTCGCCAGCCCGGTCCGGCCTGTCCCTGCTCCACGCACCAAGCCTACGGTGTGCGTCGCCAGCCCGGTCCGGCCTGTCCCTGCTCCACGCACCAAGCCTACGGTGTGCGTCGCCAGCCCAGCCCGGCCTGTCCCTGCTCCACGCACCAAGCCTACGGGGTGCGTCGCCAGCCCAGTCCGGCCTGTCCCTGCTCCATGCACCAAGCCTACGGTGTGCGTCGCCAGCCCAGCCCGGCCTGTCCCTGCTCCACGCACCAAGCCTACGGGGTGCGTCGCCAGCCCAGTCCGGCCTGTTCCTGCCACTCGCACCAAGCCAGGGGTGCGAGTCGTCAGCCTGGTCCAGAACGTTCCTGCTACTCGCACCAAGCCAGGGGTGCGAGTCGTCAGCCTGGTCCAGCCCGTTCCTGCTACTCGCACCAAGCCAGGGGTGCGAGTCGTCAGCCCTGGTAAGCCCGTTCCGGCTCCACGCACCAAGCCAGGGGTGCGCATCGTCAGCCCGGTCCGGGCGTTGCTGCTCCACGCACCAAGCCAGGGGTGCGAGTCGTCAGCCCGGTCCGGTCCGTTCCGGCCTCACGCACCAAGCCAGGGGTGCGCGTCGTCAGTCAGGCACAACCCGTGCCTGGGTCATCGGTGCCAAATCAGGTACCGCTCAACTGCTCCACAACGGAGCTGAAGCTAGCCGCTCCTGCTACGTCCAGGTCAGCTCCAGCCAGCGGGGCCAGACCGGACCAGGGGCGCTATGGGGGGTTTATTGGAGGGTGGTGGGCAAGGCCGGAGCCAGAACCGCCGCCGAGGAGGTATGCCCACCCAGCCCTCCCCTGTTTTGCTCTTATTGAGGCGCGGTCACAGTCCGCGCCTTTAGGGGGGGGTACTGTCACACCCTGGCTCTGGGACTCTATATGTTGAGCCAGGGTGTGTTCATTCTATGTGTTCTGTTTCTATGTTGGGTGTTCTAGTTCGTCATTTTCTATGTTTGACTGAGTGACTCCCAATCAGAGGCAACGAGTGTCAGCTGTTTGCTGGTTGTCTCTGATTGGGAGTCATATTTAACTGTCTGTGTTTCACTTTGGGTTTGTGGGTTTTTGTTCCTTGTCGGTCTTTGTCACCGTGGACTTCACGAGTCGTTTCTTGTTTTGTTTAGTGTGCTTATTATCACTGACGGTAATAAAGTCAAGTATGTTTGTTCATCACGCTGCGCCTTGGTCTGTTCCTTACCTCGATCGTGACACTCTTAGAAAAAAGGGTTCCAAAAGGGTTCGTCAGCTGACCCCATAGTAGAACCCTTTTTGGTTCCAGGTAGAACTCTATTGGGTTCCATGTAGAACCCTTTGTCTTAAGGGTTCTACATTGAACCAAAAAGGGTTCTCCTATGGGGACAGCCAAATAACAATTTCTAAGAGCGTAGTCTAAGGCTAGGCATAGATGTAAAGTGAATAATGCAAATGACTGGCACACTAACTTCATTAATTTTCTGATAGGTGGTGATTTAATAAATGTATTTATTGTTTCAGTGCATCCGGGGCAAATTATTTTCCCTATTCTCGAAATTCTTGTCAATAGAACTTCAGAGGAGGTAAATCATCTGCAGTACATTGAAATTCCTGTGACTGTATTTACAGGCTAATCCTAGTGCAACACCAATTGTAGTTAACTTGCAGTACATAGACCTTGTAGTTAGAGGCAATATGTAACCAAATTCACATAGAAATGTGAGTTACAGATCTTTCATTCTACTTGAAAGCAAGTCTAAGAACCAGTAGATCTGTTAGACAGTGTGCGTTATTTCTGTGCTTCCCGTTCTTAAGTTTTGTTTTAGAGTATTTTACTTTGGTTTTGTACAACAGCTTCAAACAGCTGACATTACCAACCATGACATTGTGGAGAGATTTCTGCATAGTGCAGCTTTTAAATAAAAAATACATTTATATTTCTTGCATAATAAAGGATCAGGAGCAGAAAGTGAGATGGAAGCCATGCTCTGGATGGTATGTTTACTTCAACTAATCTCCTAGAAAGAATTGAGAATATACTGTACACTCAATACCATATGTATTTTGACAGTGAAGCTAAAATGTACAATTTTAATCTAAACTCCAGCATTTTGAATTTGAGATCAAATGTTTCATATGAGGCGATAGTACAGAAGGTCACCTTTTTACAATTTTGAAAAGAAAGTACTTTATGCATATAGTCCCACCCATTTGAAGAAGCCATAAGTATTTTGACAAATTCACTTACAGTGGGGGAAAAAAGTATTTAGTCAGCCACCAATTGTGCAAGTTCTCCCACTTAAAAAGAAGAGAGAGGCCTGTAATTTTCATCATAGGTACACGTCAACTATGACAGACAAAATGAGGAAAAGAAATCCAGAAAATCACATTGTAGGATTTTTTATGAATTTATTTGCAAATTATGGTGGAAAATAAGTATTTGGTCAATAACAAAAGTTTCTCAATACTTTGTTATATACCCTTTGTTGGCAATGACACAGGTCAAACGTTTTCTCTAAGTCTTCACAAGGTTTTCACACACTGTTGCTGGTATTTTGGCCCATTCCTCCATGCAGATCTCCTCTAGAGCAGTGATGTTTTGGGGCTGTCGCTGGGCAACACGGACTTTCAACTCCCTCCAAAGATTTTCTATGGGGTTGAGATCTGGAGACTGGCTAGGCCACTCCAGGACCTTGAAATGCTTCTTACGAAGCCACTCCTTCATTGCCCGGGCGGTGTGTTTGGGATCATTGTCATGCTGAAAGACCCAGCCACGTTTCATCTTCAATGCCCTTGCTGATGGAAGGAGGTTTTCACTCAAAATCTCACGATACATGGCCCCATTCATTCTTTCCTTTACACGGATCAGTCGTCCTGGTCCCTTTGCAGAAAAACAGCCCCAAAGCATGATGTTTCCACCCCCATGCTTCACAGTAGGTATGGTGTTCTTTGGATGCAACTCAGCATTCTTTGTCCTCAACACGACGAGTTGAGTTTTTACCAAAAAGTTATATTTTGGTTTCATCTGACCATATGACATTCTCCCAATCCTCTTCTGGATCATCCAAATGCACTCTAGCAAACTTCAGACGGGCCTGGACATGTACTGGCTTAAGCAGGGGGACACGTCTTGCACTGCAGGATTTGAGTCCCTGGCGGCGTAGTGTGTTACTGATGGTAGGCTTTGTTACTTTGGTCCCAGCTCTCTGCAGGTCATTCACTAGGTCCCCCCGTGTAGTTCTGGGATTTTTGCTCACCGTTCTTGTGATCATTTTGACCCCACGGGGTGAGATCTTGCGTGGAGCCCCATATCGAGGGAGATTATCAGTGGTCTTGTATGTCTTCCATTTCCTAATAATTGCTCCCACAGTTGATTTCTTCAAACCAAGCTGCTTACCTATTGCAGATTCAGTCTTCCCAGCCTGGTGCATGTCTACAATTTTGTTTCTGGTGTCCTTTGACAGCTCTTTGGTCTTGGCCATAGTGGAGTTTGGAGTGTGACTGTTTGAGGTTGTGGACAGGTGTCTTTTATACTGATAACAAGTTCAAACAGGTTCCATTAATACAGGTAACGAGTGGAGGACAGAGGAGCCTCTTAAAGAAGAAGTTACAGGCCTGTGAGAGCCAGAAATCTTGCTTGTTTGTAGGTGACCAAATACTTATTTTCCACCATAATATGCAAATAAATTCATAAAAAATCCTACAATGTGATTTTCTGGATTTTTCTTTCTCAATTTGTCTGTCATAGTTGACGTGTACCTATGATGAAAATTACAGGCCTCTCATCTTTTTAAGTGGGAGAACTTGCACAATTGGTGGCTGACTAAATACTTTTTTCCCCCACTGTATAGTGTATTAAAGTTATTAAACCTTTTATTTAAAATACTAAATTCTGGAGTATAGATCCATATTTCACATTTTAGCTTCACTGTCCAAATACATATGGTTTTGGTTGTATCTTGGTATTGGATCTAACGTTACAGTGCCTTGCAAAAGTACTCATACCCCTTGGAAACGCCTTTGACAGCGATAACAGCTGTGAGTCTTCTCAGGTAAGTCTCTTAGAGCTTAAAACCAGGATTGTGCAATATTAGCCCATTATTCGTTCCATAATTCTTCAAGCTAGGTCAATATGTTTGGGGATCATGGCTAGACAGCAATTGTAAAGTCTTGCAATAGATTTCCAATCAGATTTAAGTCCAAACTTTAACTTGGCAACTCAAGAACATTCTCTGTCTTCTTGCTAAGCAACTCCAGTGTAGATTTGTCATTGTCTTGTAGGTAATTGTCCTGCTGAAAGGTGAATTCCTCTCCCAATGTCTGGTGTAAAGCACACTGAACCAGATTTTCCTTTAGCATTTTGTCTGTGCTTAGCTCCATCCCGTTTCTTTTCATCCTGAAAAACTCCACACTTTTTAATGATGTCAATCATACCCATACCATGATGCAGCCAGCACCAATCTTGAAAATACGGAGTTAGTTACTCAGTGATGTGTTGTGTTGGATTTGACCCAAACAACATAACAACATTTTAAAATCACCAATGGCCTCATGGTAACACCCCTGAGCAATTTCATTCATGTCCTGCAGCTCAGTTCAGAAGGATGACTATCTTTGATGTGTCTTGGTGGTTTAATACATAATCCACACCATAATTATTAACTTGATCATACTTAAAGAGATATGAAATGTCTGATTTGTTATTGTTACCCATCTACCAATCACTGCTCTTTTTTATGAGGCTTTCGAAAAGCTACCTGGTCTTTGTAGTTGAATCTGAGCTTGAAATTCAATACTTGACTGAGGGACCTTACAGATGTTGTATGTATGGGGGACAGAGGTATGGGTAGTCATTCAAATATAATGTCAACCCCTATTGAGTCCATATAACATATTATGTGATTTGTTAAGCCAAATGTAACTTGTGAAATAATTTAGGCATGCCTAAACAAAGGGGCTGAAATACTTATGTAACGACTATTTTAGTTCTCAAATGTTGAATTAGTCTTCATAAAAAAATCAAAATGTTCATCCACTTTGACATTAGAGTACACATATTTGAGTTGATTGTTGACGAAAAATTAAAATGAAATCAATTTCAATCCAACTTTGTAACACAATAAAATGTGGAGAAATCCAAGGGGTATGAATACTTTTGCAAGGCACTTTATGTAGTTGAAATAATATATATTTGAGAGGAGAAGGTGCTTGACCAACGGGAGACAAGGTGCAACCAAAAATCATAAAACCCTTTGAAAAGAATAGGTGCAACCCTTGCTCACGATTAAATATTGAATGATTTATTTTCTATTTCTGCTTAAAAACATGACGTTCCTTTTTATGTTTTCTTTCTTGTCTTACAGTGGCAAGAAATGGGACGATGACCGGTTTTCTCCAGTTTAACCTCTACTTTATGCACAAATGTCTTCCTCACTCTCCCTTCACATTCATCACTGTCAATCATAAATGGTTGGCTAGATTCGTCATGATTTCCCATTGAAACGTTCATGGAGCATCAGCATGCCAACCATTTGATCTCAATCAGTTTCATGAGAATATGCATTTAGATCTTCTTGATATACAGTGAGCTACAAAAGTATTGCAACTGTGACACATTTTTTGTTGTTTTGGCTCTGTACTCCAGCACTTTGGATTTGAAATGATATAAGGTTAACTATGAGGTTAAAGTCAGCCTGCCATCTTTAATTTGAGGGTATTTTCATCCATATCTGGTGAACCGTTTAGAAAACACTTTTTGTGCGTAGTCCCCCCATTTTAGGGGACCAAAAGTATTGTGATAAATTCACTTTATATGTTTATTCAAGTAGTCAGAAGTTGAGTATTTTTGTATTTTATGTTTGAATTGATTCAGTTTACTATGTTATTAAATATGTACGTTTAATTCCACTCTCTGTCCATTCCTGACCTTTAGCTTCTGCCTATTCTATAACGCAATGCACATAGCTAATTATCTTATGGAGTAGATACAACAATATTTACTGTATAGACTGTTAATTTGCAAGTTATATAGTCAATGGGCTCCAGATCAAACGTGTTGGTCTTTCAGCCAAAGCACCCCATACAGAAGCAATAATTTGATATAATAAAGAACAAACAAAAATCAGGCTATATGAATCAGACAGTACTAGGTCAGATGGTTGAAAATCACAGATTTTATCGTGATTTGACTGTTTACAGTAGGCAGAAATCATCTTGTGGTCTTCCTATTTGTTGTTAGTGACAGTCTCCAGTCTCCACTGCCGTGGTTCTGAACTCGCCACGGCATTCCTTGCATTTCTACCGCACTAGCTAGCAGTAGCTGTCTGTGGTCCCTGGAATAAAAGCGTTGGCTCACTATTAGAAAAGGCACACAGGTTAATATACACAGTTCCTCATTTTACCTGTGCCTTTTCCAATATAGTTAAGCTACAACATTATGTTTGGAACAAATGCATGTAAATCTGAGACTTAAAGGTCACTTGTTTCCTTCTGTCTTTCTACTTTAACAATGTTAGTTCAATGGATAAAGGTACAGGATCCTTTCTTTCCAAATATATATATATTTTTTGTCATTTAGCAGACGCTCTCATCCAGAGCGACAGCACACATTTTTTTGTATTATTATTTTTTATATACTGTCCCCCCCTGGGAAGCGAACCCACAACCATGGCGTTGCAAACACCATGCTCTACCAACTGAGCTACATCCCTGCCGGCCATTCCCTCCCCTACAATGGGCCAATTGTGCGCCGCCCCATGTGTGTGCCGGTCACAGCCAGCTACAACAGAGCCTGGATTTGAACCAGGATCTCTAGTGGCACAGCTAGCACTGCGATGCAGTGCCTTAGACCACTGCGCCACTCTGGAGACAAATTCCACCCTACTCCTTGGAAAGTGGACTACTTTTAACCAGATGCCTAAGCACATAGTACAATGTTGATATATTAGTTATGAGCAGTGGATTGGGCTGATCAACTTTAGTACTTAGTGAATGTCTTATGAGTAATGAGAAAATAATAATCAAAAGTGATGAGAATGTTGCATTTTGGACGACTGACCTTGATCTTCGCAATTCATATCCAAGTTTATTATAGGCCTATAGGCTAGGCGTAGCTAGGCTATATAGTAAAATACATAGGCCTACATGTATATCCACATATCTTATTTTTTGTTATATATATAAATATATATATATCTATATATATATATATATATAGATTATATACACAGTATATTTAATGCTATTACATATATTAATTTACCTGAATTTTTTCTGTTGGATTGTTACGAACCCCGTGGCTTTAAACGTCTAGGGTGATGGACATGAGACCCGTAACATAATTAATGCAAATTATAAGTGTGACATGGAACAGTGAGAACGAAAAACTACACGACAACCATAAACTACCGTCAAACATAAAAGGTTTATTGCTGAACACACGGTAAAGGTTTGGGGAAAAGGGCTGAGCAGGACCCAAGAAATGAAACAATAGTGTAAAACACCCCTAAACTGATCTTGCCTGCCTCAAGAACCGCTAAGCTACTGCTAGTCATACAAAAGTACAGTGGGTGGTCCGCTCAGGTCTAACTAGGGTTTTTAGACAGATTTCTTCCTACGGGTAATGTACGCCCAAGGGCAACTTGCTTAAACTCCCCTTTTCCCAGAAACACACAAAGTTACCAAACAGAGTAATCAGAAAATTAGTGAGTACACAATACACAGGATACCACAGTATCCATACTCACATACGGAAATAGTCTCTAACAAAATTACCAAACAGAGTAACCAAACTTAGTGAGTACACAATACACAGGATACCACAGTATCCATACTCACATACGGAAACAGTATTTTCTCTACAAACACAACGGACTGGTTTTTATACAAAGGGATGTGTGATTGAAAAACCAGCAACAGGTGGTGCCATGCCGAGGAATGTTCACTGATTGGTCCACCTTAGCAATCAGCAGACATCTCAACGACCACCAATCAGGAACATACAGGACACCTGTGATTAGGGCAGAAGGAGAGGAAAAACACAGGACACAGGACACAGGACATGGATATAGGCCTACCCCTGAGTCATATTGACATGCAGCATGTTTAGCGCATTGAGACAGACCGTCTATCTGTTTGCGCTCTAAGCTAGTTGTCCGCGAAAATATTTGATGAAGATCAAAGCCAAATCATGCCTCAACTGCTTTTTAGAAAAGCAGTTGCTTATCAGGAATATGATGTGCCGAGGACCATGGCAATAGAAGTGCGGTTATAAGGCCATGCGGGTAATAATATAATAATATGCCATTTAGCAGACGCTTTTATCCAAAGCGACTTACAGTCATGCGTGCATACATTTTTGTGTATGGTTGGTCCCGGGGATCGTACCCACTACCTTGGCTTTACAAGCGCCGTGCTCTACCAGCTGAGCTACAGAGGACCACAAATAATGGGTAATGGGTATAGGGGTTGAAAGGCCACATATAGGCTGTTGAATGTTAATATTGTCAATTTTTTGAGCTTCTTGAAGCATCAATATCGATGTAACAACGTTTCTATAAGCATTTCTATACATACACTTGTTTTCTGCCATTAACCTTTATACAACACCAGGAAATCTTTGTAAGAGGTCAGGTCTGGTCATGGAATGTTTTTTGTAGCTCAGTCTTATGGCTTGGCACAAATAATATTTTACATTAATCAGAAATAATTATGCAATCCCATACCCCTGGTGGCCATGGGGTGCTCAATAGCGCTACCCACAGTCTACTTTTTCACAAACTTTGATGATTCTTTAATCAAGAATAGATTAACATAGCCTAATGTTATTTGACGTTAGGGGTAACTCCAGGGGTACAGCAGGCCTAAAAAAAAGGGGGAGAGAGCAGCCAGCCTCCACAGGGTCTGCCTGCTCTTCCCCCCTGTGGGACAGTTTGACTCACCCACCTATTCACTTGTGCCTTTTCCCTGTGGCCCTAATGACTTCCATGCAGGCCCACATTGACCTTTGTGACCTCTGGAACTACAGGCCTCTAGTTCCACACTCCCTGCCTAGTAAAACCCTATCTCACTGGGCCTGAGAGTACAGCTTACTCCCTGTAACTCCAGAGGTACAGCAGATATAATAATATGCTTACATTCCGGGTTTTATCCTGGGTTTTTTTGAGAGCACAGACATCCAGGCCTTTAGGCCTGCACTCCCTGCCCAGTCACAAACCGTTACTCTCATTTGAAAAATGTTGAAATGCTACGTGGAAATTCTGTGGAGAAGTTTTTCCCAGCATTTTAACCTCCCTCGTCCCTGACCCAACAGCATAATGCAAGGAGAATGACATGTTATATAGAAACATTGATTTGGAGAATGGCGTGTTATATATGAACATTCATTTGGAAGACAATTGCTCACCCAAGGTGTTGTCGCCTAGGCCATTGCTCTGATGTTTGAGGCTCATCTAGCTAAGGGATTTCACATGTCTGTGTGTGGTTTTCACAAGCTGTTAGGGTTAGATAGTAAGTTTTATGTCCAGAAGTCTGAAATTAATATATTTCCAGATTATGGTTGGGGGGCATATAAAGAGCAACATATTTGAAGATCAGCAGGCTCTGACGTTTTTTGGGCTAAAATATAGACATCAAGAAAGGTCTCAGGACAAGGCCCAAAATGAAGCCTGACCTACATTTGAGGTGCTTTTGGGTGAGAGCATTAGAATCGTTGAGGCTAGAAACACAATTCAACCACAGGAACACTCCTAAGGTCCTCCCGATCTGTGCAAGCCTACCTTTGACCATGTGGAATTAACCATTAACAGTGAAAAGAGGGTGCATTTAGGGTCATTTTCCATAGAAATACATTGCCTGCTGACCTAACTTCAACCTGATGCCTATGTGGGTTATGATTGCCATATCAAACTGTCTTCTATGACTATAAGGATTACCTGTGTTGATTTTAAGCTTCCTGGAGCAACCGGAAGTGTTAAGATTGACCTTAAACGTGGTTTTGATTTCACTCCCTGCAGTTAGTGAAAAACACTGCATTCAACCCTCTGGAAATTATTCAGTTCTTCACGTATAGACCTGCAACAGGGTTCTGTAAAAGTGTGTCCCAATGGTATCCAAATGTTCTATAATAATATAATAATAATATGCCATTTAGCAGACGCTTTTATCCAAAGTGACTTACAGTCATGCGTGCATAAATTTTTGTGTATGGGTGGTCCCAGGGATTGAACCCACTACCCATCTGAGCTGCAGAGGTATTGTGAGGTGTGAAGTGGTATGGGGGTTAGCAACTCATTTGCTTATGTGTAAATCTACCCTGAATGGAATATTTTAATGTGGAATGGGGTTGGGTCAATCTGATTGTATATATACTGACCAAGGCAACAGTATATACTCCACTTGTCACGGTTTCGGCCGAGGCTGCTCCTCGTCCTTGTTCGGGCAGGCTTCGGCGGTCGTCGTCTCCGGAGTACTAGCTGCCACCGTTCTATGTTTCGATGTTTGTTTGGTTTGGTCTGTTTGTACACCTGTTCATTGTTAGTGTTAATTATGTGTCCTATAAGTTCTCTTGGGTTTTGTCATGTGTTGTGTGTAATTGTTTCTTATGTCAGCAAGGGTTGCTAGTACTTCTCTCTCTCGTGTTTGTTTGGAGAGATTGTCCGCACAGTGTACGCATTTTGTTTTGTATTTTGAGCTGTACTCAGTGTGCGTAAAGTTCGCTTGCCTTCCGGCTTGGATTTAGCCGTGTGTCTTGTTTTCGTGTCTTCACTAAAGACTGTTGAACGAAGCCTCTGTTGTCCTGCGCTTGATTCCACACCACATCCACGCTCGAACCTGACACCACTTCAGAAAAAAGAATTCAACTGAGAGCAACGACAACACTCTTTCCTTCTGGGAGCTGATATTTTGGATTATTGCTTTTTTCCTTATTCTGCAGAGATTTCTTTGTGATTGTCTTATTACTTCCTTCATTTTCACCAGTCAATGCCTGCATGGGAATGAAGCTGATCTCCAAAGTTGCCATGTCCAGTGAATCTGAGTAAGTATTTACACTCGTTATATAAATGACCCTTTATAATGTCTTGTAAAGTTGTTACATATGGCTAATACGTTTTTGTTATTTTCCCTTTTTCAAGTAGTGAGACTGCAGGCCCCTCCTCCGCAAGCACAAGTTATGGAAGAGGAACATTGTCCAGCAGCCAAAAGTTGGATGAGGCACAGGCCTTGAACGTCTTCTACCAAAACTTCCCTGTCACAATTGATGGACAATCAATCAAGAAGAAGGACAGACTACTGATTGCAGGAAGGCATGAGAGATACTGTTATGACAAGTGGAGAAACCAGCAAAAGAAAATGAGACGGAATTATGTGATCGGTAAGATGCAGCTAAATTACAATAGACTGAATACAATTTTAACATATTAGGTATTACGAGAATGTACTTTATTTAGTCACATAACTATGACTGTAAGTAGTCCTGGATAAGGGCTTCTGCTATTGAATAAATGAAATTAATAATAACACATTTATTTTTGTCTTTGCATTGTTACAGCTCACTTCCCCAGAAAAGAACCCACTGCCAGAAAAGTAGAGATATACATTAAACGGCAGAACTGGGAGAAGAACAAAGTGAAGGTGGAGGATGTCCTTCGTTACTGGCAACCTTCAAGCAACACTGACACAAAAAAAGACATCAACGCAATTATGAAGCTGGTGAAGTCCCAGAAGTGGAAAGGACTGTACATTTCCAGTGACCCTGTCAAAGGAAGAAAGGTCATGACAACACAGAAATTTGCTAAAGGGGAAGTCGTCTGTGACTACCACGGTCTCCCACTCTCAGGGAAGCAGGGGAAAGAACTTTTGGCAGCAACAGATGAAGACGAGATGGGGTACCTATATTTCTACAAGGATGTATCAGGGAAAACGTGCTGCATAGATGCCAAGACTGTGCCCTGCCCTTGCCACCCAGAGAAGGACACAATTGGACGGAGGATCAACCACTCCAGAAAGAGAAGCAACATAAAGGGTCAGCTTCAGCAACTTGAAGAGGATGGCAACGTGTGGAACGTCATCCTTTTCATTGAAATCACCAATAACTGATGGGACTCAAAACTATCCTTAAACCCCCTTTTAAAATGTAAAACTGTAATTTTTGTAATATATTTAGCCCTGCATGTTTGACTGCAAAAGTCAGTTTTGGGTATGCTGCACTTAAGTAAAACAACACGTTTAAAAAAAAAACTGCGTATTCTTTTTATTTCCACCCTTATCTATTGAACACACTTTTGGCATAATTTGTAATAAACTTTTTTTTTTTTTGTCTTTTTTTTTTCAGTCATTTCAAATCTAGCTTTTGCATTAGAGACAGGCAAATATGTGAGCTGCCTTGGTCATTAATTTCAGAAAGTATAGTTGCTTGCGAAAGTATTCACCCTCCTTAGCATTCTTCCTATTTTGTTGTTTTACAACATGGAATTTAAATGGATTTTTTTGGGGTTTGTATCATTTGATTTACACAACATGCCTACCACTTTGAAGATGGTTGATTGTGGAGGAAAGTGGTTGAGTGTGTTAGAGTATGTGTGTGTGTGTTTATCCCACATCTGTTGCAAGGGGGTAAGGATGTTAGGGAGAATATAGGATGAATCACAATTGTTTGCTAAAATTATAATTGCCATTGTATTACATTACATTTTTGTCGAGCAATCTGGGTTATAGGTAACAATCTAACTGCCGACATTATTATGCATATTAATTGATAATGATAGAAATTAAGATATGCAAGATATTTGAATAGATATATATTTTTAAATAGCTATATATATATATATACAGTGGGAAGTATTTGATACACTGCCGATTTTGCAGGTTTTCCTACTTAAAAAGCATGTAGAGGTCTGTAATTTTTATCATAGGTACACTTCAACTGTGAGATCTAAATCTAAAACAAAAATCCAGAAAATCACATTGTATGATTTTTAAGTAATTAATTTGCATTTTATTGCATGACATAAGTATTTGATACATCAGAAAAGCTGAACTTAATATTTGGTACAGAAACCTTTGTTTGCAATTACAGAGATCATACATTTCCTGTAGGTCTTGACCTTGTTTGCACACACTGCAGCAGGGATTTTGGCCCACTCCTCCATACAGACCTTCTCCAGATCCTTCAGGTTTCGGGGCTGTCGCTGGGCAATACAGACTTTCAGCTCCCTCCAAATATTTTCTATTGGGTTCAATTCTGGAGACTGGCTAGGCCACTCCAGGACCTTGAGATGCTTCTTACGGAGCCACTCCTTAGTTGCCCTGGCTGTGTGTTTTGGATCATTGTCATGCTGGAAGACCCAGCCACGACCCATCTTCAATGCTCTTACTGAGGGAAGGAGGTTGTTGGCCAAGATCTCGCGATACATGGCCCCATCCATCCTCCCCTCAATACGGTGCAGTCGTCCTGTCCCCTTTGCAGAAAAGCATCCCCAAAGAATGATGTTTCCACCTCCATGCTTCACGGTTGGGATGGTGTTCTTGGGGTTGTACTCATCCTTCTTCTTCCTCCAAACACGGCGAGTGGAGTTTAGACCAAAAAGCTATATTTTTGTCTCATCAGACCACATGACCTTCTCCCATTCCTCCTCTGGATCATCCAGATGGTCATTGGCAAACTTCAGACGGGCCTGGACATGCGCTGGCTTGAGCAGGGGGACCTTGCGTGCGCTGCAGGATTTTAATCCATGACGGCGTAGTGTGTTATTAATGGTTTTCTTTGAGACTGTGGTCCCAGCTCTCTTCAGGTCATTGACCAGGTCCTGCCGTGTAGTTCTGGGCTAATCCCTCACCTTCCTCATGATCATTGATGCCCCACGAGGTGAGATCTTGCATGGAGCCCCAGACCGAGGGTGATTGACCGTCATCTTGAACTTCTTCCATTTTCTAATAATTGCGCCAACAGTTGTTGCATTCTCACCAAGCTGCTTCCCTATTGTCCTGTAGCCCATCCCAGCCTTGTGCAGGTCTACAATTTTATCCCTGATGTCCTTACACAGCTCTCTGGTCTTGGCCATTGTGGAGAGGTTGGAGTCTGTTTGATTGAGTGTGTGGGCAGGTGTCTTTTATACAGGTAACGAGTTCAAACAGGTGCAGTTAATACAGGTAATGAGTGGAGAACAGGAGGGCTTCTTAAAGAAAAACTAACAGGTCTGTGAGAGCCGGAATTCTTACTGGTTGGTAGGTGATCAAATACTTATGTCATGCAATAAAATGCAAATTAATTACTTAAAAATCATACAATGTGATTTTCTGGATTTTTTCCGTCTCTCACAGTTGAAGTGTACCTATGATAAAAATTACAGACCTCTACATGCTTTGTAAGTAGGAAAACCTGCAAAATCGGCAGTGTATCAAATACTTGTTCTCCCCACTGTATATATTGAGGTGAGAGCATTGGAAAGGCTTTTGGCGGTTGACCTGCTTCTGTTTTGTTGGTGGTAATGTGTGCTGTTTTTGATAGATTTAGAAATATTGCCTAGTGCCAAATCGGTAACAGAATGACCAAAAAATTTAAAATGACTAACTGGATTGGCTACAATGGGAATTCATAGGAGTCACAAACCACAGTTGGGTCACCTGCTACTGTCCTCCCTTCCACTGGCGTACTATTATGTTCAGCTCATAACTGTTTTCTTTTTCTTTCTGTCACTTGATGGTCAAAGCAAGAGTGTGAAAACATTACATTTACGTCATTTAGCAGACACTCTTATCCAGAGCGACTTACAAATTGGTGCATTCACCTTATAGCCAGTGGAATAACCACTTTACAATGTGTTTTCTTTTTTTTTTGGGGGGGGTTGGGTAGAAGGATTACTTTATCCTATCCCAGGTATTCCGTAAAGAGGTGGGGTTTCAAGTGTCTCCGGAAGGTGGTGAGTGACTCCGTTGTCCTGGCGTCGTGAGGGAGCTTGTTCCACCATTGGGGTGCCAGAGCAGCGAACAGTTTTGACTGGGCTGAGCGGGAACTGTGCTTCCGCAGAGGTAGGGGGCCAGCAGGCCAGAGGTGGATGAACACAATGCCTCGTTTGGGTGTAGGGACTGATCAGAGCCTGAAGGTACGGAGGTGCCGTTCCCCTCACAGCTCCGTAGGCAAGCACCATGGTCTTGTAGCAGATGCAAGCTTCAACTGGAAGCCAGTGGAGTGTGCGGAGGAGGGGGGTGACGTGAGAGAACTTGGGAAGGTTGAACACCAGACGGGCTGTGGCATTCTGGATGAGTTGTAGGGGTTTAATGGCACAGGCAGGGAGCCCAGCCAACAGCGAGTTGCAGTAATCTAGACGGGGGATGACAAGTGCCTGGATTAGGACCTGTGCCGCTTCCTGTGTAAGGCAGGGTCGTACTCTCCGAATGTTGTAGAGCATGAACCTACAGGATCGGGTCACCGCCTTGATGTTAGCGGAGAATGATAGGGTGTTGCCAAGGCTCTTTGCACTCTGGGAGGAGGACACAACGGAGTTGTCAACCGTGATGGCGAGATCATGGAACGGGCAGTCCTTCCCCGGGAGGAAGAGCAGCTCCGTCTTGCTACCTGGACTATTTGCACTGCCCCCCCACCCCATCCTTTTTACGCTGCTGCTACTCTGTTAAGTATTTATGCATAGTCACTTTAACTCTACCCACATGTACATATTACCTCAACTACCTCAACTAGCCGGTGCCCCCGCACATTGACTCTGCAACGGTACCCCCCTGTATATATAGCCTCCCTACTGTCACTTTATTTTACTCCTGCTCTTTTTTTTCTCAACACTTTTTTTTTGTTGTTGTTGTTTTATTTTTTACTTTTTTGTTTAAAATAAATGCACTGTTGGTTAAGGGCTGTAAGTAAGCATTTCACTGTAATGTCTGCACCTGTTGTATTCGGCGCATGTGACCAATAAAATTTGATTTGATTTGATTTGATTTGATCCGTCATCCACACTGATATGTCTGCCAGACATGCAGAGATGCGATTTGCCACCTGGTTATCAGAAGGGGGAAAGGAGAAGATTAGTTGTGTGTCGTCTGCGTAGCAATGATAGGAGAGGCCATGTGAGGATATGACAGAGCCAAGTGACTTGGTGTATAGTGAGAATAGGAGAGGGCCTAGAACTGAACCCTGGGGGACACCAGTGGTGAGAGCACGTGGTGCGGAGACAGATTCTCACCACACCACTTGGTAGGAGCGACCTGTCAGGTAAGATGCAATCCAAGAGTGAGCCGCGCCGGAGATGTCCAACTCAGAGAGGGTGGCGAGGAGGATCTGAAGGTTCACAGTATCAAAAGCAGCAGACAGGTCTAGAAGGACGAGCAGAGGAGAGAGAGTTAGCTTTAGCAGTGCGGAGAGCCTCCATGACACAGAAAAGAGCAGTCTCAGTTGAATGACCAGTCTTGAAACCTGACTGGTTTGAATAAAGAAGGTCATTCTGAGAGAGATAGCAAGAGAGTTGGCTAAAGACGGCACGCTCAAGAGTTTTGGAGAGAAAAGAAAGAAGGGATACTGGTCTGTAGTTGTTGACATCGGAGGGATCGAGTGTAGGTTTTTTGAGAAGGGGTGCAACTCTCGCTCTCTTGAAGATGGAAGGGACATAGCCAGCGGTCAAGGATGAGTTGATGAGTGAGGTGAGGTAAGGGAGAAGGTCTTTGGAAATGGTCTGAAAAAGAGAGGAGGGGATAGGGTCTCCGGAAATGGTCTGGAGAAGAGAGGAGGGGATAGGGTCAAGCGGGCAGGTTGTTGGGCGGCCGGCCGTCACAAGTCGCAAGATTTCATCTGGAGAGAGAGGGGAGAAAGAAGTCAAAGCATAGGGTAGGGCAGTGTGAGCAGGACCAGCAGTGTCATTTGACTTAACAAACGAGGATCGGATGTCGTCAACCTTCTTTTCAAAATGGTTGACGAAGTCATCCACAGAGAGGGAGGAGGGGGGAGAAGGATTCAGCAGGGAGGAGAAGGTGGCAAAGAGCTTCCTATGGTTAGAGGCAGATGAGATGAGAGGAGGGAGTGAAAAGATGCCAGGTCCGCAGGGAGTCTAGTTTTCCTCCATTTCCGCTCGGCTGCCTGGAGCCCTGTTCTGTGAGCTCGCAATGAGTCGTCAAGCCACAGAGCAGGAGGGGAGGACCGAGCCGGCCGGGAGAATAGGGGACATAGAGAGTCAAAGGATGCAGAAAGGGAGGAGAGGAGGGTTGAGGAGGCAGAATCAGGAGATTGGAGGGAGAAGGATTGAGCAGAGGGAAGAGATGATAGGATGGAAGAGGAGAGAGTAGCGAGAGAGAGAGAGAGCGAAGGTTGCGACGGCGCATTACCATCTGAGTAGGGGCAGAGTGATTAGTGTTGGAGGAGAGCGAGAGAGAAAAGGATACAAAGTAGTGGTCGGAGACATGGAGGGGAGTTGCAGTTAGATTAGTAGAAGAACAGCATCTAGTAAAGATGAGGTCAAGCGTATTGCCTGCCTTGTGAGTAGGGGGGGACGGTGAGAGGGTGAGGTCAAAAGAGGAGAGGAGTGGAAAGAAGGAGGCAGAGAGAAATGAGTCAAAGGTAGACGTAGGGAGGTTAAAGTCACCCAGAACTGTGAGGGGTGAGCCATCCTCAGGAAAGGAACTTATCAAGGCGTCAAGCTCATTGATGAACTCTCCAAGGGAACCTGGAGGGCGATAAATGATAAGGATGTTAAACTTGAATGGGCTAGTGACTGTGACAGCATGGAATTCAAATGAGGAGATAGACAGATGGGTCAGGGGAAAAAGAGAGAATGTCCACTTGGGAGAGATGAGGATTGCTGTGCCACCACCCCGCTGACCAGATGCTCTCGGGGTATGCGAGAACACATGGTCAGACGAGGAGAGAGCAGTAGGAGTAGCAGTGTTTTCAGTGGTAATCCATGTTTCTGTCAGCGCCAAGAAGTCGAGGGACTGGAGGGTAGCATAGGCTGGGATGAACTCTGCCTTGTTGGCCGCAGAACGGCAGTTCCAGAGGCTGCCAGAGACCTGGAACTCCACGTGGCTGGACAACTCTCTCTCTCTCTTCTCTCTCTCGCCAGTTAATGGGAGATGGCGCTGTAGAGGACAGCAGCCGTTTTTCCGTCTCCCGACCAATTCTGCTACATTGTGTGTGTTTTTTTACCCAGATATTTTTGTTGTTGTACATAATGTCTCTACCATAATTTCCTATGACCGAAAGTAGCTTCTGGACATCGGAATCACTAACCTTAATTTGGATGACAACTTCTACTTCAACGAGTCAGCTGCTGTGGATGTTCTGCTTACTCCGGACAAGGCCCTAATCTCGGAAAAGGAAGCGACGCCACAAAAGGGTCAGACGGACAGGGATACTGATGAAACTACGCTGGCGTGCAAATAAACCGCCCCCTATCCTCTGTTATGAAGAATTGTAAAATCCTGTGTTTCTCAGAGTTGTGGCTGAACAAGGACATGCATAATATACATCAAAAACGTACGGCAGCGTCGGGTATGGTTAGGGGGGAGGGGTGTGTCTCTTTGTTAAGAATAGCTGGTGTGCGATCTCTATTGTTTAGAGGGGGCAAGATGGCGCCGGAGGGGATGGCTGCCGTTTTATGGACTCTTAACCAACAATGCTATTTTGTTAGTTTTTTCGCATTGTTTGTAACTTATTTAGTACATAATGTTGCTGCTACCGTCGCTTATGACCAAAAAGAGCTTCTGGACATCAGAACAGCGATTACTCACCTTGAACTAGACTAAGAATGTTTCTTTAATGAGTCGGACTAGAGGGATTTGTTCCAGACCCCCGACAAGGCCCTCATCCCCGTCATTTGCAGTAGAAAGAAAAGTAGATATCGCGGAAGGAGATCGGGGTGCCTGGTAAGGAGCCGGCGACGAGTGCTAATCTGCCTTTGCCATCGATACTATTGGCCAATTTGCAATCGCTTGATAATAAAGTGGATGAACTACAAGCACGTATATCCTACCAACGGGACATAAAAAACTGTAATATCTTATGTTTCACAGAGTCGTGGCTGAACGAAGACATGAATAACATACAGCTGGCGGGTAATACACTGTATCGGCAGGATAGAACAGCAGCCTATGGTAAGACAAGGGGTGGCGGTCTATGTATATTTGTAAACAACAGCTGGTGCACGATATCTAAGGAAGTCTCAAGGTTTTGCTCGCCTGAGGTAGAGTATCTCATGATAAGCTGTAGACCACACTATCTACCAAGAGAGTTTTCATCTATATCCTTCGTAGCTGTCTATTTACCACCACAAACCGATGCTGGCACTAAGACCGCACTCAATGAACTGTATACGGCCATAAGCAAACAGAAAAACACTCATCCAGAGGCGGTGCTCCTAGTGGCCGGGGACTTTAATGCAGGGAAACTTAAATCAGTTTTACCTAATTTCTACCAGCATGTTAAATGTGCAACCAGGGGGGAAAAAACAAGAGTTTTTTTCTTTACTCCACACAAAGAGATGCGTACAAAGCTCGCCCTCCATTCGGCAAATCTGACCATAATTCTATCCTCCTGATTCCTGCTTACAAGCAAAATCTAAAGCTGGAAGCACCAGTGACTCGGTCAATACAAATGTGGTCAGATGAAGCAGATGCAAAGCTACAGGACTGTTTTGCTAGCACAATAAATAGTACCCGCAAAACACCAGTCTCAACATCAACAGTGAAGTGGCGACTCCGGGATGCTGACCTTCTAGGCAGAGTTGCAAAGAAAAAGCCATATCTCAGACTGCCCATCTTAATCATTTCTTTTTATTGGCGAGTCTGAGATATGACTTTTTCTTTGCAACTCTGCCTAGAAGGTCAGCATCCCGGAGTTGCCTCTTCACTGTTGACGTTGAGACTGGTGTTTTGCGGGTACTATTTAATGAAGCTGCCAGTTGAGAACCTGTGAGGCGTCTGTTTCTCAAACTAGACACTAATGTATTTGTCCTCTTGCACAGTTGTGCACCGGGGCCTCCTACTCCTCTTTCTATTCTGGTTAGAGCCAGTTTGTGCTGTTCTGTGAAGGGAGTAGTACACAGCGTTGTACGAGATCTTCAGTTTCTTGGCAATTTCTCGCATGGAATAGCCTTCATTTCTCAGAAGAAATGAAGGCTCAACTAGTCTCAAGAAGGCCAGTTTTATTGCTTCTATAATCAGCACAACAGTTTTAAGCTGTGCTAACATAATTGCAAAAGGGTTTTCTAATGATCAATTAGCCTTTTAAAATGCTAAACTTGGATTAGCAAACACAACGTGCCATTGACTGATGGTTGCTAATAATGGGCCTCTGTACCCCTATGTAGATATTCCATAAAAAATCAGCAGTTTCCAGCTACAATAGCCATCTACAACATTAACAATGTCTACACTGTATTTCTGATCAATTTGATGTTATTTTAATGGACAACAAAATTGCTTTTCTTTCGAAAACAAGGACATTTCTAAGTGACCCCAAACTTTTGAACGGTAGTGTACATACCCCAACCAGAAGCCATGGATTACAGGCAACATCTGCACTGAGCTAAAGGGTAGAGCTGCTGCTTTCAAGGAGCGGGACTCTAACCCGGAAGCTTATAAGAAATCCCGCTATGCCCTCAGACGAACCATCAAACAGGCAAAGGCTCAATACAGGACTAAGATCGACTCGTACTACACCGGCTCTGACGCTCGTCGGATGTGGCAGGGCTTGCAAACTATTACAGACTACAAAGGGAAGAACAGCCGTGAGCTGCCCAGTGACACGAGCCTACCAGACGAGCGAAATTACTTCTATGCTCGCTTCAAGGCAAGTAACACTGAAACATGCATGAGAGCATCAGCTGTTCCGGACGACTGTGATCACGCTTTCCGTAGCCGATGTGAGTAAGACCTTTAAACAGGTCAACATTCACAAGGCCGCAGGGCCAGACGGATTACCAGGACGTGTACTCCGAGCGCGCGTTGACCAACTGGCAAGTGTCTTCACTGATATTTTCAACATGTCCCTGACTGACTCTGTAATACCAACATGTTTCACGCAGACCACCATAGTCCCTGTACCCAAGAACACTAAGGTAACCTGCCTAAATGACTAACCCCCGGAGCACTCACGTCTGTAGCCATGAAGTGCTTTGAAAGGCTGGTCATCTCTCACATCAACACCATTATCCCAGAAACCCTAGACCCACTCCAATTTGCATACCACCCCAACATATCCACAGATGGTGCAATCTCTATTGTACTCCACACAGCCCTCTCCCACCTGGGTAAGAGGAACACTTATGTGAGAATGTTGTTCATTGACTACAGCTCAGCATTAAACACCATAGTGCCCTCCAAGCTCATCACTAAGCTCAGGACCCTGGGACTGAACACCTCCCACTGCAACTGGACCCTGGACTTTCTGACGGCCCACTCCAGGTGGTGAGGGTAGGCAACAGCACATCCGCCACGCTGACCCTCAACACGGGGGCCCCTCAGGGGTGCGTGCTTAGTCCCCTCCTGTACTTCCTGTTCACCAATGACAAACGGTACCAAAGTGCCGAGTCTGGGACCAAATGGCTCCTGAACAGCTTCTACCCCCAAGCCATAAGATTGCTGAACAGTTAATCAAATGACTACCTGGACTATTTCCATTGACACTTTTTTGCACTGAATCTCTTGCACTGACTCTATGCACACTCACTGGACTCTACCCACACATTCACACATACTTACACTCCAACACTCCAACACACACACAACATATGCTCACACACACACACACTTTTTGTAAAATTGCCAGTGGAAATTGTTAATAGGAGTCATTGTGCACAGAGTTGTATGGTTTGTTTAACTTTGTGTAATAAGTGTTTTTTGTTTGACATACTTTTAAAGTGAAAAATATGTGTCTCAGCATCATTCTGTTACCATGGAATTGCCCTGAATTAAATCAAACAATTATTCATTGTTTAGCCTATATTTAATGAATGAATGTTAATTTAGAATGTATACATCCCCACCCCTGAATATAACAAATATGTGTTTGTAGTCCCCTATAATACAAATACAAAAATAATCACTTTACAGTTCATATATCAAGCTCATTTTCTGAGCTGTAATAACATAAGTACTACCATGACCTCACCTGTGGTAGCAGCCTTGCCCAGTTGATGGTTAGAGGTACTGATGACAGTACCATACTCCACAGCCAAGTGCCCTGTCAGAACTGAATCCCAAAATATGAATGCCCTCTGGCAGAAGTCTGATAGGACACTGACAGCCCTAGCATTGCCCTCTTTGTAGCCTGTCATCTGTAGCTTCTCCATCTCACTCACTCCTCTGAGAAGAACACTAGCAAGCCGACCCTCTGCCGGTCCAGGTCATTCAGGCTGCCAAACCCACTCAGCACTGCACTGTCTGTGTCACCGGATGCTGCCACAAGGATGAGGTAGTTGCACATTTGTGGGAGACAATAGCTGAAGAGCTAAGGCATCAACTACAAGGCCAGGTCTTTGAACGAAGCAGTAGGGCCGTGGAAGAACTCCTGCACAAACTGGTTATGAATGTGGTGTTTCACCGGTGCAACGGTCTTGCTGGCAAAGTTAACCCCGTAAGCTCTGAACACCATTCTTCTGAGATCTGTACCAGGGATATCCATGGGGTGTATAGCAATTTTCAAGGATGGCTCGTTCAGGATAGGGCATGTCTGCTAGTCTCAGCATTCTCGTGCGTCGAGCTTCGGAAAGCCTTTTTGGGGCATGTATAGTCCACCATCAGGAGCTCAACCCTCAACAACAACTTCACTAAAGTATTTTGGATCACTAGATAATCCGTTATCACTCCTGGTTGACACAGTGGTCTCCGAATCAGAGTTCTGGTATCTCTTCACAGCCTGAAGCACCTTCTCTGCAATCTCCTCAACAGTATCTCCAGTCCCACAGAGCACTCTAGTGTCAAACCATTTCTCATAAAACTGCTTCCTGTAGTGTAGAATCTGCCTCATGGGGATCTCAGCCTCCTGGCCCACATTCCTGTTCACCTTCATCCTGGAGAGTCTCTGTATGATGTCATCGGTGGCTACATCTAGATACACTACCAGTCCTTTGTGTTTTACATTTACATTTTAGTCATTTAGCAGACGCTCTTATCCAGAGCGACTTACAGTTAGTGAATACATATATATTTTTTTATACTGGCCCCCCGTGGGAATCGAACCCACAACCCTGGCGTTGCAAACGCCATGCTCTATCAACTGAGCTACATCCCTGCCGGCCATTCCCTCCCCTACCCTCGACGACGCTGGGCCAATTGTGCGCCGCCCATGAGTCTCCCGGTCGCGGCCGGCTGCGACAGAGCCTGGATTCGAACCAGGATCTCTAGTGGCACAGTTAGCACTGCGATGCAGTGCCTTAGACCACTGCGCCACTCAGGAGTACTTGTTTTAGGTGCTGCATAGCCCCAGAGTGGAGTGGGTTGGATCCCATTAGGGAGATGACACTACCAGCAGTGGAGAATTTGCACACAGCCTGCCCCTCTTCTTCCAGGAAATGTTCACCTCTGACCTCGGAAAGCTTGTCAGCCACGGCACCTTCCATGTCACCTCCAGGACATGGTCGTCCATGTCAATGACAGGCATTCCCAGTCTGTGAGTGACATCACACCCCACTGAGGTTTTTCCTGCTCCAGCCGGACCCGTTAGCAGGATGTTTCAGTCCCCTATCTGGGGTACAGTAGATAGCCATGATCTGGATATTGAGAAAGAGCTTGTGCTTGTCCGCCATCTCACAGCTTTCAGAGCAAGCTGCTGTGTGTTGTTCAACACTCCCATTGCTATAAACAGTTTCACCCTTTGACAGTAGGATCCTGGAAGCATTTTGAGGTAGTTGTTATGTCAGATCTGTAAGACAGATCAGATCAGATTGATTGTGCAGGGTTAATTACATCAAATAATGACAGGTAATACATTCAGTGAGGTAAATTCCTTGTCAGGAGCTGTTGAAATGTGTAATTTATGTAGCAACAGGATGATAATTAACATCTATCCTGGTCATACAGCAGTTAATGTAGCTAGCTAAGTTAGTTACTTGACCAGAATTAATAGACCCCATAGTTTATCTACATACTTCCATTTCTGTCTTCTAAAATACTATTCTGTTTAAAGAGGCAATCAGCAGTTGAAACAATAACAAAGAGTTATCTCCACCACTGTTTGTTTTACTAAAAAGATAAGGGATGGGGCTGGATTTTTTTTTACCACATTCAAATTCATAGACAGAGCTATGGACTGACCAACAAGCTTATATTTTGGGTTCTGATGGGGTACGACAGTTGAACAGCTCATGAGGCATTTATAAGTTATATTCTTCAAGCAAATTTCGTTGACATACTGTAGCTAGCTAGAGAAAGAGCTGCTGAAAGTAAACCAAAGTCAGCCACATTGGCTTGTTGAACGTTGACACATTGTACGGCAAAGTAAATGGACAAACTTTATTTAGCGATTACCGTACTAACGGTAGCTAACTCAGTTCTGTACATATGTGGGCAACCGCAGCATTCAAACGAGGCTGCAATGAATACTAATGGTACTGTTGCGACTGTGTTGGCATCAAAATCCGGGGTGTGAACTAAGTTTCGATTCAGCGTTGATTGACATGGTAATAGACCAATAGTATTGGACAAGTTGAAAGAAACTGACCCCGCTGACGCTGTATGTTAAAGTGTGACATGTCACGACGTAACGTACGCAGAGGAGGTCTAAGAGAGAGAGGGAGGAAGACTGTGAGCTTAATTCTGTAAAAAATGGCGGGAAAAAGTGAGAAGGTTTGTTAAAGAAGAATGGTAGGAAATGTAAGCAAAGTGAGCTGAAGACAGAAGTAGAAATGGAAGTGAATGAGAGTGAAGTATCGGAGGTGGTAGGTGTGGTGAAGTACTCGGAGCCAGAGGCTTGCACAGAGCGTCAGATAAAGATGAGTCTGTGACACTAGGAGTGACGTTTTTGGAAAAAGGGGACCCCTTGCCTTTTGGCTGATCCATTTGTGGTTTCAAGATCGGTGAAAAAAGCGTTGGGTATAGTGGAATCGGTGAGGGTAACCAGAAGTGGTCTAGTGATAATTGTTTGTGTTTCTGTTGGGCAGAGGGAGAAGGCGCTAAGAGTTAAACAAATGGGGGAAAGAATTGTGAATTGATTAGCTCTCAAGAAAAGGGCACCATTGAAAGGAGTGATTACTGGGGTAGCAGTAAATGTAAAAGTGGACCAACTGAAGGGGAAGATTCCCGGTGTGTGATGCTCGTCGTATGGTGTGACGCAAACAGGATGGCAAGAGTGGGGAAACAGAAGAGTCATTGTCTGTTCTTTTGAGTTTTGAAGTTGAGTCTTTGCCTGACAAAGTGAAGTTAGGATATATATGTTATCCTGTACGAGCTTATGTGCCGAGTATATTACGATGTTACAGGTTTCAAACTTATGGGCATGTGGCAGCAGTATATAATGTATGCTAATCTCCAGTCCCTCGACTTCCTGGCGCTGACGGAAACATGGATTACCACTGAAAACACTGCTACTCCTACTGCTCTCTCCTCGTCTGACCATGTGTTCTCTTAATATCCTTGTCATCTATCGCCCTCCAGGTTCCCTTGGAGAGTTCATCAATGAGCTTGACGCCTTGATAAGTTCCTTTCCTGAGGATGGCTCACCCCTCACAGTTTTGGGGGATTTCAACCTCCCTATGTCCACATTTGACTCATTTCTCTCTGCCTCCTTCTTTCCACTCCTCTCCTCTTTTGACCTCACCCTCTCACCGTCCCCCCCTACTCACAAGGCAGGCAATACGCTTGACCTCATCTTTACTAGATGCTGCTCTTCTACTAATCTCACTGCAACTCCCCTCCATGTCTCCGACCACTACTTTGTTTCCTTTTCTCTCTCGCTCTCCTCCCACACTACTCACTCTGCCCCTACACAGATGGTAATGCGCCGCCGCAACCTTCGCTCTCTCTCTCCCACTACTCTCTCCTCTTCCATCCTATCATCTCTTCCCTCTGCTCAATCCTTCTCCCTCCAATCTCCTGATTCTGCCTCCTCAACCCTCCTCTCCTCCCTTTCTGCATCCTTTGACTCTCTGTGTCCCCTATCCTCCCGGCCGGCTCGGTCCTCCCCTCCAGCTCCGTGGCTTGATGACTCATTGCGAGCTCACAGAACAGAGCTCCGGGCAGCGGAGCGGAAATTGAAGAAAACTAAACTCCCTGCCGACCTGGCATCTTTTCACTCCCTCCTCTCTACATTTTCTTCATCTGTTTCTGCTGCTAAGGCCACTTTCTACCACTCTAAATTCCAAGCATCTGCCTCTAACCCTAGGAAGCTCTTTGCCACATTTTCCTCCCTGCTGAATTTCCCCCCCCCCTCCTCTCTCTCTGTGGATGACTTCGTCAACCACTTTGAAAAGAAGGTTGACAACATTCGATCCTCGTTTGTTAAGTCTAATGACACTGCTGGTCCTACTCACACTGCCCTACCCTATGCTTTGACTTCTTTCTCCCCTCTCTCTCCAGATAAAATCCTGCGACATGTGACTGCAGGCCGCCCAACAACCTGCCCGCTTGACCCCATCCCCTCCTCTCTTCTCCAGACCATCTCCGGTGACCTTCTCCCCTACCTCACCTCGCTGATCAACTCATCCTTGACCGCTGGCCATGTCCCTTCCGTCTTCAAGAGAGCGAGAGTTGCTCCCCTTCTCAAAAAACCAACACTCGATCCCACTGATGTCAACAACTACAGACCAGTATCCCTTCTTTCTTTTCTTTCCAAAACTATTGAGCGTGCCGTCTTTAGCCAACTCTCTTGCTATCTCTCTCAGAATGACCTTCTTGATCCAAACCAGTCAGGTTTCAGGACTGGTCATTCAACTGAGACTGCTCTTCTCTGTGTCACGGAGGCTCTCCGCACTGCTAAAGCTAACTCTCTCTCCTCTGCTCTTGTCCTTCTAGACCTGTCTGCTGCCTTTGATACTGTGAACCATCAGATCCTCCCTCTCCACCCTCTCCGAGCTGGGCATCTCCGGCGCGGCTCACTCCTGGATTGCGTCCCTACCTGACCGGTCGCTCCTACCAAGTGGCGTGGCGAGAAGCTGTCTCCGCACCACGTGCTCTCACCACTGGTGTCCCCCAGGGCTCAGTTCTAGGCCCTCTCCTTTTCTCCCTATACACCAAGTCACTTGGCTCTGTCATATCCTCACATGGCCTCTCCTATCATTGCTACGCTGACGATACACAACTAATCTTCTCCTTTCCCCCTTCTGATAACCAGGTGGCGAATCGCATCTCTGCATGTCTGGCAGACATATCAGTATGGATGACGGATCACCACCTCAAGCTGAACCCTGGCAAGACGGAGCTGCTCTTCCTCCCGGGAAGGACTGCCCGTTCCATGATCTCGCCATCACGGTTGACAACTCCGCTGTGTCCTCCTCCCAGAGTGCGAAGAGCCTAGGCGTGACCCTGGACAACACCCTGTCGTTCTCCGCCAACATCAAGGCGGTGACCCGCTCCTGCAGGTTCATGCTCTACAACATTCGGAGAGTACGACCCTGCCTTACACAGGAAGCGGCACAGGTCCTAATCCAGGCACTTGTCATCTCCCGTCTGGACTACTGCAACTCGCTGTTGGCTGGCCTCCCTGCCTGTGCCATTAAACCCCTACAACTCATCCAGAATGCCGCAGCCCGTCTGGTGTTCAACCTTCCCAAGTTCTCTCACGTCACCCCCTCCTCCGCACACTCCACTGGCTTCCAGTTGAAGCTCGCATCCGCTACAAGACCATGGTGCTTGCCTATGGAGCAGTGAGGGGAACGGCACCTCTGTACCTTCGGGCTCTGATCAGTCCCTACACCCAAACGAGGGCATTGCGTTCATCCACCTCTGGCCTGCTGGCTCCCCTTCCTCTGCGGAAGCATAGTTCCCGCTCAGCCCAGTCAAAACTGTTCGCTGCTCTGGCACCCCAATGGTGGAACAAGCTCCCTCACGACGCCAGGACAGCAGAGTCACTCACCACCTTCCGGAGACATTTGAAACCCCACCTCTTTAAGGAATACCTGGGATAGGATAAAGTAATCCTTCTACCCCCCCAAAAGAAAAATGTGTAAAGTGGTTATCCCACTGGCTATAGGGTGAACGCACCAATTTGTGAGTCGCTCTGGATAAGAGCGTCTGCTAAATGACGTAAATGTGCCCTTGAGCAAGGCACTTAACCCTAATTGCTCCTGTAAGTCGCTCTGGATAAGAGCGTCTGCTAAATGACTAAAATGTAAATGTAAAATATATATAGGAGGGAGGTTCCAAGGTGTGATAAGTGTGCAGAAGGGCATGAGACAAAGGAATGTGTAGCATTGGGGAAAGTAGTGGTATGTGCTAATTGTAGGGGTGGCCATCGGGCTGGGGATCAGACATGTCCCATGCGAGAGAAGCTGGTTGAGGTTTCCAGGGTAAGAGTAGAGAAAAAGTTGTCATATGCTGAGGCAGCGAAGAAAGTAGAGGAAGAGGGGTCAAGGGGGGGAGTGGTGAGAGTAGTATATATTTACCAGTACAGAGGAATAGGCAAGCAAGTGATATATGTTTCAGTAAGATTGGATTTTTTGCATTTATAGCAATGGTTATTAATTGTACTGCAGGGATGGAACACAAGTCGAATAAATTTGAGGTGGTGATGGCAGCTGCAGATAGGTATTTGGGTGTACGAGACTTGACATCAGAAGAGTTACAGGGAGTGTTAAGTGGTGATGTCCCATCATTTCAGGTTGAGGGCATGAGGTAGGAGTGAATATTTATTGTTATTTTATTTTACCTTTATTTATCTAGGTAAGTCAGTTAAGAACAAATTCTTATTTACAATGACGGCCTACACCGGCCAAACCCGGACGACGCTGGGCCAATTGTGCGCCGCCCTATGGGACTCCCAATCACGGCCGGTTGTGATACAGCCTGGAATCGGGGGGGTCTGTAGTGACGCCTCAAGCACTGAAATGCAGTGCCTTAGACCGCTGCGCCACTCAGGAGCCTATTTAAATATATTTAAATAGTGGAGAAGGGTGGGTTAGTTGTTAGTAATAATTTTGAATTCGTGTAGCGTTAGATGGTAGGGTTTTTCTTGATTTTATTTTTCAAGCAAAATATAAGGGAGTTGTACTCCAGTCTAGTAGGTGGCGGTAATGCAACAAATTGGATGCCAACCGCAGTAAAACCTCATTGAAGAAGAAGAAGAAGACGTAACATACGTTATTATTCAGTCATTCTGTACCGTACAGCCTCTTTCCACCAGGTGTAGCGCTTCTCTCGCAGATTAAAAACATGAAATGATCAATAGTGAGTTCATCAATAGTTAATTCAATCAATTGTTAACTGCGAGCCATCATGACTCTCAAAAACCCTGACACCCACAGTTTAATTATATAGATAAATTTAGCGCCACCCTGCAAACCCTATCCCTATTCAAATTCGACACAAACCTTCAAATGGGTATGTAATGAGACATTATATAAAATATTTATAGTGTTTTATTTACATTTTAGAGGTGATAAATTTGACAAATCGGGTGAAAAAAGCCAGTTCCCCACAATACACATCTACCCCTTTCACTATGACGCAGTAGCTTTCGCTTCCCCACCCGCCATTTTTAAAAAGACCCGGCGGAGCTCCCATTGCTTTCTTCGATCATGCAGAGACGGGCAGCATGAAGGTCTCGTCATTACTTTGCTGGAAAGGGGAGAAATTGTGTTTTACAATGGTATTCAGATTACAGTTGACCTGGAAGTATTTCGTTTTTGGGGCGCTAAAATAAGGTAAAATGTATGGAACAGCGCGATGTACAAAAGTGCGTTTGCTACCGTTACAAGTAAGAGAAGGCAAAACAAAGCAGACAAGCTGCAGATTGCACTATGATTAGTCAGGCCACTTGTTTCTATTGTCGATGCACCATCCTATTTCACTTAAATGGCGATACAATGTAGTAATCAATCAGTAACAATGACTAATAATGAAGGGAAGTAACAAAGACATTGCTCTGTGGAAGTGATACTGTCTTCTATTCGCCATTTATACCACGGGTGGGTCTAATCCTGAATGCTGATTGGTTAAAACCGCATTCCAGCGGGTGTCTATTCCACAAATTACCACCAGCTAAATCTATGACGTTAAAATGCCTATTTACACTGTCTCATCAACCCAGTCAGACACTTTATAAACTTGATCTCCACTATCAAAAGCATCTAGACATTATCTCACATTTCTTTTAGACTAACAGTTAGTTTTCAACAGCGGAGATTTGTATAAACTTTGCCGTCTATCTCTCCGACATTTTTAACATCGTTTCAATATTCAAATACGATCTCCTGCTGTCGGGACGATACAGAAAGGCAGGCAGCGTTTCTCAGCCGGTCGAAATGATGAATCAGCTGGCATCATTTTTATATACAAAAAAAGGTAAATTCAAAAAAGGTAAAATGAAACGCAGCTAATTTGCAGTCTTTCCAGCTTCAATTTGAAGTGATTGTGTTACTGTAGCTGTGTTGTTGGCTAGCTCCTCTGAACGACAGTGTGCTGACAAGTGAGCACATTCTCTGCCAGGCGAAATCGCGCCTCATTAGTTCATTGTTATTTATGTATCCAAGTAATTGTCACTAGAAAACAGCTTAAGCAAATGTAAATGAAGCTATTTTGCTGTTATTCTGGCGGAACTTTTTGACTAAGTTAGCCGTAGTTGGCTAGCTAGCAAACAAGGGATAAGAACGTTGTCAGCCAACGGAACATTTAGAACGAACGACTGGGTCGCGTCCATAGATACAGAACAAAAATACTGAATGACTGGGTCGCGTCCATAGATGCAGAACAAAAAGAACGCGCGACTGGCTCGTGTCTAGCAACCCTAGATTTGTGTTGGGACTATACATTGTGGAAGGATGAAATAGTACGAATAAATTAATCAAAATAACGTTTTTAATTAAAATATGTCAATCATTATTTGAATATGTTGGTAACCCATTGTATAAAAGTGATAATGCCCTCGAAGCCGGTGTTCGTTGGACATATTGGCACGATTTGTCAGCCCTCGATTTCGTCTCGGGCCTGACAACACCCGTGCCAATATATCGAACAACAAACACCGGCTTCTCAGGCATTATCACTTAATTCAGGGGCGTTACAATGTAGCAGCATTGGACTTATTTTAGATTGTAGCACGCTGATGTTACAATCATTCCCCGACAGTTGCCCAGCAACTGTTGCCCAGGGAACTTGTCAAACAAAACATTCCAGCAGCCTTCCCTACTTATCAGAAATTCGAATGTAGAGCCAGCTAGAGGTGACTAGCTAGCTGTTATTTGCATTTTATTTTTTCCGGTGCATATTTTGCAGCAATATGTATCCAACAGAAAGTATTTACAACCTTATTCCAAGGGAGGAGGTTAAAATGGAGAAACCACCAAGGTATGGCTGACTGTGAACTACCTATAGCTACGTAACTGTATGTAGGCTACATTGTAGCTAGCTAAACTTATTTGCACTGCACACAGCCGATGGCATTTTTACTGTACCCAGCTAGCCACATGTATTTATTTAGCCTATGTTTCTGTGTATTAGGAATGTGTGGGGATACTTTGTTGCCACAACCTGCACAGTGAATAAGACTGCACCACTGTGCACAGGGCTTCTGACTCATGACATGTCCTGTAATGATATATCAATCTTCTCTTTTCTCTTTTATTGTCAAGGTATAAATCAAAGTTTAGGGCACAAGTTAAGCATGAGAAAATGCTGAATAAGGCTACCAACAAGACTATGGGACCAGCAAAAGTAGACGTGCCCTCTCCAGAGAAATATCTGCTAAAGCACTCCAAGGAACCCAAACTTCCTGAAAGTAAGCAATAGGATGAGAATACATCTCAATATCACTTTGTTTGGAGGTCATTTCCTAACTCTGTGTTTATATTGTTAAACCCTTAGAGCAACCATTTTCATATTTGGATGATGAGACTCTCAAAAAACCACAAATACCTGCCAAAGCGGACAACCCACTTATGGGCATTCACACCAAAAAGGACTTTGTAAAGACAAATGCCTTTGAGAACATCATGGCAGTGCCAAAAAAGCCACAGCCTATCTACACCGACACTAAAACTGGAGACAAACAGCTCCTGGAAAATTCAGGACTAGTCCCAAAGTACATCAAGAAAAAGGTGAATTTATCACTACATATGAAAATACTGCTTTTGCTTTGTCCGTCAAGCAGGTAGTGAATTTTTCCAAGATTTTGATTGCTATTCTAAGTAAGATGCTTATATGCTTCTTGCACAAAGACTGGACTCTCAATCTATGTGAACTGAACTGAAGAGCCCAACATAACTATTTGCCCATCCCCTCCCTAGGACTTTGGAAAGACCCCTGAGTACCTGCAGCAGCGCACTGAGGAGGTGAGGAGGGCTCAGGATGAGTATGACTGCTTTGTCAAGGAGCGCATGAGACAGGGCGCCATGAAACAGCTCTCTGAGGATGAGCGAAACAACATCCTACAGGTAAACCACTTAGGTCCTTAGAACCAAGCCAATATAATCTGACCTAGAATATATCATAAAGATGCATTACATTCATGTATGTGTTTTAGTTGATTAGTAATTTAGATAAGGTTAAATATTTGAACAATGTATCAAATGATGAATACGCTTACAAATTCTGATAAGCACCAGCATACATTCAAATTTAATGAAGGATGTGAGGGGTAAGATTTGTGTTGGTTAATTTTTTGGAACTCGCAAGGACAATCCCATTACTTTTTTAAAACTATTTTATTTATGATTTTTAAAAAAAATTACAAAACATCCACATACAAACGATAACATACAGACGCACACAAACATCCACGTCACCCCTGCCCAGACCCACCTGCTCATACCACCATCTCCAGCGCTGCATCACTCTCCGCCACATGGCCTCAAACTGCACCATTTTGTTTCTCTCCATCGCCCACTCACTTAACATTTGGATAATAAAGCATTTGACCTTTTCCATTGTGTTTAACAACAATGGAGGATTGGTTGATTTCCAGTTAAGTATACAGGTATCTCACTGCACCCTCATATGCCATGTCTTGAAATATTGAGACAGACGGATTAAAAGTAAATGTACATTGTAGTACTTCTGACAGCCAACATTCTAACTCCACCCATAACTTTTGGACTTCATAGCATTCCCAGAAGGCATGGATTATTGAGTCATTGTTCGTTTTATACTTAAGACATGACTCTGCCGTTGTGCTGTAGAATTTGTGAATTTTGTCTCGTGTAATAAATGATATACATTAGTTTATACTGGATTAAGCGTACATTTTCGTTAGTTATGTTCCAACATTCCCTCCATCATGTGCTAATATCAGTTATTTTTAAGTCTTAGTTCCAGTAGTTTATATTTTTTTCTAAGAGATTGTCAATTGGATAGGCTCTCTGCAAGGTTTTTCTATATCTTACCTAGCATATGAAATCCTTTTCTGACTCAAATAGGGTTCCCTCAAGATTGCTCTGATGTCCAAAAGATTTCAAATCGAAATTTCTTGGTATGAAACTTACGTTGCATGTGTTTGAAAATATCTACGTTGGTCAGTCCAAAATTGTTTTTTAATTCTGTCATGGAAATAAATGTATTTCCTATTACCAAGTCATTTATGCCTTTAGTTTTCCATGTGGACCAATTTATCAGTGAATTCTGAAAAGATATTGAAGTATTGTTCCATAGGCTTGTATTTTTAGGGAATGATATTGGTTATTGTAGAATACGTTTCATTTTCTTCCATATTGTTATAGTGTTCTTAACTATGAAGTTGTTAATGTTCTTAGCTTTATGCTTAGAAAATAGACGTAAAAAGATTCTGGGGATGAGCATGCACATCTTTAATATGTACCCATTGTTCCTCTTTAGTGCATTTAACTACATGTATATGTCGCAAGTAAATGCCCTGGGTGGCGAGTTGATACAATTCCAAGTCTAGCAGGTTAAAACCACCCTCTGACTTAGGAAGATGTAAAACATACCTTTTTATTCTATGAGTTTTCTTATATAATTGTATCAATGAACATTACTTGGTCATCTATTTTATTCCTTTTACTGTTTCCTCCCTATTAATGAGATGTATACTTGGTCTCTTATGACCAAGTATACTTTTTTAAGCTGTCTTTGGTGGGGTAATTAGTATTACCGAGAATAAATATTACGCTGACATGCACGGGCTCATTGATAATTCATTGTTCCTGAGCAAGAATGGAAATCTCATCTCCCTTGCCTGTGTGATTGACGGGTCATCCTCTGTCCAGGGCTTGAAGATGAACTGGGGGGAGCTGCACCATCAGTACCAGGGACTCTCTGTTGTCACGGACACCACCCCCAAGAAGTACCGCAAGGAGCGTCTGGAGCTGGAGATGAAGCAGCTGGAGAGGGACATTGATCGCATCGAGAGATACAAGACTATCTACATCGCCAACAACTAACACATGACACCTATTTTCTTTAGTGGCAAATGCATTGTAAACAGATATTCAGTGAAGAAAAAAACTGCCCTAACTGCTAGATATGAAATTGTCTGGCAAATATTCATATCCCTCTCTCTATCCCTGTCTATGATTTCACTTTGTTTTGGAAAACTAAATAAACTCCCTGCACTATATTATAAGATATTTAGATGTAATTGAATCTCAAACACAACACATCAGTATTTTATGTTCTGTTTTTGTTTATTTGTTCATTCAATATGGTATAAGCGTTTTTTGAAGGTGCCTATAAACTGTTTATAAATGTTACTACATACTATGTTCATGATGTAATCCTTGAAGTTCATTATACAAGAGCCGAAATGAGCAAATGCATATCAAATTAGTCACATTTCCTTTGTAGCAACTGTGCCTACAGGAAATCACATGCAGCTGATTATGCACCCCTGTGGATGTCTGATTGTGCCACTCAGTGGTCTATTCAGAAGGACTGTAATACAACAACCACCTGTTTTTAGTCACACTAATGACTTCAACATGACCAGACAGCATGCTTGTCTTGTTGGCTAGTTTAGAGTTTCAGCCTAAAATTCCACCAGGAATCTTTACTTAAAAAGTGAAAAGGGTAAGGGACAGAATAAAAAAGAAAAGTTCTCATTAAACAGGATTAACTTCAGAACTAAGCATTTTTGGTAAATACAGTGAGCTCCAAAAGTATTGGGTCAGTGACCGTTCTTTGGGGTTTTGGGTCTGTACTCCAGCACTTTGAAATGATACAATGACTATGGGGTTAAAGTGCAGACTGTCAGCTTTAATATGAGGGTATTTTAAGCCATATCATGTGAACCATTTAGAAATTACAGCACTTTTTGTACATAGTCCCCCCCATTTTTGAATAATGATGAATGATAAAGTTACAGAGGCATAAATATCATACCCCCGAAAAATGCTAACCTCCCCTGTTATTGTAATAGGTGTGTGCCCTCTGTAACTTTCTCACTCATCATTATTCACGATTCATTCAGTATAATCTGTAATATGGTAGCATCCACATTAATGTAGAAGTGTTTAGAACATTCTATTCTTATTTACAATAAAAGTGACTCCGAAATGACAATACATTCTTTACCATTCATTTCTATTGGGCACAATATAATCTGAAAAAAACAAAACAAACAGCAAATTCATCCAACACATTTGTAGAGTCACAACCTTGATGTAGTCATTGCGTGCTAGGAATATGGGACCAAATACTTAACCTTTTGCTACTTTAATACACATAAGTGAATTTGTCCCAATACTTTTGATCCCCGAAAATGGGGGGACTATGTACAAAAAGTACTGTAATTTCTAAACGGTTCACACGATATCGATAAAAATACCCTCAAATTGTATCACTTCAAATCCAAAGTGATGCAGTAGAGCCAAAACAACACAAAATGTGTCACTGTCCCAATACCAGTTTGAAACATTATTGTGTAGTGGACTATTGCAATATACCAATATTTATCCTTTCTATGATTTGCTTGCTTGAATCGAACTTGTTGCAACTGATTTCAGTTCATCAAGCACTGTCTTCTGATGGACTTTTTAAGTTGATACTTACAGATATAGGCTATGGGAATATTGCATGAATAAATTGATCATAACTTTGAAAGTGTTTCTTATCTTTGTTTCTCATCTCTTAGATTAAAGATGATTGGCCCGGATACAGTTTAGAGCTCTTCACTTAACTATGACCATGAAGATATAGAGTGTCTACATTCCACATTTATTTAACTAGGCAGGTCAGTTAAGAACAAATTCTTATTTAAAATGACGCCCTACCCCGGCCAAACCCGAACGACACTGGGCCAATTGTGCGCCACCCTATGGGACTCCCAATCACGGCCGGATTGTGATACAGCCTGGAATCGAACCAGGGTATGTAGTGACGCCTCTAGCACTGAGATGCAGTGCCTTAGATCGCTGCGCCACTCAGAACCCCACATGGGTTATCATGGACAGGTAAATAGCTTATCATCTGTAAGAAATTCATACAAACTTTTTCACCAAATTGCTGAGGTGATCAGAAGCAAATGTACTATTCTATTTCTGACATTGTAGTTACACAATTTGTAACATACAGTCTTTACCTTTCCATAGTAGCAAGAGCTTATCTATTTTTGCTAACTTTCTGAGAAAATGTAAGTTCCTTTATTTCTTAAGGGATATGAATACCGAGTATGTCCACTTTACCGTGTAGTTTACCAATAAAATGGTGACGGTGATGTAAAAGTTGTATTTTTTAGCGATCCAATACGTAATATGGTACACTTATCATAAATAAGTTTCTCTAGATCCTCTATGAGAATGTGAAGGTATCCAGATTGCGGATTGAAGTGGAAATTTGAGTCGTCAGCATACAATTACACTTTTGTTTTTAAGCCCTGGATTTCTAGCCACTCTATATTATTGTTGGATCTGATTTTATTAGCTAACATTTCGATGGCCATAATAAATAGATATGCAACAATGGACAACCTTGTTTTACTCCTCGACAGTTTAATACTTTCTGAGAAGTAGATATTATTTATTATTTTACATCTGGGGTTACGATACATAACTTTAACCCATTGTATAAGAGATTCTCCTAAATTAAATTAGTCCAGGCATTTATATCTAAATTCTAGTCGTACTTTATCAAAAGTATTTTCAAAAACCAGACCTGGTTTCCTAGATTTCTCATAGTGTTCTATTGTTTCAAGTACTGTACGTTACTACTGTGCTTTAAGGATACTAGTACTCTGCCAGCAGCACAAACAATGACATCACTTTCGTATGGTAATGATTAAACCTATACAAATAAACGTTTTTTAATAAAATAACTTTATCCGCAATGTTGTATTCCATTCTGTGCAACTTGAGCCACACTTTTCCATGTGCGCACGGAGAAGTACAGTATCACAAATGGATAGGGGAAACCACTCAAGTCGCACAAAATGGAATATAACATTGCGAATATAGTTTGAAATAAAACAATTTCATGTGCACAACATCTAAAGACCTGCATCACTACACTGAGAGCGTTGCCGTTTCTAAAAGGACGTATTTGGGTGTTTTTTTTAGCTTTTGTTCATGTTTTATCCATGCCCTGGCACTGCAGAACAAGCATGAGGAATTGTATCTCTGGTTGGGGTAAGTTTCTCAAAACCAACTGAAATTGCAAAAAAGTATACAGATTTGGTTTAAGTGTCAACTCTGAGGTATCATGTGACCCCAAAATGTAATTACACACACTGCTCGGTCTATGAAATTGTGATTTCCTGGGGAGGTTTAACATGATTTGTGCCGTAGGACGGCATGCCTGGCCCGACACATCATGGATGACATTGGGGACCATGACATGGTGGTGCTGTGTGTTCTGAAGGGAGGGTACAAGTTCTGTTCGGACCTGGTGGAGTACATAAAGGTACAACAAACACCTGGAGACCAGAGTGAAGATCATCAGGCTTAAGAGCTACCTGGTAAGAGCTACAGTGAGGGAAAAAAGTATTTGATCCCCTACTGATTTTGTACATTTGCCCACTGACAAAGACATGATCAGTCTATAATTTAATGGTAGGTTTATTTGAACAGTGAGAGACAGAATAACAACAAAAAAATCCAGAAAAACGCATGTCAAAAATGTTATAAATTGATTTGCATTTTAATGAGGGAAATAAGTATTTGACCCCTCTGCAAAACATGACTTAGTACTTGGTGGCAAAACCCTTGTTGGCAATCACAGAGGTCAGACGTTTCTTGTAGTTGGCCACCAGGTTTGCACACATCTCAGGAGGGATTTTGTCCCACTCCTCTTTGCAGATCTTCTCCAAGTCATTAAGGTTTCGAGGCTGACCTTTGGCAACTCGAACCTTCAGCTCACTCCACAGATTTTCTATGGGATTAAGGTCTGGAGACTGGCTAGGCCACTCCAGGACCTTAATGTCCTTCTTCTTGAGCCACTCCTTTGTTGCCTTGGCCGTGTGTTTTGGGTCATTGTCATGCTGGAATACCCATCCACGTCCCATTTTCAATGCCCTGGCTGAGGGAAGGAGGTTCTCACCCAAGATTTGACGGTACATGGCCCCGTCCATCGTCCCTTTGATTCAGTGAAGTTGTCCTGTCCCCTTAGCAGAAAAACACCCCCAAAGCATAATGTTTCCACCTCCATGTTTGACGGTGGGGATGGTGTTCTTGGGGTGATAGGCTGCATTCCTCCTCCTCCAAACACGGCGAGTTGAGTTGATGCCAAAGACCTCCATTTTGGTCTCATCTGACCACAACACTTTCACCCAGTTCTCCTCTGAATCATTCAGATGTTCATTGGCAAACTTCAGACGGGCCTGTATATGTGCATTCTTGAGCAGGGGGACCTTGCAGGCGCTGCAGGATTTCAGTCTTTAACGGCGTAGTGTGTTACCAATTGTTTTCTTGGGGACTATGGTCCCAGCTGCCTTGAGATCATTGACAAGATCCTCCCGTGTAGTTCTGGGCTGATTCCTCACCGTTCTCATGATCATTGCAACTCCACGAGGTGAGATCTTGCATGGAGCCCCAGGCCGAGGGAGATTGACAGTTCTTTTGTGTTTCTTCCATTTGCGAATAATCGCACCAACTGTTGTCACCTTCTCACCAAGCTGTTTGGCGATGGTCTTGTAGCCCATTCCAGCCTTGTGTAGGTCTACAATCTTGTCCCTGACATCCTTGGAAAGCTCTTTGGGCTTGGCCATGGTGGAGAGTTTGGAATCTGATTGATTGCTTCTGTGGACAGGTGTCTTTTATATAGGTAACAAGGTGAGATTAGGAGCACTCCCTTTAAGAGTGTACTCCTAATCTCAGCTCGTTACCTGTATAACAGACACCTGGGAGCCAGAAATCTTTCTGATTGAGAGGGGGTCAAATACTTATTTCCCTCATTAAAATGCAAATCAATTTATAACATTTTTGACATGCGTTTTTCTGGATTTTGTTGTTGTTATTCTGTCTCTCACTGTTCAAATAAACCTACCATTAAAATTATAGACTGATCATTTATTTGTCAGTGGGCAAACTTACAAAATCAGCAGGGGATCAAATACTTTTTTCCCTCACTGCACCTGTTTGAACTCGTTACCTGTATAAAAGACACCTGTCCACACACTCAATCAAACAGACTCCAACCTCTCCACAATGGCCAAGACCAGAGAGCTATGTAAGGACATCACGGATAAAATTGTAGACCTGCACAAGGCTGGGATGGGCTACAGGACAATAGGCAAGCAGCTTGGTGAGAAGGCAACAACTGTTGGCGCAATTATTCGAAAATGGAAGAAGTTCAAGATGACGGTCAATCACCCCCGGTCTGGGCCTCCATGCAAGATCTCACCTCGTGGGGCATCAATGATCATGAGGAAGGTGAGGGATCAGCCCAGAACTACACGGCAGGACCTGGTCAATGACCTGAAGAGAGCTGGGACCACAGTCTCAAAGAAAACCATTAGTAACACACTATGCCGTCATGGATTAAAATCCTGCAGCGCACGCAAGGTCCCCCTGCTCAAGCCAGCGCATGTCCAGGCCCGTCTGAAGTTTGCCAATGACCATCTGGATGATCCAGAGGAGGAATGGGAGAATGTAATGTGGTCTGATGAGACAAAAATAGAGCTTTTTGGTCTAAACTCCACTCTCCGTGTTTGGAGGAAGAAGAAGGATGAGTACAACCCCAAGAACATCATCCCAACCGTGAAGTATGGAGGTGGAAACATCATTCTTTGGGGATGCTTTTCTGCGAAGCGGACAGGATGACTGCACCGTATTGAGGGGAGGATGGATGGGGCCATGTATCGCAAGATCTTGGCTAACAACCTTCCCTCAGTAAGAGCATTGAAGATGGGTCGTGGCTGGGTCTTCCAGAAACACACAGCCAGGGCAACTAAGGAGTGGCTCCGTAAGAAGCATCTCAAGGTCCTGGAGTGGCCCAGCCAGTCTCCAGACCTGAACCCAATAGAATATCTTTGGAGGGAGCTGAAAGTCCGTATTGCCCAGCGACAGCCCCGAAACCTGAAGGATCTGGAGAAGGTCTGTATGGAGGAGTGGGCCAAAATCCCTGCTGCAGTGTGTGCAAACCTGGTCAAGACCTACAGGAAACGTATGATCTCTGTAATTGCAAACAAAGGTTTCTGTACCAAATATTAAGTTCTGCTTTTCTGATGTATCAAATACTTATGTCATGCAATGAAATGCAAATTAATTACTTAAAAATCATAATGTGATTTTCTGGATTTTTGTTTTAGATTCCGTCTCTCACAGTTGAAGTGTACCTATGATAAAAATTACAGACCTCTACATGCTTTGTAAGTAGGAAAACCTGCAAAATCGGCAGTGTATCAAATACTTGTTCTCCCCACTGTACATAAGCAATATCCTGTTGTTTATAAGCTATCAATCCTCTCGATCTGTACCTGAAATCGTAAAGACAACAACCGCGGTGAAAAGGTGTTCATTCTATAAGGCAGGTGGGTGACCTCTCCTGATCTAGTGTTTATAATGACACCTGTCGTCCTCTTTCCTCTGGAGTAGTGGCGGCTCAGAGAGATAGAGTGACCAGACTTCGAAAAGATAAGTCAGTAAAAAGAGCCGATCTTCCCATCACTAGTCCCACCGAATTCACTCACCCACATGAACCCTTGAGCATGTGGAAATTTTGCGCAACCAGAGAAGCTCAACGAGGGCTGCCCCCTGGCTAGCCCCTCCGCAACAGAGCCTTGAGTGAGGCTGAAACAGCTGCATTAGGGAGTTGCTTTACTAAAAACTAAAATACAACGGGGAAGCAACCACCTATGCTTTATTAGCTAAAGCAAAAAAAATACACATTGTTTGCTTACTGATATGATGCAATGTTGTGAGATGAATGAATGCCAGCATAACATGCAAAACAGTGCCATCTCCTGTATAGTGGTGGGGCTGCACCCCACTTACCTCTACTAGAAGACATTCATCGAATTCTCACATTTTGGCTGTTATGGTTCACTGTCAATAGCAAACACTAACACAATTTACAAAACAGTCAACATTGCTAACAAAGTCTGTGATGTCAAGTGTCAAAGCATCTCATCCCTCTAAAAGCAGGGGTGTCAAACTCATTCCATGGAGGGCCTAGTGTCTGCAGGTTTCTCCTTTCAATTAAGACCTAGACAACCAGGTGAGAGGAGTTCCTTACTAATTATTGACCTTAATTCATCAATCAAGTAAAAGGGAGGAGCGAAAACCCGCAGACACTCGGCACTCCGTGGAATGAGTTCGACACGTGCTGTACAAGCTTCCTTCTTTTCACTCTGTCATTTTTTATTGAAGTTTTTTATTTCACCTTTATTTAACCAGGTAAGCCAGTTGAGAACAAGTTCTCATTTACAACTGCGACCTGGCCAAGATAAAGCAAAGCAGTGCGATAAAAACAACAACACAGAGTTACATATGGGGTAAACAAAACATAAAGTCAAAAATATAAACAGAAAATATATATACAGTGTGTGCGAATGTAGTAAGTTATGGAGGTAAGGCAATAAATAGGCCATAGTGCAAAATAGTTAAAATTTCGTATTAACACTGGAATGATAGATGTGCAAAAGATGATGTGCAAATAGAGATACTGGGGTGCAAATTAGCTAAATAAATAACAATATGGGGATGAGGTAGTTGGGTGGGCTAATTTCAGAATGGCTGTGTACAGGTGCAGTGATCGGTAAGCTGCTCTGACTACTGACGCCTAAAGTTAGTGAGGGAGATGAGTCTCCAGCTTCAGAGATTTTTGCAGTTCGTTCCAGTCATTGGCAGCAGAGAACTGGAAGGAATAGCGGCCAAAGGAGGTGTTGGCTTTGGGGATGACCAGTGAGATATACCTGCTGGAGCGCAGACTACGGGTGGGTGATGCTATGGTGACCAGTGAGCTAAGGTAAGACGGGGATTTGCCTAGCAGTGATATATAGATGACCTGGAGCCAGTGGGTTTGGCGACGAATATGTAGTGAGGGCCAGCCAACAAGACAGGTACAGGTCACAATGGTGGGTAGTATATGGGGCTTTGGTGACAAAACGGATGGCACTGTGATAGACTACATCCAATTTGCTGAGTAGAGTGTGGGAGGCTATTTTGTAAATGACATCGCCGAAGTCAAGGATCGGTAGGATAGTCAGTTTTACGAGGGCATGTTTGGCAGCATGAGTGAAGGAGGCTTTGTTGCGAAATAGGAAGCCAATTCTAGATCTGACTTTTGATTGGAGATGCTTAACGTGAGTCAGTTAGTATTGTGGATTAATTACAATGTTGTTGATCCATCCTCAGCTTTCTCCTATCATGGCCATTAAACTCTGTAACTGTTTTAAAGTCACCATTGGCCTCATGGTGAAATCCCTGAGTGGTTTCCTGTCTCTCCGGCAACAGAGTTAGGAAGAATGTCTATATCTTTGTAGTGTATTGATACACCATCCAAAGTGTAATTAATAACTTCACCATGCTCAAAGGGATATTCAATGTCTGCTTTTTTTTTTACCCATCTACCAATAGGTGCACTTCTTTGAGAGATATTGGAAAACATCTGGCATTCTGCCCTTGAGCAAGGCAAGTAACCCTAATTACTCCAGGGTCGCCGTCAATAATGGCTGATCCCCTGGCTGTGACCACACTCTCTGAGGGCGTCTCAGTGGTAGTGGGATATGCAAAAACAAAACATTTCCATTTCACACCTGTACAGGTTACCCACTTGTACATACAGTGAAACTATATAAGCATTCCTAATTTTTATTACAAATATTTGCCAAAAGCATTTGCCACCTCTTACATTTACATTAACGTCATTTAGCAGACGCTCTTATCCAGAGCGACTTACAGTTAGTGAATACATATTTTTTTTAATACTGGCCCCCCGTGGGAAACGAACCCACAACCCTGGCGTTTACGAATCCCGTGGCTCTAAACGTCTAGGGTGGATGGACATGAGACCCGTAACATAATTCAGGCAAATTAGGAGTGTGACATGGAACAGTGAGAAAAAAAACTACACGACAACCATAAACTACCGTCAAACATAAATGGTTTATTGCTGAACACACGGTAAAGGTTTGGGAAAAAGGGCTGAGCAGGACCCAAGAAATGAAACAATAGTGTAAAACACCCCTAAACTGATCTTGCCTGCCTCAAGAACCGCTAAGCTACTGCTACTCATACAAAAATACAGTGGGTGGTCCGCTCAGGTCTAACTAGTGTTTTTAGACAGATTTCTTCCTACGGGTAATGTACGCCCAAGGGCAACTAGCTTAAACTCCCCTTTTCCCAGAAACACACAAAGTTACCAAACAGAGTAATCAGCAAATAAGTGAGTACACAATACACAGGACACCACCGTATCCATACTCACATACAAAAAGTAGTCTAACAAAGTTACTAAACAGTGGAACCAGCAACTTAGTGCGTAAACAATACACAGGACAACGCAGTATCCATACTCACATACGGAAATAGTCTCTCTCTCTCAACAAACATAACTGACTGGTTTTATACAATGGGATGTGTGATTGAAAAAACCAGCAACAGGTGGTGCAATGCAGAGGAATGTTCACTGATTGGTCCACCTTAGCAATCAGCAGACATCTCAACGACCACCAATCAGGAACATACAGGACACCTGTGATTAGGGCAGAAGGAGAGGAAAACACAGGATACCTGTATCCGTAACAGCCATGCTCTATCAACTGAGCTACATCCCTGCCGGCCATTCCCTCCCCTACCCTGGACGAATTGTGCGCCGCCCATGAGTCTCCCAGTCGCGGCCGGCTGCGACAGAGCCTGGATTCGAACCAGGATCTCTAGTGGCACAGTTAGCACTGCGATGCAGTGCCTTAGACCACTGCGCCACTTAGGAGCACAGAAGAACTAAAGAATACAGATACAATTTCAAATATTAGTTTGATTATGACTCAAAGATGTCAAACAGTATTTTGTTTGTATTTTTTGCCATGAGATATAAGGTTGTTCGCTTCCATTCTGGAGTGTTTGATCAAATGCATTCTGGGCAATTGTTTTTTTCCCTAATATTTCATAAAACAATTATCTTAGAATATTTCCAGTCCACTAATTATTTAAAACTCCATTTAGGAGGATGACTGAAATGTTTCAAGAACACGCTAAACATAGTATAGGTAACCAAACATGCATAATGATTTATGGAATACATTATCTATTTGAATTTAATTCTACTTCCTTTAAAGGGATACCTCAGGTTTTGTCAATGAATCCGATGAACTTGTGGATACCAATTTTAAGTCCCTGTGTCCAGTATGAAGGAAGTAAGAGGTAGCAGCATGCTAGTAGATACCCATAGACTTCTAGTCATTGCGCTAACGATAGTTAGTTGGCTCACAAAACTACATCTAACTTCCTTCATACTGGACACAGACAAAAAAATGGTATCCACGAGTTCATCTGACTCTGGGGAAGTAGATAAAGGGCCTCATCTAATTGAAATGAAATTAGACCAATTCACAACTCAATTCACAATTGACCAAAACCTGGTGTGACTGACCAGCAACAAGTAGACAGGACAGGACACTTGAAAGGATAATTTCTCTAAAGGATATGGGAATAATTAGAGATATCTCTGCATTGAAATATTGTGTATTTACTTTACAAAAGACCTGAATGGCCAGGAATTGTAGCTCACCTGCCCTTCACCTTCTCAATCTCTCTGTGGTGCAGCATGCTCTGCATGTGCTCGTGCGCGTGCTGTAGGATAGATGAAAAAAAAATGCATAGCTGAATAAAGTCTCTCAAGACATGACAACTGTGAAAAAAAGCTATCAACAGTATGCCATTTGCTTCAGCCTGGAATCTTTCAACCAAATCGATGCTCCTACAAAGGTTTGAACGATTAACTTAACCTTGAGATGCTTTTAGGAAACCGGGCTCTGGGCAATTGGCCTAAGGCTAAACCATAAATCATCTTACTTTTTGCATGTAGACCTCGCGGCATAGTTGCCAATAGCAAGTAACCTTAGTCTGAATCAAGTCTGAAAAAGGATAAGCAGCATTTGAAATTTGTTTGCAACAGACACTATTGAAAATAACTAAGATAACCAACCCTGCCATTGCTCAACACACACTTGTCTCTTCTGGCTATTCATTTAGCAGCGCAACGCCCCCCAAAAATATGGAACAGGAAAGAACATTTCTACCAAGGCACACTTTGAAGATGCTATATGCAGTGGGGAGAACAAGTATTTGATACACTGCCGATTTTGCAGGTTTTCCTACTTACAAAGCATGTAGAGGTCTGTAATTTTTATCATAGGTACACTTCAACTGTGAGAGACGGAATCTAAAACAAAAATCCAGAAAATCACATTGTATGATTTTTAAGTAATTAATTTGCATTTTATTGCATGACATAAGTATTTGATACATCAGAAAAGCAGAACTTAATATTTAAATCAAATCAAATCAAATCTAATTTTATTGGTCACATGCGCCGAATACAACAGGTGCAGACATTACAGTGAAATGCTTACTTACAGCCCTTAACCAACAGTGCATTTATTTTAAACAAAAAAAGTAAGAATAAAACAACAACAAAAAAAGTGTTGAGAAAAAAAGAGCAGAAGTAAAATAAAGTGACAGTAGGGAGGCTATATATACAGTAAAATAAAGTGACAGTAGGGAGGCTATATATACAGGGGGGTACCGTTGCAGAGTCAATGTGCGGGGGCACCGGCTAGTTGAGGTAGTTGAGGTAATATGTACATGTGGGTAGAGTTAAAGTGACTATGCATAAGTACTTACTTAACAGAGTAGCAGCAGCGTAAAAAGGATGGGGTGGGGGCAGTGCAAATAGTCCGGGTAGCCATGATTAGCTGTTCAGGAGTCTTATGGCTTGGGGGTAGAAGCTGTTGAGAAGTCTTTTGGACCTAGACTTGGCACTCGGTACCGCTTGCCGTGCGGTAGCAGAGAGAACAGTCTATGACTAGGGTGGCTGGAGTCTTTGACAATTTTGAGGGCCTTCCTCTGACACCGCCTGGTATAGAGGTCCTGGATGGCAGGGAGCTTTGCCCCAGTGATGTACTGGGCCGTACGCATTACCCTCTGTAGTGCCTTGCGGTCAGAGGCCAAGCAGTTGCCATACCAGGCGGTGATGCAACCAGTCAGGATGCTCTCGATGGTGCAGCTGTAGAATTTTTTGAGGATCTGAGGACCCATGCCAAATCTTTTTAGTCTCCTGAGGGGGAATAGGCTTTGTCGTGCCCTCTTCACGACTGTCTTGGTGTGTTTGGACCATGATAGTTCGTTGGTGATGTGGACACCAAGGAACTTGAAGCTCTCAACCTGTTCCACTACAGCCCCGTCGATGAGAATGGGGGCGTGCTCAGTCCTCTTTTTTTTCCTGTAGTCCACAATCATCTCCTTTGTCTTGGTCACGTTGAGGGAGAGGTTGTTGTCCTGGCACCACACGGCCAGATCTCTGACCTCCTCCCTATAGGCTGTCTCATCGTTGTCGGTGATCAGGCCTACCACTGTTGTGTCGTCGGCAAACTTAATGATGGTGTTGGAGTCGTGCCTGGCCATGCAGTCATGGGTGAACAGAGAGTACAGGAGGGGGACTGAGCACGCACCCCTGAGGGGCCCCCGTGTTGAGGATCAGTGTGGCAGATGTGTTGTTACCTACCCTTACCACCTGGGGGCGGCCCGTCAGGAAGTCCAGGATCCAGTTGCAGAGGGAGGTGTTTAGTCCCAGGATCCTTAGCTTAGTGATGAGCTTAGAGGGCACTATGGTGTTGAATGCTGAGCTGTAGTCAATGAATAGCATTCTCACGTAGGTGTTCCTCTTGTCCAGGTGGGAAAGGGCAGTGTGGAGTGCGATAGAGATTGCATCATCTGTGGATCTGTTGGGGCGGTATGCAAATTGGAGTGGGTCTAGGGTTTCTGGGATTATGCTGTTGATGTGAGCCATGACCAGTCTTTCAAAGCACTTCATGGCTACAGACGTCAGTGCTACGGGTCGGTAGTCATTTAGGCAGGTTATCTTAGAGTTCTTGGGCACGGGGACTATGGTGGTCTGCTTGAAACATGTTGGTATTACAGACTCAGTCAGGGACATGTTGAAAATGTCAGTGAAGACACTTGCCAGTTGGTCAGCACATGCTCGGAGTACACGTCCTGGTAATCCGTCTGGCCCTGCGGCCTTGTGAATGTTGACCTGCTTAAAAGTCTTACTCACATCGGCTACGGAGAGCGTGATCACATAGTCGTCCGGAACAGCTGGTGCTCTCATGCATGCTTCAGTGTTGCTTGCCTCGAAGCGAGCATAGAAGTGGTTTAGCTCGTCTGGTAGGCTTGTGTCACTGGGCAGCTCGCGGCTGTGCTTCCCTTTGTAGTCTGTAATAGTTTTCAAGCCCTGCCACATCCGACGAGCGTCAGAGCCAGTGTAGTATGATTCAATCTTAGACCTGTATTGACTCTTTGCCTGTTTGATGGTTCGTCGGAGGTCATAGCGGGATTTCTTATAAGCGTCCGGGTTAGAGTCCCGTTCCTTGAAAGCGGCAGCTCTACCCTTTAGCTCAGTGCGGATGTTTCCTGTAATCCATGGCTTCTGGTTGGGGTATGTACGTACGGTCACTGTGGGGACGACATCATCATTAGTACAGAAACCTTTGTTTGCAATTACAGAGATCATAAGTTTCCTGTACGTCTTGACCAGGTTAGCACACACTGCAGCAGGGATTTTGGCCCACACCTCCATACAGACCTTCTCCAGATCCTTCAGGTTTCGGGGCTGTCGCTGGGCAATACGGACTTTCAGCTCCCTCCAAAGATTTTCTATTGGGTTCAGGTCTGGAGACTGGCTAGGCCACTCCATGACCTTGAGATGCTTCTTACGGAGCCACTCCTTAGTTGCCCTGGCTGTGTGTTTCGGGTCGTTGTCATGCTGGAAGACCCAGCCACGATCCATCTTCAATGCTCTTACTGATGGAAGGAGGTTGTTGGCCAAGATCTTGTGATACATGGCCCCATCCATCCTCCCCTCAATACGGTGCAGTCGTCCTGTCCCCTTTGCAGAAAAGCATCCCCAAAGAATGATGTTTCCACCTCCATGCTTCACGGTTGGGATGGTGTTCTTGGGGTTGTACTCATCCTTCTTCTTCCTCCAAACACGGAGAGTGGAGTTTAGACCAAAAAGTTCTATTTTTGTCTCATCAGACCACATTACCTTCTCCCATTCCGCCTCTGGATCATCCAGATGGTCATTGGCAAACTTCAGAAGGGCCTGGACATGCGCTGGCTTGAGCAGGGGGACCTTGCGTGCGCTGCAGGATTTTAATCCATGACGGCATAGTGTGTTACTAATGGTTTTCTTTGAGACTGTGGTCCCAGCTCTCTTCAGGTCATTGACCAGGTCCTGCCGTGTAGTTCTGGGCTGATCCCTCACCTTCCTCATGATCATTGATGCCCACGAGGTGAGATCTTGCATGGAGCCCCAGACCGAGCGGGTGATTGACCGTCATCTTGAACTTCTTCCATTTTCTAATAATTGCGCCAACAGTTGTTGCCTTCTCACCAAGCTGCTTGCCTATTGTCCTGTAGCCCATCCCAGCCTTGTGCAGATCTACAATTGTATCCCTGATGTCCTTACTCAGCTCTCTGGTCTTGGCCATTGTGGAGAGGTTGGAGTCTGTTTGATTGAGTGTGTGGACAGGTGTCTTTTATATAGGTAACGAGTTCAAACAGGTGCAGTTAATACAGGTAATGAGTGGAGAACAGGAGGGCTTCTTTAAGAAAAACTAACAGGTCTGTGAGAGCCGGAATTCTTACTGGTTAGTAGGTGATCAAATACTTACAGTGGGGAAAAAAAGTATTTAGTCAGCCACCAATTGTGCAAGTTCTCCCACTTAAAAAGATGAGAGAGGCCTGTAATTTTCATCATAGGTACACGTCAACTATGACAGACAAATTGAGAAAAAAATATCCAGAAAATCACATTGTAGGATTTTTAATGAATTTATTTGCAAATTATGGTGGAAAATAAGTATTACAGGCCTCTCATCTTTTTAAGTGGGAGAACTTGCACAATTGGTGGCTGACTAAATACTTTTTTCCCCCCACTGGATTTTTTTATTTTTTTTTTAACTAACGTCGCTTGCTGACTAGCAAACTCACTTTATTCCAGCATGAATTAACATCTAATTTTCCCCGTTTCATGTAAACCCACATTTAACTACATCAACTTGGGTTTCAGAAAGGGCACTTATACATAAAAAAATATCAAGGTAAGGTAAATTGCTAGCTAATTAACCAATTCCTCATACACTTACCTCTTTAAAAAAATATATAAAATATTATTCATTATACAAAATTATCAACGACATACATCCCTACATCAAACATGTCTAACAAAACAAAACACAAGTATGAACAAGAAAATACTAAATACATACAAAAAAAAAATGAAAAAATTCAAGAGCAATTGTATTCACTCAGAAAAAAATTGCATTATAATGAGTCAGGAAGATGTTATTATTTTTGGTATTCACTATGGATAATGTCTTAACAAGATGATTAAATTCAATCAAAAATATTTTCAATTTTGGTATAGAATTCTGGCATTGTGTTTGTGTATAAAGGATTTGGCAATAATAATTTTTAAAAAAGCACAATAATTTCAATGGTCTTGTTATCATTGCAATAGTAACATATTATATCCTTGTTTTCAAAACATATGTACTGTTCAAAAAGGTAAAGTATTCTGCAAGGTTTTCCCAAAAATCGATCAGAGATTTACATTCAAATGAGTAAGATTTTCACCTTATGTTTTGCAGAAAACGCAGATATCATCAATATCAACAGATTTGGACAACATAGAACTACATGGGTACATTTTATTTAGAATCTTAAAGTGCACGACCTTAAATGTATCTGGTATACAATATTTGTAAGGCATCAACCAAGCTTTTTTCCTGACAATGTCAGGAATAAGCATGTTCCAGACAAATTTTCTTCTAGGCGTAAGTTGATTCCGTGAATGGAAAATGTGTCTTATGTATTTGTTACAACAAGATTTCTCAAGTAAGCCCACGCCTTCCAAGCTGAGTTCTGGATAAGCTCTGTGATCATCACCAAAGCTAAGATGAGTTTTCATTAGTGTAGTTAGATCACTGGGAATGGCTTTGATCACAGAAATAAACTCTCCTGAAAGGTATTGCAAATGTCTCATTTATTGATATGGATATAGCCTCTGCGTGATGGGGTTGTGCAACGCAAATGGCTATAACAAGCCTACATAGAGTGGAATTCACTAATACAACAGTCAAAAAGCCTAATATAAGGCCTACAGTCCATGCTCCCAAATACTGGAAAAAGTGTGATTCATTAGGTTACATGATCACCACAGTAGCCCCACGCGGCTATAAAAATAAATTATGCAATTATATGGCGATTAAATAACACACAACAGCATGGCATATTTAGATAGCGTAATAGGCCTAGGCTAAATCATATTTACTTACTATTTTGCAGCTCAGGCTGTTATTCTAGACAAGGCTCTTCTGTGTCTATCATTCTCACACAAGTCATTTTCTGAAGGCCCAAGCCTATACTATGCCATCTATTGGTATAACACAGTTATTGAATGCCGTTCTAAGACAAGCTATAGACTTTTATTTTGGAAATGAAACTGGAAGCTGCAAAGCAACTCTAACGCCTGGGCTAGAGTTGCTTGATTGACTGGCTAACTTTGACTAGCTATGTTCAGTTCATGTCCTTTTGTGTTTGTATTTGCCAAGGCAGCAGCTACTATTCCTGGACCCAAACACATTAAAGCACTTACATTACATGTAAAACAAAAGATAAAACAGTACATCATATAACATTATTACACCACTACATATCCACAATACAAAATGTTTAATACCACCATACAACAATATCACAACGTGTGCGTATGCATGTGTCTGTAGCTTTGTGTGTGTCTCTTCACAGTCCCCGTTGTTCCATAAGGTGTATTTTAAACCTGTTTTTAAATCTGATTCTACTGCTTGCATCAGTTACTTGATGTGGAATAGAGTTCCATGTAGTCATGGCTCTATGTAGTACTGTGCGCCTCCCATAGTCTGTTCTGGACTTGGGGACTGTGAAGAGACCTCTGGTGGCATGTCTTGTGGGGTATGCATGGGTGTCCGAGCTGTGTGCTAGTATTTTAAAAAGACAGCTCGTTATATTCAGTTTGTCATCACCTCTTACAAAAACAAGTAGGGATGAAGTCAATCTCTCTTCCACTTTGAGCCATGATAGATTGACATGCATGTCATTAATGTTAGCTCTCCGTGTACTTTTAAGGGCCAGCCGTGCTGCCCTGTTCTGAGCCAACAGCAGTTTTCCCAACTCCCTCTTTGTGGCACCTGACCATACTACTGAACAGTAGTCTAGGTGCGACAAAACTAGGGCCCGTAGGACCTGCCTTGTTGATAGTGTTGTTAAGAAGGCAGAGCAGCGCTTTATTATGGACAGACTTCTCCCCATCTTAGCTACTGTTGTATTAATATGTTTTGACCATGCCAGTTTACAATCCAGGGTTACTCCAAGCAGTTTAATCACCTCAACTTGCTACATTTCCACATTATTCATTACGAGATGTAGTTGAGGTTTAGGGTTTAGTGAATGATTTTTCCTAGAAACAATGCTTTTAGTTTTGGAAATATTTAGGACTAGTTTATTCCTTGCTACCCCATTCCGAAACTAACTTCAGCTCTTTGTTAAGTGTTGCAGTCATTTCAGATGCTGTAGTAGCTGATGTGTGGAGTCATCCGCATACATAGACACACTGGCTTTACTCATAGCCAGTGGCATGTCGTTAGTAAAGATTGAAAAAAAGTAAGGGGCCTAAACAGCTACCCTGGGGAATTCAAATCAAATCAAATTTTATTGGCCACATGCGCCGAATACAACAGGTGTAGACATTACAGTGAAATGCTTACTTACAGCCCTTAACCAACAATGCATTATTTCTTTTAATTAAAAAAGTAAAATAAAACAACAACAAAAAAGTGTTGAGAAAAAAAGAGCAGAAGTAAAATAAAATAACAGTAGGGAGGCTATATATACAGGGGGGTGCCGGTGCAGAGTCAATTTGCGGGGGCACCGGCTAGTTGAGGTAGTTGAGGTAATATGTACATGTGGGTAGAGTTAAAGTGACTATGCATAAATAATTAACAGAGCAGCAGCGTAAAAAGATGGGGTGGGGGGGGCAGTGCAAATAGTTTGGGTAGCCATGATTAGCTGTTCAGGAGTCTTATGGCTTGGGGGTAGAAGCTGTTGAGAAGTCTTTTGGACCTAGACTTGGCACTCCGGTACCGCTTGCCGGGCGGTAGCAGAGAGAACAGTCTATGACTAGGGTGGCTGGAGTCTTTGACAATTTTCTACCTGGATTATGTTTGAGAGGCTTCCATTAAAGAACACCCTCTGTGTTCTGTTAGACAAGGAACTCTTTATCCACATTATAGCAGTGGGTGTAATCGATAATGTCAAAAGCTGCGCTGAAGTCTAACAAAACAGCCCCCACAATCCTTTTTCATCAATTTCTCTCAGCCAATCATCAGTCATTTGTGTAAGTGCTGTGCTTGTTGAGTGTCCTTCCCTATAAGCGTGCTGAAAGTCTGTTGTCAATTTGTTTACTGTGAGATAGCATTGTATCTGGTCAAACACCATTTTTTCCAGAAGTTCACTAAGGGTTGGTAACAGGCTGATTGGTCGACTATTTGAGCCAGTAAAGGGGGCTTTACTATTCTTGGGTAGCGGAATGACTTTAGCTTCCCTCCAGGCCTGAGGGCACACACTTTGTAGTAGGCTTAAATTGAAGATGTGGCAAATAGGAGTGCCAATATCATCTGCTATTATCATCAGTAATTTTCCATCCAGATTGTCAGACCCCGGTGGCTTGTCCTTGTTGATAGACAATAATACTTTTTTCACCTCTTCCACACTGACTTTACGGAATTCAAAAGTACAATTCTTGTCTTTCATAATTTGGTCAGATATACTTGGATGTGTAGTGTGAGCGTTTGTTGATGGCATGTCATACCTAAGTTTGCTTATCTTGCCAATGAAAAAGTCATTAAAGTAGTTGGCAATATCAGTGCGTTTTGTGATGAATGAGCCATCTGATTCAATGAATGATGGAGCCGAGTTTGCCTTTTTTCCCAAAATGTCATTTAAGGTGCTCCAAAGCTTTTTACTACCATTCTTTATTGTCACGGTTTCAGCCGAGGCTGCCCCTCCTCCTTGCTAGGGCAGGCTTCGGCGTTCGTCATCACCAGAGTACTAGCTGCTACCGATCCATGTATCTATGTTTGACTTGTTTTGTCTTAATTGGTCACACCTGTTTCCCATCATGTAGTTATATCTTCCCTATTTAGCCCTCTGTCTTCCACTGTGTGTTGTGTGTGTTTGTTTTAGTCTTGGTTGTCGTTAGTGTGTGGGATTGTTCCCTCCCTGCGTGGAGGTTTGCTGTTCATTCTTTTACCTTTGAGTAAAGTACACTTTTTGATTAGCTCTGTGTCCTGCGCGTGACTTCGCCTACCGCATTACACTGACGCCTTGACATTTATATCATATATTTTTGTTTCATAGTATATTTTTTAAAATTTGTATGAAGTTTAGTCACATGATTTCTTAATTTGCATTACGTTTTCCAATCAGTTGGGCTGCCAGACTTATTTGCCATATCTATTGCCTCTTCCCTCTCAACCATACCATTTTTCAGTTCCTCATCAATCCAAGGGGATTTAACAGTTTTTACAGTAATTTTCTTAATGAGTGCGTGCTTATTAGTAAATGGAATAAGCAATTTCATAAACGTGTCAAGTGCAGCGTCTGGTTGCTCCTCATTACACACCACAGACCAGCAAATATTCTTTACATCATCAACATATGAATCACTACAGAACTTCTTGAATGACCTCTTATACACTATATTAGGAACAGCCTTTGGAACTTTGGTTTCCCTATATTGTGATCACTACATCCTATGGATTTGGATACTGCTTTAATGCAAATGTATGTAGCATTATTAAAGATGTGATCAATACATGTTGATGATTTCATTCCTGTTCTGTTTGTAAATACCCTGGTAGGTTGACTGACAACCTGAACCAGGTTGCAGGCACAGGTTACAGTTTGAAGTTATTTCTTGAGTGGGCAGCTTGATGAGAGCCAGTCAATATTTAAATCAACCAGAAAATATACTTCTCTGTTGATATCACATGCATTACCCTTTGCAGATGCCACATTACTGACAAAAGTTTGTACATATAAACTGTAACTAAGTAAAGGGAGATGTAAAGTAAGAATTTAACGTGTAAATGTAACATAGGGTTTGTACGTTTACAGATCTAATTGAAAGTTTACGTTTCATGTTTCACGCATGGCATTTCTTACGATCCTAACAATTAACATATGGATATTCTTACAATCCTAACGATACGTACGTTCAACCATTTGGCAGCTATCTCGCTTCATACGATCTCCAAGGCATTCCTAGTCGATCGCCAAACATTTCTGTAAAAAACCCAACGATACAGTCTTGTATTCCGATTTTGTTGGGGGGTCTCGGGCTGTTGGCGGTAAGTGCACCCGATTCAGCTACCCTGTGCACCGGGTAGGGGAACTGTTGCCATTTTGAACCATTTCATGAGTCTGAAGGTACAAACTCTGCCTTCCCAGCGGGCCGGAGAGCAAATCAAGTACACTATTGGCCTACCGCTGGCCAATCGCATGGCTCAGATTAGCGTGTCTGCACTAAGGTAGCAGGGATAAAAGAAAGCTACAGCAAATTTGATACTGTGAGATTTCAAAACGTTTAAAACCATGACTAGAGAGAGACTGTGAACGAATACAGCAAAGAGCTGCTGTTTCATGTTGACGTTCTTACTCAGCACTTTCAACACTTTGTATTCAACACTTTTATAAGCCATAAAATGCGCGTTCTTGCTATTTCCACTCAGCGCTACAACAAGCACTGCAGCAGTAATGAATGAGTAGTTAAGTGTATCTATAGGCTTGCGTTGTTATTATTGGTGACTTGGGTCTTTTTTAATTTCGAGGAACATTTCACTTTCTCTGTTCATAAGAGTAACAACATGAATTTGTGCATGAGGCAGAAATAATGTGGTGCGACTCGAGTTTTACCATCAGATGGAAGACTGTGTCCCTTTTTGGTCAGTGTCAGTGGAGGAAAGGGAGAGTGGAGGGATGTTAAGAGGCGGACCCTCAGTCTGCTGCTCTCTCCCTCCGCTGAGACTGACCAGCAGATGTAGGCACCATCAGCCTAGTAAAATGAAAATAAAAATCAAATTATTTAAATGTATGCTCATCAAGCTGTGCCTCAAGTAATACAACAACGGCTCTATTACTGGTGTGATCATATTGCCTACCTCAAATTTTGAAAAATGGCCCTAACTACAACGCATTGGCAGGGCAATTCAAGCAAAGACAATATGCGGTGATAATGTATTGGGCCTATAGCTTACTGCACAAACCTCATTGCTACAGAACTGTTTTTATTTGATTAATGTTGCAAAGGCTTATGTTTTTTAAATAATGTTAAAAACAATCTCTGCTTGCATCTTGACTCAGAAAAGGTTGGTGACCACTGTTCTAGAGTTTTCCCTGATAACACTATCAACATTTCCCTTTACTGTGGCAATTGTGATCAAATCAACGCAATATTAGCCACTTTCAATACAACATACTGAAACAAAACAACTATGCAAGAGATTTTGTTGTAGAATCGGAGTAGGATTCTATTGTATTGACATGCAAGACTCAGCCTGTACTCTACACAGACCGGTGCGGCATAACCACACAGAGCTGCAGTAGATCTATACACAAATAGACCAATACCATATATGGATCTGTACCATTTACTTTGAACTGGACTGTGTTTACAGTATGAGTGGTCATGAGTAAATGCGCTTATTTTGAGATCAAAGCGACAGCTTGTAGCCACGTGTGCATATTTTGTTCATATTGTAGCGGTTTTGAGGACGGGTTCTTTGCAAGGCAGGGTTTACACACACAACACCAAATAAAGGGTTAAACTTGTTTATTATGATCAGGCTTTGGCAGCATTCTTCACAAATCATACCCAAAACAAACAAAGTAAATACTTTGCTACCCGTGGAAGGTCCTCCAAGCTTTGTTTTTGGTGGAGTTCCATCCTTCTTGTAAGCCTATTCTCCTTTCGTCTTTTAAAGCCTCCTTTTCGTTCCGTTGCTCTGCTTCTCCCATAGCCTCCTACTCCTTTAGCAGCCGGGGTCAAAACCAAGACAAAGAAAGAAACACAGGGCGCTATTAAAGTAGAGAGACTGATTGGTTTCACCTGTCTGCAGTTTGGCTCTGATTATAACTGGAGACAGGAGTGGCTGCTCTGCTGCAGTCTGGAAGTTTCCCCGGTGCTGTATGTGGTCCTGGCAGCCAAAAAACACAGAAACCTTGCAGGCACATAACTCATGAAATGTTGACCCACGGCGCCGGAGAAGATGGCTGCCGTTTTACAGCCCTCTAACCAATTGTACTATTATGTGTGTTTTTCCGCGTTATTTGTAATTTATTTTGTACATAATGTTTCTGCCATTGTCTCTTATAACCAAAAAGAGCTTCTGGATATCAGGACAGCGATTACTCACCTCGTATTGGACGAAGATTTCTTCTTCAACGAGGCGGCCCGAAGGATATCCTACAGACACCCGACAAGGCCCAAATCCCCGTCATTCGCATGAGGAAGAGACTGAGATATCGTGGACGTAGGTCGGGGTGCCTTGTAAGGATCCGAAGGTGAGCGAGTAATCTGCCGCTCCCATCAATCCTATTAGCCAATCTTCAATCATTGGAGAACAAATTGGATGACCTAAGATTACGGTTATCCTACCAACGGGACATTAAAAACTGTAATATCTTATGTTTCACCGAGTTGTGGCTGAACGACGACATGGATAACATACAGCTAGCGGGCTATACGCTACATCGGCAGGATAGAACGGCTGACTCCGGTAAGACAAGGGGTGGCGGTCTGTATATTTGTAAACAACAGCTGGTGCACAAAATCAAATACTAAGGAAGTCTCAAGGTTTTTCTCGCCTGAGGTAGAGTATCTTATGATAAGCTGTAGACCACACTATTTACCAAGAGAGTTTTCATCTATATTTTTCATAGCTGTCTATTTACCACCACAAACCAATGCTGGCATTAAGATTGCACTGAATGAGCTGTATAAGGCCATAAATCAACAGGAAAACGCTCATCCAGATGCAGCGCTCCTAGTGGCCGGGGACTTTAATGCAAGGAAACTTAAATCCGTTCTACCTCATTTCTACCAGCAGGTTAAATGTGCAACCAGAGGAAAAAAAACTCTAGACCACCTTTACTCCACACACAGAGACGCATACAAAGCTCTCCCTCGCCCTCCATTTGGCAAATCTGACCATAACTCTATCCTCCTGATTCCTGCTTATAAGCAAAAACTAAAGCAGGAAGCATCAGTGACTCGGTTAATAAAAAAGTGGTCAGATGACGCAGATGCTAAGCTACAGGACTGTTTTGCTAGCACAGACTGGAACATGTTCCGCGATTCTTCAGATAGCATTGAGGAGTACACCACATCAGTCACTGGCTTCATCAATAAGTGCATCGATGATGTCGTCCCCACAGTGACCATACGTACATACCCCAACCAGAAGCCATGGATTACAGGAAACATCCGCACTGAGCTAAAGGGTAGAGCTGCCGCTTTCAAGGAGCGCGACTCTAACCCGAACCTCCGACAAACCATCAAACAGGCAAAGAGTCAATACAGGACTAAGATTGAATCGTACTACACTGGCTCTGACGCTCGTCGGATGTGGCAGGGCTTGCAAACTATTACAGACTACAAAGGGAAGCACAGCCGCGAGCTGCTCAGTGACACAAGACTTTCAGACGAGCTAAACCGCTTCTATGCTCGCTTCGAGGCAAGCAACACTGAAGCATGCATGAGAGCACCAGCTGTTCCGGATGACTATGTGATCACGCTCTCCGTAGCCGATGTGAGTAAGACTTTTAAGCAGGTCAACATTCACAAGGCCGCAGGGCCAGAAGGATTACCAGGACATGTACTCCAAGCATGTGCTGACCAACTGGTAAGTGTCTTCACTGACATTTTCAACATGTCCCTGACTGAGTCTGTAATACCAACATGTTTCAAGCAGACCACCATAGTCCCCGTGCCCAAGGACTCTAAGATAACCTGCCTAAATGACTACCGACCCGTAGCACTGACGTCTGTAGCCATGAAGTGCTTTGAAAGGCTGGTCATGGCTCACATCAACAGCATTATCCCAGAAACCCTAGACCCACTCCAATTTGCATACCGCCCCAACAGATCCACAGATGATGCAATCTCTATTGCACTCCACACTGCCCTTTCCCACCTGGACAAGAGGAACACCTACGTGAGAATGCTATTCATTGACTACAGCTCAGCATTCAACACCATAGTGCCCTCAAAGCTCATCACTAAGCTAAGGATCCTGGGACTAAACACCTCCCTCTGCAACTGGATCCTGGACTTCCTGACGGGCCGTCCCCAGGTGGTAAGGGTAGGTAACAACATCTGCCACACTGATCCTCAATACGGGGGCCCCTCAGGGGTGCGTGCTCAGTCCCCTCCTGTACTCCCTGTTCACCCATGACTGCATGGCCAGGCACAACTCCAACACCATCATTAAGTTTGCCGACGACACAACAGTGGTAGGCCTGATCACCGACAACGATGAGACAGCCTATAGGGAGGAGGTCAGAGACCTGGCCGTGTGGTGCCAGGATAACAACATCTCCCTCAACGTGACCAAGACAAAGGAGATGATTGTGGACTACAGGGAAAAAAAGAGGATTTAGCACGCCCCCATTCTCATCGACGGGGCTGTAGTGGAACAGGTTGAGAGCTTCAAGTTCCTTGGTGTCCACATCACCAACGAACTATCATGGTCCAAACACACCAAGACAGTCGTGAAGAGGGCATGACAAAGCCTATTCCCCCTCAGGAGACTGAAAAGATTTGGCATGGGTCCTCAGATCCTCAAAAAATTCTACAGCTGCACCATCGAGAGCATCCTGACTGGTTGCATCACCGCCTGGTATGGCAACTGCTTGGCCTCCGACCGCAAGGCACTACAGAGGGTAGTGCGTACGGCCCAGTACATCACTGGGGCCAAGCTTCCTGCCATCCAGGACCTCTATACCAGGCGGTGTCAGAGGAAGGCCCTCAAAATTGTCGAAGACTCCAGCCACCCTAGTCATAGACTGTTCTCTCTGCTACCGCACGGCAAGCGGTACCGGAGTGCCAAGTCTAGGTCCAAAAGTCTTCTCAACAGCTTCTACCCCCAAGCCATAAGACTCCTGAACAGCTAATCATGGCTACCCGGACTATTTGCACTGCCCCCCCACCCCATCCTTTTACGCTGCTGCTTCTCTGTTAATTATTTATGCAAAGTCACTTTAACTCTACCCACATGTACATATTACTTCAACTACCTCAACTAGCCGGTGCCCCCGCACATTGACTCTGCACCGGTACCCCCCTGTATATATAGCCTCCCTACTGTTATTTTATTTTACTTCTGCTCTTTTTTTCTCAACACTTTTTTTGTTGTTGTTTTATTTTTACTTTTTTGTTAAAAATAAATGCACTGTTGGTTAAGGGCTGTAAGTAAGCGTTTCACTGTAATGTATGCACTTGTTGTATTCGGCGCATGTGGCCAATAAAATTTGATTTGATTTGTAGGCCTACATTGAACACCACACATTGTCTGCTACTGTAGGCTAAATGATAGAACAGCTATTTCCATGTTAAAATGTTATGGGATGCATTTTCTCCATTGTTTTTGATGGTAAGCCACTCTGGTAGGCTACATTATGATCAAATAGCCACAGTAGCCTACTTGGCCAATGATAAACTGTAACTTAAAGCGGGTACAGTGTTCCCAGTAAACGCGCTGGAAGTTTCACAAAGTTCAAGTTTGCGCTCAGCAGACCTGAAATTTGCTCAGTGGCTAATGTTTTTTGAGGGAACATTGCTTATGGGTAATGTGAACGAGGCTTTAGTGTTGATATGTTAAATACCTATCCAGGCATTGTAAGATCTGGCTTGCGTCAGCAACGCCTGGGCAGAGGAACAAGCCCATATTCTTCTCAGCATCAAGTTGCATATAATATGCATTTTGATAAGCAGTCAATGCACAACATTTCTTAATGCAATCGCAGTGAAAAACACTATTGAAAGCAGCTTTGATGGCCTTTATTATTTGTTAAAAAGAGGGGGATCCCAGCTTTCCATGGCTACTACATTTATTTCTCAACTCCTAATAATGAGTGATCTGCGCTGTTTAAAAGGGATGGTTCAACAGAATAACAAAATGACATTGGCTTCCTTACCCTGTAAGCAGTTTATGGCCAAGTTATGACAGCAATCCATGCTTTGGTTAAGTTTCCATGGCACTGTTTCCAAATGCTAATGCTTCTTTAGCATTTGTGGCACAAATCCCATGCAAGTTATGGTACCTATATTAGCATTTTTGTGCATTATATCCAAATCATCTAGTGACTTTGTTGAGCTACACAATCAATTTAAAATACTTTAGAAACATTTGATGTGAGCTTTAGGAAGTGAGCTTTAGGAAATGAAAGAACTCTACGAAATGAGAAATGATTGGAAATGACTACTTTTTCAGTCCCCTCATTGTGCACTATACTTCTATAAAGGCCATGAATTTCTGTCACTTGTGATTTTGTATTTTGGCTTACTCAGCATCTGAAATATCTGACTCAAGCATGATTGTAGAATTGAGCTGACCTGAATGACAGTGTCTGTATTAGCTCCATTGTCACTGTCCTTCATTCTGGCCCCTTTCCATCCCATTTAAAGTCTCACTGTCTGAATGATAGTGATTATGTAGACACTACTAGACAGTCACCCTCATGGAAAATGAACTGTTTTGTGCAGCGTAGTCATCCTGCATATCTGGATGCCATGTTCGGGGACATCTCTGTGAGGTCATCTGTGTCTTGTCTCTGTCCAGGACAGAGTGCTGACTGTTCACACACTCAGGACAGTTTGTCTCTCTCTAGAATGACCAGTCAACAGAGGATCTGCACATAATAGGAAGTCAAGATCTATCTTATCTACAAGGGAAGGTATGTACATTAGTGCTTAAAAAGATTGTAATGATTTTATATGGACATTTGTCTAACCAGATTTATTTCTGTAATCTTTGCATTGTTATCCCTCCCTGGGAAATTGGATTCTATGCATTCAGGTACCTTTTGTTCTGAAAATATTTTGCGTGAATAACATTTTGATATTTAGTCATACCTAGCCACAAGGGGGAGCTCTCAGCTCTGCTGTTGAGTATTTGTATTTGTATTTATTAAGGATCCCCATTACATTTCATAACACTTTTCACATATCTGTTACATTAGGGGAAACGTAATCCATATTGAGTAAGGTCATATAAAATATGGTTGTTTGAGGCTGTTTCGTGCACATCTTAGGCATGTGGCAAAGCAGGTTAGTTGTGCTCAAGGTTTCCATGTTCTCTGTCTCCATTACATGTCCTTACTCCCTGTTCATAGTGTTGCATAACATTGTTCAGGTGTAGGATGTAGGCCCAACCATAGATACACTCCACCAGCCACACAAAGAGCCTCATACACAGCCAAGGGGGAAACGCTGTTATTTGAACCCCTGCACCAGAGCGACTAACTTTATTCAAGGCATTTGCAATACTGTACCATGAGATGATGCAGGCACTTACCTCAGAGACACACAGACATGTCATTAAACTCCCTCGTGATGCACGATTGTCCCTAACAATGAGCCAAAGTTACTTCCAGATGTCTTAGACAGTACAGAGTTAATCTACATGTAGCCTTATTATACAGGAGGCCTATTAATATGCCATCTTCCCTACTGCTTATTAATACATCTGACATTTTTATAGGAATCAACATAGTTAATTTCTTCACTTATTCTCATTCACTATTTTGATAATCAGGTCTTAAGTGATGCAATAACAGCCGGACGGCAAGGGATTGATAGATTGCATAGAAAACTGGCCTTGCATTCAGGCAATAATTGCTTAAAATCTATAGCGTAGAATCCCGTATTATCGACATATTCAACAGCGTTTAAGAAATATATTACCTTCAACAGTGTTATCTTGTGATCAAGCCTTCAATGTTTTGTGATTATTGGTGTCGTAAAAATGTTAGCTAACGGTTTAGCAATTAGCAAGTTTGACATTATTTGAAAATATTACTGTTATCTGCTTTTGATAAGCGGTTAAGCAAAAAAATACGTCCCGTATTATCTGTATACGGCCCCCAGTTATTGGGCACCTTACTATTTTGTTCAATTACAAGATATATCCGTTTAATTTTGTTGAAAAAAGAGACACCAACCACGTACCCGAAGTGTTTACTAGATAGTTGACTAGTTGGCTAGTCTTCCGGTAAAAAATAATGACTTGCCTGTCAACTTTTCATTGCGTAGCCCGGTGCGCCCTCTTGTGGACTCTTAAAAAATGGTTCTTCACCAACATATTCAGTGTTGTAACCAAATGAAATATGAGTATTAATAATTTACATCAAATACACTTTAATTTCAGTTATGTGCATTAACATAAAACACTGGAGTTTGTGTTGCAGAGGTGCACTTGGAAAGTAAAGGAAGAAATACACAAGATGGGTTCAATAAATATATATATTATATTTTAGACATTTATTTTTTTGAACAAATAAATAATTTCATATGAACACAAACAAAGCAAACTATTAAATCTCGACCTCCATCCCTATATTGTCACAAAAATCACAATAAAAATCCAGCTCCACCGCTACCTCTTGATCCCACTGCACACACCTGCAGTGGAACCAGTGCTGGCAAAAGTCACAGCACACCCATGGCACCTCGGATCTACACTCCTGAGAGGAGCTTGCAGGCGGATCACGCTCCCCGCAGCGAGCACAGCAGGTGGTGTCTTCTTTTATAAAAAATTAAATAATAATACAAATTGATTAATATGGTTTTGCAAAATGTAGAAGTTCTTCAACAACAATAGTAATTGATACAACTGAGAGAGCGAGAAAAACAGATTATGAAGTACCTGAGAGTGGTGCCATGGGTGGTGTGACAGATGTGACCGGTGTAGCTTTTCTCTTCCTTTTCTGTGCTGCAGTTTGAGAAAAAGTGGTGTTAGACAGAGCATGTTGCATGAAAACCCTTTTCAACTTTTTTACATCAATACCTCTGGAGGAAGCTGCAGGGGTTTTGGAGGAGGTGGAGATGATTTGAGGGCTGGTGCTATGTACTGTAGATATATAAAGATATATATATATATTTTTTACATTGCTGTTTTATAAAACAGATAACAAACAGTCATTTGTTCGTAATTTAACATGTGTTTACCTGTGGAGGTGGTGGTATTCAAATTGCAGGGGGCAGGGACACCAGACGAGGCTGCTATGGTGGTGTGACCAGGGGAGACGGAGGAGGCAGTTGGTCCAGAGGAGGCCGTGTTGGTGGTGACAGACATTGGGGGTGGTGTGCATTGGGGTGGTGGTGGACAAAACCGCCGACGATGGCTTGGAGGAGCTGGTGTTTGTAATGGTGGGGTTGAGGGGCCGACGATGGTGTGGCCGGGAGAGTAGGCATGTGGCCTTCTTCTGCAGCTGGGGACTCCGGCCGCTCCTACAGGTGTTGCACACTGGGAGGCACTGGCAGTGGTGATGCAGCTGTCAGGAGTGGTTCCAGCAGGGGGTCCAGCAGAGGCGATGGCGTCGATGGTCTCATCCATGGCAGCCCTCTCCTGTGCCCTCTGTGTTCTGAGGGCTGCCCGACGCTCTTTCTCCTCTGCCCCGGCCCTCTCCTTCTCACCCCTCTCCTGCCACTGGCGCGTGTATTCCTCCCCGGTGAGGCATGTGGCGACCACAGGGAGTCTTCTGTATCGGTCCAGCCGATACTTCAGGACAGTAAGGATGTGCCCCAGGTCCTTCGCTATCAGCCCCCCTCTATTAGGGGGTGCTCTTCTAGAGCTAGGGATAGGACTGGAGCAGCGGCTGGGACTGGGGCAGGGGCTGAGGGTCCTCCTGTGGTCGCTGGGGAGGAGGTGCTGATGGATGGCACAGTGCTGCTGGTTCCAGTAGAGGCGGTGTTGGGACCCGGTAGGGTCCGAGACGGCATTAAACGGGACCCTTCAATGGCTGAAGGGTCAAAAGGGAAGAGGCCACACTTCTTAAACCCTTCCACCACATAGCGCATGTCCTTGCATCGCTGGTACGGGTAGCGGAATACTCTGGCAAATTCTGATTTGTTTACCATGTACATTTACATTACATTTTAGTCATTTAGCAGACGCTCTTATCCAGAGCGACTTACAGTTAGTGAATACATATATCAATTTTTTTATACTGGCCCCCCGTGGGAATCGAACCCACAACCCTGGCGTTGCAAACGCCATGCTCTATAAACCGAGCTACATCCCTGCCGGCCATTCCCTCCCCTACCCTGGACGACGCTGGGCCAATTGTGCGCCGCCCATGAGTCTCCCGGTCGCGGCCGGCTGCGACAGAGCCTGGATTCGAACCAGGATCTCTAGTGGCACAGTTAGCACTGCGATGCAGTGCCTTAGACCACTGCGCCACTCAGGAGTATACTCATGTATATGTAGGAGTGGTCAAAATGGCTAAGGTGGTGTGACCAGTCTGGTCGCTACGAAACCCAGACTCATCGCAGTTATAGATTTGTCTGGGTTTCTCCCTCAACCCACTCTCCTCCAAGTGCTTCTCATAAGAAGTGAAGAAGGTGTCCATCGTCGGACGTGTGGCACACTCAGCTCTCCCCCTGTCCAGGGTGTCCGGCCTCCTCATGCTTAGGTTCTTGTGCCTCCTCCTGAACATTTCCCACCACCTCTTCCCCAGTGGTGGGATTGTTTCCCCTGGGTGCCGAAACCTACAATAGAATAGAATATATAATTGTCCATCCAGGATGAAAATGTTTGTTTTGGCATCACCATACACATCCACATTTACATCACACACATTGATAACAGTCAGTCCAGCATTCTACATACATAAACACATAGAACACCAAATACCTGCGTATTTTGTCTGCGTATTTCATCAGCCTCTGTCTGGTGAAGGGGGAACCCATGGCTGGCGCAGTAGATACAGTACTGCACCAGAGACTTTTCATCCTCTGGTGCAAGCAATGTGGGTGGTCCACTGCGACAACCATGGGTCACCCGGCCGCTCAGCCTGTCCGCCAGGGTCTGCCGAGGTACACCATGCACCTTGGTAGATAAGAAAAGAAAACTGTTACTAGCAGATAAAATTCACATACACATGGTAATCTCCTAAAAACAAAAGATGCCTAACCTTGGCAGCCTGGCGGATAGCCATCCCTGCCCCGCAGTCCTCCATGGCATGGAACATGTCCACCTCACTCCACTGCTTCCTCTTGACTTTCTCCATGCTGCAGTGGTAAATACATGTAGCTAAATAACTTGGCATACTATACACATTTTAGAAAGATAACTCAATCTGAATATGTATAAACATTTACATTTCAAAGCTAAGGCATTGAAAGGTGATGAAAGTTTTCACAATAACTGAAAGTGTACCCACGTTTTTTGTTTGATGTTATCTGTAATGAAAATTAGTGTCCCAATTAGTGTAATATTGATGCATACATTGTACCATTTAACTAAATACTGCCTCTATGTAGCTGTTGTAAGATGAAATATAGCCAACAGTGATAGGTGTCGAAAAGTTCATGGTTCAAAGTTCCAAATACATTTTTGCAGATTGTGCAAAACGCCTCCGTCAGAGGACTCCAATTTTGATACGGTAAAGCTTGACAACATGCAGCTGTTTTCGTGATATGTATTATCTAACACTTACAATTTCTTTCCTTTTTGCTTACTTAGCAGTTCTATCAACATTTAGCAACTAAGATAGCAACATTAGAAAATCCGTTAGCTATATTTCAGAGGTAAAAAGTTGGATATTAAATTAGGTGTGGTCTGTCGCGCAGTCGAATTTTACAATATGCAGCGTGTTCCACAAAATGTGTACATATAACTTTTTTGAAAACTCTCAAAACCTAACTTAACTTACATAAATTGCACTGAAAATCGGTGGTCAGCTAGCTAAAAGGGTGTCGTTAGTCACAAAACTTACCGTTATTTTTCAGTCCATTTAAATGTTGAGCTCGAGGTGATTCAATCCTCCAACCGCTAGAAAGTGTCCGAGGTCAGGGGGTGTCTGATGTTTGGGGAAAATTAGCTAGTGTTCTCCCTACCCTCCAACCTCCTGGAGCACATAGGTGTTCTTTTGTATTGAAAACAAATGGAGAAAAAGTGGTATTTTCCCTTTGAGATGTTTCAGACTGAAGTCAACTATGCATAACACTACATCACATGATGGCTGTTTAGCCCCACTCTAGAGGGAAAACGGCATCTGAGATCCAATCAACATTCTAGATGGGCTGTGTGACATAAACACACACACAAACACAAAATTGCACTCATTTTGCCACACTACATGCTGTACTTCTATATCATAGGTCTTGTTGTTAATCTCAGATCTCAAGGAACAATTTCAAAGCAAGGCAAAACATTGTCATTGATATCTGTATAAATCTATATGGATTCATTTATTTTACAGAACTGTATAACATACTGTACATGTTATCAGTTGATTTGCAATTGCAATACATTTTCCTCTGATAGCAGTCCACATTCACGGCCCTCACTCTCTCTATTCCTCTTCGTCCCCCCACCCCTAGGCTATAGTTGACACAAGAAAGACCATGATGGCCTTTCTGAAGCATGTGCAGGCCTTTGAACCCAAGATGGTCAAGGTCGCCGGGTGAGTCAGCCTGTCAAAGTTTTCCGTGTTCACGGGTTGGAAATGATGAGCCTGTGACAGCAGCAGGAACAAGACGTCACTCTTCCCTAGTTACAGCAGGGTCTGGAGATATGCATTCCTTCTGTCACCATACTTCTATTTACATTTCTCTCAGGTTGTAAATAAGGTTTGTGATTGTGTTTCATTGCTTGAGTATTCATTGCTTGTTAGTATTGCATTTTTTGCATGAATCAATCCATGTGTATTCAACACTATTGTTTAGATTTAGAATGGTATAGGTTCTGTACTGTATGTGCCCCTTTGACGCTTCCGTAACCAGTGTTGTTCCTATCTGAATGATAATAGCTACACTATCGTCATCTTCACTATAATGTAGTCATACACTGTTTATGGAGTATCACTTTAAATGGTTGTCATTTGAGATCAAGTCCAATCTCTTCCGCATGATTTATTGCAAAGATTAGCTGAATTAATGGTTGTAATGTCATGTCTGTTTCCTGGTGAAAAGGGTCTCTAATGTGGTTGGAAGCCTTCCAGACTGTAAGTGCATCTCTATTAAATGTCATCTAGGATTTCACTCATCCTTCAGTCATCCTTCAGAACAAGATTTATACTGTATATCTCAAGTTACTCATATAATCTCAGTCTAAAGCCAAGGTGGTTTTGAAAACTGAATTAAGTTGTATTGTAAATGTATGTTTAACGTTTAATACATTACAAAGTGCTTTGTTTGAGGTTGGTATTTGATCCTGAGACATTTCAATTAGATGTTCTACTATACATACATGATATAACCCCTGGCATTGACTCAGGTTTGAATGTATGGTTTATTCAGACCATGTCTACATATTTAACATATATCATTCTATGTGTCTGTATTTACCTTAACAGATGTGGGGTTTGAAATTCCTAACCGTTTTTTCGTGGGTCATGCCTTGGACTACAAGTTTTTCTGTGACCTGAAAGTAAGGCTTAAGCGTACTTTCACTCCTGAACGACACATTACCTTTTAGTAAAGAGCTGTTTGAAAGAGATGAAAGAACCAGGAGCTAAGAATAAACATAGTCAGTCAAAGAGACACGTCTCTCTCTGAAACCTAAACGCACCCAACAGGTATCCCCAGGAAGAGTTTGCATCTAGGCAAATCCACAGAGTGCATGCCTTTTAAATTTAAATGTTACCTTTACTTAAACAGGGAGTCACCATAGAGACCAGGGTCTCTTTCGCAAGGGAGCCCTGCAAATACAAATCATAGACAAAATCAGATTGTACAAAAACAAACTAAAATACAGCACAGCAAACAATCAAGAAAAACAGCCACATTCCACAGCAATCCCGATCAATGCCAGAGTATACAAAATAATATATACAGTGGGGAGAACAAGTATTTGATACACTGCCGATTTTGCAGGTTTTCCTACTTACAAAATATGTAGAGGTCTGTAATGTTTATCATAGGTACACTTCAACTGTGAGAGACGGAATCTAAAACAAAAATCCAGAAAATCACATTGAATGATTTTTAAGTAATTAATTTGCATTTTATTGCATGACATAAGTATTTGATACATCAGAAAAGCAGAACTTAATATTTGGTACAGAAACCTTTGTTTGCAATTACAGAGATCATACGTTTCCTGTAGGTCTTGACTAGGTTTGCACACACTGCAGCAGGGATTTTGGCCCACTCCTCCATACAGAACTTCTCCGGATCCTTCAGGTTTCGGGGCTGTCACTGGGCAATACGGACTTTCAGCTCCCTCCAAAGATTTTCTATTGGGTTCAGGTCTGGAGACTGGCTAGGCCACTCCAGGACCTTGAGATGCTTCTTACGGAGCCACTCCTTAGTTGCCTTGGCTGTGTGTTTCGGGTTGTTGTCATGCTGGAAGACCCAGCCACAACCCATCTTCAATGCTCTTACTGAGGGAAGGAGGTTGTTGGCCAAGATCTAGCGATACATGGCCCCATCCATCCTCCCCTCAATACGGTGCAGTCGTCCTGTCCCCTTTGCAGAAAAGCATCCCCAAAGAATGATGTTTCCACCTTCATGCTTCACGGTTGGGATGGTGTTCTTGGGGTTGTACTCATCCTTCTTCTTCCTCCAAACACGGCGAGTGGAATTTAGACCAAAAAGCTATGTTTTTGTCTCATCAGACCACATGACCTTCTCCCATTCCTCCTCTGGATCATCCAGATGGTCATTGGCAAACTTCAGACGGGCCTGGACATGCGCTGGCTTGAGCAGGGGGACCTTGCGTGCGCTGCAGGATTTTAATCCATGACGGCGTAGTGTGTTATTAATGGTTTTCTTTGAGACTGTGGTCCCAGATCTCTTCAGGTCATTGACCAGGTCCTGCCGTGTAGTTCTGGGCTGATCCCACACCTTCCTCATGATCATTGATGCCCCACGAGGTGAGATCTTGCATGGTGCCCCAGACCGAGGGTGATTGACCGTCATCTTGAACTTCTTCCATTTTCTAATAATTACGCCAACAGTTGTTGCCTTCTCACCAAGCTGCTTGCCTATTGTCCTGTAGCCCATCCCAGCCTTGTGCAGGTCTACCATTTTATCCCTGATGTCCTTACACAGCTCTCTGGTCTTGGCCATTGTGGAGAGGTTGGAGTCTGTTTGATTGAGTGTGTGGACAGGTGTCTTTTATACAGGTAACAAGTTCAAACAGGTGCAGTTAATACAGGTAATGAGTGAAGAACAGGAGGGCTTCTTAAAGAAAAACTAACAGGTCTGTGAGAGCCGGAATTCTTACTGGTTGGTAGGTGATCAAATACTTATGTCATGCAATAAAATGCAAATTAATTACTTAAAAATCATACAATGTGATTTTCTGGATTTTTGTTTTAGATTCCGTCTATCACAGTTGATGTGTACCTATGATAAAAATTACAGACCTCTACATGCTTTGTAAGTAGGAAAACCTGCAAAATCGGCAGTGTATCAAATACTTGTTCTCCCCACTGTATATATATATATATATTGTGTGTGTGTGGACGTGTGCGTGTGCTTGTTGGTGTGCATGGGCCTCTGGGAATGAGTGCGTTCAGGCGCATGTATATGTGCACCGTATGTTTTGGATTATCTGTATGTTTTCCTGAACTCTTGCACCGTGCCTCATGCCAACACTCCTATGTTAAAATGAGTTACGGCTTTCTTATTTTATAACATTTACTGACCTTATCTCTATTATGAAGACCTGTCTCAAGGAGATACTCAGATTCGTCCTTAACACTGTCAGACATACTTTGATACAGGTAATTGTAGGCAGTGGAGTTATGACTCGTCACTTCAATTCATGTACAGTGAGGGAAAAAAGTATTTGATCCCCTGCTGATTTTGTGCGTTTGCCCACTGACAAAGACATGATCAGTCTATAATTTTAATGGTAGGTTTATTTGAACAGTGAGAGACAGAATAACAACAAAAAAATCCAGAAAAACGCATGTCAAAAATGTTATAAATTGATTTGCGTTTTAATGAGGGAAATAAGTATTTGACCCCCTCTCAATCAGAAAGATTTCTGGCTCCCAGGTGTCTTTTGTACAGGTAAGGAGCTGAGATTAGGAGCACACTCAACTCGCCGTGTTTGGAGGAGGAGGAATGCTGCCTATGACTCCAAGAACACCATCCCCACCGTCAAACATGGAGGTGGGAACATTATGCTTTGGGGGTGTTTTTCTGATTTACAATTTTAGCAAATGTATTAAAAATAGAAAACAAAAAGACCTTATTTACATAAGATGGAACATCTCTATTTCTTCACCTGATCATTTATCACACTACACTTGAACACCAAGAAGTCAACTCTGTTCACCACCGATTATTTTGACCCCACGCTGATAGAAAACCTGCTCCAGAGCGCTCAGGACCTCAGACTTGGGCGAAAGTTCACCTTCCTACAGGACAACGATCCTAACGACACAGCCAAGACAACGCAGAAGTGGCACAAACCTGACAGAGCTTGAGAGGATCTGCAGAGAAGAATGAGAGAAGCTCCCCAAATACAGGTGTGCCAAGCTTGTAGCGTCATACCCAAGACGACTCGAGGCTGTAATCGCTGCCAAAGATGCTTCTACAAAGTACTGAGTAACGTGATATCAGTTTATTTGATTAATTTGCAAAAATGTCTAAAAACCTATTTTTGCTTTGTCGTTATGGGGTAGTGTGTGTAGATTGAGAAAAAACTATTTAATCAATTTTAGAGTAAGGCTGTAACGTAACAAAATGTGGAAAAAGTGAAGGGGTCTGAATACTTTCCGAATGCACTGTATCCCTTTCATACACAGACCAGACCAAAATCACACTAATTTACCACGCCTGTATTGTTATACCAGCCTTTTCATATATCTGAAAGGGGAAGGGGTTAAAAACATGGAAAAATAAAAGCCACCTAAAGACGTAGTCATGATTCAAAATTGCATTTTCACAGACACTGTAAACAAAAAACAGGGATCAGGTCTGTGTGAATGGTTCTGCTTTATTGCAAGTAAATTAATTAACACTTCCATTGTTTAACACCCCCCCTAATTTGCCCCCATGGTTTATCACCACCCCCCACCCCTCTAGATTTGCCAGTTACCCACTGATATGTAGAAAATGGTTATACCAGCAAATAAGTGGTACATTTTTGAAAGGGGGTCATAAACATTTTTATAGGTAACATACAACATTTTCTAATTGAAATGGGTAATAGTAAAACTACTTGTAATTTATCCCACTCTAAAGTAGGACTTGTGTTCTGGTATTATGAAAAAATAATAATGTATGCACTCACTAACTGTAAGTCGCTCTGGATAAGAGAGTCTGCTAAATGACTAAAATGTAAATGTATTATGAGGGTCACAAAAGGGGTTCCCGACGCAAAATGTTTTGGGAACCCCTGATTTAGCACTCTTATCCAGAGCAACTTAAGTCAGTGCATTCAACTAAGGTAGATAAAGAACCACATCACAGTCACAGCATGTAAAACTTTTCTTTAACCGTTACTGAGGAATGTTGTTGTAGTTAAACTGTTCTGTTGGTTGTGTCAGACAACTGAATAGGCTAAGTGACAAAAGGGGAGTGTTAATAAATATTCCACACTGCAATCTCCATTTTGCCATTTTAATAAGTAACAACTATTGAACTTGACATAAAGTAAAATTCTGTGCAGTTGAAATAAATGTTTTATTATGTTTCCTTAAAACGTCTGTAAAACATGAACTTTCAACGTCTTTAAACAGCTTGCTCAGCTTCCTCTGCCTCAGTCAGCCTCACCCTCAGCTGCTTGTGGAGGGGTAGAGAGTAGGATAGGCATGGCGGAGGTGGTGGAGGGGTAAATTGGGGTCAGACTGGGATATGGGGACATGGGCACCGTGGTGGTGGGTACAGCGGGGATACCGCGTTTGGACAGGGGACGGAGTGAGGGGTGCTGGGTGGACCCATAGACACCGTAGCTGCTGCCACCCCTCCTTGCATCCCCTGCAGTATCTCAATATCCTTGGCTTGGGTATTGTTAATCTCTGTGATAAGCTGAAACATAGACAAGAAATGTGAAACCAACACCATACTTCAGTGATTGAATTAAATCAACACCAGGCTAGACTAATTAAAAAAGAACACATTAAAATGTTACGTCTGTCGGAAGGCTGTGGGATAATGAGGTACAAATCTATATCTATTCATTTATTATACCCCATCTTTCTCCCCAAATTTGTGTTATTCAATTGCTAGTTACGATCTTGTCTCGTCGCTGCAACTCCCCAACGGGCTAGGGAGAGGAAAAGGTAGAGACATGGGTCCTCCGAAACAACATGATCCGCCAAGCAGCACTGCTTCTTAACACACTGCTCGCTTAACCAGGAAGCCAGCCGCACCAATGTGTCGGAGGAAACACCGTTCGACTGACGACCCAACTCAGCTTGCAGGCGCCCCACCCGCCACAAAGTTGCTAGAGCGCGATGAGCCAAGGAAAGCTCCCCGGCCAAACCCTCCCCTAACCCGCCCTATGGGGCTCCCAGTCACGGCTGGCTGTAATGAGGTACAATTCTACCGGTGCAGTTTACTGTATTATTATTTGGACGAGTCATGATTTCACGGGGATGCACCTACATCTGGCATCTTTTTGAATTTCGGAAGTAGAGGGGTTGATTTGGCCCATAGATGGCCGAATCCGACAGTATTTCAGAGTAGGGGGTGTGGACTTGTCTGCTATCAAAGAGGATCCGCCCAGGTTCCGCCACTCACACTAGGCCAAACATCTCAACCTGCCCCCAAAACCAAAGATAGCGTTCACACTAGATTTGATTCTGGGCTGCTGGGATTAACACCAGTTAAACATAGAGAGGCAGTACCTGCTGTTTGAGCCGTAGGAGGAACTGCACCTCTATGTAGGTGACCTGCAGGAGGCTTTGGGCCTGGATCAGGGAGTCGTCCAGAGCCTGCAGGGAGCTCCTCAGTATCTTCTTCAGAGACCCAGCTAGCAGATTGTCCACCTGGACGTGCTCTATAGAACAGGGGATTGAGTTAGTCAGGATACACTCACCACACCGTAAACTCATTTAATGTGGACAACACAATACTTGACCTCTTTTAGTGTCAATTTTAACGTGAAAATATTGGTAGGGCAAACTCAATCAAAAAAGCCAATATGCATCGAAACCACTATACAACACATTGAATGATAACCAATCCCACAAATGAATTTCGAGCCACACACAAACATAACATCGGGGTCATGATCAGTTCATAGGCTACCTCCCATATCTTTATCTCTTGTTGCACGGAAGACCACGGTAGTCAAGCATACTTTTATACAGTTACGTTTATTTTACTTCAGAATCATTTTCAGCATCGGTCTGAAATATTGATACATTGAGGATTGGCACACTGCCAAAACACTATTCTGAGGGTCTGCCTGCCTGTTACGAAGATGCCGCGGTAAAGAATAAAGCAACAAAGTTTATAAAGCTACTCCTCGCTTCATCCATTGCATAGTTGCAGTTTCATGAGTATTACAGTCTGACAAACATCAACAAGCCACATTGTATAGCTAGCTCAAAACAGTACTTCCATCCACCACTCGGGTTGAATCTTCTATTTCAGCTGACTTTAACTGATGGCCTTATTTTTATGTTTAGTGGCTGATGAGCACCGTGACATTCGATCTCTTCCTTTCCTTTATAACTAAGTCAGAAAAGTATATGCTAGGACATAATCAACATAATTCATTTAGACTTTTCAGCTAACTAGAAAACCTGGTAAACAATTATGAAGTTGACATCAGTCTAATCAAAGTTACCGGAGATAAGTTGATTTATCTGTGACCAATGACCTTGACCCTTCTTGTAACTCTATGGCAGCACCCAAAGGGGCTAAAGCTGCCTAGAACTACCAGTACGTGCTGCAGTCACACGCTGTCCCAACAAGTGATATGCAGTTCACGAAAGATTTGTTCTTTTTGAAAAACTATTTTTACTGATTTGAGTCATGATAAATTTTTCTGAGTTGACTAGCTAATCAACAAAAGTACATTGTTTAAAGGACACTTTTACACATGTCACAAATGACAGCTCCAATAAGCCCCCTATGGTGAACGAGATGCTTGTAGACAGGGTATCTGCAGGTTCTGTGAAGTTGAATTTAAAACGTAAGACCTTTTAATGCCACTTGAAATGCAATTTAATACCAACGCCACACACCTGCTAATATTCCCCTCCAGAAATGAATCCATGTTGGAAAAAAGTAGTATTTTTAGAGCTGGCTCTTTCAAAAGGCTATAGCCTACATGGCTCCTATTATCAAGCCGGTGTGCTGTTTTAGCAATAAGCCAGACAGATGTAGTAGCATAGTGGCAACTGGCTAGGCTATAGATGGCTGAAGCATGGGGTTGCCCATCTGCATTTGTTAGGCTACCCCAGTGGGCTAATCATTAGCTAGATCACCAACTAAGTTTTCAGAATTTTGGCTACGATATCAATTCCAGCTTAGTATAATGACACTCAATTCCACTGTGAAAAAAAATACCTTAAAGTGAAATATACAGCACTGTTACTGTTCAAAACATGTGGTGTACTCTCCATCTGGAGAGCTAGGCCAATGGGTGTGCACGCTTTTGATCAAGCACACCTGAGTCAGCTTAACAAGGTCCTGTTAAGCAGTTGATTTGTAGAATCTGGTGTGTTCGAGTGGGGCTGGAACAAAAGTCTACACAGCCAGTAGCCAAATAAAATAATTCCCTCATTCAGTTTATCGGGTATCAAATGACTATACTTCTTTGAAGCAAGGTAGCTAAGCGGGAGGGGAGGGCCCTAGACTGACTTTTTCCAGTGCCAAGACATGAAAGTAGTTAGCTATTTCATCTAAATATTTTCAGGGAATGCATGATGGATATTTTGATGTGCAACATGTCAGAATACAATCCAGAATAATCAGATCTCTTTTTGGCTCAGAATTTAAGACATTTTAAGGCCTTTAAATCAGATAAATGAATTTAAAGACTAAGGCCCCGCGGACACTCTGGTAGAAATCATGATTCTTTCAAGTTCAGTTCAACGTTCACCGGCAGGGGGTCCTGCATTCTCTGGGCATTACTGACTGAAATGACTCGAAAGATTTGTTCTTTTGATTGAATGAGTCGAAAAGATCAGAGTCAGTAAAAATATCCGAAGTTCCCATCACTAGTCCCATTTAATTCACTTATCCACATGAAACCTTGAGCATGCGGAAATCACGCACAACCAGAGAAAATCAACGAGGGCTGACCCCTGGCTAGCCCCACCGCAACAGAGCCTTGAGTGAGGCTGAAACAGCTGCATTAGGGTGCTGCCTTTACTGAAAACAAACATTCAAAACGGGGAAGCAACCACGTATGCTTTATTAGCTAAAGTGACTGGGTGTATTGATACACCAGCCAAAGTGTAATTAATAACTTCCCCATGCTCAATGGGATATTCAATGTCTGTGCCCTTCTTTGCGAGGCATTGGAAAACTTCCCTGGTCTTAGTGGTTGAATCTGTGTTTGAAATTCATTGCTCGACTGTGGGACCTCACAGATAATTCTATGTGTGGGTTACAGAGATGAGGTAGTCATTAAAAAATCATGTTAAGGGATAATCAACGAGGGGCTATGCGTTCTATGGAAAATAATCATTGACTTGGAAGGTGTGCTCCACAATGCGCTAGCAGAGTGTAACTAAGATTCCACAGAGTTGCTGTCACGGATTCTGCCGAGGCTGCTCCTCCTCCTTGCTCGGGCAGGCTTCGGCGTTCGTCGTTCCCGGAGTACTAGCTGCCACCGCTGGATGTTCACGATAGTTGTTTGGTCTGGTCTTGTGTGTGCACCTGTTTCGTATTGAGTATAGATTATGTCACCTATAAGTTTCCCTTTTGGTTTGTTTGCAGTTGTGTGTAATTGTCCGCCTGTCCGATTGGTGTCTCGTTAGATGTTTAGTGTTTTACGCGTGTGTGCGTAATCGTTCGCCTCCTTTGTTTCGAGGCCTTTTGTTTTGACTTTGTGCATTCTAAGTAAAGTCATTTTGGACTTAGCCTCCTTGTCCTGCGCTTGACTCCACCACTGCATCCACATCAGTTTACGTGACAGTTGCAATATTTTCCAGAGAATGCATAGAGCGCCGAGTTGATTATCCATTTCATACCATGGATATAATTTAAGACATTTGCAGCTAAAAATGCTTTCATTTGGCACTAGAAAAGTGTTCAACAGCCACTGAAGTAGCTAGCAAGTTCACTAGATATCTACAGTAGTTTCCTTGCTAACCAAACAAACAGACTTGCTAGTTTAGCTAACCAAATAATCAGTCCTTGCTTGCTATTATGAAAATCGAATTCAACAATGCCAATAAGGTTTTCAATTGGACTTGTTTTCAAAAGCAGCTCAAAAACATACAACATGTAAGAATGAACTACAGTCATTGAATTATATTGTGCTTTATAGGGAAATAATTAATGCTCTAGAATGACCTTCAAGCCAATAAGAAACGAGTCTTCAACAATGCCATGGTATAAACACTATTATACACTGGGTGGTTCGAGTCCTGAATGCTGATTGGTTGAAAGCGGTATACCACGGGTATGACAAAACATGTATTTTTACTGTTCTAATTATGTTGATAGCCAGTTTATAATAGCAATAAGGCACCTCGGGGGTTTGTGGTATATGGCCAATACCACACCCCCTTGTGCCTTATTGCACACAGAGTGAGTCCATGGAACTTATTATGCGACTTGTTAAGCAAATGTTTACTCCTGAACTACTTAGGCTTGGCATAACAAAGGCATTGAATACTTATTGACCCAAGACATTTCAACTTCTCATTTTTTATTAATTTGTAAAATAAAATACATCCACTTTGGCAAAATCGCAATAATCCATTTTCAATTCAGGCTGTAACAACAAAATGTGGAAAAGTCAAGGGGTGTGAATCCTTTCTGAAGGCACTGTACATGATAACAAAATAGATCAGTTGTATTACTAGCGAGGCACAGCTGAGCCTATATTTAAATAATTTGCTTTTTTATTTTACCGGACAAACGGTACCTGCATGCATCTGATGGTCAGTCTCAGCGGAGGGATAGTCTCCAAAACTAGCGGAGGTTGAGAGCAGCAGAAGGTCCGCCTCTCACAGTCCCTGCTCTCCCTCTTCCTCCGGTGAGACTGACCAGAGAGATGGGACAACGTCTTCCACCTGATGGCGAAACTCAAGAAGCACCGCATTGTTTCTGACTCATGCACAAATTCATGTTGTTCCCATGACCAGAGAAAGTGAAATATTCCTTGATTAAAATAGACATGATGAGCAAATGACAATAAAAACGCAGGCCTTTCGATACACTTGGCAACTCATTCATTGCAGCGCTGGTTGTAGAGCGAGTGGAAGTAGGGAGAACAATGTTTTATGGTTTGTAAAAAAGTGTTGAATAAAAACAGTGTTGACAGTGCTGAATAAAAACCTACAACATGAACTCAAAAACGGCTGCTCATTGCTGTATTCTTTGACAGTCTCTCTCTGGTCATGGTTCTAAAAGTTCTGAAATCTCACGTAGGCTAGTATCAACTCTGCTGTGGGTGGGGTCGTGGAAGCTGCAGGCACGGTGATTGAGCCATCCAATTGGTCAGTAGTAGGCTCACTTGATTTAGCTCTCCAGGTCCACCGGGTAGGCAGAGTTTGTAGACAAATCAATGGTTCAAAATGGGAAGACTTTTCCTACCTGGCGGGCAGGGCAGCTGAATCAAGTACACCTACCGCCAACAGCGCAAGATGAATATATTATTTATTTTAATAAACACGAACGCAAGGCTTTGGTCACGTTCCTCTGCTCAGACGTTGCATGCGTCAACCAATGGTTGTGTGCCGCATCATCGGCTGACAGATTGCTATAACATTATGATGTTAGCTGATATGTGAAATACCTATCTGGCATGCGTCAGCAACGCCTGGGCAGGTGCACCTAATTGTTGGATTTCTACAGACATTTTTGTAGATTGACTAGGAATGCCTTGAAGATCGACCAGTGGTGGAAGCCCATTTAGACTATTGAGATGCACCCACAGAGAGCAACAGGAAATAGCCCATGTTGACAGCACACTTACACCAGAGAAGTAACAATCTGCATTATCATACCGTAAGTCACCTAAAAAGTGGGATCTCCTCCTACAATTTGGCACAGATTTTCTTCATTTTAAGCAAAGAAATAAGCCTGTTGTCCTGTTACATGGCATGCATTATTCCGCTGTGTTTTGTATATTTTGCTGTCACAATGCATGTATGCATTTGTAGGCCAATTTGGAAACTATAGATAGAACTATGGGTAATGCAGTCAATCAGCTTCATTTCAATGCATCATAATGCTTTTGGTAAAAAGCTCAATGACCAAACCATAGAATTAGGAATTAGAATCTCTATGGACCAAACTGTATGGCTCTGAAAAACAGGTGTTGGAGGAAAAAGGTATCAACAACTGCATATCCCTGTAGCTGTTCTGTTTTCCCCAACTCTTAAACTAACAAATAAAGCAATGTTCCTAGTCAAATAAGCAGTAGGCCTAAAACCTAGGCAACACACGTGAGCAGGTAGATTAGTCAGCCCACACTGGAGAGGAGGAAATCTTAATTTTTATTACAATTCTTTCTAAGAGACAGCAAGTGCCATGAACCCACAGGACATATGGGAGTTTTTTTTAATGCTCTGGAGTTGAGAATATTAGCAGCATATCCAGAGACCAAAAAGTTGAACAGAAACACATTTCTCAGGGAGAATTGCACTGAATAAAATTATAAACCTTTAATGATTTACCGCTAGAATTGGCATATATTTCGGAAAGGAGGACGGCATAACTCGATGAGGCAACTTACCACTGTTTGACTTGACCTTTCGCTTTTTCCCACTCTGATCCACACTAGGAGCGTCAGGGAATTCACTATTCTGAGGCAAAGAAAAATCAAAAGAGAAGTCAAGTGGACAATAGGCATCAGCTCTTTCTTTAATATAAAGAGATCTAAAAGATGCAGCCCTAAAAGCAGGATCCCCATTGTCAAATAACCCCTCCCCTTACCGCTTTGCGCTTCTTCTTCCTCTTTGTATTCAACTCGCTCTGTTCACTGTCCGCTGCTCCGATCCCCACGTCCGAGCGTCCGACAGTCGAGGATAGTGGTGAATTTGGGATCTGTTTGGCTGCTTCTTCATACTGCTCCTCCTCTGGTTCTAGGCTGCTCCGATCCCCGCGTCCGAGCATCTGACAGTCACGGCTGGTGGTGAATTTGCGATTCGTTTGGCTGGGACCAGGCCCGTTGGCATCAGAAATAGCTCCCTCACCTTCCTTCGACAGTGGAGCGTTACGGTTTTCCACTGCCTTGTGGCATCTGGTTGATGGTTGTTGATCTCGAGCCTTCCTGTTTGACAAAGCCAATGAGTACGGTTACATGTCAGATTAATATAATAGTTCCATTTAAAACGCTTACATACTTTGCAAGAAGAATGATTTCCCTAATAATCCTGTTTACATGGACACATCTGAACTCAGGCTACCTGATGGGACTTAAATAAATGCAGAAAATCGGCTATCAAAATAAACGTTCTACCATAGCGACCACTTTATTTTTGCAAAGCCTATTTCATTCTGAGTTCGGACATATAAAGCTTGTATGTGAACACTATTTCTAACATGCATACTTTCAGTTTTTCCTAAATCACTTCACTTGCGCTACCAGTGCTGGCACATGTGCAGATTAAATACACAGCTGGAACGCCGATTAAGCCGTTTACATGTCCTAATAATCCCAAAGATTGCTCAGAAAACCAGGTGATGTAATCGGCGTATGCGAACTTCGATTTTGACCTCACTCCGATTAAGATAAGCAGAGTAAAGTGTTTACATGACTATTGCCCTACTCTGCCTGCTGCCATAATCAGTTTAATATTAAATTATCAGCGTGCATGTAAACGTACTCAATGTAGTGTATGTAGCTGCTTTTAATCATGGAAGCTGTATGCATAAGACTTTTCTCAACTGGCACAACAACAAACATTTTAAAGGTACTTTCAGGGCTCCTGTTGTCTAAAACGAAAAGGCAACATAAGCAAAAACTATTTGTTTGGACAACAGACATGTGAACAAATAATCACAAATAACCACATTGTCTCTTCCTGTAGCGACAAGAAACATGGAACTCACTTCTTCAGTTTGCGGTTCCTTTCCCTGACGAGAGAGAGCAGCTCCGCACCTAGGGTGTGTTCCACAGACATGGGTTTCAGTTTTGGGTTCTTCATCTTATCTTTGTGCGAATGAGTGGCAATGTGCTCGGCGTACTCCGTCAGACCCAAGGAGGACACATTGCACACTTTGCACCAGTGGCTACAGTCCCTGGGAAGGAGGAGAGGAGGTCAGTGCCACACACACACACACACTAACCTCTAGTCCTGATAATGCATATTTCATGCAAATTTGATATGCATGATCAGGTCTAGAGATGGAGCCTAGATGGTGTGTGATACAGGGTTGGGGTCAATTCGAAATGTAATTCAACCCATGAATTGAAATTCGAATTGGCCACACCCCACAGCAAGCAGAACTAGATTTGAATTTGAAATAAAGTTAGTAGAATTTAATTCAAACCTATTCAAAGAAATTCAACTGAGACATGAGTCTCATTGCTTTGACATTCGAGCCAGCAACCTTTCTGTTACTGGCCCAACGCTCCTACACCGGTACATGTACAGTGGGGAAAAAAAGTATTTAGTCAGCCACCAATTGTGCAAGTTCTCCCACTTAAAAAGATGAGAGAGGCCTGTCATTTTCATCATAGGTACACGTCAACTATGACAGACAAAATGAGACATTTTTTCTCCAGAAAATCACATTGTAGGATTTGTAATGAATTTATTTGCAAATTATGGTGGAAAATAAGTATTTGGTCAATAACAAAAGTTTCTCAATACTTTGTTATATACCCTTTGTTGGCAATGACACAGGTCAAACGTCTTCACAAGGTTCACACACTGTTGCTGGTATTTTGGCCCATTCCTCCATGCAGATCTCCTCTAGAGCAGTGATGTTTTGGGGCTGTCGCTGGGCAACACGCACTTTCAACTCCCTCCAAAGATTTTCTATGGGGTAGAGATCTGGAGACTGGCTAGGCCACTCCAGGACCTTGAAATGCTTCTTACGAAGCCACTCCTTCGTTGCCCGGGCGGTGTGTTTGGGATCATTGTCATGCTGAAAGACCCAGCCACGTTTCATCTTCAATGCCCTTGCTGATGGAAGGAGGTTTTCACTCAAAATCTCACGATACATGGCCCCATTCATTCTTTCCTTTACATGGATCAGTTGTCCTGGGCCCTTTGCAGATAAACAGCCCCAAAGCATGATGTTTCCACCCCCATGCTTCACTGTAGGTATGGTGTTCTTTGGATGCAACTCAGCATTCTTTGTCCTCCAAACACGACGAGTTGAGTTTTTACCAAAAAGTTTTATTTTGGTTTCATCTGACCATATGAGGCATTCTCCCAATCCTCTTCTGGATCATCCAAATGCACTCTAGCAAACTTCAGACGGGCCTGGACATGTACTGGCTTAAGCAGGGGGACACGTCTGGCACTGCAGGATTTGAGTCCCTGGCGGCGTAGTGTGTTACTGATGGTAGGCTTTGTTACTTTGTTCCCAGCTCTCTGCAGGTCATTCACTAGGTCCCCCCGTGTGGTTCTGGGATTTTTGCTCACCGTTCTTGTGATCATTTTGACCCCACGGGGTGAGATCTTGCGTGGAGCCCCAGATCGAGGGAGATTATCAGTGGTCTTGTATGTATTCCATTTTCTAATAATTGCTCCCACAGTTGATTTCTTCAAACCAAGCTGCTTACCTATTGCAGATTCAGTCTTCCCAGCCTGGTGCAGGTCTACAATTTTGTTTCTGGTGTCCTTTGACAGCTCTTTGGTCTTGGCCATAGTGGAGTTTGGAGTGTGACTGTTTGAGGTTGTGGACAGGTGTCTTTTATACTGATAACAAGTTCAAACAGGTGCCATTAATACAGGTAACGAGTGGAGGACAGAGGAGCCTCTTAAAGAAGAAGTTACAGGTCTGTGAGAGACAGAAACTTGCTTGTTTGTAGGTGACCAAATACTTATTTTCCACCATAATTTGCAAATAAATTCATAAAAAATCCTACAATGTGATTTTCTGGAATTTTTTTCTCATTTTGTCTGTCATAGTTGACGTGTACCTATGATGAAAATTACAGGCCTCTCTCATCTTTTTAAGTGGGAGAACATGCACAATTGGTGGCTGACTAAATACTTTTTTCCCCCACTGTATATGACTATTGCCAACTTATAAACTTCTTCATAATTATTAGTATTACAAATTACCCTCAACTCTGTAATAAATCACCTTCAATTCCTCATCCCATGCCTCTAGAATTTCCAGTGTGGGTGATCAATTCACACTAAATAGTCAGGACACAGGTCAGAGGTCATTCAAACCCTTCAAAGAAATGTTCCATTCTTATAGTATAAACTGATCATTAACAACAGTCAAAACATTTCATAAATGTTATGTATCCCAAGCGTACATTAAGTCCTCATGACATTTCTTCTTAAAATAAATAATGTGTTTACCCAAAATTTACTCAGAAAACAAAAACTTCATAAAATTAAGTGTGTGCCCCTTTAAGACTTATCATCTCTAACCTGTGAAAAAACCCTAAAATAAAAATATAAACCCTTTATAAACATCATACTAGGTGGGTTGTGTGTGGTTATTTGAAAAACCCAATTGGAAAACAACAAACAAAAATAGCCAGGCCTTATTTTAAATTGGTAGCTCCCTTTCACGGCCTAAGTATAAGACTGCTGAATTTTACTAACTGCTCCCCCTAGCCCACAGACTTGGGAAACATTCCAATGAGAGATAAGGAAATCCCCATTCTCCTGGAAGAGAAAGTATACATTTAGTTAACATTCAAGTATAATCAGCAATCCAAAAATTGTAATTACACACAAAACATGATGCAGATATACGCTGTCCTACCTCACATCAATAATCGTTTGTTTCAATCTAATTCCTCATAACTACTCCATAAGAAGATTACATAAAATCTCTCAAAAGATGAAAACCACTCAAGTTTCCCTGAGTTTACAATGAGTATTTTTTACTTGATTACCCTTTAGACTTCATCCTCTGTAATGCTCACAATGATTATTCAACCCCATAATCAGCTCCATTTGATCCCATATCAAATTATCCTAGTATTGGTACTTGATCAACAACATAGGAAATATCTGTTTCCCCTTATATTGTTCCTGTCACCCCTCTAAATGTCATATTGTCATGCCCTGATCTAGAGAACTCTTGTTGGTTGGGTCAGGGTGTGAGTTTGTTGAGATCTATGTTATTGTATTTCTATGTTGTAGATCTAGGTTGATATTTCTATGTTTGGCCGGGTGTGATTCCCAATCAGAGGCAGCTCTCGCTCGTTGTCTCTGATTGGGGATCATACTTAGGTAGTGAGTGCATACATTATTATTACATTTTTTCATACTGGCCCCCCATGGGAATCGAACCCACAACCCTGGCGTTGCAAACGCCATGCTCTACCAACTGAGCTACATCCCTGCCGGCCATTCCCTCCCATACCCTGGACGACGCTGGACCAATTGTGCACCGCCCCATGGGTCTCCCGGTCGCGGCCGGCTACGACAAAGCCTGGATTCGAACCAGGATCTCTAGTGGCACAGCTAGACCACTGCGCCACTCGGGAGACATGAAACATGGTATTGACTGCACCTTGGTCTGACCCGTCTCTCAACGATCGTGACACATATTTCATTCATTTGCAAATATAATCAATTACTCCGCGTAAGGAAACCATGATATTTTATCCCATGCATTTATTTAAAAGATTGTTTGAGACGTTGACTCCTACTTTTCCCTTAACATATACTGTAGGGGACTTCCATCAATCCTGGAAAGAAAAAAAACTCCCACTCAAAACACATCAGATAATACCATGTTTCATTATGTTCACTACACCTACTAATATAAACCTATAACCCCTTTTCAGTAATGTAATCTCCTCCAATTGTTGCATTGATGTCTTAAAACAAAAACGTATTGTTTAATAACTTCAGAACTTACAAAAAATTTAAATTAAAAATAAAAATTGTCAAAGAACATTCTATATTCAAATATCTATACATGTGCTCCACATTACCCTCTGCGTCCTGTACATCTCAATATAGCCCAACTAGCACTACTCTCTTTCACCCTCTTACTAAATCATAGCATTAGTAAATTCTATCCACAAACCACTACTACTTAATAACATATTTTCATTCACCTAACTAGAAAGCATTATTTTAATACCAGTCTACTCAAACAATCCAATTCAACATTTCTCATCTCCCAATTAACCTACTTTCCTTCTTCAAACAATCCAATTCAACATTTCTCATCTCCCAATTAACCTGCTTTCCTTCTTCAAACAATCCAATTCAACATTTCTCATCTCCCAATGAACCTACTTATCCTTCTAACACAGAAAACCCTCTACAATATCTATTATTCTCTATCGCTGACTTTCCATCTAACGGTACTCTAGCATAAGACAAATTATTTTTAAGTTATAGTCAAAACAAACAAAACATCTATTCACAGTGATGCAACTTTAAATACTATGTTATCCTATGCTGCCATGTGTTGGTAAGACAATCCCTTTCCTACAATCTTATCAATTCACCCAGTGATCTAGGTCAATAGCATCAATGTAACAGTTTTGCTTTCGTGCCTACAAAAAATATTTTACCTTTATTTAACTAGGCAAGTCAGTTAAGAACAAATTCTTATTTACAATGACAGCCTACACCGGCCAAACCCAGATGACGCTGGGCCAATTGTGCGCCGCACTATGGGACTCCCAATCACAGCCAGTTGTGATACAGCCTGGAATCGAACCAGGGGGTCTGTAGTGACGCCTCAAGCACTGAGATGCAGTGCCTTAGACCGCTGCGCCACTCGGGAGCCCATGGGCTTGAACCAGGGACACTCTGCACACATCGACAACAGTCACCCTCGAAGCGCCATTACCCGTCGCTCCACAAAAGCAACGACCCTTGCAAAGCAAGGCAAACAACTACTTCCAGGTCACAGAGCAAGTTACGTCACCACTCTAAACGCTACTAGTTCACACCACTAACTAGCTAGCCCTTCCACACCGGTAACATTTACCCCCCTTTGACTTTCTCCTTTCTCGCAGCAGCCAGTAATCCCACTACACCAAACTTAACCCATTATGTCCCTTACAGCCCTCTCACGTTCAGCGAGCCCCAGTTGCTAACCCCGAAAGATCAACACCTAGAAATTCTCCAGACAACAAATAAAAACCATTCTCAAAAAGCGTTCTGCATTTATCTCTATCGTAGGGTTGAAAAACTAATTTAACAACATTAACAATCAATTGCTGTAGTAGCTTCATGTTTGGTTCAGTTTATCTGTTACGATATTGTATCAGTAATATTTCTGTAGTGACCTCAGCTACAAGTTCCTATATTCCTCAGTTAATGTTATCCTTCATACTCTGCTCCCTTCCAACACAGCTTCATAATCCCTGTTGTATTTTTAATACTCTTTTTATTCTATTTGTCCCCTTGCTTCACTTTCCATTAAGATAAGACACTCGCTTCCCTGTGCTTCGTCACTATACCCTTATTTTCCCTTGTTATCAATTAAGATCATAGCCACAGCTCTTATGAAACCACCAATCCGCCATTATTAGGATACAGCAGATCTAGGTAACTGTCCTTTCTAAGTAGGTTACAAGTAACAAACCAAACACTTGCTGTAGTTGAGAAGCATATATTGAATTTATATCCATAGTATCAATATCCAAATTATGGATTGACATTACGGCACCATTCTCAATCGTTTAAGCTAGCAAACCATTAGGCAACGCAAAAAAAATTACTACCACGAAATCGTCTCGCTATTCCTGTTAAATAAGTGAGTCTTTCCATTTGAACCAAGCACACTACAAACCTTCCATTCTACATCACCAAACCAAATACTTTGTAGTATCTGTCTAAGCAACACATACCAACAGTTGAATTACAGTCAGCAACCCAGATTTTACTCTATGCCATTGAAATGACAAATAAATCCCATAAATAGCCCAATTACACTGGTTTATCATCTTACCATCTGATATAAAATGAAGTTCCTTCACTTCACCACCTTAGCTCCGCAATGATAATTAGTTTAATGGAAACCCTGAATGGGCTTTGTACTATGTTATAAGTTACGTCTATAACTTCCACTCCTTATGGGCAGGTCATTTCTTAAACCTTATCTCTGTCAAAGGATCTAACAATGGTACAAACTTAGAAAACCCATATTCATTATTTCCCACCCATGACGTACGTCTACGTTTGGGTGAGCAAGTTAATACATACATAGCACTCTAATTATGATTTTCTCACTTCTCTAGTAACCGATTACATACATAAACTTCATCCTATTTTTCACATCGTCACAAACTCCATATAGAACGGTTGAAACTTCTAGGTACTCACAACTTTTGTTCAACGATCCTCACTCAACACAAATCAACTTCTACAAACATACTCCCAGCGGACCAAAAAATAAAACAGACTGTAATTTCCAGGACACTGCCCTGCCTGTCCCAGAAAATATAGACTTTTCCACTACTCTCTAAAATAACCACACGCTCTCCATACCCCTCTTTGATATTATATGATAGGCATTGATGTACGGAACCACAATATAATGTTATATCAAAGCTTATTATCCAAATTTATATTAACCTGTCATGCATATTCATATAATTTAATCTCTCCATGCTGATAAATCACTAAGATATAGTTCCACATGGAAAAATCCTAATTTACTTAACATCCATTTGCACATAGTCTGATTTACATTACTTTACAAGAGACTTGTTCTAAATGTGGATTTGTCTGTAATAATTTCATCATTTCCTGTCTCTCTCTTCGAGGTAAATGAAGCTCTGATTTACTCTTTAATGGTGACTGTTTTGCCAGATACCGGTCTACTAAGCTGGCCATTCATTACTGCCATTAGTTCATGCAATATTAGTAATCAAATACTTGAATCAAATCCCCACCTTGATCTTTATTAAAATGTTGTTTGCCTATTTTGTCTTTGGTGCTATGATTCAACAGGCTCACTTGAATCTGCTCGCTCTCCTGGCCGTTTTGAGTAATTCACACAGGACTAATTTTCTCATAGGGCTTCTATAACACGGCTGAGGCCTTGAACCTATTCACATCCACCTCTCTACTCTGCTTCCCCGAGGACCCGAACCTACGAACAATGTCTATTCTTTCATCACATGACTTGAACCTATGAACAATGTCTATTATTTCATCACAGGACTTGAACCTATGAACAATGTGTATTCCTTAAGCTTTCTGAGGACTTGAACTTCACAACTTTTCACATTAGAATGTCGTCTTTCTACCAAGGACTTTAACCTTCAAACAAGGACTTGAACCTTCAACAAAATACTAATTTTCTTAAGCTTGCTGAGGACTTGAACCTCGCAACTTTATAATGACCTAAACCTCTATCTTTGTAATGTCGTACACATTAAAAGACCCTACGCCCAATCTTGTTAAACCCATTCTCCTTCTCCTCTGTTGTTTTTAGTCATTACTCTGAACAAACCCTTCTTAGAATCATAGCACCATGTTATTGTCTAATTTGATCATTCTCCTTACATCCCTTCTACACAACATCACTCATCGTCCCCCTTTAAAAATAATGAATTTTAAACGTTCGTTACAGCTCAGCTTTACCACAGATAAGCAGAATTTGACATAATCCAATAAATGAAAGTCTGCTTACCTGTTAGTTTGGCTGTAAACTGCATCCTGTTCGTTCAGACGCCAATCTGTTATGATGAGTTTCTATGGTATCAAGTAATTCAGGATGCAAGAATATACTTAAACAGTTATATGGAGAGTTAATACAAATATTTAATAGGTACGGTACTGGGTTCTGTCATGATTTAACTGGATTTGAACCCAAATGCAGACAACTACACCGAGCCAGAGAAGGTTTAAAAGGTTTATTTACAAAGTTCAATTTGTCCAGGTTTCCAATAATAGGGGAAGAGCAAGTCCAGGTTTACAGGGAGGGTAACAGATCCAGGTTCAGAGCAGGTGTGGTACCGTAATGTCCTAGTGTCCGTGGTGAGTCCAAAAGGGAGGTCCGGTAGTGGAAAGCAGGATGGTGGTGGCAGGAGTGAAGCGGAGGCAGGAGTCAGGCTCCAATAATCTGTGGCACAGGAGAAAAGTAACTAGAACAGGCCAAAAACACAAAGGGCGAAAACAAGCAGGTTGAGTCAACAGCGAAACTAACATGGTCGTCTTGACTATGATCTGACGATGAGTGGCAAGTTTGACCGGGTCTTAAAGGCTGAGGTGATTATGGTGAATGAGCTGCAGCTGGAACCCTGACTCCCGCACACCAGACTTCACTCCTGCAATCAAGGACAGACAGAGGGGAGGGGGGAGAGCAGAGAGAGAGCTACCTAGCAGCAGTAGGCCTAACAGTACCCCCCTCTACGGACGCCACCTGGCGGTCGACAGGGTTTATCGGGATGTAACCTATGAAATTCACGGACCAGAGCAGGATCCACAATGAAGCTCCTGGGCACCCAGGAACGTTCCTCAGGACCATAACCCTCCCAATCCACCAGGTACTGAAAACCACGACCCCGGCGGCGAACATCCAGAAGTCGCCGGACAGTGTAGACAGGACCCCCACCCACGATCCTGGGCGGAGGAGGGGGACGAGAGGGCGGGCACAGAGGGCTAACCGACACAGGCTTAATCTGGGGAAACATGAAAGGTGGAATGAACCCGTAGGGGAGGCAGGAAGCTGTAGCTTAACCGCGCAGGGGTTAACAATAGACAGTATCTTGAACGGTCCTATAAAACGCGGCGCCATCTTCTTAGACTCCACTTTCAATGGAAGATCACGTGACTTAAGCCATACCTCTTGACCAGGAGAGTAACCGGGAGCCTGGGACCGGTGACGGTTGGCTTGCCTCTGCATGTACGACGAAGCTCGGGACAGAGCTACCCTGGCCTTCCTCCAGACCTTGAAGCAGCGGCGCATGTGGGACTGCACCGAGGGTACCGCCAGTTCCCTCTCTTGAGAAGGGAACAGGGTAGGTTGATAACCCAGAGCACACAGAAAGGGAGACAAACCAGAGGAAGCGTTAGTCAAGGTGTTATGAGCATATTCCACCCAGGGGAGCATGGAGCTCCATGACCCAGGGTTAGACCCTGTGACACAGCGGAGAGCAGTCTCCATCTCCTGGTTCGCTCTCTCGGCTTGCCCTTTGGTCTGGGGGTGATATCCAGAGGACAGGCTGGATGTGATGCCCAAAGCTTTACAGAAAGCTTTCCATACCTGGGAGACAAACTGGGGACCCCTGTCAGAGACAATATCAGTGGGTAGACCATGAGAGCAGAACACATGTTCAACCAAAATATCAGCAGTCTCTCTGGCAGTGGGCAGTTTAGGTAGGGCCAAAAAATGAGCGAACTTAGAAAAACGATCAATCACAGTAAGAATGACAGTCTTTCCAGACGAGGGGGGAAGTCCAGTGACAAAATCCATAGCAATGTGCGACCAGGGCCGGCTGGGTATTGGCAGAGGTCATAGATGACCAGCGCTGGCCTGGGTGGAGTTCTTACTCGTGCACATACCGTACAAGCAGCAATGAAGGCTCGAGTGTCCGCCTCCATCCTGGGCCACCAGAACTTCCGTCGCACAAAGTCAAGGGTCCGCGTAACTCCAGGGTGACAGGTAAGGGGAGACGAGTGAGCCCACTGAAGTACCTGGGAGCGAGCAGACTCAGGGACAAACAACCGGTTAGGAGGACCCCTCCCAGGGTCAGCTTGATGATGTTGAGCCTGTCTAACAATCCCTTCGATGTCACATGTGATGGCCGCAATACTGCAGGTAGGAGGCAAGATGGGTTCAGGGTTACTACCAGTATCAACAGCCGAATGAACACGAGACAGGGCGTCAGGCTTGACGTTGCGTGACCCAGGACGGTAAGACAGAGAAAAATTGAATCTCCCAAAAAATAGTGCCCACCTGGCTTGACGGGGGGTTGAGCTGCTTCGCTGACTGGATGTATGCCAGATTTTTATGATCCGTCCAAACGATGAAGGGTTGTTCCGCCCTCCAACCAATGCCGCCACTCCTCGAGAGCCAGCTTAACGGCGAGCAGTTCACGATTGCCAACATCATAATTCCTCTCTGCCTGAGAAAGTTTCCGTGAAAGAAAAGCACAGGGATGCAGTTTGTTATCTTCAGGAGAACGTTGTGACAACACCGCACCTACCCCAGTGTCGGATGCATCCACCTCCACGACAAACTGGCGGTCGGGGTCCGGCTGCATCAGAATGGGAGCCGAGGTGAAGCGATGTTTCAGTTCTTCGAACGCTGATTCGGCCCCTTCATTCCAAGCGAACGGTAGTGAGATGGAGGTGAGAGTGGTCAGTGGCGCCGCAATGCGGCTGTAGTCCTTGATGAACCTCCTGTAGAAGTTCGCAAACCCCAGGAATCGTTGAAGTTGTTTGCGGGTGGAGGGGGCTGGCCAGTCCGTGACAGCAGAGATCTTAGCTGGGTCCATCCGGCAACTCCCCTGAGCTATGATGTAACCCAAAAAAGAGGTCTCAGACACATGCAATTCACATTTCTCCATCTTCACAAACAGTTTGTTCTCCAACAACCTTTGCAACACCTGGCGCACATGCAGTTCATGTTCCTGGGAGGACTCTGAGAAAATCAGGATATCATCCAGATAGACAAAAACAAACCGATTCAACATGTCCCGAAGGACATCATTGACTAGTGCCTGAAAAACAGCAGGGGCATTGGACAACCCAAAAGGCATAACCAGATACTCAAAATGTCCCAAGGGTGTGTTGAAGGCAGTCTTCCATTCATCACCTTCACGAATGCGCACCAGGTGATACGCATTTCGTAGATCCAGTTTGGTAAAGATAGTTGCACCATGAAGGAGGGGAAAAGCAGAATTAATTAAAGGCAGAGAATATTTGTTCTTAATGGTGATGTTGTTAAGTCCACGGAAATCAATACAGGGTCTGAGGGTCTTATCCTTCTTTCCAACAAAAAGAATCCCGCTCCTACAGGTGACGAGGAAGGACGAATAATACCTGCCGCCAAGGAGTCCCGAATGTAGTTCTCCATAGCCTCCGTCTCCGGGCGGGAGAGATTGTACAGGCGACTGCTGGGGAGAGGGGCTCCTGGCTGGAGGTCAATGGCGCAGTCGTAAGGCCGGTGAGGAGGAAGAGAAGTAGCTCTGTGTTTGCAGAAAACGGATGCCAGGTCATGATACACGTCAGGGACAGCAGAGAGATCCATGGACTCCAGTGGAGGTTGAGGCACAGTGCTGGCAGGGGTCTGAGCAGAACACAAACAATTCACATGACAAAATGTGCTTCATGAAACAATTCTACCTGTCACCCAATCAATGTGTGGATTGTGTCTTATGAGCCAGGGGATACCAAGGACCAGGGGGGTCTGTGGGCAGTCAATGATGTGAAACTGAATGTTCTCCTGATGATTACCCGACACTCTGAGACAAACAGGCACAGTCTGATGAGTAATACGGGTCAACAATTGTCCATTTAGACCCTTAGCCTGCAGCGGACGGTCCATAGGTACAGTCTCTAAATCCATTTGTTGAGCCAACTCTCGATCCAAAAGCTTTCATCGGCACCAGAGTCAACCAGCGCACTAACAGGGAAATCCTGGGACTGCCACTGGAGGGATGCCTGGAGCAGAATGCGGGAGAAGAGGAAGAATCCGCTGCTCGGCTCACCAAAACTTCTCCCATTAATGATGAGCCGGCCCTTTTCCCCGGACGAACTGGGCAGGAAGGAACGAAATGACCAGCTTCTCCACAATACAGGCAGACCCGAGCCTGAATATGACGTGCACGCTCCTCTGAGGACAACCGTGCACGACCCACCTTCATGGCTTCGGGTTCAGTGCTCCTAGTATCGACTCGGGAAGACTCGGCCTTCTCCGTAGGGAAGAGGCGGGGAGGAGTTGGTTGACGACAGACAGGTTGCTTGGAACTACCACTCCTCTCCCGGCGGCGCTCCCGAATCCGATTATCCAACCTGATGGTGATTGAAATAAGATTATCCAGCGTAGGCGATTCATCATATGACACCAATTCATCTTTCAAGGTCTCAGCCAAATCATTAATGAACACTCCTTGTAATGCCTCGTCATTCCAACCACTCACTGCCGCTAAAGTCCGAGACTCCACTGCCATCTCGCCACACTGCGAGACCCCTGCCGAAGAGAAAACAAACGTTTAGCAGCCTCCTTGCCCCGTACGGGGTGGTCGAAAACCTTCCTCATCTCAGTGGTGAAGGCAACGTAAGCGTTGCAAATGTCCGACTGACTCTCCCAGACCGCGGATCCCCAGGAACGAGCGGAACCGCTAGTAGAGTTGATAAGGTAGGCAATACGGGCTCTTTCTGAGGCGTAGGTGAGGGGCTGTTGTTCAAACACCTGAGTCAAAAAATCACCACAGGTTCCCATGTTCCCGTCATAGCGCTCTGGAGCAGGAACAAAAGGCTCTCTGATCTGGGCTGGAGGAGCCGGAAAAACAGGCGGAGCATGAGAAGGAGCAGTTTGTATGCCATGAACGAGTGGTGCATTATTAACTTGGGTCGTAAGGGCAGACACTTGATTGGTGAGTAATTGAACCTGATTAAGCAGCACCTGACTGTTCTCGGATATAGTCTTAAACAGGGTATCATGTTGGCCAAGTAAAATGCCCTGATTGGCTATGGCAGTCCGAATCTGAGTGCACTCTGGGGTGGTATCCGAGCTACTGTCTGCTGGGTTCATGTTGGTCAGATCATACTGTCATGATTTAACTGGATTTGAACCCAAATGCAGACAACTACACCGAGCCAGAGAAGGTTTAACAGGTTTATTTACAAAGTTCAATTTGTCCAGGTTTCCAATAATAGGGGAAGAGCAAGTCCAGGTTTACAGGGGAGGGTAACAGATCCAGGTTCAGAGCAGGTGTGGTACCGTAATGTCCTAGTGTCCGTGGTGAGTCCAAAAGGGAGGTCCGGTAGTGGAAAGCAGGATGGTGGTGGCAGGAGTGAAGCGGAGGCAGGAGTCAGGTTCCAATAATCTGTGGCACAGGAGAAAAGTAACTAGAACAGGCCAAAAACACAAAGGGCGAAAACAAGCAGGTTGAGTCAACAGCGAAACTAACATGGTCGTCTTGACTATGATCTGACGATGAGTGGCAAGTTTGACCGGGTCTTAAAGGCTGAGGTGATTATGGTGAATGAGCTGCAGCTGGAACCCTGACTCCCGCACACCAGACTTCACTCCTGCAATCAAGGACAGACAGAGGGGAGGGGGAGAGCAGAGAGAGCGCTACCTAGCAGCAGTAGGCCTAACAGGTTCATCTAAAAAAAGGCACGTGCTTTGCCTCTTGCCATTCAAACTACTAGACAAAGAAAACCTCTCAGTTTATATAAGTCATGTTACATGTTTCTTCAACACCATCTGTTAACCATCAGTGGGCACTCCCTTCTTTGATGTTATTACCTTGTACCCCAAGTCAGTATATTATGTCCATCAATCATTCTAAGATAAACCTCAGGTGACTCTTGGTGCCACACAGTCTGGAGGCCAAGGATTCCAGTATGTCGAGGGAGATTACTATCTACTAGATTTAACCTTGTTCCCACAACACCATGAAAAGACATCATAACAATACGTCATAATATTATGCAGGAGTTGTTGTCCCACAACTTCCACATATAAACCAATCAGCATCCAGGATCCAAACAACCCGCTTTTTTATAAATACTAACCCTTTAAAATGCAATATAATTCTAGAATGCTGCTGTAGATTACTGAGAATTTTCCAGATAAAGCAAATTTTCTCACACATTTCAAACAGACAGCTCAAAAACAAAGAACAAATGACAATTACAAGTTAACTTAGTTGTAAAGAGCAGACCCTTCTTTAATGACACCACATTCATGTCAATAGGAATAACACTAATTTTGTCTTCCATTGTGTAAAGACACTCACTATCAAAAAAGTATTAACACAACAAAAAAATGATAAAGTATTTACACTTGAGTACATGTGACTAAATTACTCACTCATAAATATTTACAAAATAATGCTAATCTGAAAGCTATTCCCCAAGTTTCACAGCATCAAACATTGACAACATCAAACATACAGTACCAGTCAAAAGTTTGGACACACCTACTCATTCAAGGGTTTTTCTTTATTTTTACTATTTTCTACATTGTAGAAATCACCACTATGAAATAACACATATGGAATCATGTAGTAACCAAAAAAGTGTTAAACAAATCAAAATATATTTTATATTTGAGATTCTTCAAAGTAGCCACCCTTTGCCTTGATGAGAGCTTTGCATTCTCTCAACCAGTCACCTGGAATGCTTTTCCAACAGTCTTGAAGGAGTTCCTACATATGGAGGTGTGTTTTTTTGGTCATTGTCCTGTTGAAAAACAAATGATAGTCCCATTAAGCAAAAACCAGAATGGATGGCGTATCACTGCAGAATGCTGTGGTAGCCATGCTGGTTAAGTGTGCCTTGAATTCTAAATAAATCACTGACAGTGTCACCAGCATAGCACCCCCACACCATCACACCTCCTCCTCCATGCTTCACAGTGGGAATCACACATGCAGAGGTCATCCGTTCACCTACTCTGGCTGTAACAAAGACACGGCGGATGGAAACAAAAATCTCAAATTTAGACTCATCAGACCAAAGGACAGATTTCCACCGGTCTAATGTCCATTGCTTTTGCTTCTTGGGCCAAGCAAGTCTCTTCTTATTATTGGTGTCCTTTAGTAGTGGGTTCTTTGCAGCAATTCGGCCATGAAGGCCTGATTTACGCAGTCTCCTCTGAACAGTTGATGTTGAGATGTTTCTGTTACTTGAACTCTGAGTTGCAATCTGAGCTGCAGTTAATTGCAGATTTCTGAGGCTGGTAACTCTAATGAACTTATCCTCTGCAGCAGAGGTAACTCTGGGTCTTCCTTTCCTGTGGCGGTCCTCATGAGAGCCAGTCTCATCATAGCGCTTGATGGGTTTTGCGACTGCACTTGAAGGAACTTTCAAAGTTCTTGAAATTTTCCGGATTGACTGACCTTCACGTCTTAAAGTAATGATGGACTGTCATTTCTCTTTGCTTATTTGAGCTGTTCTTGCCATAATATGGACTTGGTCTTTTACCAAATAGGGCTATCTTCTGTATACCACCCCTACCTTGTCACAACACAACTGATTGTCTCAAACGCATTAAGAAGGAAAGAAATTCCACAAATTAACTTTTAACAAGACACACCTGTTAATTGAAATGCATTCCAGGTGACTACCTCATGAAGCTGGTTGAGAGAATGCCAAGAGTGTGCAAAGCTGTCATCAATTTAAAGGGTGGCTACTTTGAAGAATCTAAAATCTAAAATATATGTTGATTTGTTTAACACTTGTTTTGGTTACTACATGATTCCATATGTGTCATTTCATAGTTTTGATGTCTTCACTATTATTCTACAATGTAGAAAATAGTAAAAATAAAGAAAAACCCTGGAATGAGTAGGTGTGTCCAAACGTTTTACCGGTACTGTATATTGACAAAAAATATATACAGTGAGGGAAAAAAGTATTTGATCCCCTGCTGATTTTGTACGTTTGCCCACTGACAAAGACATGATCAGTCTATAATTTTAATGGTAGGTTTATTTGAACAGTGAAAGACATAATAACAACAAAAAAATCCAGAAGAACGCATGTCAAAAATGTTATAAATTGATTTGCATTTTAATGAGGGAAATAAGTATTTGACCCCTCTGCAAAACATGACTTGGTACTTGGTGGCAAAACCCTTGTTGGCAATCACAGAGGTCAGACGTTTCTTGTAGTTGGCCACCAGGTTTGCACACATCTCAGGAGGGATTTTGTCCCACTCCTTTTTGCAGATCTTCTCCAAGTCATTAAGGTTTCGAGGCTGACGTTTGGCAACTCGAACCTTCAGCTCCCTCCACAGATTTTCTATGGAATTAAGGTCTGGAGACTGGCTAGGCCACTCCAGGACCTTAATGTGTTTCTTCTTGAGCCACTCCTTTGTTGCCTTGGCCGTGTGTTTTGGGTCATTGTCATGCTGGAATACCCATCCACGACCCATTTTCAATGCCCTGGCTGAGGGAAGGAGGTTCTCACCGAAGATTTGACGGTACATGGCCCCGTCCATCGTCCCTTTGATGCAGTGAAGTTGTCCTGTCCCCTTAGCAGAAAAACACCCCCAAAGCATAATGTTTCCACCTCCATGTTTGACGGTGGGGATGGTGTTCTTGGGGTCATAGGCAGCATTCCTCCTCCTCCAAACACGGAGAGTTGAGTTGATGCCAAAGAGCTCCAATTTGGTCTCATCTGACCACAACACTTTCACCCAGTTCTCCTCTGAATCATTCAGATGTTCATTGGCAAACTTCAGACGGGCATGTATATGTGCTTTCTTGAGCAGGGGGACCTTGCGGGCGCTGCAGGATTTCAGTCCTTCACGGCGTAGTGTGTTACCAATTTTTTTCTTGGTGACTATGGTCCCAGCTGCCTTGAGATCATTGACAAGATCCTCCCGTGTAGTTCTGGGCTGATTCCTCACCGTTCTCATGATCATTGCAACTCCACGAGGTGAGATCTTGCATGGAGCCCCAGGCCGAGGGAGATTGACAGTTATTTTGTGTTTCTTCCATTTGCCAATAATCGCACCAACTGTTGTCACCTTCTCACCAAGCTGCTTGGCGATGGTCTTGTAGCCCAATCCAGCCTTGTGTAGGTCTACAATCTTGTCCCTGACATCCTTGGAGAGCTCTTTGGTCTTGACCATGGTGGAGAGTTTGGAATCTGATTGATTGATTGCTTCTGTGGACAGGTGTCTTTTATACAGGTAAGAAACTGAGATTAGGAGCACTCCCTTTAAGAGTGTGCTCCTAATCTCAGCTTGTTACCTGTATAAAAGACACCTGGGCGGCCAGAAATCTTTCTGATTGAGACGGGGTCAAATACTTATTTCCCTCATTAAAATGCAAATCAATTTATAACATTTTTGACATGCGTTTTTCTGGATTTTTTCGTTGTTATTCTGTCTCTCACTGTGCAAATAAACCTACCATTAAAATTATAGACTGATCATTTCTTTGTCAGTGGGCAAACGTACAAATTCAGCAGGGGATCAAATACTTTTTTCCCTCACTGTATGGGGGATAGGGAATAATGCAGACAATTGCATTGATGGAAGCTACAATCTATCTGTAATATTAAAGCTGATCTACCCCTTGAATTCATATGGGAACAGTAATAGTTAGAATAGTAACTGAAATCTGGACACTGACTGTAGGCCTCACATGTAGCCTATTGTAATATTAACTCTTGCAAAATTAAGTGTTTCTTGCAGTAAAACAATAGAGCAAATGTTAATTTTGTCTCTGGAACAAGAGTGGAGAAATATGATTTTTTTCATCTTGAGAAAATGTGAATGCGTGCTTACAGTCCGCGTTGTGTAGACTTAACATGCAATTTCTTTCAGCGACATAAAAGCTGACAGTATTTCACTTTAAACCACATACAATATGCATGCAAGATGAACTGAAATACTATCAGAAACCTGTTGGATCGTTTTCATAACTTTTCATTTCAAACATTTCAAACAAACTGCATGGAAAATCTCCCTGGTCCCTAAACGCCTTTGCTCCGAAAGAGAAGCGGAAATGAAAGATACAGCTTTTCCGTATATTTGAATGCATCATCAACATTCTATCGATTTAGACTATTCTGGTGAGCAAGCCTTTATTTAGTATTCCAGGGCATCAAGTAATGACAAAAAAAAAGTTGCAAGTATCTAATTATAGACAAGTTGACTAACATATAGGCTACCAAATGGAAATTATAAGCAGAAAAATATCTAAATGAGGTTTAAAAACTTTTTTCTCCCCACCCCTTGTCAAAAGATCGTTACGCCGTCCCTGGTCAAAAGTAGGAATATTCTGTTTATTCATGGTTACTGGGATACTTGTGAAACTGGATATCAAAGGTGCATGTAAACAGCTTATCCTGAAATAAGACCTTAAAGACATGTAGTAGCCAAAGTTTTCGGAGCATAAGTCTTTTTTTAAACCTCCCACTTTGGGCTGGATGTGGGCAATTCCATGGAGACAGAATTCCGCTTTTACACCGATGTTTCACTTTAAAATGTATGCCAAACAAAAACCATTGATTTCAAAGTTTAACAAACCATACAACTCTATGCACTAGGACTACATTGAACAATTTACACAGAACATTTCACAAAAACACACTTACTGGAAGAACTGTGCAGATGAAAGGTTGGTAACAGAATTACAGTAAAATCTCCCTTAGTTTTTTATGCGACCACATTTTCCAAAAAGAGATGTCTGCAGAAAGAATCGGGTATCAGCTATGACATGACACTTTGAGTTTGAAAACATGTATTTTGTTTATGAACTACAGTAGGTGAAGTAGATTTACATCCGGTAACGGAATTATGGTATCGTAATTACATCATGGGTCCCTGATCTGTACTATACAGAAATGCATAATTATGGATATGAATATCATTCTCTTCATGGTGATGTATCCTGAATAGGTACACAAATGTAGAAATATGCAATATCCTTAAATTGCATATTTGGCTATTATTTTACACACTGGCTATTATTGTAATGAGCTCCACCCCCAAACAAGACAACATTTGGTCCGGACCAGACCAAATCCGAAACAATCATAGACGTCCACACTTGTGAAACATAGAGAACGTTAACATGCACACTAATAATTTGATATTAAATGGATTATGGCAGTAGGCAGATTACGCAATAGTCACGTAAACACTTTACTCTGCTTATCTTAATCGGAGTGAGGTCAAAATCAAAGTAAGCATATGGCGATTAAAACACCTGGTTTTCTGAGCAATCTTTAGAATTATTAGGACATGTAAACGGCTTAATCGGCATTCCAGCTGTGTATTTGATCTGTGCATTTGATCTGAGTTCGGAACAACTGAATGTATGCATAGTAGAAGTAGTTTTCACATAAAAACTCAGATTAAAATATGATTCCCAAAAATTACATGTTCGCTGTGGTAGAACGTTTATTTTGATTGTCAATTTTCTGCATTTATCAGAGTGCCATCAGGTAGCCTGATTTCTGATGTGTCCATATAAACAGGATTATTACGGGAATCATTCTTCTTGCAAAGCATGTAAACGTTTTAATCAAACTATTATATTAATCTGACTATCCACAATAATCACATTATTGTGTGCATGTAACCGTACTCATAGACATCACAGTACAGCACAGTAAAGTAGTGTTGTCACGATACCAGAATTTTGCAAATGTAATAGTAGTGTGTGCATGCATTGCGTTAGTGAGCTTGTTTTGGCAAATTTCATGCACACAGATGACAAACAATCTGTTTCCCTTCCATTTGGGATGTATTTTATTGTACAGATCAACAACATTTGCATAGAAGTGTAAGCTGTCTCTTTAACCAGTAATGAAGTCATTCACCAGGCAAGAGTGGCGGCCCGGAGTCAGTTTGCTGAGGCAATAGATCATCTTTGGGAGAGTGTTGTGGAAAAGAACCACTATACTTTATTACAAATAAGGTCTTACAGAGTTTTTGTTGCCTCAAGAAATGACTTTATTAAAGTTTCAACAAAGCCGATGCCAGTCTGCAGAATGGCACACCCTCTTACTCTCTCCCTCCATGTTATATAGTCCCCTCATCAGTTTCCCGCTCTTTTATTGCTCCGCCCACTTATTTTGTCTCTGAGGGCGGCTAAACTCGACTTTTATTATGCACATAGTACTCCAACCAATCACTCACTCCCCTGTCTTGCCCACACACTCATGTTTAGTTTAAACTCTGTTCAACCCCGGCTCTTTTCACTGTGTTTGAAGACAGAACCAAAAGGCCCAAGCCAGTTTCAGTCTTTGATATGATAAGACAACCATGGATCTAAGTAAGAGCAAGCAATCTGACCCTAGGTCAGATTCCCTCTTTACCACCACACACACAGTGAAATGACCCAATTACATTTCTGGCCCAGTAACAAATAATTATAACTCTATGTTCGTGATTAACCCAGTTTTATCTGATAATCCATCAAAAATACACATCAAGAGACATGAGAGAGAGACCGATTTAAGTGAATTAATAACATTTCTAAGGCAATCAGCTTTGAAATCAGCATATTTTGCGTTATGATTTGCATATTATCACATACAAAGTACCAGGGTAGTGAATTGATGATAGCTTCAGCTGTAAGCTAGCAAGAAAAGTTAGCCTACAAAGCTGGAAGCTATCAATCAATCACTCAAATGTATTCATAAAGCCCTTTTTACATCAGCAGATGTCACAAAGTGCTATACAGAAACCCAGCCTAAAAACCCAAACAGCAAGCAATGCAGATGTAGAAGCTACCAGTATCTTCATGCATTGTAAAGTGTTCTAGCCGGCAGGTAGCTTAGTGGTTAAGAGCGTTGTGCCAGTAACCGAAAGGTAGCTGGTTCTAATCCCCGAGCCGACTAGGTGAAAAATCTGTCGATGTGCCCTTGAGCAAGGCACTTAACCCTAATTGCTCCTGTAAGTCGCTCTGGATAAGAGCGTCTGCTAAATGACTAATTATTATTATTATTATTACTAGCCAGTATGGAGATTGTTTTGCCAACATTAATGAACAGTTTCAACGTTTCTACATGCCGTGTCGCTTTATTGAAGTGTGTTAACTTCTGTGCAGCATGAGTGGGGAGCTAACATGATGCAGCCCAGACTCCCAGTGCAGGCTAAGTGGAGCAGGTTTGATGTTTTCGCACTTGGGGACATCGGCTGCACTGATAGACAGAGTTGATCCGTGAGACACAAGTACCAAAAGTAAGTAATATTCTAGTAACAAACTGTTTTTCATGTTCTATTATTTAAAAAAACTGACGTTTCAGTGTACCGTGCAACACTACAGTAGAGTATAATAAGATGCAGTTCAGTACAGTAGAGTACAGTAAAGTAGATATGTTCAGTACAATACAGTACATTATACTGTACTCTACTCTAGTGTGCTCTACTCTACTGTACTGTACTAAACCCTACTCCACTATACAGTACTCTAATTTTCTTTACTGTACTGTACTGTTCTCTACTGTGCTCTTCTCTACTATGCTCTACTCTACTGTGCTGTCCAAACTTGTGATTGATTGATATGATTGGTGCTATGATTGGTGCAAATTTGGTCCGGCCAGGGCGGACTGACCAAATTTCAACTACTTTTCAACATCCATGGACGTCCGGTTTCGGTCGGTGCTCAGTGGGTGAGGATGCTTGTTGCAATAAATAGAAAGAGGGTAAGTGGTAGGTGTTAGTAAGGTGACATTAACTGGAGAGAGAGAGAGAAGCGAGAGAGAGAAGGAGGGGTTGTCCAGGCTGTTTTCAGTCTTGCTTTGACCCCCAGATGAAAGAAAGATTATAAAAAAAAACAGTTATGAGCTGTAAAACAAACTGTGGTTTGTGATTACAATGAATTGCAGTAATTCCGTTAAGGATTTGGAAATAGAATTACGAGTTTTAAAGGTCAACTGCACTTCCTGATTTGGCCTCGTTTTTCATCAATGCTCATTAAGAAATGCTACCGGCCATGACAGAAGGCAAACCAGAGTTGTCTTGGGGGTGTAGTTTAATCTGGGTGTTTCTTGGGTGTGTCTGCCATTCAATCACAACAAACAAGTGCAGTAGTACAGCGAGGTAAGCTAAACTAGCTTTTTTGCTATGGAGAGAACAACGTTTTGAAGTTGAGGACTTCTCCCCTCCTGACTGATTCGCCATCTCAAGATGGTCAGCTAATTCAGTTCTATGTGTAGGCTAAAGCCTGCACTGACCTTGTTTAGCCAAGCTGACAGCCACTAGCTAGCATAGGTGATAGCTGAAGCTGGCTATCCAATCTAGCTGATATTTCTGTCAAATGATTTATGGCAAGATAACAAGAGCCAATGTCTGGAATGTGTTTCATAATTCTACAATGCCTTTCTTGCTACAAAAGTACACTATATATACACAAAAGTATGTGGACACCCCTTCAAATTAGTGGATTTGGCTATTTCAGCCACACCTGTTGCTGACAGGTGTATAAGATCAAGCACACAGACATGCAATCGCCATAGACAAACATTGGCAGTAGAATGGCCCGTACTGAAGAGCTCAGTGACGTTCAACGTGGCACCGTCATAGGATGCCACCTTTCCATCAAGTCAGTTCTTCAAATTTCTGCCCTGCTAGAGCTGCCCCGGTCAACTGTAAGTGCTGTTATTGTGAAGTGGAAACGTCTAGGAGCAACAACGGCTCAACCGCAAAGTGGTAGGCCACACAAGCTCACAGAACAGGACCGCCGAGTGCTGAAGCGCTTAGCGTGTAAAAATTTGTTTGGGAGCTTAATGAAATAGGTTTCCATGGCCGAGCATCCGCACACAAGCCTAAGATCACCATTCGCAATGCCAAGCTTCGGCTGGAGTGATGTAAAGCTTGCCGCCATTGGACTCTGGAGCAGTGGAAACGCATTCTCTGGAGTGATGAATGATGCTCTACCATCTGGCAGTCCGACGGACAAATCTGGGTTTGGCGGATGCCAGGAGAACGCATAGTGCCAACTGTAACGTTTCATGGTTTGGGCTAGGCCCCTTAGTTCCAGTGAAGGGAAATCTTAATGTTACAGCATACAATGACATTCTAGAGGATTCTGTGCTTCCAACTTTGTGGCAACAGTTTGGGGTAGGCCCTTTCCTGTTTCAGCATGACAATGCCCCTGTGCACAAAGCGAGGCCCATACAGAAATGGTTTGTCAAGATCAGTGTGGAAGAACTTGACTGGCCTGCACATAGCCCTGACCTCAACCCCATCGAACACCTTTGGGATGAATTGGAACGCCGACTGCGAGCCAGGCCTAATCACCCAACATCAGTGCCCGACCTCTCTCGGTCCCAGCCTTGATGCACCTGTACTGTCTCCGAGTTCTAGATGGTAGCAGGGTGAATAGGCCGTGGCTCAGGTGGCTGAGGTCTTTGATGATCTTCTTGGCCTTCCTGTGACGACAACCATCGTTGTCGTCTGGAAACTTGATGATTGAGTTAGAGACGTGCATGGCCACACAGTCATGGGTGAACAGGGAGTACAGGAGGGGGCTGAGCACACACCCTTTTGGGGCCCCTGTGTTGAGGATCAGCGTAGCGGAGGTGTTGTTTCCAGGACCCAGTTGCACAAGGCGGGGTCCAGACTTAGGGCCCCAAGCTTAGTGATGAGCTTGGAGCGTACTTTTGTGTGTAATCAATGAACATCATTCTTACATAGGTATTCCTGTTGTCCAGATGGGATTGTGCAGTGCGATGGCGATTGCGTCATCCATGGATCTGTTGTGCCGGTATGCAAATTGTAGTGGGATAGGGTGTCGGGTAAGGTGGAGGTGATATCATCCTTAACTAGCCTCTCAAAGTACTTCATGCTGACAGAAGTGAGTGCTGTGACACCACATTCATGTCAATGGGAATAACACTCATTTTGTCTTCCATTGTGGAAAGACCCTCTCTATAAAAAAACGATGAACACTCAACACAACAAAAAAACCTACAGTATTTAAATTGTAGTAAATTTGACTAAATTACTTACTCAAAATGTACCAAGTATAATATCATACTTACAAATATTATTTACATATATATATTTAAAAAAGAAAATCAAATGTGACGAGAGGGCAATATTCAGAAAGTACTGTATTTCAAAACCCACACAAAGTAGGCTATTTGATTGACAACAATTCTTACTTCTGTAACAATGTAAAAATGCAAAGAACTATTCAGAGACCATTTCAAAATGTAGATAGCCTCTCTCAATAAGATTTAGTAAAGACCAGGCCTGACAACATTTTGAAATAGTAACTTACTTTGGCTCAGTGGAAACCCTATGCACATGTCCACACAGCAGAGAGAGAGCAATGACGTGCTGCAAATGTCTACACATACAGTGGGGAAAAAAAGTATTTAGTCAGCCACCAATTGTGCAAGTTCTCCCACTTAAAAAGATGAGAGAGGCCTGTAATTTTCATCATAGGTACACGTCAACTATGACAGACAAAATGAGGAAAAAAAATCCAGAAAATCACATTGTAGGATTTTTAATGAATTTATTTGCAAATTATGGTGGAAAATAAGTATTTGGTCACCTACAAACAAGCAAGATTTCTGGCTCTCACAGACCTGTAACTTCTTCTTTAAGAGGCTCCTCTGTCCTCCACTCGTTACCTGTATTAATGGCACCTGTTTGAACTTGTTATCAGTATAAAAGACACCTGTCCACAACCTCAAACAGTCACACTCCAAACTCCACTATGGCCAAGACCAAAGAGCTGTCAAAGGACACCAGAAACAAAATTGTAGACCTGCACCAGGCTGGGAAGACTGAATCTGCAATAGGTAAGCAGCTTGGTTTGAAGAAATCAACTGTGGGAGCAATTATTAGGAAATGGAAGACATACAAGACCACTGATAATCTCCCTCGATCTGGGGCTCCACGCAAGATCTCACCCTGTGGGGTCAAAATGATCACAAGAACGGTGAGCAAAAATCCCAGAACCACACGGGGGGACCTAGTGAATGACCTGCAGAGAGCTGGGACCAAAGTAACAAAGCCTACCATCAGTAACACACTACGCTGCCAGGGACTCAAATCCTGCAGTACAGACGTGTCCCCCCTGCTTAAGCCAGTACATGTCCAGGCCCGTCTGAAGTTTGCTAGAGTGCATTTGGATGATCCAGAAGAGGATTGGGAGAATGTCAGATGAAACCAAAATATAACTTTTTGGTAAAAACTCAACTCGTCGTGTTTGGAGGACAAAGAATGCTGAGTTGCATCCAAAGTACACCATACCTACTGTGAAGCATGGGGGTGGAAACATCATGCTTTGGGGCTGTTTTTCTGCAAAGGGACCAGGACGACTGATCCGTGTAAAGGAAAGAATGAATGGGGCCATGTATCATGAGATTTTGAGTGAAAACCTCCTTCCATCAGCAAGGGCATTGAAGATGAAACATGGCTGGGTCTTTCAGCATGACAATGATCCCAAACACACCGCCCGGGCAACGAATTAGTTATCTGGAATACTGTTAATGTGGTCACTGACTGTAGCCTGCTTTGACTTCTGTGTCAGTGGTAGAGTTTAGAGTAGAGTATGTGTGTGTGTGCCACAAAAGAGCTCCTGTTTTGAGTGTGTGTGAATGATTCAAAGCAGTTTACCCAAGCGTATAACACTGAAGTGATACCTCCTGCTGTGACATCTAAGCTTAGCGTTTACCAGACAGGTGTGTGTCTGAGTTTAAAGCACCATGAAACAAATATGCTGGTTGTAAGAGAAAGCACCTGAGCTCTGAACCCATTGCTAATCTCTGTGAATGGCAGGCCTGTTAGCGTTTGCTTGCGAAACTACCTCTAACTTCCTTCATACTGGACACAGATATATACAAATGGTATCCACGAGTTCAGCTGACTCTGGGGAAGTAGACGTATCCCTTTAAGGATATCAGCATAAACTCTACCAGTTGACTGTTTTTAACATAGCCCCTCTATTAATTTCATAGGATGACTATGTCATAATCCCTCAAAGTTCCAGAATGGGTGAAAATGGCAGCCATCTTGGTCAGGGAGAAATCCAAAACCAGTCTAATTGGAATGAATGGCGGTAGAGTGCATTCGGAAAGTATTCAGACCCCTTTACTTTTTCCATAGCCTGATTCTAAAATGTATTAAATTGCTTTTTTTCCTCATCAATCTACACACAATACAGGTTTTTATAAATGTTTGCAAATTTATAAAAAATGTAAAACTGAAATATCACATTTACATTAGAATTTAGATCCTTTACTCAGTACTTTGTTGAAGCACCTTTGGCAGCGATTCCAGCCTTGAGTCTTCTTTGGTATGACACTACAATCTTGGCACACCTGTATTTGGGGAGTCTCACATTCTTCTCTGCAGATCCTCTTAAGCTCTGTCAGGTTGGATGGGGAGCGTCGCTGCACATCTGTTTTCAGGTCTCTCCAGAGATGTTCCATTGGTTTCAAGTCCAGGTTCTGGCTGGGCCACTCAAGGACATTCAGAGACTTGTCCCGAAGCCACTCCTGCCTTGTCTTGGCTGTGTGCTTAGGGTTGTTGTCCTGTTGGAAGGTGAACCTTCGCCCCAGTCTGAGGTCCTGAGCGCTCTGGAGCAGGTTTTCATCAAGGATCTCTCTATACTTTGCTCCGTTCATCTTTGCCTCGATCCTGACTAGTCTCCCAGTCCCTGCCACTGAAAAACATCCCCACAGCATGATGCTGCCACCACCATGCTTCACCATAGGGATGGTGCCAGGTTTCCTTCTCCCATTTAAGAATGATGGAGGCTACTGTGTTGCTGGGGACCTTCAATGCTGCAGACATTTTTTGGTATCCTTTCCCAGATCTGTGCCTCAGCACAATACTGTCTCAGAGCTCTACGGACAATTCCTTCGATCTCATGGCTTGGTTTTTGCTCTGACATGCACTGTCAACTTTGGGACCTTATATAGACAGGTGTGTGCCTTTCCAAATAATGTCCAGTCAATTGAATGTACCACAGGTGGACTCCAATCAAGTTGTAGAAACAGCTCAAGGATGATCAATGGAAACAGGATGCACCTGAGCTCAATTTCGGGTTTCATACACATTTTCTGTTTAAATAGCCTCTAAAACATATATAAACAGACTATACATGTCTCATATTTTGTTTTCTTAGAAAGCTGTGAGTGCTATTATATGATACAATATCAGCACTTGTTGCATTTACAACTTGTCTAAGTCCTATCATCAGCTGATTTGAGTCGGCCGGCTGTATGGCTATGGATTTACTGCATTGTTGGAATGGAATGTTGGCATATTGGCAGTTAATTAGAAAATTATTGGAATCATTCCTCTAAAACTGTCTGGCTAGCTAGCTAACACACATACATTGCAGATCAATTCTTCACATTCATTGTTTTACACTATCTTATCACAGCACTGGCAAACCATCGTTGACCAACTCCCTGACCAACATGGCTGACCTTTGGACCATCATAAGAAGGTTCATGTCCATTGTATTGTTCTAATTCCTAATTCTATGGTTTTTAATGTGCTACATTATTACTAACTATACCTACACGTAGGCTGCCGCTAGCAATATTAGTTGCAATTAATCTGAAAATCAGAAATGACAATGACATTCAAATAATGATTACCAAGTGTTGTTATTCATTACCCATGTGTCGCATAATAGATTACTCATCTTATCATAGTCATGATACCATCTGGACGCCATGCTATTCTCACTCCCAAGACACAGCTGTATGTGTTTATTTGACTGACTGTCGGTTTGACAGCCCTGGACATACACAAAATAGTCGAAAATGGTGAAGTGAAATGAAAAAAAATTACTTGTTTCAAATAATTCTAAAAAATAAATAACGGAAAAGTGGTGCGTGCATATGTATTCACCCCCTTTGCTATGAAGCTCCTAAATAAGATCTGGTGCAACCAATTACCTTCAGAAGTCACATAATTAGTTCAATAAAGTCCACCTGTGTGCAACCTAAGTGTCACATGATCTGTCACATGATCTCAGTATATATACACCTGTTCTGAAAGGCCCCAGAGTCTGCAACACCACTAAACAAGGGGCACCACCAAGCAAGCGGCACCATGAAGACCAAGGAGCTCTCCAAACATGTCAGGGACAAAGCTGTGGAGAAGGACAGATCAGGGTTATAAAAAAATATCTGAAACTTTGAACATCCCACGGAGCACCACAACAAACCTGCCAAGGAGGGCATTAATCAGAGAGGCAAAAAAGAGACCAAAGATAACCCAGAAGGAGCTACAAAGCTCCACAGCGGAGATTGGAGTATCTGTCCATAGGACCACTTTAAGCCATACACTCCACAGAGCTGGGCTTTATGGAAGAGTGGCCAGAAAAAAGCCATTGCTTAATGAAAAAAATAAGCAAACACATTTGGTGTTCGCCAAAAGCCATGTGGGAGACTCCCCAAACATATGGAAGAAGGTACTCTGGTCAGATGAGACTAAAATTTAGCTTTTTGGCCATCAAGGAAAACGCTATGTCTGGTGCAAACCCAACACCTCTCATCATCCCGAGAACACCAGATTATTATTATTATTATTATTATTATTATTATTATTATAACACCATCCATGTTGATGTTTTTTTTATCAGCAGGGACTGGGAAACTGGTCAGAATTGAAGGAATAATGGATGACGCTAAATACAGGGAAATTCTTGAGGGAAACCTGTTTCAGTCTTCCAGAGATTTGTGACTGGGACGGAGGTTCACCTTCCAGCAGGACAATGACCCTAAGCATACTGCTAAAGCAACACTCAAGTGGTTTAAGAGGAAACATTTAAATGTCTTGGAATGGCTTAGTCAAACTCCAGACCTCAATCCAATTGAGAATCTGTGGTATGACTTAAAGATTGCTGTACACCCGCGGAACCCATCCAACTTGAAGGAGCTGGAGCTGTTTTGCCTTGAAGAATGGGCAGATGTTCCAAACATCAAACTACAAGTGTGCTTGCTTCAGTTCCTCAATGGCAAAGCTAGGAGGGCTCAAAAAAGCACCTTATAGTTGAAGGCTCTTCCCTTGAGTCATAAAAGCTCAAATTACTCAGTTTGGAGGGGTGTGTGGCCACTTGGAGACACCAGTTACAAAATTTCAATAAATATTCTAATTATGTTACTGAATGTATCCAGTAGCCGAGTAGATCAGGATATCGTCGATGTACACCACCACCTGTTTACTCAGCATGTCCCGGAATACGTCATTGACGAAGGACTGGAACACAGAAGGTGCATTGGCGAGACCGTAGGGCATGATGCAGTATTCATAGTGGCCTGAGGTAGTGCTGAATGCCGTCTTCCACTCGTCTCCTTCCTGGATTCGGATCAGGTTGTAGGCACTCCTCTGGTCCAACTTGGTAAAGTATCGGGCCCCTCGTAGCTGCTCGATGGCCGACGGAACCAGAGGGATGGGGTACCGGTACTTGGTGGTGACTGTGTTCAGCCCCCTGTAGTCAATGCATGGTCTCAGTCCTCCGTCTTTTTTGGCCATGAAGAAGAAGCTGGCGGAGGCAAGAGAGGTAGAGCGTCTGATGAACCTCTGTTTCAGGGTCTCCGCCACATACTTCTCCATGGCCTCAGTCTCCGCCATGGAATGGGGGTAAATGTGACTCTTCGAAGGGTGTTGTCCCTCCAGCAGGTCAATGGCGCAGTCCCAGGGCCTGTGAGGAGGGAGACACGTAGCCTTTAATGAAGAGAAGACATCGGAGAGATCTGCGTACTCATGTGGAATGTTGGGCTGGAGGGCGGACCCGGACCCACTGACGTGGAACAACAAACCACCAGCAGGCAGGTCTTCTGGCATGAGGTGGACCAGGCTGTGATCCTCTTGGTGCTCCAATTAATGGTGGGGTTGTGATAGCAGTGGCACGGTGGGCAACCCCCATTCAGAGACCAGCTCCCTATCTATAAGGTTCCCTGCTGATCCGGAATCTATCATTGCAGTAGAAATGGAAGAGAAGGAATAACCAGTCACCGTAATGGGAACTAAAAACAATGGTTTTGTGATAGGAGCTGACGGAACACTCACGGAGCGGCGACGGGAGTCATACCTCCTAGATAGGGAGCCACCAGGAGATCTGTGGTACGTGGTGGTGTAGGTGGTGCTGCCAACCTCCATGGGTGAGGACTCGGAAGCAGGGCGGCTTCCATTGCTAAGATGTGGTGAGCATTGAGGCTCCGGGAGGTGTTGGGAACGCTGTCTCTCTCTCAACTTGTCGTCAAGACGGATGGACGTAGTGATGAGGGTTTCAAGGTCCATCTCGTCGTCCCGACATGCAAGCTCCGTCTTGATGTCCTCCCGTAAGCCTCTCCTGAAGGCCGTGCGCAGAGCACGCTCATTCCAGCCGGAAGACACCGCCACCGTGCGAAAGCTCAGAGCGTACTCGGACGCGGGCCACTCTCTCTGTTGTAGATGGAGGAGACGTTCACCCCCGTCCTTTCCCTCCGTGGGATGCTCAAACACCGCCCTGAACCGAGCGAGGAAGGTGGGGTAGGGAAGCGTCACTGCCTCCTCTCCTTCCCAGACTGCCGTGGCCCAATACAGCGCCTTTCCTTTAAGGAGCAAAATCACCAGCGCTATCCTGGCTTGGTCAGATGGATATGGCCCAGGCTGACGCGCCAGATAAAGTGAAATAACAAAGATAGCGTAAACGACACGAAGCTAAACAATCACACACAACATCATACAGAACAGTCCAGGGCTAAATAGGGGTGGTGATGAGATGATGAGGTTCAGGTGCGCTGGAGGTGATTAGGGTGCGTTGGGTTTCCATTCCAGTGTTGCCGCGGTGGTGCGCTCAGACCGGTGGCTAAGTAGACTGGCGAATCGGAGCGCCAGAGGGGAGCAACGGGAGGAGACGTGATAATACTGAACAGAAATATGAACGCAACATGCAACAATTTCAACGATTTTACTGAGTTACAGTTCATATAAGGAAATCAGTCAATTGAAATAAATTAATTAGGCCCTAATCTATGGATTTCACATGACTGGGAAGGGGCGCAGCCATGGGTGGGCCTGGGAGCCAGGCCCATCCACTGGGGAGCCAGCCCAGCCAATCAGAATTTTTCCCCACAAAAGGGCTTTATACAGACAGAAATATTCCTCCGTTTCATCAGCTGTCTGGGTGGCTGGTCTCAGACGATCCCACAGGTGAAGAAGCAGGATCTGGAGGTCCTGGGCTGGCATGGCTCTTATGCTGCTGATGGTCATTAGTGGCCTACCACCCTTGCTAACTGCCTGGTACTCAGCAGTCTATTGTCCCTCTAATCACTCTGACATGCAAATGTAATCGAAAATCTAGTCAAACACTTCATGAGTGCCCATGAGCTCATGTTTTGCAACATTGCTATAGGCTATGCAATTGCGTGAGAAAACAGAGAGTGATGGCCTCTATAGGCTAGGCCTACTATATTTATTTTAAATTTTTCTCATATTAAGCACATTGCTTTTTGTTTTACAACAGGAGTATAGCCTACCTGGCTGGCATGAAAATGAACCACGGGAAAAGTGTCCTCCATTCGCTATTTAAGTGCATAGATGACATATTTTCCCCCCTGCCCCTGTTTCGAGACAGGTGCATGATAATGGTCCATTCTAAAACAAAACGAATTTCACACATTATTTAGTATACAGTATGTAAAGACAAGATTAAATCAAGAATAGTCTGATGGGGTGACAATATTAGCCTATCACCTGTGAATTATATATTATCACTTGTGAATGATGCCCATCTTGTGTGCAGTAAGGCAAGAAACAATGCATGCCTTTTTTTGCGACTTTTTTTAATCACAGTCGAACACCTCATGTAGCCTTGCCCATAGGCCTATATGTTTTGATAAGGTTTGTATCACAACTAAAGTGGCCAAATAACTTCTTAAAATTAAGCACATTAATCCGCTTTACAAGGGGTTTAGAGCCTAACTTGGCATACATATGCAGCGTGTGAGTTTCAAGTTTGGGGAAGAAAATGTTCACCATAAAAATGCACCTTTATAATAAATGTATTACATATATAATCGCATTTGCGGAAAATGGTGTTTTCCAGCTAATGGAACATCCACGCTTATAGCCTACTGCCGTGTGTGCATTGCTGCGCTTAAAATGTAAAGAAATAGCTGAATAGTTTCAAGCTAAACTTGATGATCTGTTGTGTCAGCCTCATTGCTTAAAACAGTTTTTTTGATGCAAGTGGTTGTATTAATTTGGTATCTATCGCATCCCACAGCTGTCCCAGACTATGTTTGGAATATTTATTTCTGGCACAGAATAGGTCAACTTTTGTACTATGGGGGATAGTAGATTGACATGCGTGCAGTTACATCCCGATGTGTCTGTCTTCACTTGTAGCCTGTGAGAAAGACCTGATCACATGACTGAGAGCCATGTGAGTGAGAGGTGCTTCGGAGCATGCAGCCGGGAGAAGGGAATTATAATTATTATATTCAGCCCAAGGACACAATGGCCACTGGCCACAAAAGGCATGGATTTTTTTAGGGGGCATTACGGCCACACAGGGGATGCAGGCGGGAAATTCAAGGCATTATTATGCTTGGCAAATAGTGAATGAGAGACTAATGAAGTGTGTACAGCCTGCGTAAAAAACAAAGCAGAGCTCACGCCTTTCATGTAACTTTTTTTTTCAAATCGTCATTAGTCGCATCATGCAGCCTTAGAATGTTTTAAAAATCAAAACATATAGTCCAACGTTTGTATGACAACTAAAGTTACATAAATAACTCTAAATTAAGCATATAGGAGTACATATTTCTTTGTTAACCGCTCAACACAGAATAGCCGCATGTGCTCACTCCCTCAAATCATTTGGAGAAAATATTTATATTTTATTCAGCTTTGTTCAATTGTATGCTTCATACTATAAAATAATATAAATAATGCCACAGAATTATAAGCAAACCTTGTCTGCTAAATGAACTAGTGTAGCCTACAGCCATTTGGCATAGCCACATCAGAACCTAACATAAGGACAACTCAGAGTATGCTATTCTGTTCTTCTGAAATAGACTACATATTCTTCATATCATGTTTCTTTAGACCTGTCTAAAATAAATCATGGATTATTGTGATGGTGTAGGCTATATTACATTTACATTTTAGTCATTTAGCAGACGCTCTTATCCAGAGCGACTTACAGTTAGTGAGTGCATAATTTTTTTTTTGTTCATACTTACATGGATGTATTAAACTTTCAAAAATGTAGATGTTCCAAAGGTCTGCATCAGTGGCTTGTAGGCTATGTGTGGAAGCCAGAAGATTCTAAATATGTTTATGTTAAGTCATGGTCAATTACCGTGAGACCGGCAGTTCATTTAATGACCGCCACAGCCCTAGTTGGACGTACTGCCAAATTCTCTAAAACAACATTTGAGACGGCTTATTGTAGATAAATGCATGCCAATTGCACACTCCATCAAAACTTGAGACATCTGTGGCATTGTGTTGTGTGACAAAACTGCACATTTTAGAGTGTCCTTTTATTGTCCCCAGCACAAGGTGCACCTGTGTAATGATCATACTGTTTAATCAGCTTCTTGATATGCCACACCTGTCAGTTGGATGGATTATCTTGGCAAAGGAGAAATGCTCACTAACAGGGAGGTAAACAAATTTGTGCACAAAATTTGAGAGAACTAAGCTTTTTGTGCATATGGACAATTTCTGGGATCTTTTATTTCAACTCATGAAACACTTTACATGTTGCGTTTTATATTTCTGCTCAGTATATATGCTTTTTATAGTTCTTGTGTTAGAAACATTTCAATTTGGCCCTATGCATATGGGCCAATTTCCACGAGTGTAAGGAGTTAAGGGGTCCTGCAATACATTTTTTGCATCTCATATTGTATATGTATTGTCCTCACTATTGTGAATCTGATTATGTTCGTCTGTCTGAGCCAAATTACATCCATCTGTGCTCTTGCTATGATTTGTCCTTTTATTTATGGTTTTAAAAGGGCCAGTGTGTGCATGCCAGATAGCCTGGCAGTTAAGAGCGTTGGGCCAGTAACTGAAAGGTTGCTGGTTCAAATCAGAGCTGACTAGGTGAAAAATCTGTCATTGTGCCCTTGAGCAAGGCACTTAACCCTAATTGCTCCTGTAAGTCACTTTGGATAAGAGCGTCTGCTAAGTGACTGTAATGTAAACGTAATAATGGCTTTCTAGTGGAGTATTTACTGTCTCTATGCAGAATGCTGTGGACCCTTCCTCTCAGATACGCAAGGCTCAGGGACAAGAGATGGGATGAAGACAGGATAGACGAGCAGACAGAAAGAGAGGAAACATCTAGGAGAAAGGGGATTGGTTGAAAGAGAGTCAAGGATAAGGGATGAGAGCGAAGGAGATTTGAGGATGAGAGTGTAAAGTCAGAGGAGGCAAGTCAGGGCTGAGAGAATATAAGAGGAGAAAGAGGGGAAATAGTGAGTGGGAAAGGGAGGAAGAGAGTAGTAGGAGGAGGGTTTATTCTTTCCAGCTGAGCCAGGGTGTGGACATCATGGGCCTGGAGACCTGCTGTGGCTCAGCCTGCAGTTAGGAGCCCAGATTCTGACCTATCTGCCAAATAGCTCAATGTATGCGTTTGTGATTTCAGTGTGTGTGTGATGCTTGCATTCGTTGCGGATGCATTGGGTGCATTTCATGTTTGCGGTGTGTGTGTTTTGACATTTGGAATGAACGGGTGTTATGATGAGTTTCTCGGGTATCAAGTAATTCATGATGCAAGAAGATATTTAACACTTAGCTGGGGAGTTCATATAAATGTTTAATAGGTACCATGGTTCGCATAACAAACAGATAGCCTCTAGCTATTCCGAACAACTGAACAAAGAACATATCTCAGCTTATATAGCTTCGATTACACGTTTCTTCAACACATATGTTAACCATCAGTGGGCACTCCCTTCTCTGATGTTCTTACCCTGTACCCAAGTCAGTATATCATGTCCATCAATCATTCTAAGATCAACCTCAGTAATCTCCCTCGACATAATGGAATCCCTTGGTACTCAGGCTGTGCGTGGCCCAGAATCGCTTCTCTACTAACTTTAACCTGGTTCACACAACACTATGAAATGACATCATAACAATCCCCCCAAAAAAATTGTATTTTGTGGTAAGTAACATTAATCAGATATAACATTACTTAACCCCAACAATTCACCTATAACTTGATATCAAAAATGTTCTCCAATCAGTAGTATATATATGATTAGAGTCTAAACCATGCTACCAAAAAACATACATAGAAATAAAATAAAATAAAATATATATTTTTTTTGGGGGGGGGGGGGGTAGATCAGCTTAATATTGCAGATAGATTGTAACTTCCATCAATGTAATTGTCTGCATCACTTCCAATCCCCCATGTTTTTATATATATATATATATAAAAGTATTTGATCCACTGCTGATTTTGTTGCCCACTGACAAAGAAATGATCCGTCTATAATTTAATGGTAGGTTTATTTGAACAGTGAGAGACAGAATAACAACAAAAAAATCCAGAAAAACGCATGTCAAAAATGTTATAAATTGATTTGCATTTTAATGAGGGAAATAAGTATTTGACCCGTCTGCAAAACATGACTTAGTACTTGGTGGCAAAACCCTTGTTGGCAATCACAGAGGTCAGATGTTTCTTGTAGTTGGCCAACAGGTTTGCACACATCTTAGGAGGGATTTTGTTCCACTCTTCTTTGCAGATCTTCTCCAAGTCATTAAGGTTTCGAGGCTGACGTTTGGCAACTCGAACCTTCAGCTGCCTCCACAGATTTTCTATGGGATTAAGGTCTGGAGACTGGCTAGGCCACTCCAGGACCTTAATGTGCTTCTTCTTGAGCCACTCCTTTGTTGCCTTGGCCGTGTGTGTTGGGTCATTGCCATGCTGGAATACCCATCCACGACCCATTTTCAATGCCCTGGCTAAGGGGAAGGAGGTTCTCACCCAAGATTTGATGGTACATGGCCCCGTCCATCGTCCCTTTGATGCGGTGAAGTTGTCCTGTCACCTTAGCAGAAAAACAACCCCAAAGAATAATGTTTCCACCTCCATGTTTGACGGTGGGGATGGTGTTAGGGTCATAGGCAGCATTCCTCCTCCTCCAAACACGGCGAGTTGAGTTGATGCCAAAGAGCTCGATTTTGGTCTCATCTGACCACAACACTTTCACCCAGTTCTCCTCTGAATCATTCAGATGTTCATTGGCAAACTTCAGACGGGCATGTATATGTGCTTTCTTGAGCAGGGGGACCTTGCGGGCGCTGCAGGATTTCAGTCCTTCACGGCGTAGTGTGTTACCAATTGTTTTCTTGGTGACTATGGTCCCAGCTGCCTTGAGATCATTGACAAGATCAACCTGTGTAGTTCTGGGCTAATTCCTCACCGTTCTCATGATCATTGCAACTCCACCAGGTGAGATCTTGCATGGAGCCCCAGGCCGAGGGAGATTGACAGATATTTTGTGTTTCTTCCATTTGCGAATAATCGCACCAACTGTTGTCACCTTCTAACCAAGCTGCTTGGCGATGGTCTTGTAGCCCATTCCAGCCTTGTGTAGGTCTACAATCTTGTCCCTGACATCCTTGGAGAGCTCATTGGTCTTGGCCATGGTGGAGAGTTTGGAATCTGATTGATTGATTGCTTCTGTGGACAGGTGTCTTTTATACAGGTAACAAACTCAGATTAGGAGCATTCCCTTTAAAAGTGTGCTCCTAATCTCAGCTCGTTACCTGTATAAAAGGCACCTGGGAGCCAGAAATCTTTCTGATTGAGAGGGGGTCAAATACTTATTTCCCTCATTAAAAAGCAAATCAATTTAAAAAAAATTTGACATGCGTATTTCTGGATTTTTTTGTTGTTATTCTGTCTCTCACTGTTCAAATAAACCTACCATTAAAATTATAGACTGATCATTTCTTTGTCAGTGGGCAAACGTACAAAATCAGCAGGGGATCAAATACTTTTTCCCCCTCACTGTATATATATACACACACATACATACATACATACATACATACATACATACATACATACATACATACATACATACATACATACATACATACATACATACATACATACATACATACATATCCTTTAAAAATATATATATATATTCCCCTTTATTACTTTCCAACCCCACCCCCCTTTCCCTACTTGGAGTAAACTAGTGAACAACAATGCTTAGCCCTCTACTTCCAGTAGAGGTCCTCTGTAGCTCAGCTGGTAGAGCACGGCGCTTGTAACGCCAAGGTAGTGGGTTCGATCCCCGGGACCACCCATACACAAAAAAATAATAATGTATGCACGCATGACTGTAAGTCGCTTTGGATAAAAGCGTCTGCAAAATGGCATATTATTATTATTATTATTCCTGCTTATACCTACTATCTACATTTTATGGACACAGTCAATTTTACAATAATTATATGTTGTTTGTTTTTCTCCTGAAATTTCTCTACTCTCAACGTCTCCGATCATTTTCATGATGTCCATCCGGTTTGCTTCTATATGCCATATCTTTCTAACTGTGCTCTTTCACAAAAGCTCCCAACCTACAACCTATATACTTATTATGGACACAGTATGCTTACATTATTAGTTATCTTGTTATTATTTGTTGTTAGTTGTTATTAGTCCCATCCTTCCATTCCATTCAACACCTCCCATCTATCTTTTAACACCATCCATATAGGATTTCTATTTGCCATATATATTTCAACTGTACTGTGATGTCTTACAAAAGTTCTGAACCTTTCTATTATCATTGTTTCTACAGGTTGTGGATTGAAAATAAACATTTTTGCTAAAAGTATTATTATGTTATTGATCGATTGACTATGACTTTTCAGATCACCCAGTAATGCTATCTGCAAGGTTAGCTCCAGGTAAATATTGCAATCCTTTAGCCATTCCTGGACCTGTGTCCAAAAACAAGCTACAAATGGACAGTTCCAAAACAAATGATATAATGATTCTGTCTCTTCGCAGCAAAGTCTGCAGAGCTGGGAAGATTGTATCCCCCATATAAATAACATTCTATTGGTAGCAATAATTTTATATAATAATTTAAATTGAAAGACTAAGTTTTGAATCCGGTGTCGTTTTGCGTATCAGTTCACAAACACTATGCCATGGGATCGGTACGTCAAAAATATCTTCCCAACTATTTTGCAATCTATATGGGACAGCTGTCAATCCTTTAGTCCTTAAATTAAACTGATATACTTTTTTATTTATCACAGTTTTCCTTAACCAATTATGTTCTTTAATGCAAGGCCGACAGACAAGTTCCTTAATTTCTCCCCCTTCCACTTTCCTCTTCCATTTTTGCGGTAATGCTGCAATTATTTGGTTGTAATTTTGGGCAGACATTTCCATATGTTTTTGTTAGCTGCATGTGCGACATAACTCCACCAGTCCTACCGATGATATTATTTAGGAAGATTATACCTTTTTAAAACATTTTGTCAAAAAATAAAGGTTTTTGTCAATTAGTATATTTGAATTTAACCTCAATATTTGTTGCATTATTTGTTCTGTCGTTTCTGGAGGATTAAATTGAAATTGCAACCAACTTTCTATGGCTTGTTTTAGAAATAGTGATATTTGGGAAATTATTTCCTTTTCAAATAACTGAAAGTGAGTGGTTGTAATCTGAATAAAGGGAAAAAGGCCATTCTTGAACATTGGGTGAGACAATCTTACTAATTTGCTAGAGAACCAGTCCGGATTTAAGTATACCTTTTGTATGACTGAAGCTTTTAGTGATAGGTCTAATGCTTTAATATTTAATAATTTATTTCCTCCGAATTCATATTCATTATATAAATAGGCCCGTTTAATTTTGTCTGGCTTGCCGTTCCAAATAAAATGGAATATTTTTTCTCATATAATTTAAAAAACTGTTCGCTAGGCATAGGCAAGGCCATAAGCAAATAGGTAAACTGGGATAATACTAAAGAGTTCATCAGGGTGATTCTTTCCACAAATTGACAGGTATTTACCTTTCCATGGTAGCAAGATCTTATCTATATCCACATCACCATCAGACCATTTTAATGGAAACTACATGGTAATGTAAATTTTTTATTTTTTAGTGATCCAATACGTAATATAGTACATTTGTCATAATTTGGTTGTAATCCAGAGAGGTTAGAAAATGTATCTAGATCCTCTATGAGGCTGTGGAGGGATTTTAGTTGTGAATTTTATAGAAAACATGAATCATCAGTGTACAATGACATCTTTGTTTTTAAGCCCTGGATTTCTAATCCCCTGATATTATTGTTGGATCTGATTTTAATAGCTAACATCTCGATGGCCACAATAAATAGATATGCCGATAATGGACAACCTTGTTTCACTCCTCTTGACAGGTTAAAACTTTCGGAGAAATAGCCATTATTTACTATTTTACACATAGGGTTACTATACATGATTTTGACCCATTTTATAAGGGATTCTCCAAAATTGAAATGCTCCAGGCATTTATATATAAATCCCAGTCGTACTTTATCAAATGCCTTTGCGAAGTCTGCTATGAATAGCAGGCCTGGTTTCCCAGATTTTCCATATTGTCCTATTGTTTCCAATACTTGCCTTATATTATCTCCAATGTATCTTCCATGTAAAAAACCTGTCTGATTAGAATGAATAATATCCAACAATATTATTTTAATTCTATGCGCTATACATTTTGCTAGTATTTTTGCATCACAACACTGAAGTGTAAGGGGCCTCCAATTTTTTAAATGGACTGGATCTTTATATTTTCCACTTGTATCCTGTGTCAGTAATAATGAGATCTTCTTCTTGAGTGTCAGATAATCTACCATTTACATAGGAGTGGTTAAAACATGCTAATAACGGTCATCTTAGTATATCAAAAAAGTTTTGGTATACCTCGACCTGGTATGCCATCCATCCCTGGAGTTTTCCCGGACTTAAAGTCTTTAATTGCATCCAGAAGTTCCTCCTCTGTAATTTCACCTTCACATGAGTCTTTATGTATGGCTGTTTATTTTACATTATCAATAGAAAAAAAATCTCTACAATTAGCTTCAGTTAGAGGAGATGGAGGCGACTGAAACGAAAACATATGCTTAAAGTACTTTGTTTCCTCCTTCAAAATATAATTTGGTGAATCATGGGTTACTCCGTCAATTGTAACCAGTTTCATTAAATTATCTTTGGTAGCATTCCTTTGTTGAACATTAAAAAATTATTTGGTGCATTTTTCCCCATATTCCATCCAGTTTGCTTTATTTTTATAATATATTACACTTGATCTTTCTTGAATAAGTTTTTCCATTTATTTTTGTTTTTCCTCTAATTTATTCTGAGCCTCTGTGTTACAGTTTTTATTGCCATCTATCTATCAGTTCTGTTAGACTTTCTATTTCCTTTGTTAGTATAAACTATTTTGACCTAAGTTGCTTTTGTTTTCGAGATGAGTACTGAATTGCATGGCCACTAAAGGCACATTTAAAGGCGTCCCATACAATAAGTGGATTTACTGTACCTATGTTATGTTGGAAAAAGTCAGTTATAAATTCCTTTGTCCTAGTTTAAAATAAATTATCATCCAATAGGCTTTGATTAAATTTCCAATTACCTTGCCCACGTGGATATTCAGTAAGAGTAATGTATATGCCAATTATGATGGTCCGACCGCATTCTGTCCCCTATCAATACTTTTTAAACTTTTGGTGCCAACATGAATGAGATAAGAAAGAAGTCAAGATGACTAGCTTGATTGAGTCTCCGCCATGTATATCTCACTAGATCAGGATATTCAAGCCTCCATATATCTACTAGTTCTAATGTATCCATGACATTCACGATTTCCTTAAGAGCATGTGGGTGATTGTTTGTGGTGTGATTTCCTTTACGGTCCATTGAGCTATTTAAGACAGTATTATAATCCCCCACCATAATAATATTGTCTTGAATTGCTTACAGGGTTGATAATTTATTATATATATTGTCAAAGAAGTGTGGATCATCATTATTTGGTCTGTAAAGGTTAATGAGCCATATCTGTTTATGGTCCAATAACATATTAAAAATAAACCATCTACCTTGCGTATCTATTTGGACAATTTGCACATTCGGATCGAAATTACCATTAATTAATATCATCACCCCTTTTGAATTTCTTTGCCCATGGGAGAAGTATATTTCGCCCTCCCATTCCTTTTTCCATGCAACTTCATCTAGAATTGTTGAATGAGTTTCCTGTAAACAATATATATTATATTCCTTCTCTTTGAGCCATGTAAATATTGTTATTCTTTTGTTATTATCAGCTAAGCCATTACAATTATAACTGGCTATACTTATTTCACCATACACCATAATGAGATACAAGTTTCAAGTCTATTTATCATTATATATGTTTGTAAATGTACCAATAAAAAAATACCGTAATAATTGAGTGTCCATATAGCTGTACCGTGATATTTGCATTGCTACTAACTAACCCTTCAATTGTTCTCCACTAATTCCCCCACTAAAGCCCCTCCCGATCCCAAGTTTAGCTGTCATCCCACCCACGTCCCTCCGGATCCCTAGGGCCCCGAGAGGCCAGGACCCATCCATCGACAACAGGACACAGTGCCACCCACAAAACAGAAGCAGATTAACCGCCAAAAGCATTTCCAATTCTCTCTCTCTCTCTCTCTCTCTCTCTCTCTCTCTCTCTCTCTCTCTCTCTCTCTCTCTCTCTCTCTCTCTCTCACACCATACTCACATACTCCAACACACTCAACCCACAATCAACCATAAAATCAGATGGTCAACAGTTGTTACATTCCAGAGCCCAACTCAAGAAAGGACCTGAGTTACGAGTGCACATTCAGTTACAGCTGATTGAGAAAGCATGCAAGATTGAGCAGAAATTGACAACAATGTGAGATTTGATTAATCTATGTCAAGTCCTAGGTGATGGAGATCAGATCCACCCTCTTCACCTGAAACACAAACACTCTGGTCCCCCGTTGTAACCATTTTTCCCAAGTATCTCCGTGCAGTCAAACCTTTGATTATTTTGTGCCACCTGGGCCACAATGATAAACCCCCTCTCTGATTGTCCGAGTGTGACCCCCTCACCATGGGTTACTGCAGCCAGTGTTGCCAGCACTGCCACTACCTGGGTGGGGGTACCCCACCGGAATCCCCACCGGCTAGGTACAAGGTCGTCAAGGTTTTCATTAGCAGCTTTGAGAATTTCCTTGTATATAATGCTCTCTCATCAGGGGGCTCTGGCTTTGTATGACCAACCCTGCCAGGCAGGTTCAGAATCCTGAGGGGGCTGTGCTGCTCAAGTAGGTCTCTGACCACATTTATTTCTCTGTTTAGGCTGCATACTCACAGCAGGTCCATAAAACAGATGGGAACTTCTCTTTGGTGTATCGGTCGCTCAGGTGGGTGTCCAGGATATAGGGTTGGGGATCTTTCCATCATGACAGTACAATAAAAAGTTAGATTAGATGTATACTATATTTAAAAATGTATATCCCTCATCTACACAAAATTGAAAGCTCTCTCTCACTACCCCTGCTCATAGACACCCGTCGGCTCTGGGATATGCAACCATTTCCCCTCTCACTCACTTAACGCCGCACCCTTCCAAACACAAAAATGCACACCACATGGTTGACTAAGGAGGAAATGGGCAGAGCGCACAAACGCACCCACATCCCACACCTGCCGCAAGGGGGAAAGGACACCAGGGAGAACACAGGACCAACCACAACAACCGCCCGCCAAAACAACAATTGCCCGCCAAAAAAGCCATGTTCTAATTAGTTGTATTTGAAGATGTATTATTCTGCTTGTTATCTTTTCTTGTTATATCGTTTTATCCTTTAAAAAAAAAAATACTATACTTACTATAAATGTTCTTTAATATTACAATCCCTATCATTGCTAGTATTTGGTGTTCCATTATTCGACTCCTCTATTACAACTTTTAGAATAGCCATGGAGTAGTCTTTGTGTCTCTGAACATTTGGTGGTCAATATATAGTTTATCGACCACCAGTGCAAAACGTTTCCCTTTTAATCTATTTTCCTTGAAGATTGGATACAGAACTTTGCGCCTTTCTGCAATCTCCCTCAGGAACTGATAATTCATGCCTATTTTCGTGCCAGCAAGTCTTTTACCTAGGCTTTTAACCATTGCTTTATCCTTAAAAAATGCACATTTGGCAACGATTGGGCGATCATATTTCTGTCCTCTTTGTCCGAAACGGTGTACACGTTCGAGTTGGATTTTATCGACAGCCTCGAGTGGGATTTGAAGCGCTGTATGCAGGAAATCCTTCATAAAATTCTCGGTTATTTCTCCCTCCTTTTCCTGAATACCCGTAAGTACTAGATTTTCTCTCATTGATCTAGTTTGGATGTCTAGTAAGGCTTCTCTCAGAAGGTTGTTCTCCTTTTTAAGTTCCCTAACGTCCGTTTCCATCTTAGTGACTGTCACATTTAATTTTTTGGATTCTTTCTCCATTACCACAGCTTTTTCGTCACTCATTTCAAGACTCGCTTTCAACTCTTTTACGTCCTTTCTGACCAATTCTAGTATGCCCAATTTGTCATTTATCGACTTCAACAGGTCGCTTTCCAAACTTACCAGACCCAGTGGTGAAAAGCATTTATCATCTGTATCTGTCGACGAGTCGCGTTTTCTCTTGGGGATTGGTTCTCCTCGTTTATCTTCCGCCATGTTTGGGTGTTGCGTGATTTGTTTTGTGTTATTATCCAGATAGAATTTTATTTACTGCGAATATATGAAATGGTAATATTTAGTCTAACTTACTGATTTTGAATATTATGTTTTTATCTTGAGGTGGTTTGTACCGCTTTCTATTCAATACGCCATCTTGTCTAACGCACGCGCCTGTCAGTCATGTTTCTACAACTTAGATATAAATTCTTAACATCATGACATCATCCCCACAAATACAAAGATACATGACACTTCCTAAGTTACATGGATATTATAATATATTCAAATGAATATATCTAAATAAAAATAACGTCAGTCTTCATCATCCATGTTCATTCAGAGGAACCCCAAGCTTTTCTCTGGTCACTTGGGGTGCTATCTGATCGACTAAGAGTCTTGTTTCCACATCTTCAAGCCTGTAAACCTTAAAATCCACGTTATACATTTCCAACTTAACATTCCCCATTCTTCAATCAACATTATTAATGTACTCTAAACTGAAATGAGATGATATACAGTATCTCACAAAAGTGAGTACACCCCTCACATTTTTGTAAATATTTGAGTATATCTTTTCATGTGACATCACTGAAGAAATGACACTTTGCTACAATGTAAAGTAGTGAGTGTACAGCTTGTATAACAGTGTACATTTGCTGTCCCCTCAAAATAACACAAAACACATCCATTAATGTCTAAACCGCTGGCAACAAAAGTGAGTACACCCCTAAGTGAAAATGTCCACAGTGGGCCCAAAGTGTCAATATTTTGTGTGGCCACCATCATTTTCCAGCACTGCCTTAACCCTCTTGGGCATGGAGTTCACCAGAGCTTCACAGGTTGCCACTGGAGTCGTCCTCCATGACGACATCACGGAGCTGGTGGATGTTAGAGACCTTGCACTCCTCCACCTTCCGTTTGAGGATGCCCCACATATGCTCAATAGGGTTTAGGTCTGGAGACATGCTTGGCCAGTCCATCACCTGCGGCCCAGTCTCCGAAGGGAGGGGATCATGCTCTGCTTCAGTATGTCACAGTACATGTTGGCATTCATGGTTCCCTCAATGAACTGTAGCTCCCCAGTGCTGGCAGCACTCATGCAGCCCCAGACCATTACACTCCCACCACCATGCTTGACTGTAGGCAAGACACACTTGTCTTTGTACTCCTCACCTGGTTGCCGCCACACACCATCCGAACCAAATAAGTTTATCTTGGTCTCATCAGACCACAGGACATGGTTCCAGTAATCCATGTCCTTAGTCTGCTTGTCTTCAGCAAACTCTTTGCGGGCTTTCTTGTGCATCATCTTTAGAAGAGGCTTCCTTCTGGGACGACAGCCATGCAGACCAATTTGATGCAGTGTGCGGCGTATGGTCTGAGCACTGACAGGCTGACCCCCCACCCCTTCAACCTCTGTAGCAATGCTGGCAGCACTCGTACGTCTATTTCCCAAAGTCAACTTCTTTGGTCGACCACGGTGAGGCCTGTTCTGAGTGGAACCTGTCCTGTTAAACCGCTGTATGGTCTTGGCCACCGTGCTGCAGCTCAGTTTCAGGGTCTTGGCAATCTTCTTATAGCCCAGGCCATCTTTATGTAGAGCAACAATTCTTTTTTTCAGATCCTCAGAGAGTTCTTTGCCATGAGGTGCCATGTTGAACTTCCAGTGACCAGTATGAGGGAGTGTGAGAGCGATGACACCAAATTTAACACACCTGCTCCCCATTCACACCTGAGACCTTGTAACACTAACGAGTCACATGACACCGGGGAGGCCCAATTTGGACATTTTCACTTAGGGGTGTACTCACTTATGTTGCCAGCGGTTTAGACATTAATGGCTGTGTGTTGAGTTATTTTGAGGGGACAGCACATTTACACTGTTATACAAGCTGTACACTCACTACTTTACATTGTAGCAAAGTGGCATTTCTTCAGTGTTGTCACATGAAAAGATATACTCAAATATTTACAAAAATGTGAGGGGTGTACTCACTTTTGTGAGATACTGTATATCATCTCATTTCAGTTTAGAGTACATTCATAATTTTTATTGAAGAATGGGGAATGTTAAGTTGGAAATGTATAACGTGGATTTTAAGGTTTACAGGCTTGAAGATGTGGAAATAAGACTTAGTCGATCAGATAGCACCCCAAGTGACCAGAGAAAAGCTTGGGGTTCCTCTGAATGAACATGGATGAAGAAGACTGACGTTATATTTATTTAGATATATTCATTTGAATATATTATAATATCCATGTAACTTAGGAAGTGTCATGTATCTTTGTATTTGTGGGGATGATGTCATGATGTTAAGAATTTATTTCTAAGTTGTAGAAACATGACTGACAGGCGCGTGCATTAGACAAGATGGCGTATTGAATAGAAAGCGGTACAAACCACCTCAAGATAAAAACATAATCAGTAAGTTAGACTAAATATTAGCATTTCTTATATTCGCAGTAAATAAAATTCTATCTGGATAATAACACAAAACAAATCACGCAACACCCAAACATGGCGGAAGATAAACGAGGAGAACCAATCCCCAAGAGAAAACGCGACTCGTCGACTGATAAAGATGATAAATGCTTTTCACCACTGGGTCTGGTAAGTTTGGAAAGCGACCTGTTGAAGTCGATAAATGACAAATTGGGCATACTAGAATTGGTCAGAAAGGACGTAAAAGAGTTGAAAGCGAGTCTTGAAATGAGTGACGAAAAAGCTGTGGTAATGGAGAAAGAATCCAAAAAATTAAATGTGACAGTCACTAAGATGGAAACGGACGTTAGGGAACTTAAAAAGGAGAACAACCTTCTGAGAGAAGCCTTACTAGACATCCAAACTAGATCGATGAGAGAAAATCTAGTACTTACGGGTATTCAGGAAAAGGAGGGAGAAATAACCGAGAATTTTATGAAGGATTTCCTGCATACAGCGCCTCAAATCCCACTCGAGGCTGTCGATAAAATCCAACTCGAACGTGTACACCGTTTCGGACAAAGAGGACAGAAATATGATCGCCCAATCGTTGCCAAATGTGCATTTTTTAAGGATAAAGCAATGGTTAAAAGCCTAGGTAAAATACTTGCTGGCACGAAAATAGGCATGAATTATCAGTTCCTGAGGGAGATTGCAGAAAGGCGCAAAGTTCTGTATCCAATCTTCAAGGAAAATAGATTAAAAGGGAAACGTTTTGCACTGGTGGTCGATAAACTATATATTGACCACCAAATGTTCAGAGACACAAAGACTACTCCATGGCTATTCTAAAAGTTGTAATAGAGGAGTCGAATAATGGAACACCAAATACTAGCAATGATAGGGATTGTAATATTAAAGAACATTTATAGTAAGTATAGTATTTTAAAAAAAAATGGATAAAACGATATAACAAGAAAAGATAACAAGCAGAATAATACATCTTCAAATACAACTAATTAGAACATGGCTTTTTTGGCGGGCAATTGTTGTTTTGGCGGGCGGTTGTTGTGGTTGGTCCTGTGTTCTCCCTGGCGTCCTTTCCCCCTTGCGGCAGGTGTGGGATGTGGGTACGTTTGTGCGCTCTGCCCATGCTTGACTGTAGGCAAGACACACTTGTCTTTGTACTCCTCACCTGGTTGCCGCCACACACCATCTGAACCAAATAAGTTTATCTTGGTCTCATCAGACCACAGGACATGGTTCCAGTAATCCATGTCCTTAGTCTGCTTGTCTTCAGCAAACTCTTTGCGGGCTTTCTTGTGCATCATCTTTAGAAGAGGCTTCCTTCTGGGACGACAGCCATGCAGACCAATTTGATGCAGTGTGCGGCGTATGGTCTGAGCACTGACAGGCTGACCCCCCACCCCTTCAACCTCTGCAGCAATGCTGGCAGCACTCATACGTCTATTTCCCAAAGTCAACTTCTTTGGTCGACCACGGTGAGGCCTGTTCTGAGTGGAACCTGTCCTGTTAAACCGCTGTATGGTCTTGGCCACCGTGCTGCAGCTCAGTTTCAGGGTCTTGGCAATCTTCTTATAGCCCAGGCCATCTTTATGTAGAGCAACAATTCTTTTTTTTCAGATCCTCAGAGAGTTCTTTGCCATGAGGTGCCATGTTGAACTTCCAGTGACCAGTATGAGGGAGTGTGAGAGCGATGACACCAAATTTAACACACCTGCTCCCCATTCACACCTGAGACCTTGTAACACTAACGAGTCACATGACACCGGGGAGGTCCAATTTGGACATTTTCACTTAGGGGTGTACTCACTTATGTTGCCAGCGGTTTAGACATTAATGGCTGTGTGTTGAGTTATTTTGAGGGGACAGCACATTTACACTGTTATACAAGCTGTACACTCACTACTTTACATTGTAGCAAAGTGGCATTTCTTCAGTGTTGTCACATGAAAAGATATACTCAAATATTTACAAAAATGTGAGGGGTGTACTCACTTTTGTGAGATACTGTATATTAACAACTATTATTCTTAATGCCTTCCTGCATGTCTCTAATATTTCCCATAGCTTTAGTTAAATTCCCAAGACCTTCCTAATCCTGATGTCCAGCATGTACAACATGTATCCCCTATATAATCACATACATTCCCCCTCTATCTACTATAATAGCATCCAATGTTATGTGATTATCAATTGCATAGTCTAATGAGTGACATCTCAAACCCAATTTCTTGAAAACCCATGATTGTTAAAAGGTACCATGTTCAATTCTGACTTTGTTCTCCTAATATGCTTGAGATAGATACACATTATGCACTCTGTTTTCAATCCCTATTAAATCAGTACATCCTTGAACTATTTATGATTGAAAAATTCAACCACAAATCAGATGAAAATAGCATAAGCATTCCTATGTCTGAAATACCAAAACTACATGATAGGAACCAATTAAGTAATTGCCTAGCAACATAGATATCTACCACTCTAAACATCCATATCAATACCACCCAATATTTCAAATGTACATAGTGACTAATATGTTAATACGTTAACCCAATTAATCAACATATTCATGATTTCAGTCACAATCCTCACATTAACTTCCATGTTTCAAACAATATGATTCAACAATGTCTACTCATAATAAATCATATAAGTGTATCTTAAGACATTACCATAATGTATCACTGTTTTAACCTAATACCTATATAAGACAGTTCTCAATTGTACAAGCAATATCCTTCATCTTGAAAATATTTATACTAATACATACTAATGATTTACTTAAATCACTCAGTCATCCTATAAATTATAAACCAAAACCAAATTACTTAACTAAACCAAATTTAGAATGACAATTCTTATTGATTCACTTGGTACTTATCAATGAAAGTTAAAACCCTCAACTTTATCACCCATTACAACAATCAGAATGTACAGTTATATTAACATACAGTATAAACATCCATAATTCTATTATGACTTTCCTCATCCTGATAATAAATACAGATCATTATCGCAATGCATTCTTAATACTATTAATTTAGCAGTGTATATACCTACTACCCAAATTAGCAAATTTAGATAAATCCAAATGTTTTATTAACACAGATAAGCAACCTCTTTTTTCTCCCGGCACTTACAGTGGGGAAAAAAGTATTTAGTCAGCCACCAATTGTGCAAGTTCTCCTACTTAAAAAGATGAGAGAGGCCTGTAATTTTCATCATAGGTACACGTCAACTATGACAGACAAAATGAGAAAAAAAATCCAGAAAATCACATTGTAAGATTCTCAATACTTTGTTATATACCCTTTGTTGGCAATGACACAGGTCAAACGTTTTCTGTAAGTCTTCACAAGGTTTTCACACACTGTTGCTGGTATTTTGGCCCATTCCTCCATGCAGATCTCCTCTAGAGCAGTGATGTTTTGGGGCTGTCGCTGGGCAACACGGACTTTCAACTTCCTCCAAAGATTTTCTATGGGGTTGAGATCTGGAGACAGGCTAGGCCACTCCAGGACCTTGAAATGCTTCTTACGAAGCCACTCCTTCGTTGCCCGGGCGGTGTGTTTGGGATCATTGTCATGCTGAAAGACCCAGCCACGTTTCATCTTCAATGCCCTTGCTGATGGAAGGAGGTTTTCACTCAAAATCTTACGATACATGGCCCCATTCATTCTTTCCTTTACACAGATCAGTCGTCCTGGTCCCTTTGCAGAAAAACAGCCCCAAAGCATGATGTTTCCACCCCCATGCTTCACAGTAGGTATGGTGTTCTTTGGATGCAACTCAGCATTCTTTGTCCTCCAAACACGACGAGTTGAGTTTATACCAAAAAGTTCTATTTTGGTTTCATCTGACCATATGACATTCTCCCAATCCTCTTCTGGATCATCCAAATGCACTCTAGCAAACTTCAGACGGGGCCTGGACATGTACTGGCTTAAGCAGGGGGACACGTCTTGCACTGCAGGATTTGAGTCCCTGGCGGCGTAGTGTGTTACTGATGGTAGGCTTTGTTACTTTGGTCCTAGCGCTCTGCAGGTCATTCACTAGGTCCCCCCGTGTGGTTCTGGGATTTTTGCTCACCGTTCTTGTGATCATTTTGACCCCACGGGGTGAGATCTTGCATGGAGCCCCAGATCGAGGGAGATTATCAGTGGTCTTGTATGTCTTCCATTTCCTAATAATTGCTCCTCATCACTACCGTTCGTATTGGAGGTGGATGCGCCCGATGTAGGGATAGGTGCTGTCCTATCTCAACGCACGGGCACGTCACCCAAGCTCTGCCCCTGTGCCTTCTTCTCTAAGAAGCTCAGCCTGGCGAAGCAGAACTACGACGTTGGTGATCGGGAGCTGTTGGTTGTTGTCCGAGCCTTGACCGTGTGGAGGCATTTGCTCGAAGGGGCGAAACACCCTTTCATCGACTGGACGGACCACCATAACCTGGAGTACATCCGGGCATCGAGGAGGCTGAATCCTCGCCAGGCCAGGTGGGCCCTATTCTTCACCCGGTTCGATTTTACACTGTCATACATCCCGGGTACGAAGAACGTGAAGACAGACGCATTGTCACGGCTGTATGACACAGAGGAGAGGCCCAGAGACAACACCCCCATACTCCCGGCCTCCTGCATTGTGGCGCCGGTAGTATGGGCGATGGACGCGGATATAGAGCAGGCATTACGCACAGATCCATCTCCACCTCAGTGTCCAGCTGGGCTGCGGAACGTGCCTGCTCTTATCCGTGATCGTCTGATCTACTGGGCACACACGTCATCCTCCTCTGGTCACCCAGGTATCGTCGTACAGTGCGCTTTCTGACTGGAAAGTACTGGTGGCCTACCTTGGCTAAGGACATGAGGGTGTATTTCTCCTCATGCTCGGTGTGCGCCCACAGTAAGGTACCTAGGCACCTCCCAGCGGGTAAGTTACAACCTTTACCAGTTCCAGAACGACCATGGTCTCACCTAAGTGTTGATTTCCTGACTGATCTTCCCCTCTCCCAAGGTAACACCACCATCCTGGTCGTTGTGGACCGCTTTTCCAAGGCCTGCCGCCTCCTTCCTCTGCCCTGTCTCCCCACAGCCCTGAAAACTGCGGAGGCCCTGTTTACACACGTCTTCCGGCACTACGGGGTACCAGAGGATATAGTGTCTGACCGAGGTCCCCAGTTCACGTCCAAGGTCTGGAAGGCATTCATGGAACGTCTGGGGGTCTCGGTCAGCCTGACCTCTGGGTTCCACCCCGAGTCTAATGGGCAGGTGGAACGGGTAAATCAGGATGTGGGTAGGTTCCTGCGGTCCTACTGCCAGGACCGGCTGGGGGAGTGGTCGGCACTCCTCCACTAACCTAACGCCATTCCAATGTGTTTTAGGTTACCAACCGGTTCTGGCACCGTGGCACCAGAGCCAGACCGAGGCTCCTGCGGTGGAGGACTGGTTTCCGTGCCGTGCATTGTCAGAAGGCCAACGCTGACCGCCACCACAGTGAGGCCCCTGTCTTCGTACCGGGTGATCGGGTCTGGCTCTCGATCCGGTATCTGCCCCTCCGCCTGCCCTGCCGGAAGCTGAGCCCGCAGTTTGTGGGGCCGTTCAAAGTCCTGAGGAGAATCAACGAGGTCACTTATACAGTGGGGAAAAAAGTATTTAGTTAGCCACCAATTGTTCAAGTTCTCCCACTTAAAAAGATGAGAGAGGCCTGTAATTTTCATCATAGGTACACGTCAACTATGAACTATGACAGACAAATTGAGAATTTTTTTTCCAGAAAATCACATTGTAGGATTTTTAATGAATTTATTTGCAAATTATGGTGGAAAATAAGTATTTGGTCACCTACAAACAAGCAAGATTTCTGGCTCTCACAGCCCTGTAACTTCTTCTTTAAGAGGCTCCTCTGTCCTCCACTCGTTACCTGTATTAATGGCACCTGTTTGAAATTGTTATCAGTATAAAAGACACCTGTCCACAACCTCAAACAGTCACACTCCAAACTCCACTATGGCCCGGACCAAAGAGCTGTCAAAGGTCACCAGAAACAAAATTGTAGACCTGCACCAGACTGGGAAGACTGAATCTGCAATAGGTAAGCAGCTTGGTTTGAAGAAATCAACTGTGGGAGCAATTATTAGGAAATGGAAGACATACAAGACCACTGATAATCTCCCTCGACCTGGGGCTCCATGCAAGATCTCACCCCGTGGGGTCAAAATGATCACAAGAACAGTGAGCAAAAATCCCAGAACTACACGGGGGGACCTAGTGAATGACCTGCAGAGGGCTGGGACCAAAGTAACAAAGCCTACCATCAGTAACACACTACGCCGCCAGGGACTCAAATCCTGCAGTGCAAGACGTGTCCCCCTGCTTAAGCCAGTACATGTCCAGGCCCCGTCTGAAGTTTGCTAGAGTGCATTTGGATGATCCAGAAGAGGATTGGGAGAATGTCATATGGTCAGATGAAACCAAAAGATAACTTTTTGGTAAAAACTCAACTCGTTGTGTTTGGAGGACAAAGAATGCCGAGTTGCATCCAAAGAACACCATACCTACTGTGAAGCATGGGGGTGGAAACATCATGCTTTGGGGCTGTTTTTCTGCAAAGGGACCAGGACGACTGATCCGTGTAAAGGAAAGAATGAATGGGGCCATGTATCGTGAGATTTTGAGTGAAAACCTCCTTCCATCAGCAAGTGCATTGAAGATGAAACGTGGCTGGGTCTTTCAGCATGACAATGATCCCAAATACACCGCCCGGGCAACGAAGGAGTGGCTTCGTAAGAAGCATTTCAAAGTCCTGGAGTGGCTTAGCCAGTCTCCAGATCTCAACGCCATAGAAAATCTTTGGAGGGAGTTGAAAGTCCGTGTTGCCCAGTGACAGCCCCAAAACATCACTGCTCTAGAGGAGATCTGCATGGAGGAATGGGCCAAAATACCAGCAACAGTGTGTGAAAACCTTGTGAAGACTTACAGAAAACGTTTGACCTGTGTCATTGCCAACAAAGGGTATATAACAAAGTATTGAGAAACTTTTGTTATTGACCAAATACTTATTTTCCACCATAATTTGCAAATAAATTCATAAGAAATCCTACAATGTGAATTTCTGGAATTTTTTTTCTCATTTTGTCTGTCATAGTTGACGTGTACCTATGATGAAAATTACAGGCCTCTCTCATCTTTTTAAGTGGGAGAACTTGCACAATTGGTGGCTGACTAAATATATTTTTTCCCCACTGTAGGTTATTACTTCCCCCTGATTACTGTATTAACCCCTCGTTTCATGTGTCTCTCCTCAGGCCGGTGGTGGCTGGTCCGCTCCAGGAGTCTGAGGTGCGGGAGGTCCCTCTGCCTCCTCTGGACATCGAGGGGGCTCCGGCATACTCCGTCCGTTCCATCCTGGATTCGAGGCGTCCGGTGGGGGCCTTCAGTACCTCGTGGAGTGGGAGGGGTATGGTCCGGTGGAACTGTGCTGCGTCCCGGTGAGGGATATCCTCGATCCCTCCCTGTTGCGCGTCAAGTGGGGGGGTACTGTGAAGACTTCCTCCGAGGCTGCCTCCCCTCCTTGTTCGGGCAGGCTTCGGCATTCGTCATCACCGGCCTAATAGCCACTGCCGCTCCATATCTCATCATTCCATTTATCTTGTCTTGTCAATTACACACACCTGGTTCATATCCCCTCATTAGTATGTGTATAAGTGTTCCCTCTGCCCCCTTGTCCTTGTGGGTGATTGTTATTTGTGAGTTGAGTGTAGCTCGGTTGAGCTACCCGTACCTTGTATTTCCGGGGATGTTGTTCCCTGTGTGCCTGTATTTTGTTGATGCTATCCAGCGTAACTGTGTCCTATGGAATAAACTCTGTATTCGGTGATTTATCCTCCTGCGCCTGACTCCTTCAAATCACATTCTCACACCCATAATGTCCCTTACAGCTCTCTCACGTTTCAGCGAGCCCCAATGGCTAACATCCACAGACAAAAACATGGAAACTCTTCCTTTTTTTTTTACTAGTAGACCAAATAAAACACATTTCCAAACAGCGTTCTGCATTTATCTTTATCGTAGGGTTTAAAAACTAACTCAACAACATTAACAATCCTAAATTGCTGTAGTAGCTTCATGTATGGTTCAGTTTATCTGTCACAATATTGTGTCAGTAATACTTCTGTAGTGACCTCAACCAAAATTTGCTATATTCCTCAGTCAATGTTATCTTTCATACTCTGCTTCCATCCAACAATGCTTCATTATCCCTATTTTTGTTTCTAATATCATAGCCACAGCTCTTCTGAAACCACCAATCCGCCATTAATAGAATACAGCAGATCTAGGTAACTGTCCTTTTTAAGTAGGCTACAAGTAATACCAAACACTTGCTGTATTTGACCAGCATATATTGAATGCATATCCATAGTATTGATATCATATTTATGGATTGACATTACGCCACCATTCTCAATCATTTAATCTAGCAAACCCGTAGGCAACGCAAAAAAATGACTACCACGAAATCGTCTCACTATTCCTGTTAAATAAGTGAGTCTTTCCATTTGAACCAAGCACGCTACAAACCTTCCATTCTACATCACCAAACCAAATACTTTGTAGTATCTGTCTAAGCAACACATACCAACAGTTGAATTACACTCATTCTGGCTACATTCGTAAAAATATGTCTGCAATGCAGTATCTCACTTTTATGGTGGCACAACTCGACCAATGCACTACTCGCCAAAACCCTACAACAAATGTTTGGTAGCACGTTGGAGGTATATCTTCAGACTCAGACTCTTGCTCTCCTGCGGCGTAATTGGTTTCTTTTTTTTATCCCTCCATTTTTTCATTAAGCTGCAGAGTACAACACTAAACAAACATGAAGAGCACACATATCATCTCCTGTTGTGAAACCGTAAAGATCACCACCACAGCTCTTGTATCACGCTCCATCTGCAGTCTGCAATATCCAGTCTGATTCCCATGCGCGCTGGGCGCTGCCTGTAAATACCTCCCCTGCTACAGTTTGGAGAGGACCGTGATCTCTGGGAGGATGGAGGATTACAGGTTTGGAACCAGTGAACCCAGCTGGGCTGTGATAACATTTTAAGGGGCATTTTAAGAGAAAACTGATATTTGGGGGGGAAGGTGGGGGGTAAGAAAATGATAAATTGTCTCTCCTCCACTCACTCCACTCTCTGCGGCTGTGTGTGTCAACGGTCTTAGGACCTTGCAAAGGATTTAAGCGTATTACACTTATTTTGGCTTATCTGTATTGCAGCCTAAATAGAATGAGAGTGCATGGAGCAGTGGGCTTTAAATGGATGACTGTATTGTTAAGGATGATGGGGTCAGTTAGGGCTGCAAGATCAAGTTGGGATTCAGGTACAGCGGGGACAGTAAAAGCCATGTCTAAATCCTGGTGGGGAAATCCATCAGAAGGAGTGCTTGATCTGATCTGATGGGATCTGATTTGATTGATCACTGGAAGCCTAACAATGGCAGACACGACATTTGCACATACGCACACGTACGCATACAGTATACACACACACACACACACACACACACACACACACACACACACACACACACACACACACACACACACACACACACACACACACACACACACACACACACACACACAGGCTAGGCTATATTCTGGGCCTCTGTTTCCAGTCACAACATTCCATTGGCCTTTATCTCACAAATGGCCCCAACTGCTTTTAATCAGCTGGGTCACGAGGCACCCCCAGATGCCTTTTTGGGTGGGACCCAAGAAGAGAGGAGAGTCTCCTAATAGTCACCATATTTGTGCCCCCTCTCTTTTCCCCCTTTCCTCTCCCCTCCTGCATTGTGTCATCCTCCTCTGAGAGCAGCGTTGGCCAGCTCACACATACTGGCCGTGGATTTTCACCAGTTGATACAATGCATTTCTATACTTTCCAGCTTCTGCTAATACTTTCCATCAAGGAAAATAGATTAAAAGGGAAGCGTATTGCTCTCGTAGTCGATAAACTGTATATTGACAACCAAATGTTCCGCAACACAAAGACTACTCAATGGCTATTCTGAAAGTTCTAATAGAGGAGTCGAATAAAGGAACACCCAATACTAGCCATGGTAGGGATTGTAAAATAGAACACATTTATTGTATTTTATAAAGGGATAAGACGGCATTAGAAGAAAGGATAACTAGCAAAATAATACATCTTCAAATGTAACTAATTAGAACACAAAAGTACTCAATCAACATAGTAGAGATAAAAACATAGCAAACAGAAGACAGAAGGGACGGTATGTGTGGATGTATTGTGATGGAAGGTGTGGTGTGCGTTTTTGTGTTTGGAAAAGTGTGGCGTTAAGTGAGTGAGAAAGGAAATGGTTGCATATCCCAGAACCAATGTGTGTCTGTGAGCAGGGGTTGTGAGAGAGAGCTTTCAATTTTGTGCAGATGAGGGATATACATTTTAAAATAAAGTATACGTCTAATTTATATCATAATGGAACGGTCCCCAACCCTATACACCCACCTGAGCAACCCATGCACCAAAGAGAAGTCCCCATCTGTGTTATGGCCCTGCTGTAAGTTGCCTACAGTGAGGGAAAAAAGTATTTGATCCCCTGCTGATTTTGTACGTTTGCCCACTGACAAAGAAATTATCAGTATATAATTTTAATGGTAGGTTTATTTAAACAGTGAGAGACAGAATAACAACAACAAAATCCAGAAAAACGCATGTCAAAAATGTTATAAATTGATTTGCATTTTAATGAGGGAAATAAGTATTTGACCCCCTCTCAATCAGAAAGATTTCTGGCTCCCAGGTGTCTTTTATACAGGTAACAAGCTGAGATTAGGAGCACACTCTTAAAGGGAGTGCTCCTAATCTCAGCTTGTTACCTGTATAAAAGACACCTGTCCACAGAAGCAATCAATCAATCAGATTCCAAACTCTCCACCATGGCCAAGACCAAAGAGCTCGCCAAGGATGTCAGGGACAAGATTGTAGACCTACACAAGGCTGGAATGGGCTACAAGACCATCGGCAAGCAGCTTGGTGAGAAGGTGACAACAGTTGGTGCGATTATTCGCAAATGGAAGAAACACAAGGTGAGAGGTGAGATCTCCCTCGGCCTGGGGCTCCATGCAAGATCTCACCTCATGGAGTTGCAATGATCATGAGAACGGTGAGGAATCAGCCCAGAACTACACAGGAGGATCATGTCAATGATCTCAAGGCAGCTGGGACCATAGTCACCAAGAAAACAATTGGTAACACACTACGCCGTGAAGGACTGAAATCCTGCAGCGCCCGCAAGGTCCCCCTGCTCAAGAAAGCACATATACAGGGCCGTCTGAAGTTTGCCAATGAACATCTGAATGATTCAGAGGAGAACTGGGTGAAAGTGTTGTGGTCAGATGAGACCAAAATCGAGCTCTTTGGCAACTCGCCGTGTTTGGAGGAGGAGGAATGCTGCCTATGACCCCAAAAACACCATCCCCACCATCAAACATGGAGGTGGAAACATTATGCTTTGGGGATGTTTTTCTGCTAAGGGGACAGGACAACTTCAACGCATCAAAGGGACGATGGACGGGGCCATGTACCGTCAAATCTTGGGTGAGAACCTCCTTCCCTACGCCAGGGCATTGAAAATGGGTCGTGGATGGGTATTCCAGCATGACAATGACCCAAAACACACGGCCAAGGCAACAAAGGAGTGGCTCAAGAAGAAGCACATTAAGGTCCTGGAGTGGCCTAGCCAGTCTCCAGACCTTAATCCCATAGAAAATCTGTGGAGGGAGCTGAAGGTTCGAGTTGCCAAACGTCAGGCTCAAAACCTTAATGACTTGGAGAAGATGTGCAAAGACGAGTGGGACAAAATCCCTCCTGAGATGTGTGCAAACCTGGTGGCCAACTACAAGAAACGTCTGACCTCTGTGATTGCCAACAAGGGTTTTGCCACCAAGTAATAAGTCATGTTTTGCAGAGGGGTCAAATACTTATTTCCCTCATTAAAATGCAAATCAATTTATAACACTTTTGACATGCATTTTTCTGGATTTTTTTGTTGTTATTCTGTCTCTCACTGTTCAAATAAACCTACCATTAAAAGTATAGATTGATCATTTCTTTGTCAGTGGGCAAACGTACAAAATCAGCAGGGGATCAAATACTTTTTTCCCTCACTGTATATGCAGCCAAAACATAAAGATAAATGCAGTGAGAGACCTAACTGATGAAATTATGAAAGACAAGCATTGTACTTTTGAATTCCGTAAAGTGAGTGAGGAAGAGGTGAAACAATTTTTATTGTCTATCAACAATGACAAGCCACCAGGGTCTGACAACTTGGATGGAATATTTCTGAGGATAATAGTGGACGATATTGCCACTCCTATTTGCCATATCTTCAATTTAAGCCTACTAGAAAGTGTGTGCCCTCAGGCCTGGAGGGAAGCAAAAGTCTTTCTGCTATCTAAGAATAGTAAAGCCCCCTTTACTGGCTCCAATAGTCGACCAATCAGCCTGTTACCAACCCTTAGTGAACTTCTGGAAAAAATTGTGTTTGACCAGATACAACGCTATTTTACAATAAACAAATTGACAACAAACTTTCAACACACTTATAGGGAAGGACATTCAACAAGCACAGCACTTACACAAATGACTGATGATTGGCTGAGAGAAATTGCTGATAAAAATATTATGGGGGCTGTTTTGTTTGACTTCAGTGCAACTTTTGACATTGTCGATCATAGTCTGCTGCTGGAAAAAAAAAGTATGTATTATGGCTTTACACCCCCTGCTATATTGTGGATAAAGAGATACCTGTCTAACAGAGCACAGCTTCCCCAGGGCAGCTGTCGAGGCCCCTTACGTTTTTCAATCTTAACGAACGACTATGTATGCGGATGACTCCACACTGTACACGTCAGCTACTACAGCGACAAAAATGACTGCAACACTTAACAAAGTGCTGCAGTTAGTTTCAGAATGGGTGGTAAGGAATAAGTTAGTCCTAAATATTTCAAAAACTAAAAGCATTGATTTTGGGACAAATCATTCACTAAACCCTGAACCTCAACTAAATCTTGTAATGAATGTGATGGAAAATGTTATGTTGGTGCTTTTCTATTTTATACATTTCTGTGTTCTATGTTCGTGCTTTTCTAATAACCGTTTTCTGTGTTCATGCAAGTGACTGATTGAACGAACCCTCACTATCAGTATCTGCAGTTTGGCAGTACGCACAGACTCTTTTTTTGATATCTCAGTTTCAAGGTCTCAGTTTAGAGAAGAAGCCTTGTGAGGTATTGGTCTGTCACATGCATGAAGCAAACGTTAATGATGAATTAATTATGAATAAGCTAAATCATGCAAATATGATTGCCCTGTTAGAGCTCCTGATTGCATTGAGTTGGTTGGAACCTTGGAGTAACCCTGGATTGTAAACTGTAATGGTCAAAACATTTTGATACAACAGTAGCTAAAATGGGGAGAATTCTGTCCATAATAAGAAGTACTCTGCCTTCTTAACAACACTATCAACAAGGCAGGTCCTACAAGCCCTAGTTTTGTCGCACCTGGACTACTGTTCAGTCGTGTGGTCAGGTGCCACAAAGAGGGACTTAGGAAAATTACAATTGGCTCAGAACAAGGCAGCATGGCTGGCCCTTAAAAGTACACAGGGAGCTAACATTAATGATATGCATGTCAATCTCTCATGGCTCAAAGTGGAGGAGAGATTGACTTCATCACCACCTGTTTTTGTAAGAAGTGTTGACAAGCTGAATCTACTGAGCTGTTTGTTTAAACTACTAGCACACAGCCCGGACACCCATGCATACCCCACAAGACATGCCACCAGAGGTGTCTTCACAATCCCCAAGTCCAGAACCGACTATGGGAGGCGCACAGTACTACATAGAGCCATGACTACATGGAACTCTATTCCACATCAGGTAACTGATGCAAGCAGTAGAATCAGATTTAAAGAACAAAGAAAAATACACCTCATGGAACAGTGGGGACTGTGAAGAGACACACACATACGCATACAAGCGCTAGCACACGCACTCTACACACACGTACATTGTACTATTGTTGTATGGTGGTATTATACATTTTGTATTGTAGATATGTAGTGGTGTAATAATATAATAGATGTACTGTTTTATCTTTTGTTTTATATGTAATGTAAGTGCCTTAACGTGTTTGGACCCCAGGAAGAGTAGCTGCTGCCTTGGCAACAGCTAATGGGGATCCCTAATAAATACAAATAAAAATCGCAGTCAGTCGCTGTACTCGTAATATGCAGGAGAAGAGTCGCCTTATGGTGAGGATAGCAGAATTGCAAGCCTGGCTTCAGATGCAATCTTTAGGCAAGGGCAATTTAAGTATAGGCAAGGATGAAACAGCGTCTGTGCCACCGGTAAGTACAGGTAGAAGTGTTAATTCTCCCACACAGTCCCCGCAGCTGGACAATTGTCTCACGGCTTCTGGAAAGAAATGCTGTCGGCATGCTACACTGGTGTCGCTCATTCAGCCGATAGAAACTTTCAACCGGTTTTCCCCACAAAGCAACGAGTCGGAGTCACATACCTGCCAACTTTTCAAAAAACCTTGGAGTGAAATTTTGTCCTGGGTCCGCCTGGATCCTGCAGTCGGTGAAAAGCAATTGCACTGCCTGCATCTCAGAACTGCTGCCGCCTTGATCTCATGAGGTTATCGTTGCCCACGTGTGCATGACATCAGAGAAAGTCAGGATCAAGTCGGACACAAATCTGACCAGCATGCATTGGGCGGTGATCGCCGGTGATCGATTCTGCGCAGAGCTGGCTCATCTCAAATGAGCCTCTTGTCTATGATCTGTTGGCATGTTTATACTGGCCTGTGGCCTTCTTGGAGGGGGGCTCCCATTTGAAGCAGGGTTCCAGATTGGCCATCTTTATGGTCATTACATTTTACATTTACATTTTAGTAATTTAGCAGAAGCTGTTATCCAGAGCGACTTACAGTTAGTGAGTGCATACATTATTATTTTTTATTTTTCATACTGACCCGTGGGAATCGAACCCACAACCTTGGCGTTGCAAACGCCATGCTCTACCAACTGAGCTACATCCCTGCTGGCGATTCCCTCCCCTACCCTGGACGACGCTGGGCCAATTGTGCGCCGCCCCTTGGGTCTCCCGGTCACGGCCAGCTACGACAGAGCCTGGATTTGAACCAGGATCTCTAGTGGCACAGCTAGCACTGCGATGCAGTGCCTTAGACCACTGCGCCACTCGGGAGGTGTTTGAGGACAGGGTGCCATCCAATGCTAGGCTGTTTCTTCTTTTGGTTTTGTTCAGTCCCACAACTGAAAACACCCTCTCAGCATCTGCATTTCCATGGGGCAACACCAGGACAAGCTTGGCGACGGCAGCAAGCCTCTCAAATTCTTTGGCTCCTGTCACCTATGGAAAATGCACCAACACACAATGGAAAAACATACCTTGATTTTTGATTTATTAATACTGTAAGTATAATGTAGGTTGACCCATTAACAAAGTTCAGATAAAAACATGCATAATTTGCAACATGCATGACACATATATGCATGCAACAATTTTAAGCAACAGATGTAGCCAAGCCACACCTGCCAAAAGGAAAGACAAAAAAGGAAAAAAAATATACCTTATGCTTCCGGGTTGCCATTTCAGCCCAGAAGCTTTCCATTTCAGTTTCGTCCTGCAGGGATATCATTGGCATGGTCTGATAATTTAGAAACTCCTCACCCAGAAGGTCATGCTCCTCTGGCCCATGGTATGGGAGGAGATGGGGAAACCTATTTATGAAAGTAGAGTTACAAGTTGTTACGTTTTAGGTATGTAGTCATCAACCAGCAGCAGTTCATACACATCTTTGAGGAGAAGCCACATAAGAATATCTCATGTGCAGTTTAGGAGTGAACACACCTCATCATAAAACACAGGGTATTTTAGCTAAGATGATAGACAATAATTAGAGAAAAAAAAACTAACCTTTCAACAAAGTACAGGACATCTTCGATGTCACTTTCAGCCCTCTGCCGTACATCTACAAATTGTGCGTGCTTGATCAGTGGCTCTTCCAGTGGCAGCTTCTTAAGTGCATAGTCCACAGCACTTGTCAGGAAACACAACACAGCTTCATGGAATGAATCCACCTGCTGTGGTGTGATGTCACCCTCGTCGAGTAATCTGTTAAGTTTAGCCCTTGTTGTGAACCCAATGTTCAACTTTCTTCCTGTCACAGATACAGCATATATATAAGGTACAAGGCTAAATATCACATATCACACTGTTTGATCATAATAATAGTCAAATACTAACCTGGTAAATGGTTTGCCTTTTCTTTAAATGCAATTTCACAAGGCTCCTCATGGCACTGCAGAGCTGCTGGAACCATAAACTTGGAACATAGCTTGCGTACGAATTTACCATTCATAACAGACATTTACAAAAATAGTAGGTGAAACCTGTTTTAGAGGATCCCTGCAGATATCAGCAAGAAACACAGAATGGAAAAAAACTGCAAAATCCAATCCCACCTCATCATGTAACAAAAATATTGATGACTGCTCTCTCTGAAGCAGCAAGTTGAAAGAAGTGAAAGTTGGAAGAACAGCAGGTACACTTCTGCCATGGGGTCAGTGAATGTCTGCACAAGTCTCTTGAACCTGGCCTGATTTTCATCTTGAATCAATCAATAAATAACACAAAACAAGAGGTTGTCATTAATACAAGTATGTGACTAACAATCCATGTAGTTGCTGCATAATGAAATTGAAAATGTATGACCATACTAGCAGATTTGTAGTAGCTGGCCAGAGGTTCATACAGCCTCAGGATCCTGGTCACACAGCGTTCAAGGCTTAGCCAACGGACCGAGATATGCAGGAGGACTCCATGTACTCCGTTTCATGGAGCTCACAAAACTCTGTTTTAGACATTAAATCCATATCATATATTTTCTACAGCTCAGCATTTCAGTATTACACTTAATAGTATCAAACATGCATACCTGTCAGGTATCCTTTCCGATTTGTGCTACCCTTGAACCAGTAACCGATGTCCACTATCATATCCTCCAAATCAAAACCGGACACCTGCAATGCATAAATCAATCATAACACATTCAGTCAATGCACGTAATTAGGATACAAATAAAAAGTTACATGTAAAGATAAATCAGGCCTTAACTCACTTTAAAAAATCCCACTCCTGCAGCTTTGGCGGTGTTATGTTCCACATGACAAGGTAAACCATGAATATAGGTGTTGGGATGCTTCTGGAGCACCCTAGAGGCAATGGAATTATGTGGTCCAATGTTCACAGCTGCATTGTCAACTGAGAGACCAATGCAGTTCTCCCAAGGGATGCCATGCTCCTCTATGGTGGAGGTCATTTTGGTGAAGATCTCACTTGCTGTCCCACATCTCGTCCCACTTGTTGAGCACATATTTAAAAACTGGTGGACAACTTTGCTGCCCATGAAGACCCGGACAGTAAGCGGGTTCATCTTTTCCACTCCTATAATGGCAAGTTAGAATCATACAGATGTTCATGTTATAAGATGTTTAAAAATACACAAAGCACATGTTTTGCAGAGGAGAAAAATCTCAAATAGTTTGTGAAATACCAGTGTCATTCGACCCATCCGTTACAAGGGTATACAGGGCTTTTTTCATCTCCTTCACAAGCTCCTGTGTGAAATATGGTGTGAGTGCTTCATTGGTAATGCAGGATGACTTAGTCCTGGCACAACTGTACTCCTGCGCTGTCTTCGAATCTCCAAAACATTATTTTAGGAGAGGCCCCAGGTGGTCCGCAAAGGCTAGGGGGACGTTGTGAACTACCAACCCAGCTGTCATTTTGACCTCAGCCCTTCTTGTCTGTATGAAATTAAAAATTATTAATCCTCCCAAAATACCATAGTTTATTTAAAATAGACGCCTGCGATAGTAGGGCACAGGTAAAAAACACATTCAGCAACTAAGATCTCAAATTAAGAAAACTGGACTGTACTACACTGAAATACAAACCACAAATTAGTCAAAACTATCAACCATGACTTTACCGTGATCAACTAGAACACAAAACTATTGACTGAACCTTGACAGAATCATTACACATATCATACCTTAACCTCTTGTGCAGACATACCCCCAACAGATGGAACGGCCATTGCATATTGGGATATTGTGGCTGTGGACTGGAGAGCTCGTTGCTTATCTTGGTGGCCTTTGCTTTTTATATGGCGCACTACATCTGTCACACCCTGGTGGCAACATGAGTTTTCAATACGGCAGACTGCACACCAGTAGTGCGTGTTGAGGCTCCCTCTGGTAATAAATGGCCATGAAGAGGTCCACTCATTTTTTTAAATGGATCTATATGTTGCTGCTCCAGCCAGAGCACGACTCTTCTGGCCCTGCTGTTGGATTGGGGGGGTCTCTTATGTCTGTCCCTCTGTGTCTTCTTCCATCTGCCCTGTTGGTTGTTCTATTTGTCCTGTCTGTTGCTCCTCTGCATGTGCGTCAATCTGCCCTGTCTGTTGCTCCTCTGCTTGTTTGTCAGTCTGTCCTGTCTCCTGCTCTCTCTGTCCTTTGTGTTGCTCCTCTGTCTGTTGTCCTGTCGTTTCTATCAATCGTTCTGGCTGTTCTTTCAGTGTGTTTGTCTGTCTTTTCTCACTTGGCTGGTTCTTAAATAAAAGAAAAGGTTTCGCTTTTGTCCTGGCAAAGGTCTCTTACGGGACATATTTGAAACCTTAAACAATTCAAATGGTCATGTTGGTTTAATAACTCTACTCTCAGTTACAAAAACATACCTACTTCTATTGCACACATTTCCTGTATTTATGTTAAATTCTTTGGAATACATCTTACCTGTTCGAAATCAGCTGAGTTTACATTCACCACACTAAATCATGTTCACACGCACAAACAAATAATTTATTTCAAGATTTAAAGTTTTATGAGAGTGAGTACTCAATTGGACAATATTTCATTGTTACATACCTAGTCTCAGCTCAGCTTCTTATCAGACTTCTTGAGGTAGTGACCGTTTCTTCTCCTGTTGTCTTTTGCAGCAATATTATCTCTTCTTCTGTCGCTAACTTCGGGGTGCAGCGCATATGGTTCAGTGGCGCTCATCAGCGCCATCTACCGTCGGGGAGTTTGAAAAAAGGAACGAACAAGTCTCTGACAAGTTTTGTCATGTATAGTAACCCTAGGTGTAAAATAGTATATAATGGCTATTTCTCAGACAGTTTTAAACTGTCAAAACAAGTAAAAAAAGGTTGTCCACTATCGGCATATCTATTTATTATGGCCATCAAAATGTTAGCTTGTCACGGATTCAGCTGAGGCTGTCCCTCCTCCTTGCTCGGGCAGGCTTCGGCGTTCGTCGTCACCGGAGTACTAGCTACTACCGATCTATGTATCTATGTTCGACTTGTTCTGTCTTTATTGGTTACACCTGTTTCCCATTATGTAGTATGTCTTCCCTATTTAGCCCTCTGTCTTGCACTGTGTGTTGTGTGTGATTGTTAATGTCTTCGGTAGTCGTTAGTGTGCGGGTTTGTTCCCTCCCTGTGCGGAGGTAGTGGTTGTTTTGTTTTTACTTTTGAGTAAAGTACGTTTTCTGATCAGTTCTGTGTCCTTTGCTTGACTTTGCCTACCGCATTTCACAGACGCCCTGACATAGCTATTAAAATCAGATCCAACAATAATATCAATGGATTAGAAATCCATGGCATGAAAACAAAAGTCATTGTACGCTGATGATTCATGTTTTCTTTTAAATCCACAACTTGAATCCTTCCACAGCCTCATAGAGGATCTAGATACATTTTCTAACCTCTCTGGATTACAACCAAATTATGATAAATGTACTATATTACATATAGGATCACTAAAAAAATAAAGTTTTTATATTATCATGTAGTTTACCATTAAAATGGTTTGATGGTGAGGTGGATATACTCGGTATACACATCCCAAAATAAATAAATGATCTCACTCCAATAAATGTTAATAGATAGTCAGCAAAAATAGATAATATCTTGCTACCATGGAAAGGTAAATACCTGTCTATTTGTGGAGAAATCACCCTGATTAACTCTTTAGTATTATCCCAGTTTACCTATTTGCTTATGGTCTTGACTACGCCTAGCGAAAAGTTCTTAAAATTATATTAGAAAATAATATTCTGCGAAGAGACAATCATTAGCTCATTTGTTTTTATACTGTCCATTTGTAGCTTGTTTTTGGTCACAGGTCCAGGAACGGCTGAAGAAATGCAATATTTACCTGGAGCTAACCCTGCAGATAGCACTACTGGGTGATCTGAAAAGTCATAGTCCATCAATAAATAATACATACAACACTTTTAGCAAAACATTTTATTTTCAATTTACAATCTGTAGAAACAATGAGTGTTCAGAATTTTTGTGAAACATCACAGTACATTTGAAAAATATATGGCAAATAGAAATCCAATATGGATGGTGTTAAAAGATAGATGGGAGGGGTTGAATGGAGCAGAAGGTTGGTACTAATAACAACTAATAACAACAAGATAACTCATGTAAAACATACTATGTCCATAATAAGTATATAGGTTATAGGTTAAGACATTTTGTGAAAGAGCACAGTTTGAAAGATTTGGCATATAGAAGCAAACCGGATGGACATCATGAAAATGATCGGAGAGGTTGAGGGTAGAGGAAGTTCAGGAGTAAAAACAAACAAAATAGAACTATTGTAAAATTGACTGTGTCCATAAAATGTAATAGTATAAGCTGGAAGTAGAGGCCAAAGTGTTGTTGTTCACTAGTTTACTCCAATTATTACTTTCTAACCCCACCACCCCTCTAAAGGAAAATTTATATTTTTTAAAGGATATGTATATATAGTGGATAGTACCCCTGTAGCTCAGTTGGTAGAGCATGGCGCTTGCAACGCCAGGGTTGTGGGTTCGTTTCCCACGGGGGGCCAGTAGGAAAAATGTATGCACTCACTAACTGTAAGTCGCTCTGGATAAGAGTGTCTGCTAAATTACTAAAATTTAAAATGTAGAAAAATGCTTGCGAAAGTATTCACCCCCCTTGGCATTTTTCCTATTTGGATTTTCCTAAAACAGATTTTTGAGGGGTTTGTATCATTTGATTTACACAACATGCCTACCACTTTGAAAATGCAAAATATTTTTATTGTGAAACAAACAAGAAATAAGACAAAAAAACTGAAAACTTGAGCATGCATAACTAATGCTAATGCTAATGCTTAGTTAGGGTCATTGTCCTTCTGGAATTAGAACCTCCGTCCCAGTCTCAAATCTATGGAAGACTGAAACAGGTTTCCCTCAAGTATTTCCCTGTATTTAGTGCCATCCATCATTCCTTCAACTCTGACCAGTTTCCCAGTCCCTGCCGATGAAAAACATCCCCACAGCATGATGCTGCCACCACCATGCTTCACTGTGGGGATGGTGTTCTCTCCCCACTGTATTTACCAAGAGAGTTTTCATCTATATTTTTCATAGCTGTCTATTTACCACCACAAACCAATGCTGGCTTTAAGATTGCACTGAATGAGCTGTATAAGGCCATAAGTCAACAGGAAAACGCTCATCCAGAGGCAGCACTCCTAGTGACCGGGAACTTTAATGCATGGAAACTTAAATCCGTTCTACCTAATTTCTACCGGCATGTTAAATGTGCAACCAGAGGAAAAAAAACTCTAGACCACCTTTACTCCACACACAGAGACGCATACAAAGCTCTCCCTCGCCCTCCATTTGGCAAATCTGACCATAACTCTATCCTCCTGATTCCTGCTTATAAGCAAAAACTAAAGCAGGAAGTACCAGTGACTCGGTTAATAAAAAAGTGGTCAGATGACGCAGATGCTAAGCTACATGACTGTTTTGCTAGCACAGACTGGAACATGTTTCGGGATTCTTCAGATAGCATTGAGGCGTACACCACATCAGTCACTGGCTTCATCAATAAGTGCATCGATGATGTCGTCCCCACAGTGACCGTACGTATATACCCCAACCAGAAGCCATGGATTACAGGAAACATCCGCACTGAGCTAAAGGGTAGAGCTGCCGCTTTCAAGGAGCGGGATTCTAACCCGGACGCTTATAAGAAATCCCGCTATGCCCTCCGACGAACCATCAAACAGGCAAAGAGTCAATACAGGACTAAGATTGAATCGTACTACACCAGCTCTGACGCTGTGGCAGGGATTGAAAACTATTACAGACTACAAAGGGAAGCACAGCCGCGAGCTGCCCAGTGACACAAGACTTCTAGACGAGCTAAACCGCTTCTATGCTCGCTTCGAGGCAAGCAAAACTGAAGCATGCATGAGAGCACCAGCTGTTCCGGATGACTATGTGATCACGCTGTGAGTAAGACTTTTAAGCAGGTCAACATTCACAAGGCCGCAGGGCCAGACGGATTACCAGGACGTGTACTCCGAGCACGTGCTGACCAACTGGCAAGTGTCTTCACTGACATTTTCAACATGTCCCTGACTGAGTCTGTAATACCAACATGTTTCAAGCAGACCACCATAGTCCCCGTGCCCAAGGACACTAAGATAACCTGCCCAAATGACTACCGACCCGTAGCACTGACGTCTGTAGCCATGAAGTGCTTTGAAAGGCTGGTCATGGCTCACATCAACACCATTATCCCAGAAACCCTAGACCCACTCCAATTTGCATACCGCCCCAACAGATCCACAGATGATGCAATCTCTATTGCACTCCACACTGCCCTTTCCCACCTGGACAAGAGGAACACCTACGTGAGAATGCTATTCATTGACTACAGCTCAGCATTCAACACCATAGTGCCCTCAAAGCTCATCACTTAGCTAAGGATCCTGGGACTAAACACCTCCCTCTGCAACTGGATCCTGGACTTCCTGACGGGCCGGCCCCAGGTGGTAAGGGTAGGTAACAACACATCTGCCACACTGATCCTCAACACGGGGGCCCCTCAGGGGTGCGTGCTCAGTCCCCTCCTGTACTCCCTGTTCACCCATGACTGCATGGCCAGGCACGACTCCAACACCATCATTAAGTTTGCCGACGACACAACAGTGGTAGGCCTAATCACCGACAACGATGAGACAGCCTATAGGATAACAACCTCTCCCTCAACGTGACCAAGACAAAGGAGATGATTGTGGACTACAGGAAAAAAAAGAGGACTGAGCACGCCCCCATTCTCATCGACGGGGCTATAGTGGAACAGGTTGAGAGCTTCAAGTTCCTTGGTGTCCACATCACCAACAATCTATCATGGTCCAACACACCAAGACAGTCATGAAGAGGGCACAACAAAGCCTATTCCCCCTCAGGAGACTGAAAAGATTTGGCATGGGTCCTCAGATCCTCAAAAATTTCTACAGCTGCACCATCGAGAGCATCCTGACTGGTTGCATCACCGCCTGGTATGGCACCTGCTTGGCCTCAGACCGCAAGGCACTACAGAGGGTAGTGCGTACGGCCCAGAACATCACTGGGGCCAAGCTTCCTGCCATCCAGGACCTCTATACCAGGCCGTGTCATAGGAACAAAAGACTTCTCAACAGCTTCTACCCCCAAGCCATAAGACTCCTGAACAGCTAATCATGGCTACCCAGACTATTTGCGACTTGTTCGAATCATAGTCACACCTCATATAGGCCTATGGGCTAGGCTACATGTTTTAATAAGGTTTGTATCACAACTAAAGTGTCCAAATAACTTCATAAAATTAAGCATATTAATCCGCTTTACAAGGGGTGTAGAGCCTAACTAGCATATATAAGCAGCGTGTGTGTTTCAAGTGTGGGGAAGATCATTTTCACCATAAAAATGCACCTTTATAATAAAAGCATTACATGCATAATTGCATTTGCGGTCACTTTTGATAATGGTGTTTTCTGCTAATGGAACATTTGCGCTTATAGCCTACTACCATGTGCGCATTGCTGCGCTTATAATGTGAAGAAATAGCCTAATAGTGTATCAGCATTTCAAGCTAAACATGTTGATCTGTTGCGTCAGCCACATTGCATAAAAAAGGTTTTTTGATGCTAGTGGTTGTATTAATTTGGGAAAAATCGCATCCCACAACTGTCCCAAACTATGTATAGAATATGTATTTATTGCACAGAATAGAACAGGTCGACTTTTGTACTATGGGGGATAGTAGATTGACATAGGCTAGTGCTTTTGCTGTTCGTTAGACCTACTCATCTTGTTGGCTGACAAAAAGTAAACGTGGATAGTTCTTCCAATATCTTCAATATGCACCTCGGAATTGGAGGTGCATCCCCGATGTGTCTGTCTTAACTTGTAGCCTGTGTGAAAGACCCGATCACATGACGGAGAGCGGTGTGAGTGAGAGACGCTTCAGATTGCGCAGCACACTCAGGGAGAAGGGCACCACGCAGCACTCTGGAATGCAAAAGGCACGAACTGCAAAAATCTCTGAAGCTGGAGACTCTTATCTCCCTCACTGAATTTAAGCGTCAGTTGTCAGAGCAGCTTACCGATCGCTGCACTTGTACACAACCATTCTGAAATTAGCCCACCCAACTACCTCATCCCCATATTGTTATTTATTTTGCTAATTTGCACCCCAGTATCTCTATTTGCACATCATCTTTTGCACATCTATCATTCCAGTGTTAATACGAAATTGTAACTATTTGTCATGATCGTCAGGGAGAGAAGTAGACCAATGCGCAGCGTGATGAACGAACATGTTTACTTTATTAAATTAAAGCACGAAACAAAACAACAAACGACTCGTAACGTCCTTGGTAACAATGACCAACACGGAACAAAAACCCACAAACACAAAGTGAAAAACAGACAGTTTAAATATGGCTCCCAATCAGAGACAACCAGCCAACAGCTGACACTCGTTGCCTCTGATTGGGAGTCACTCAGGCAAACATAGAAAATGAAGAACTAGAATCCCCAACATAGAAAATAACCACATAGAATGAACACACCCTGGCTCAACAAATAGAGTCCCAGAGCCAGGGTGTGACAGTACCCCCCCCTAAAGGCGCGGACTGCGACCGCGCCTCAATACGAGCAAAACAGGGGGAGGGCTGGGTGGGCATTCCTCCTCGGCGGCGGTTCTGGCTCCGGGCTTGCCCACCACCCTCCAATAAACCCCCCATAGCGCCCCTGGTCCGGTCTGGCCCCGCTGGCTGGAGCTGACCTGGACGTAGCAGGAGCGGCTAGCTTCAGCTCCGTTGGGGAGCAATTAAGCGTTACCTGATTTGGCACCGATGACCCAGGCACGGGTTGTGCCGGACTGACGACGCGCACCCCAGGCTTGGTGCGTGAGGCAGGAAAGGACCGGACCTGGCTGTCGATGCGCACCCCTGGCTTGGTGCGTGGAGCAGCAACGGGCTGGACCGGGCTGACGATACGCACCCCTGGCTTGGTGCGTGGAGCCGGAACGGGCCTCACCGGACTGATGACTCGCACCCCTGGCTTGGTGCGTGGAGCAGCAACGGGCCGGACCGGGCTGACGATGCGCACCCCTGGCTTGGTGCGTGGAGCAGCGACGGGCCGGACCGGGCTGACGATGCACACCCCTGGCTTGGTGCGTGGAGCAGCGACGGGCCGGACCGGGCAGACGATACGCACCCCTGGCTTGGTGCGTGGAGCCGGAACGGGCCTCACCGGACTGACGACTCGCACCCCTGGCTTGGTGCGTGGAGCCGGAACGGGCCTCACCGGACTGACGACTCGCACCCCTGGCTTGGTGCGTGGAGCAGGGACAGGCCGGGCTGGGCTGGCGACGCACACCGTAGGCTTGGTGCGAGTGGCAGGAACAGGCCGGACCGTACTGGGAACACACACCACTGGCCCTACGTGGGGATCAGGAACAGGCCGGACCGGACTGGCAACACACGCCAGTACCTCTCGCCGTGCCTCTACAACCTCCTTCCCCCTGGTGACCAGTGACTCCCGTAACCTGGCAGCCTCCTGCTGCCCCGTCGTCCACGGCGTTAGCCCCCCCCTAAAAAATTTATGGGCTTCACTCCTACCCGTGGCCAAGGCCTCCATCCCTCTTGCCAGACTCGCACTCATCTCCTCCCAAGTCCATCCTCTCTCCTCGTCACGCTGCTTGATCCAGTTTTGGTGGGTTTTTCTGTCACGATCGTCAGGGAGAGAAGTAGACCAATGCGCAGCGTGATGAACGAACATGTTTACTTTATTAAATTAAAGCACGAAACAAAACAACAAACGACTCGTAACGTCCTTGGTAACAATGACCAACACGGAACAAAAACCCACAAACACAAAGTGAAAAACAGACAGTTTAAATATGGCTCCCAATCAGAGACAACCAGCCAACAGCTGACACTCGTTGCCTCTGATTGGGAGTCACTCAGGCAAACATAGAAAATGAAGAACTAGAATCCCCAGCATAGAAAATAACCACATAGAATGAACACACCCTGGCTCAACAAATAGAGTCCCAGAGCCAGGGTGTGACGCTATTTTGCACTATGGCCTATTTATTGCCTTAACTTACTACATTCGCACACACTTTATATATATTTTCTGTTTGTATTTTTGACTTTATGTTTTGTTTACCCCATATGTAACTCTGTGTTGTTGTTGTTTTTATCGCACTGCTTTGCTTTATCTTGGCCAGGTCGCAGTTGTAAATGAGAACTTGTTCTCAACTGGCTTACCTGGTTAAATAAAGGTTAAATAAAATTAAAATAAATAAAAAGGCATGGATTTTTTTAGGGTGCAAAATAGCCACAAAGGGGATGCCGCCGTGAAATTCAAGGCATTATCAAGTGCTTCTCAAATTGTGAATGAGAGAATATTGGGAGTGTGTACAAAGCAGAGCTCGTGCCTTTCAAGCGACTTTTTTCAAATCATCATTAGAGTCTCATCATGCAGCCTTACAATATATTAAAAATCTAAACATATAGCCCAACGTTTGTAGAACAACTAAAGTTACATTAATAACTCTAAATTAAGCATATAGGAGTACCTATTTCTTTGTTAACCACTCAACACAGAATAGCCGCATGTGCTCACTCCCTCAAATCGTTTGGAGAAAATATTTATATTTTATTCAGCTTTGTTCAATTGTATGCTTCATACTATAAAATAATATAAAATAATGCCACAGTATTATAAGCAAACCTTGTCTGCTAAATGAACTAGTGTAGCCTACAGCCATTTGGCATAGCCAGATCAGGACCTAAGATAAGGACAACTCAGAGTAGGCTATTCTTTTCTTCTGAAATAGACTACATTTTCTTCATATCATGCTTCTTTAGACCTGTCTAAAATAAATAATGGATTTATTGTGAAGGTGTAGGCTATATTACATGGATTTATTCAACTTTTTTAAATGGCTTGTATGCTATGTGTGGAAGCCAGGAGATGCTAAATGTGTTTATGTTAATTAACGGTCAATTACCGTGAGACCGACAGTTATTTGCTTGACAATCACTGGCTGACAAAATGTTGTGACCGCCACAGCCCTAGTCATAACCAGCCATAAAAGAACGCAATATATGTCACAAATCTTCCTTTTAGAAAACGCTGTTGCTCAGCAACTCACTGCCTTCCTGATGACAAATAATGTATAAAAAAACACTTCAGTCTGGTTTTAGACCACACTCACCAAGGTGGTAAATTACCTTTTAATGGCAGACCAAGGCTCTGGGTCTGTTCTCGTGCTCCTAGACCTTAGTGCCACTTACAACATCATCGATCACCACCTTCTTTTGGAGAGATTGGAAACCCTAATTGGTCTACGTGGACAAGTTCTTGCCTGGTTTAGATCTTATCTGCTGGAAAGACTGTCACTGTGGATGGTTTGTCCTCTGACAAATCAATGGTAAGTTTCGGTGTTCCTCAAGGTTCCGTTCTAAGATCACTATTGTTTATATTTATTTTTTTATTTTATTTTGGGGGGGTAGATCAGCTTAATATTGCAGATAGATTGTAACTTCCTTCAATGTAATTGTCTGCATCACTTCCAATCCCCCATGTTTTTTTATATATATACTCCCCTTTATTACTTTTCAACCCCGCCATCCTTTCCCTACTTGGGGTAAATTAGTGAACAATGCTTAGGCCTCTACTTCCAGCTTATACTTACTATCTACATTTTATGGACACAGTCAATTTTACAATAATTATATTTTATTAGTTTTTTCTCCTGAACTTCTACTCTCAACCTCTCCGATCATTTTCATGATGTCCATCCGGTTTGCTTCTATATGCCATATCTTTCTAACTGTGCTCTTTCCCAAAAGCTCTCAACATACAACCTATATACTTATTATGGACACAGTATGCTTACATTATTAGTTATCTTGTTATTATTTGTTGTTATTTGTTATTAGTCCCATCCTTCAACTCCATTCAACACCTCCCATCTATCTCTTAACATCATTCATATAGGATCACTATTGTTTTCACTATATATGCTACCTCTTGGTCATTCGGAAACACAATTTCAACTTTCACTCCTATGCAGACGACACACAGCTGTACATTTCGATAAAACATGGTGAAGCTCCAAAATTGCCTACCCTGGAAGCCTGCGTTTCAGACATAAGGAAGTGGATGGCGGCACATTTTTTTACTTTTAAACAGACAAAACAGAGATGCTAGTTTCAAGGTTTTACTGCTAACCTACAACGCATTACATGGACGCTCCTACCCATCTCTCCGATTTGGTCCTGCCGTACATACCTACACATACGCTACGGTCACATACTCTACGGTCACATACGCTAGAATTTCTAAGCAAACAGCTGGAGGCAGGGCTTTCTCCTATAGAGCTCAATTGTTATGGAATGGTCTGCCGATCCATGTGAAACGCAGACTTGGTCTAAACCTTTAAGTCTTTATTGAAGACTTATCTCTTCAGTAGGTCCTATGATTGTGTGCAGTCTGGTGTAGAAAGGTGAACGGCAAGGCACTGGAGTGACGAACCACCCTTGCTGTCTCTGACTGGCCGGCTCCCCTCTATCCACTGGGATTCTCTGCCTTATTACAGGGGCTGTGTCACTGGCTTGCTCTACCAGCTCTCACAGTCTCACTTCAGAATTAGACCTTCATCCATGTTTCTCCAACTTCACATTTCGAAGTTGTTCCAAACGTCAAATTTCGAAGTGTTTAAGGTTAATCAAATCAAATCAAGCTTTATTTATACAGCACATTTCAAATATGGAATGCAACCCAATGTGCTTCACAGAAGAAAAAACTAAAAATTAAAATTAAAATATTTACTACACAACAAACATAAAATAATAAAAAACAAAAGAATACCAATACAAACTGAAGGACTAAAAAACACCCTAAGGAAAAGCAAAGCTAAATATGTGTGTTTTAAGATCTCTTTTAAAAATGTCCACATTAGTTTAGGCATCAACTCAAAATTCTTAAGGTTAGGCAGTAACTCCGAATGGTTAAGGTAAGGGTTAAGGTTAGGGATAGGCTTAAAACAAAAATATCAAAAACAACTTTATATCGCTGGATTTGAACTTGCAACTTTCAGAGGCAGATGCTTATGCCCATCCCCGTCCACAACGCCAGCAAAACCGGTTTCCACATCATCTCCCAACGTCCTCAAACATGGATGGACGTCGAATACTGACTTGTATCACGGGTGACCTGGCTGGGTTTGCTTGCGCTCTCCCATGCCGTCCCTAGGAGGGGTGCATCATGTCGTATCAGGCTTTTTTCACTATACTCTACTTGAGTGGATCGAGTAACTGACGTGATCATCCTGTCCGGTTTTGCGCCCCCTCGGGCTCGTGCTGTGGGGGAGATCTACGTGGGCTATACTCTGCCTTGTCTCAGGGTAGTACGTTTGTGGTCTATTGATATCCCTTTGGTGAGTGGGGTAATATCCTGCCTGGTTGTCCCTGTCCGGGGGTAACTTTGGACAGGGCCACAGTTTTCCCCCGACCCGCCAGTCTCAGACTATTGCAGCATTGATACTGGAGACTATGTGCTGGGGGGCTAGGATCAGTCTGTCCTAGCTGGTGTAATTATCCTGTCTCATCTGGTGTCCTGTGTGATCTTAGGTATGCTCCCATCTCTCTCTCCCGTCCCGGAGGACCTGAGCCCTAGGACCATGACTCAAGACTACCTGGCCTGACGACTCCTGGCTGTCCCTAGTCCACCTGGTCGTGCTGCTGATCCAGTTTCTGCTGTTCTACAGTACCTGCGGCTTTGGAACCCTGACCTGTTCACCGTATGTGCTACCTTGTCCCGGACTTCCCCCAACTTCTTCAGCCTTGATTAGGACCTCTCCATTTATCTCACAGAGTGACATGAGGAGGAGAGAAGGTAGCAGGGGGCAGGGCATGGCAAGCACTGGTCTTCCAGTCACTGATCTGGTTAACCTCCCCTCCTCACAGGGGCGTTGGGAGAAAGGGAATCCTCCTTACGCCAGGTCACACCCTTCTCCTTTGGTTTAACCCTTTGATCTTTGGGCAGGGTTGATAGAGGGTTAATTCCATTGGAACTCAGTCAGATAAACAGGGAAATGCACTGGAAATCTACTATATTGGTAAGAGAGAAGGGCTGGAGTAAGCCACAAATCATATGTATATGAAGACTTTGTTGACTGTTGACAATGTGCAGTCCTGCCATTCCATCCAGTCCCCAGTAGCTGCTCAGCTAACAAGGCCACAGCAGTGAGCGACCCAATGGACAGTTCTGCTCCTGTTCTTCTCTGTTGTGACTCAACAATGAGACAGGGAGAGAGGGAGGGAAAGGGAAAGAGGGGGGAGAGGGAGAGTGAGATGTTGGTTGTCCTGCAGCCCCAGATTGAGGGCCAGATGGCTCCACAAGCTCACTCTACTGAGAGCCACTTGCTCGTGTGTACAAAGTGTGTGTGTGTATGACTGGACATGACATCACTGACTGCACTGCAGTCTCTCCTTTTTTCCTCATATGACACAGATTTACTTCACAAACACAGGGTTGCAAAGCCAACGCCTTGTTTCAGCCGGGGATATTTTTTTATTTGTTTTATTAGGATGTGACACATACAGTGGGGAAAAAAAGTATTTAGTCAGCCACCAATTGTGCAAGTTCTCCCACTTAAAAAGATGAGAGAGGCCTGTAATTTTCATCATAGGTACACGTCAACTATGACAGACAAAAAGAGTTTTAAAAAATCCAGAAAATCACATTGTAGGATTTCTAATGGATTTATTTGCAAATTATGGTGGAAAATAAGTATTTGGTCAATAACAAAAGTTTCTCAATACTTTGTTAAACACCCTTTGTTGGCAATGACACAGGTCAAACGTTTTATGTAAGTCTTCACAAGGTTTTCACACACTGTTGCTGGTATTTTGGCCCATTTCTCCATGCAGATCTCCTCTAGAGCAGTGATGTTTTGGGGCTGTCGCTGGGCAACACAGACTTTCAACTCCCTCCAAAGATTTTCTATGGGGTTGAGATCTGGAGACTGGCTAGGCCACTCCAGGACCTTTTTTATTTTATTTTATTTTTTTAGTCATTTTAGCAGACGCTCTTATCCAGAGCGACTTACATGAGCAATTAGGGTTAAGTGCCTTGCTCAAGGGCACATCGACAGATTTTTCACCTAGTTGGCTCGGGGATTAGAACCAGCGACCTTTCGGTTACTGGCACAACGCTCTTACCCACTAAGCCACCTGCCGCCCATGAAATGCTTCTTACGAAGCCACTCCTTCGTTGCCCGGGCGGTGTGTTTGGGATCATTGTCATGCTGAAAGACCCAGCCACGTTCATCTTCAATGCCCTTGCTGATGGAAGGAGGTTTTCACTCAAAATCTCACGATACATGGCCCCATTCATTCTTTCCTTTACACGGATCTGTCGTCCTGGTCCCTTTGCAGAAAAACAGCCCCCAGAGTCGCCTCTTCACTGTTGACGTTGAGACTGGTGTTTTGCGTGTACTATTTAATGAAGCTGACAGTTGAGGACCTGTGAGGCTCCTGTTTCTCAAACTAGACACTCTAATGTATTTGTCCTCTTGCTCAGTTGTTCCCCGGGGCCTCCCACTCCTCTTTCTATTTTGGTTAGAGCCAGTTTGCGCTGTTCTATGAAGGGAGTAGTACATAGCGCTGTACGAGATCTTCAGTTTCTTGGCAATTTCTCGCATGGAATAGCCTTCATTTCTCAGAACAAGAACAGACTGACGAGTTTCAGAAGAAAGTTATTTGTTTCTGGACATTTTGAGCCTGTAATCGAACCCACAATTGCTGATGCTCCAGATACTCAACTAGTCACAAGAAGGCCAGTTTTATTGCTTCTTTAATCAGCACAACCGTTTTCAGCTGTGCTAACATTATTGCAAAAGGGTTTTCTAATTATCAATTAGCCTTTTAAAATGCTAAACTTAGCAAACACAACGTGCCATTGGAATACAGGACTGATGGTTGGTGATAATGGGCCTCTGTACGCCTATGTAGATATTCCATAAAAAATCAGCCGTTTCTAGCTACAATAGCCATTTACAACATTAATAACGTCTGCACTATATTTCTGATGAAGTTGATGTTATTTCAATAGACAAAACTTTTGAACGGCAGTGTGTGTATATATATATATATATATATATATATATATATATATATATATATATATATATATATATATATATATATATATATATATACAGTGGGGAGAACAAGTATTTGATACACTGCCAATTTTGCAGGTTTTCCTACTTACAAAGCATGTAAAGGTCTGTAATTTTTATCATAGGTACACTTCAACTGTGAGAGACAGAGTCTAAAACAAAAATCCAGAAAATCACATTGTATGATTTTTAAGTAATTAATTTGCATTTTATTGCATGACATAAGTATTTGATCACCTACCAACCAGTAAGAATTCCGGCTCTCACAGACCTGTTAGTTTTTCTTTAAGAAGCCCTCCTGTTCTCCACTCATTACCTGTATTAACTGCACCTGTTTGAACTCGTTACCTGTATAAAAGACACCTGTCCACACACTCAATCAAACAGACTCCAACCTCTCCACAATGGCCAAGACCAGAGAGCTGTGTAAGGAAATCAGGGATAAAATGGTAGACCTGCACAAGGCTGGGATTGGCTACAGGACAATAGGCAAGCAGCTTGGTGAGAAGGCAACAACTGTTGGCGCAATTATTAGAAAATGGAAGAAGTTCAAGATGACGGTCAATCACCCTCGGTCTGGGGCTCCATGCAAGATCTCACCTCGTGGGGCATCAATGATCATGAGGAAGGTGAGGGATCAGCCCAGAACTGCACAGCAGGACCTGGTCAATGACCTGAAGAGAGCTGGGACCACATTCTCAAAGAAAACCATTAGTGACACACTACGCCGTCATGGATTAAAATCCTGCAGCGCACGCAAGGTCACCCTGCTCAAGCCAGCGCATGTCCAGGCCCGTCTGAAGTTTGCCAATGACCATCTGGATGATCCAGAGGAGGAATGGGAGAAGGTCATGTGGTCTGATGAGACAAAAATAGAGCTTTTTGGTCTAAACTCCACTCGCCGTGTTTGGAGGAAGGAGAAGGATTAGTACAACCCCGGGAACACCATCCCAACCGTGAAGCATGGAGGTGGAAACATCATTCTTTGGGGATGCTTTTCTGAAAAGGGGACAGGACGACTGCACCGTATTGAGGGGAGGATGAATGGGGCCATGTATCGCGAGATCTTGGCCAACAACTTCCTTACCTCAGTAAGAGCATTGAAGATGGGTCGTGGCTGGGTCTTCCAGCATGACAACGACCCGAAACACACAGCCAGGGCAACTAAGGAGTGGCTCCGTAAGAAGCATCTCAAGGTCCTGGAGTGGCCTAGCCAGTCTCCAGACCTGAACCCAATAAGTGTACCTATGATAAATATTACAGACCTCTACATGCTTTGTAAGTAGGAAAACCTGCAAGATCGGCAGTGTATCAAATACTTGTTCCCCCCACTGTATATGTATATATATAGATATAAAAAAAATATATATATACATACACATACATGTATACATACAGTTGAAGTCGGAAGTTTACATACATCTTAGCCAAATACATTTAAACTCAGTTTTTCACAATTCCTGACATTTAATCCTAGTAAGAATTCCCTGTCTTAGGTCAGTTAGGATCACCACTTTATTTTAAGAATGTGAAATGTCAGAATAATAGTAGAGAGAATGATTTATTTCAGCTTTTATTTCTTTCATCACATTCCCAGTGGGTCAGAAGTTTACATACACTCAATTAGTATTTGGTAGCATTGCCTTTAAATTGTTTAACTTGGGTCAAACGTTTCGGGTAGCCTTCCACAAGCTTCCCACAATAAGTTGGGTGAATTTTGGCCCATTCCTCCTGACAGAGCTCGTGTAACTGAGTGAGGTTTGTAGGCCTCCTTGCTCGCACACGCTTTTTCAGTTCTGCCCACAAATGTTCTATAGGATTGAGGTCAGGGCTTTGTGACTTTGTTGTCCTTTTGCCACAACTTTGGAAGTATGCTTGGGGTCATTGTTCATTTGGAAGACCCATTTGCGACCAAGCTTTAACTTCCTGACTGATGTCTTGAGATGTTGCTTCAATATATCCACATAATTTTCCTTCCTCATGATGCCATCTATTTTGTGAAGTGCACCAGTCCCTCCTGCAGCAAAGCACCCCCACAGCATGATGCTGCCACCCCCGTGCTTCACGGTTAGGATGATGTTCTTCGGCTTGCAAGCAACCCCCTTTTTCCTCCAAACATAACGATGGTCATTATGGGCAAACAATTATATTTTTGTTTCATCAGACCAGAGGACATTTCTCCAAAAAATACGATCTTTGTCCCCATGTGCAGTTGCAAACCGTAGTCTGGCTTTTTTTATGGCGGTTTTGGAGCAGTGGCTTCTTCCTTGCTGAGCGGCCTTTCAGGTTATGTCGATATAGGACTCGTTTTACTGTGGATATAGATACTTTTGTACCTGTTTCCTCCAGCATCTTTTCAAGGTCCTTTGCTGTTGTTCTGGGATTGATTTGCACCAAAGTACGTTCATCTCTAGGAGACAGAACGCATCTCCTTCCTGAGCGGTATGACGGCTGCGTGGTCCCATTATGTTTATACTTGCGTACTATTGTTTGTACAGATGAACGTGGTACCTTCAGGCATTTGGAAATAGCTCCCAAGGATGAACCAGACTTGTGGAGGCCCCACATTTTTTTTCTGAGGTCTTGGCTGATTTCTTTTGATTTTCCCATGATGTCAAGCAAAGAGGCACCTAGTTTGAAGATAGGCCTTGAAATACATCCACAGGTACACCTCCAATTGACTCAAATTATGTTAATTAGCATATCAGAAGCTTCTAAAGCCATGACATCATTTTCTGGAACTTTCCAAGCTGTTTAAAGGCACCGTCAACTTAGTGTATGTAAACTTCTGACCCACTGGAATTGTGATACAGTGAATTATAAGTGAAATAATCTGTCTGTAAACAATTGTTGGAAAAATTACTTGTGTCATGCACAAAGTAGATGTCCTAACTGACTTGCCAAAACTATAGTTTGTTAACAAGAAATTTGTGGAGTGGTTGAAAAACGAGTTTTAATCACTCCATCCTAAGTGTATGTACACTTCCGACTTCAACTGTACATACATACATACATACATACATACATACATACATACATACATACATACATACATACATACATATCAATACATATACATACAGTGCCTTGCAAAGGTATTCATCCCTTTGGCGTTTTTCCTATTTTGTTGCATTACAATCTGTAATTTAAATGGATTTTTATTTGGATTTCATGTAATGGACATACACAAAATAGTCCAAATTGGTGAAGTGAAATGAAAAAAATAACTTGTTAGTATAAAAAATAAATAACGGAAAGGTGGTGCGTGCATATGTATTCATCCCCTTTGCTATGAAGCCCCTAAATAAGATCTGGTGCAACCAATTACCTTCAGAGGTCAAATAATTAGTTAAATAAAGTCCACCTGTGTGCAGTCTAAGTGTCACATGATCTCAGTATATATATATATATACACCTGTTCTGAAAGGCCCCAGAGTCTGCAACACCACTAAGCAAGGGGCACCACCAAGCAAGTGGCACCATGAAGACCAAGGAGCTCTCCAAACAGGTCAGGGACAAAGTTGTGGAGATATACAGATCATGGTTGGGTCATAAAAAAATATCTGAAACTTTGAACATCCCACGGAGCACCATTAAATCCATTATTAAACAATTTAAAGAATATGGCACCACAACAAACCTGCCAAGAGAGGGCTGCCACCAAAACTCACTGACCAGGCAAGGAGGGCATTAATCAGAGAGGCAACAATGAGACCAAAGATAACCCTGAAGGAGCTGCAAAGCTCCACAGCGGAGATTGGAGTATCTGTCCATAGGACCGTGGTGTGAGGTGTGACCCAGGTTCGGTGCAGGATAGACAGTAGGCAGTAGGCAAAGATGGTGAAACAAGGATCTTTACTGGTGGTCCCAAAGCCAGGATACAAAATAACGGACTCCAAAAACAGGCTGACAGCAAAAATACGAAATACTAACTATGACTGAAAACAATAATGAAACAGGGAGAACACTTCTCAAGTACCTGTACTTCCGTCTCGTGATCATACACTGATTCGTACTATTTGACATCAAGAAACTAGCAGAGAAAACTGAGGGCATAAATACACAGGTGAACAGATAGACACAGGTGACACCAATAGGATGATGATTAGTCCCGACTGTGAGTGAGGAGGCGCCTATATACTCCGGGATGCTGACCTTCTAGGCAGAGTTGCAAAGAAAAAGCCATATCTCAGACTGCCCATCTTAATCTTTTCTTTTTTTTGGCAAGTCTGAGATATGGCTTTTTCTTTGCAACTCTGCCTAGAAGGTCAGCATCCTGGAGTTGCCTCTTCACTGTTGACGTTGAGACTGGTGTTTTGCGGGTACTATTTAATGAAGCTGCCAGTTGAGGACATGTGAGGCGCCTGTTTCTCAAACTAGACACTCTAATGTATTTGTCCTCTTGCTCAGTTGTGCACCGGGGCCTCCCACTCCTCTTTCTATTCTGGTTAGAGACAGTTTGCGCTGTCCTGTGAAGGGAGTAGTACACAGCGTTGTACGAGATCTTCAGTTTCTTGGCAATTTCTCGCATGGAATAGCCTTCATTTCTCAGAACAAGAATAGACTGACGAGTTTCAGAAGAAAGTTATTTGTTTCTGGACATTTTGAGCCTGTAATCGAACCCACAATTGCTGATGCTCCAGATACTCAACTAGTCTCAAAAATGCCAGTTTTATTGAATCTTTAAATCAGCACAACAGTTTTCAGCTGTGCTAACATAATTGCAAAAGGGATTTCTAATGATCAATTAGCATTTTAAAATGATAAACTTGGATTAGCAAACACAACGTGCCATTGGAACACAGGACTGATGGTTGCTGATAATGGGCCTCTGTACGCCTATGTAGATATTCCATAAAAAATCTGCCATTTCCAGCTACAATAGCCATTTACAACATGAACAATGTCTACAGTGTATTTCTGAACAATTAGATGTTATTTTAATGGACAAAAAATTTTGCTTTTCTTTAGAAAACAAGGACATTTCTAAGTGACCCCAAACTTTTAAACGGTAGTGTATATATAGCTATTAAAAACGGATATCTATTCAAATACCTTGCATATCTTAATTTCCATCATTATCAATTAATATGCTGTGACACTCTGGCTCTATGGACGTTTATATTGAGCCAGGGTTGTTCATTTTCATGTGTTTGGGTGTATTTCATTTGGTGGTGTTGGGGATGGGTGAGTTTCATTTTGTTTGTGTCAGGTGGTGATTGGTCGATGACTCCCAATCGGAGGTAACGAGTGTCAGCTGTCGGCTCGTTATCTCTGATTGGGAGCCATATATATTCTGTGTGTTTTCTCCTTTGTGTTGTGGGTTATTGTTTCTTTGTTGCTGTTAGTAGTATTCAGTATAGAACTTCACGGATCGTCATTTGTTGTTTTCTTCGTGGTTGCTTTAAGTTAATAAAGTCATCATGTTCACTCGCAACGCTGCGCATTGGTCTCCTCCTTCAGACGATCATGACAGAATAACCCACCAAAAAAGGACCAAGCAGCGCGTCCAGGAGCAAGGGGTCTGGACACAGGAGTTATGGATGCCTCCTAAGGACTTTTGGACATGGGAGGAGATTCGGGCTGGAAAGGGTCCTTGGGCACAACCGGAGGAACATCATCGCCCTCGTGAAGAGCTGGAGGCAGCTGCAGCCGAGAGGAGGTGGTCTGAGGAGGAATATCACCGCCCTCGTGAAGAGCTGGAGGCAGCTGCAGCCGAGAGGAGGTGGTATGAAGAGGAAGCGCGGAGTCGAGGCTGGAAGCCCGTGGTTACTCCCAAAACATTTTTGGGGGGGGGCACATGGCTTGGGCGCCTGGGCAGCAGGAGGCTGCCACAGGGAGAAAAGGAGAGAGGGCTATCGGATTACGGGAGCCATTGGCGAGTAGAGGGAGGGAAGTTGTTGTGGCACGGCATGAGAGACTGAAGTGTGTTCCCAGTCTGGTCCGGTCCGTTCTTGATCCCCAGTTAAGGCCAGTGGTGGGTGTTCCCGGTACGGTCCGGCCTGTTCCTACTCCACGCACCAGGTCCACGATGTGCGTCGCCAGCCGGCCTGAACTGCCCGTCTGCCCAACGCCGTCTGAACTGCCCGTCTGCCCAACGCCGTCTGAACTGCCCGTCTGCCCAACGGCGCCTGAACTGCCCGTCTGCCCAACGCCGTCTGAACTGCCCGTCTGCCCAACGCCGTCTGAACTGCCCGTCTGCCCAACGCCGTCTGAACTGCCCGTCTGCCCAACGCCGTCTGAACTGCCCGTCTGTACTGAGCCTACAAAGCCGCCCGTCTGCCATGAGCCTTCAGAGCCGTCCGCCAGACCGGAGCCGCTAGAGCTCTCCGCCAGACAGGATCAGCCAGAGCCTTCCGCCAGACAGGATCAGCCAGAGCCTTCCGCCAGACAGGATCAGCCAGAGCCTTCCGCCAGACAGGATCAGCCAGAGCCTTCCGCCAGACAGGAGCAGCCAGAGCCTTCCGTCAGACAGGAGCAGCCAGAGCCTTCCGCCAGACGGGATCAGCCAGAGCCTTCCGCCAGCCATGAGTGGCCAGATCCGTCAGCCAGCCATGAGCAGCCAGACCCGTCAGCCAGCCATGAGCAGCCAGATCCGTCAGCCAGCCATGAGCAGCCAGACCCGTCAGCCAGCCACGAGCAGCCAGACCCGTCAGCCAGCCATGAGCAGCCAGACCCGTCAGCCAGCCATGAGCAGCCAGATCCGTCAGCCAGCCATGAGCAGCCAGACCCGTCAGCCAGCCATGAGCAGCCAGACCCGTCAGCCAGCCATGAGCAGCCAGACCCGTCAGCCAGCCATGAGCAGCCAGATCCGTCAGCCAGCCATGAGCAGCCAGATCCGTCAGCCAGCCATGAGCAGCCAGATCCGTCAGCCAGCCATGAGCAGCCAGATCCGTCAGCCAGCCATGAGCAGCCAGATCCGTCAGCCAGCCATGAGCAGCCAGATCCGTCAGCCCGCCAGGATCCGCCAGATCCGTCAGCCAGCCAGGATCCGCCAGAGCCGTCTAGCCAGGATCCGCCAGAGCCGTCTAGCCAGGATCCGCCAGAGCCGTCCCGCCAGGATCCGCCAGAGCCGTCCCGCCAGGATCCGCCAGAGCCGTCCCGCCAGGATCAGCCAGAGCCGTCCCGCCAGGATCCGCCAGAGCCAGCCAGCCAGGATCCGCCATCTAGTCAGGTACTGCCCCTTAGTCCGGTGCTGCCCCTGAGTCCGGTGCTGCCCCTGAGTCCGGTGCTGCCCCTGAGTCCGGTGCTGCCCCTGAGTCCGGTGCTGCCCCTGAGTCCGGTGCTGCCCCTGAGTCCGGTGCTGCCCCTTAGCCCGGTGCTGCCCCTTAGCCCGGTGCTGCCCCTTAGCCCGGTGCTGCCCCGTAGTCCGGTGCTGTCCCTTAGCCCGGTGCTGCCCCTTATCCCGGTGCTGCCCCTTAGGCCGATGCTGCCCCTTAGTCCGGGGTTGCCCCTTAGTCCAGGTGGGGTTAGGTGGAGGGTGGTCATTGGGAGGCTACCGAAGCAGGTTGTGACTGTGGTGGGGTGGGGATCACGACCGGGGCCAGAGCCGCCACCATGGACAGACGCCCACCCAGACCCTCCCCTAGTCCTGATGTTGGTGCGCCCGGAGTTCGCACCTTTAGGGGGGGGTACTGTGACACTCTGGCTCTATGGACGTTTATATTGAGCCAGGGTTGTTCATTTTCATGTGTTTGGGTGTATTTCATTTGGTGGTGTTGGGGATGGGTGAGTTTCATTTTGTTTGTGTCAGGTGGTGATTGGTCGATGACTCCCAATCGGAGGTAACGAGTGTCAGCTGTCGGCTCGTTATCTCTGATTGGGAGCCATATATATTCTGTGTGTTTTCTCCTTTGTGTTGTGGGTTATTGTTTCTTTGTTGCTGTTAGTAGTATTCAGTATAGAACTTCACGGATCGTCATTTGTTGTTTTCTTCGTGGTTGCTTTAAGTTAATAAAGTCATCATGTTCACTCGCAACGCTGCGCATTGGTCTCCTCCTTCAGACGATCATGACATATGCATAATAATGTTGGCAGTTCATGCAAAGGATTGTTACCTATAATCCGGATTGCCACTGCATTACATAACATTTTTGTCAAGCAATTATTATTTTAGCAAACAATTATTGTGGTTCATCCTATATTCTCCCTAACATCCTTACCCCCTTGCAACAGATGTGGGATACACACACACACACACACACACACACACACACACACACACACACACACACACACACACACACACACACATACTATTACACACACAACCCCTTTTCTCCACAATCAACCATAAGCTCAGATGCTCAACGGTTGTTACATCCAAGAGCCCAACTCAAGAAAGGATGTGAATTACAAGGGGATTTAACAGTTTTTACAGTTATTTTCTTAATGGGTGCATGCTTATTAATAACTGGAATAAGCAATTTCATAAATATGTCAAGTGCAGCGTCTGGTTGCTCCTCATTACACACCACAGAACAGAAAATATTATTTACATCATCAACATAAGAACTTTGGTATGACCTCTTATACAGTATATTAGGCCCAGCCTTTGGAACTTTGGTTTTCCTAGATAAGGCTACTATATTGTGATCACTACATCCTATGGATTTGGATACTGCTTTAAAGCAAATTTATGCAGCATTAGTAAAGATGTGATTAATACATGTTGATGGTTTCATTCCTGTGCTGTTTGTAGGAATGAAAAAAGGACAAAACTAAGATGTTGGTAAACTTGTTTAATTAACGGTTTCATGAAACCGTTAATTAAAGTAAAAAACGAGTTTGGCAGGTAGCCAAGTAGCAACAAACAGCACAGCAGCACGGAGACAACGTGGAAGTGTGAGTGACAGGCCATGATGACTGACTGGCCTCGTGTCATCATTAGACACGAGAAAGAGAAGTAGAAAGAGAAACAAACAAAGAGTAGTAGAATAATTAATGATGCAAATAATGTAACTCCTCTGTAAGAAACATTGTTTTCGGAACACACACACACATAGGGAAATGGCTCGCTGGCACTACGGTCAGGAGAATTCGTCCCCTGGACAAACTGCGGAGCAAACATTCCAGTGAATCATTCCTGTGCGTTGTGGGGAGGGAGGTGTGCAGAGATTAAATGGCCTTTTCTTCAGCTCAGCTGGCCCAGGTCCTGATTACATAACTAGGGCTTGTTGTACACAGACACACGCAGAACACAGCCAGGGAAAGGAAGCATATGCCTCTATTGTGGGGGTGAATGGAGACAGCTTCTTATGTGGGGCAATGAAAGAGTTGTACATCATGGATGTGTAAGGTATGTTTTGTGGGGTCATTGAGTTGAGCTTTGATCCATGCAGATGTGTGTGGTGTATTCATTGATACCCTCCTGCAAACCATTATGCTCCTAATACAGAACACACACACACTGATTTATTTGTATTTGTATTATATATATATTTTTTACCTTTATTTAACCAGGTAAGCCAGTTGAGAACGAGTTCTCATTTACAACTGCGACCTGGCCAAGATAAAGCAAAGCGGTGCGATAAAAACAACAACACAGAGCTACATATGGGGTAAAACAAAACATAAAGTCAAAAAGTGATGCTTTGACCATGACGTAATCTGCTCATAAGCAGGGAGCACCTCTCTCCCAGCACCTGCAGTGTTATGTGGGCAGCTTGTCTCTCCCCTTTCTGTTTCCCTTCTTCCTTGTTTTGTCCCCTCTTTGTCTGTTTTGAATCTGTGTGTTTGTCCCCATTATGTGGGTGTGTCTAGAGTGGATCGGGGGGCGTGCTCAGGATCTGCCTCTCCTGTGCAGCTGCGGGTTGTTTCCAGTGATTCCTGCCTACGCAGCTGCATCCTATTCTCTCATCAACCTGCACTACTAATTCATGGGCATGGCTCTCCACCGGCGCCATATCGTTGTTCTTACTAGAGCGGTAACTTGGCTCACCAGTAGAGTTTTATTGTCTTTGTCTTCAGCCTGGCTCTTTACTCTCCTTTACCTGTCGTTTGTTTTGTCTTCAGTTCAGACATACCTCCCAACCTGCCTGCCTGCCTGCCTGCCTGCCTGCCTCAGCCTCTCCTTCCTCCGGAGCCGACTAGCCCACTCTGTTCCTTTTCTTCAGTTGTTTTTGGACTAAGTCAAATTGAACTTTTATTAAAATAATTTTTGTTTCCTCCACTCCCTTAGTCGTGTTTGTTTCTCTGAGTGCTGGGTTGAACCATAGCTTAACAGAACGATCTGGCCATGGACCCAACAGAGAAACAGCACGGGGCAAACGAAGACAGCTTCCAACAAGCTATCCAGGCTCAAGGAACGTTGCTAGGACAGCATGACCAATTGATTCGGACTCTTTTGGAAGATAATCATCAACTGCTGAACCAGGTGACTCAGTTAACCACACAAGTCTCTAAATTGTCTGTTATCAGTTCTCCATCTCTCTCTGACCCCCAGTTTGATGCACCCCAAATTGTTTCCTCTGACATTATGCAGGCTTCGTTCCATCGGGAACCCCCTGTCACGCCGCCTGAACCGTTCAATGGAGAATTGGACAAGTGCCGGGGATTTTTGCTTCAGTGTGACTTGATTTTTCGGCAGAGACCACTGTCGTTTTCTACTGATTCCTCAAAGGTACATTATGTTCTGGGGCTGTTAAGAGGGAGAGCTCTGATTTGAGCACACAGCCTCAGCCCAAACCAAACTTTGACTGGATTGACTTTTGCTGATTTTTCTGCTAAATTGAAGACTGTTTTTGACCATCCTGACCATGTGGGTAATTCCTCCAAGATACTTTTTAATTTGAGGCAGGGTTCTAACAGTGTGGCTGAGTACTCTATTGAGTTCTGGACTTTGGCAGCGGACTCCAAGTGGAACAATGTGGCACTTCAAGGAGCATTTCTAAACGGTTTGAATGAAGCCATTAAGGATGAACTGGCTGCTCGTGACGAGCCACATGATTTACATTCTCTCATTTCCCTGTCCATTAAGCTAGACAACCGGTTGCGGGAGAGGCGTCGGGAGAGAGGCGGTCGGCCACATCTAGGAGGACGAGTTCCCCAGCCTTCAACCACTCGAGTCTCGCCTCCCCGGAGCCGGCAGCTTCTTGTTCCTGATCCCATCCCGAGAACAGAGGAGGAACCAATGCAAGTGGGTCGAGCTCGACTACCTCCAGCAGAGCGGCAACGGCGCCTCCAGGCGGGTGAGTGCCTGTACTGTGGAGACGCCACACACATTCTGGCTACATGCCCTAAGCGACCAAAAGACAAGGCTCGCTCGTAACGGTGGGTCTACTTGCGAGCCCAGAGTTAGATCCTGAACCCATCATTCCCCGATTACAAGTACCTGTAACCTTACGTTTCCAGAGTCATTCCCTGCCACTCTCAGCTCTAATAGACTCAGGTGCAGAAGACAACTTTATTAGCCACCAGTTCGTTACACAAGCTCGTATCCCCACGGAGCCACTACCTACCCCCATTCAGGTCACAGCCCTTGATGGGCGCCTCCTCGCGGAGATAACTCATCAAACCACCCCTGTTTCCCTAGTGATTTCTGGCAATCATTGTGAAAGCATTCAGTTAAGAGTTATGTCTGGCTCAGCTACCTCCCTAATCCTTGGCTTCCCCTGGTTGACTCTTCACAACCCACAAATTGATTGGACACGTCACACCATTCTCAGTTGGAGCACTAACTGCCATTCAGAGTGCCTTAGGTCAGCGGTTCCCCCCACTAAGTGTAACCCAACTCATCCCTCAGCTCCTCTCGATCTGTCATCTGTTCCCAAAGAATACCATGACTTAGCGGAGGTTTTCAGTAAGGACAAGGCTCTGTCTCTACCACCACATAGGCCTTATGATTGCCCTATTGAACTGCTTCCTGGTGCTCCCTTGCCCTCTAGTCGCTTATACAATCTGTCCCGACCGGAAAGAGAGGCAATGGAGCAGTATATTGGTGATTCTCTGGCCTCGGGCATAATCCGTCCCTCGTCGTCTCCTTTGGGTGCAGGTTTCTTTTTCGTTGAAAAGAAAGACAAGTCGTTACGCCCCTGTATCGATTTCAGGGGTTTAAACAACATAACTGTTAAAAACAAGTATCCCCTTCCACTCATCAACTCAGCTTTTGAACATCTGCATGGCGCCACAGTTTTCTCCAAGCTCGACCTCAGGAACGCTTATCACCTTGTCAGAATCCGAAAGGGAGATGAGTGGAAAACCGCTTTCAACACTCCACTGGGGCATTTTGAGTATTTGTCATGCCCTTTCGGCTCTCAAACGCCCCTGCTGTATTCCAAGCCATGGTGAACGATGTTCTTAGGGATTTTTTGAACCGTTTTGTCTTTGTATACCTGGATGATATTCTTGTTTTTTCCAAGTCACCCGAGGAGCATGAGTCACACGTCCGTCAAGTCCTTCAACGGCTCTTGGAGAATAAGCTGTACGTCAAAGCAGAAAAGTGTGAGTTCCACAAACAGTCTACATCGTTCCTTGGTTTCATCATTGAGAGCGGGCAGGTGAAGGCGGACCCCGAGAAGATCCGGGCAGTGACGGAATGGCCCACACCCACCACCCGTAAGCAACTTCAACGATTTTTGGGCTTTGCTAACTTCTACCGAAGATTCATTAAGGGTTTTAGTAAAGTGGTGGCACCCCTTACTAGACTCACATCCCCTAAGGTCCCTTTTCTGTGGTCCCCTGAGGCGGAGCAGGCGGTAGGGGTTTTGAAGGAACTGTTTTCCACCTCCCCTGTGTTGATACACCCCAATACCTCTCTGCAGTTTATTGTGGAGGTGGACGCGTCTGACTCAGGTGTGGGAGCAGTCCTCTCCCAGCGCTCCCCCACTGACCAAAGGCTTCACCCCTGTGCTTTTTTCTCCAAGAAATTGTCACCCACAGAACGGAATTACGACGTTGGAAACCGGGAACTGCTGGCGGTCAAGCTAGCACTGGAAGAATGGCGGCACTGGCTGGATGGAGCTGAACTGCCCACAAAAACAGACCACAAAAACTTGGCTTACATCCAAGCCACTAAGAGACTCAACTCACGCCAAGCCAGATGGGCCCTGTTTTTTAGTAGGTTTAACTTTATTCTTACATACAGACCGGGGTCAAGAAATGTTAAACCAGATGCTTTGTCCCGCCAGTTTGCTGACCCTTCGGAGACCAGTGAGCCTGAGGCAGTCCTACCTTCCTCATGCGTCGTGGCGGCAGTACAGTGGGAGATCGAGTCTCTTGTGAAGACTGCACTTGCCACGGACCCGGGACCGGGTGATGGACCTCCCAACCTACTCTTTGTTCCCGAGACGGTCCGGTCTCAGGTGTTGCAGTGGATTCACACCTCCCGTTTTGCTGGTCACCCTGGGATGAGACGCACGTTGACGCTGCTTAGGATACATTTTTGGTGGCCTTCAATGGAAACTGACGTTCGGGCTTTTGTGGCAGCCTGTTCAACCTGTGCTCGGGGCAAAGCCTCCCATCAGTCCCCTTCGGGGCTGCTGCTACCCCTCCCAGTTCCCAGCCGTCCCTGGTCCCACATAGCCATGGATTTTGTCACCGGCCTACCCAAGTCTGAAGGTAATGATACTATACTTACCATTGTGGACAGATTCTCTAAATCTGTTCACTATATAGCATTACCAAAATTACCATCTGCCAGTGAGACAGCGGACCTCCTAGTCCAACATGTATTCCGTCCCCATGGAATACCTGTGGACATCGTATCTGATAGAGGCCCACAGTTTACTTCCCGTGTTTGGAAGGTGTTCTGTTCTGCTTTGGGTGCTTCTGTTAGTCTGTCCTCAGGGTTTCATCCCCAGACCAACGGTCAAACAGAAAGAGCCAATTAAAACCTCGAAGCAACCCTTCGTTGTGTGGCTGCTCAACATCCATCATCCTGGGCCAAACATCTGCCTTGGATAGAGTACGCCCACAACTCCCTCACCACCTCTGCCACCGGCCTTTCACCCTTCGAAGTAACCATGGGTTATCAACCCCCTCTGTTTCCTGCTCAGGAGAAGGAATTGGCTGTTCCTTCGGTTCAGGAGAACCTCCGCCGCTGCCAGAGAGTGTGAAGCGACGCTCGGGAAGCGTTGCTTCAGACCACCGACAGGAACAAGACGACAGCGGATAGGAGCAGGACTCCCGCACCTGTGTTTCATCCTGGTCAAGAAGTTTGGCTGTCATCTAAGAACGTACCTCTTCGTACCAAATCACGCAAGCTGTCTCCTCGGTACCTGGGTCCGTTTGTGGTGGAGTCCATCGTTAACCCCGCTGCGGTTCGTTTGAAGTTGCCTTCAGCCATGAAGATACACCCTACTTTCCACGTCTCCCAACTGAAACCTGTGTCCTCCAGCCTTTTGTGTCCGCCGGCAGATCCACCTCCACCTGTTCGCCTCATTGACGACCATCCGGCCTACACCGTCAGTAGGCTCCTGGACTCTCGGAGGCGGAGTAGGGGTCTCCAATACCTAGTCGATTGGGAAGGTTATGGACCAGAGGAGAGGTCTTGGGTCCCTAAGCATTTTGTGTTGGATCCTCAGCTGATCACGGACTTCCATCACGACAACCCTGACAGGCCTGGTGGGTCGCCAGGTGGCGACCATTGAGGGGGAGGTACTGTTATGTGGGCAGCTTGTCTCTCCCTTTTCTGTTTCCCTTCTTCCTTGTTTTGTCCCCTCTTTGTCTGTTGTATCTGTGTGTTTGTCCCCATTATGTGGGTGTGTCTGGAGTGGATCGGGGGGCGTGGTCAGGATCTGCCTCTCCTGTGCAGCTGCGGGTTGTTTCCAGTGATTCCTGCCTACGCAGCTGCATCCTATTCTCTCATCAACCTGCACTACTAATTCATGGGCATGGCTCTCCACCGGCTCCAGATCGTTGTTCTTACTAGAGCGGTAACTTGGCTCACCAGTAGAGTTTTATTGTCTTTGTCTTCAGCCTGGCTCTTTACTCTCCTTTACCTGTCGTTTGTTTTGTCTTCAGTTCAGACATACCTCCCAACCTGCCTTCCTGCCTGCCGGCCTGCCTGCCTGCCTGCCTCAGCCTCTCCTTCCTCCGGAGCCGACTAGCCCACTCTGTTCCTTTTCTTCAGTTGTTTTTGGACTAAGTCAAATTGAACTTTTATTAAAATAATTTTTGTTTCCTCCACTCCCTTAGTCGTGTTTGTTTCTCTGAGTGCTGGGTTGAACCATAGCTTAACATGCAGTGTGCCGCGGAAACCTCTGGTGAAAGATGACGTTCTTCTCTCCTTGGCTCATACATTACTGTTTGGTCAGAGCTGCTCCATCCTAACAATCCCCACTTCGTCTGCCTTTTCTGTCTGCAGTATTTTACATCAACCTCGTGAACCCTCGATTTTACTGCAGTCCTGGCTGTCTTTAGCTCATGGCTATGAACCATCCTAACCAAATTCTGATTCCCCGTGGTCCAAACCTTCAACTCGCTGCTGCAACAGAACAGACACAAGCTCTCAGGCAGCTCCTCTTGCTCCACCCTGGCATCTACACAGCCCCACCCCTGGCTCCAGCCCTAAGGTTGCAGCCTATCCTATAGTTCTGCCCCTCTAGTTTCACTTGTACTTTAATACTTGGCTGATTTTTAAACCCTGAATTCAATGAGGTGACCAAATTTGAGCACCCAATTCTTAGCGTCATAAAAAGGATTCATGAGCCTGCCAGAACTCTGCTATCCTGTGGGAATCCCTTGGTGTAATCGTCAGTCAGTCTCCAACTTGGGCTACGTCCTCCTCCACCACTCCCAAGCCCCCCAGTTAGATCACCCCTTCACCAGCCTCTGGCCGAGCTCCATCCCCTTGTCTTCAAAGGAACTTTTTCCTCCAGTGAGGAGCGCCAGCTGACAGCATATGGCAGCGCAGACATGATGCAAAAAACCCTGATTACAGCAGCCAGTTCACAACACACGGGCTATAAATCAGACCTGCATCCACCCCAGGAAGCCTCTAGTCAGCCTACTCAACCCTGGAGGAATGCTAAGAGAGCTGCAACAAGGAGGCAGTGTTAGAACAGAGAGAGGAATAGGTGCCAGTCTGAACTTCTCATTGAAAGCCATTGAAAACTGCAGAGGGATGCTTGTAGCCAGTTATTCCTTTCTCAATAGTAAGTAGGCTACAGAGAGATGGGTACTAGTTGACTTTTCATCTGCTCACCTATCTCTTGATCTGTGTGATGTTATTGATACGGTAACTAATAAGTAGTCATTAAGATTAGCATTATTTTTATGCTTTGGTGAAGTTGAACAGTGTGCATTTCACGTCTGACGTTTTTGAAAGGCCATTTACATTGATTGCCTGCCTGCCTGCCTTCACCATAAAACCTCACCAACTCCAACACCAACTGTCCAACAAATGCCAAGTGATGAGGTCACTCTGGGCGTTGTCTACTCATGCAAATCAACAGTATCAGTGTTTAAGTCACTTCGATTTAAGACAGAGATTGGAGACAGAGAAATATGAAGAATGTCTAGGGGATGTGAGTTAGTGCACACCCATTGGCACAAGATCTCAGAGTGGAGGAGGAATAGAAGGATGGAAGGCTATGTCCTCGTGCCAAGGCTTTGTTTACACAGAAAGAAATACAATGGTAATTTACAGGGAAGTTAATTCCTCTATTAGATGCTTCAGACATTCTTAATGACTCAATCCCTGGTGATCATCAGAGTAATGTCTCTCTGATGGAGCTGGCACACTGCTCACCAGGGTTTTCTTTGGGGTTTAGGTGGTGGCTGCGGAGGGGGCGTGGCTGTGGTCGTGGTCACTGGTGCGGTCACCAACCTGAAGTTTGAGGCCCTCCTGTGATCTGTTTTTCCTGCAATTCTACAGATTTTGCCATGGCTTATGCTATCTGAGTGACTCAAACATTACAACAAAATCAATGGGGGCCCCATGCCATGACAAGAATACTCCTGAATGCATCATTTTGGGAATTTTGATTCTCCCTGACTGTCTAGCTTTTATTTTGGTGATTGTTGGTTCTCAAAGATGATCTTATTAAAACAATTATCGGCCCATTATCTTTTCTACGTACTTTATCTGGTTTTAGTTGTTTAAGTTTACACTGAAACATTTCCCCCTGTTGTTTGGACATAGGCGCCCCGAAAAAACACTTAGGCGGACCGCCCAATACTTTTCTGTGCATAAAAACCCCTCTCTCTCTCTCTCTCTCGCTATCTTGCTCTCAATTTCTCTCTCAATCTCCCGCTCTCTTTCTCTTGCTTATAATACCAGTGGAATTTACAGCTCCAGGCTCTCTGTGTTGTTTCAGCCCGCCAAATTTCTAAAACGTATAGGCACTTTTTGCCCATAATTCAGGCATTAAAGGAAATCTGAATTTTAAGCAGGTCATCATTCACAAGGACGCAGGGCCAGACGGATTAGCAGGACGTGTACTCCGAGCATGCACTGACCAACTGGCAAGTGTCTTCACTGACATTTTCAACATGTCCCTGACTGAGTCTGTAATACCAACATGTTTCAAGCAGACAACCATAGTCCCTGTGCCCCAGAACACCTGCATAAATGACTACCGACCCATAGCACTCACGTCAGTAGCCATGAAGTGCTTTGAAAGACTGGACATGGCTCACATCAACACCATTATCCCAGAAACCCTAGACCCACTCCAATTTGCATACCGCCCCAACAGATCCAGAGATGATGCAATCTCTATTTCACTCCACACTGCCCTTTTCCACCTGGACAAGAGGAACACCTACGTGAGAATGCTATTCATTGACTACAGCTCAGCATTCAAAACCATAGTGCCCTCAAAGCTCATCACTTAGCTAAGGACCCTTGGACTAAACACCTCCCTCTGCAACTGGATCCAGGACTTCCTGACGGGCCACCCCCAGGTGGTAAGGGGAGGCAACAACACATCTGCCACGCTGATCCTCAACACGGGGGCCCCTCAGGGGTGTGTGCTCAGTCCCCTCCTGTACTCCCTGTTCACCCATGACTGCATGGCCAGGCACGACTCCAACACCATCATTAAGTTTGCCGATGACACAACAGTGGAAGGCCTGATCACCGACAACGATGAGACAGCCTATAGGGAGGAGGTCAGAGACCTGGCCGTGTGGTGCCAGGATAACAACCTCTCCCTCAACGTGATCAAGACAAAGGAGATGATTGTGGACTACAGGAAAAAAAAGAGGACTGAGCACGCTCCCATTCTCATCGACGGGGCTGTAGTGGAACAGGTTGAGAGCTTCAAGTTCCTTGGTGTCCACATCACCAACAAACTATCATGGTCCAAACACACCAAGACAGTCGTGAAGAAGGCACGACGAAGCCTATTCCCCTCAGGAGACTGAAAAGATTTGGCATGGGTCCTCAGATCCTCAAAAAGTTATACAGCTGCACCATCAAGAGCATCCTGAATGGTTGCATCACCACCTGGTATGGCAACTGCTCGGCCTCCGACCGCAAGGCACTACAGAGGGTAGTGCGTATGGCCCAGTACATCACTGGGGCCAAGCTTCCTGCCATCCAGGACCTCCATACCAGGCGGTGTCAGAGGAAGGCCCTAAAAATTATCAAAGACTCCAGCCACCCTAGTCATAGACTGTTCTCTCTGCTACCGCACAGCAAGCGGTACCGGAGTGCCAAGTCTAGGTCCAAAAGGCTTCTTAACAACTTCTACCCCCAAGTCATAAGACTCCTGAACAGCTAATCATGGCTAACCGGACTATTTGCATTGCCCCCCCATCCCGCCCCACCCCACCCCCCTCTTTTACGCTGCTGCTATTCTGTTTATTATTTATGCATAGTCACTTTAACTCAACACACATGTACATATTACCTCAATTACCTCGACTAACCGGTGCCCCCGCACATTGACTCTGTACCGGTACCCCTGTATACAGCCTCCCTACTGTTATCTTATTTTACTGCTGCTCTTTAATTATTTGCTAGTTTTTATTTTTTACCTATCTATTTTTTTACTTAACACCTTTTTTTTAATTTTCTTAAAAACTGCACTGTTGGTTAAGGGCTTGTAAGTAAGCATTTCAATGTAATGTCTACACCTGTTGTATTCGGCGCATGTGGCAAATACAATTTTATTTTATTTTATTTGAAAACGCCACCCAAAAACTATATTTTGGTATTTGCTTCATTAGTCCATTATTGACATAGTCCCAACATGTTTTGCTTATCAGAAATCAAGTCTTCAACATATGTAACTTTCAAAATACAGAAATCATCCCCGTATGATGCATTTTGCATCATATGATGCTGCGTTTTGCATCATATGATGATGCAAAACATTTTGGGACTATGTCAACAATGGACTAATAAAACAAATACCAAAAGATTGTTTTCCTTTAATTATATTGAGAAGTTATGTCATGTACCACTTTTTATATTATTATTGTTTGGAATCTCATATTGTTTGGAATCTCATATCTACTGATAGGCAGAGGCTTAGCTTAAACAGACTGACATGCAGGCCACAAGTCCTGCTGGATTTTTCATGAACTCTCTATCATGTGAGATGTCTTTCAAGCGTAATAGCTTCAATCAAAAGATTACAAGTTGCTTCTGCACAATAGGCTAAAGACCTGGCCATAGGTCACGTGAGACAGCACAGGGTAGGGAGGGCCAGACCCAGAAACAGCTTCATGTCAACATTAATATTTATCACACCATCATGAGACATATTTTTAGAGCTGAGGAATCACGGTCGTAAATCACGGTCGTAAATATTTCACCCGGTTACAAAAATAGACCCCCAAGACACATCGGCTAACGTGCATGGCATTTCCCTTCTGTGTGTATGTGTGAGCGAGTGCATGTAGGAAAAGTGTACGGGAGGCTGACTATATTGTTGCTGTCCTGCTTTTATATAGAAGAGGGCAAAATAATATCAATATCAGCCATTTTTGGCTGCTAAATAAATGTTTCTATTTTTCGTTAGCTTTGCTTCCATTTAGATTAATCAATTAGACTAGATTTACCTTTGCCAGTTTATATAGAGAGATGAGGGCAGAGGGGCTGTCTGTAATACCTAGCTTCCAAATAAACAACAACTTATTAATTTGGAACTGATCAGAGCAACGGAGATGGCTGTATGTTTTCCCTCTCTGAAAGTGTTGTCACCATTCCTCCATAATTACACAAGCATGCGTCTGGAATGGGTGCTTTGGTTTTGTTGCCTACGTTTGTGGCATAAATACAATGCAAGTCAATGGTACCTCTATTAGCATTTTCACGCTTAATTTCCAAAGCATCCTAAGGTATCTAAAAGTGATAGTGTAATTCAATTATGTAACTTATAGATCATTTGGATATGAAGCGCGAAAATGTTAATATAGGTACCATTGACTCGCATTGGATTTGTGCCACAGAAATCACCTAATAGCAGGAACAACACCATCTAGTGGTCAGTACCTGGTAATATCAGGATGTAGGATGGGACATAAACCTAGCAACTTCAATGACTAATTTATCTGAAAAGGAGATAAAACCTTCACCAAATTCACTGAGAATATATGGCATAGGATGAAGAAACAATACTCAGAACCGCATCTCCATACTACCTGTCAGACATAGAGAATTGATACTGTGTTCGTTGTTAGGGTGGGATTGGCGTGGGAGGTCCGTGGGTGGCTTTTGAAAATGTATTTGGATTCCTCATGTTTTACTCATTGTTAGAAACAAGTTTGGTCCAAATCGGATATTAGGTACTATATTTATTGAATATTATATGAATCCTATAAATTCAAATGGCCAATTTGGTGCAATCAATTAGATTACTTTTCAACCAAATAATGTTGCAGTAATGCTGATCTTCTCTGTTTCTACCTATAGAAACAATTTCTGAACAATCTAAGATGGTGGGTGTCATTGCTTACTGAAATGACATGGCATGACCCATAAATTCCCTAGCTGCTTGAATCAGATGTTTGTGTATACAGTGCATTCAGAAAGTATTCAGACCCCTTGACTGTTTCCACATTTTGTTATGTTACAGCCTTATTTTGAAATTGATTAAAACGTTTTTTCCTCTCATCAATCTACACATAATATCCCATAATGACAAAGCAAAAACTGTTTTTTTAGGAAATGTATCAAATAAAAAAAACTGAAATATCACATTTATAAGTATTCAGACCCTTTATTCGGTACTTTGTTGAAGCACATTTGGCAGCAATTACAGCCTTGAGTCTTCTTGGGTGTGACGCTACAAAATTGGCACACCTGTATTTGGGGAGTTTCTCCCATTGTTCTCTGCTGATCCTCTCAACCTCTATCAGGTTGGATGGGGAGCATTGCTGCACAGCTATTTTCAGGTCTCTCCAGAGATGTTGGATCGGGTTCAAGTCTGGGCTCTGGCTGGGCCACTCAAGGACATTCAGGCGTTCGTCATCACCGGAGTACTAGCTGCTACCGATCTATGTTTCTGTGTTTGACTTGGTCTGTCTTGATTGTGCACACCTTTTTCCCATTATGTTGTATTGTCTTCCCTATTTAACCCTCTATCTTACACTGTGTGTTGTGTGTGATTGTATTCGTGATCGGCAGTCGTTAGTGTGCGGGTTATTTCCTCCCTGTGTGGAGATTGTGTATTCTCAGTTTACTTTCTAGTAAAGTACGTTTTCGGATCAGCTCTGTGTCCTGCGTTTGACTTCGCCCACCGCATTTCACTGACACCTTTGACAAGAGACTTGTCCCAAAGCCACTCCTGCCTTGTCTTGGCTGTGTGCTTAGGGTCGTTGTCCTGTTGGAAGGTGAACTTTCGCCCCAGTCTGAGGTCCTGAGTGCTCTGGAGCAGGTTTTCATCATGGATTGCTCTGTACTTTGCTCTGTTCATCTTTCCCTCGATCCTGACCAGTCTCCCAGTCCCTGCCGCTGAAAAACATCTGCCACAGCATGATGCTGCCACCACCATGCTTCACCGTAGGGATGGTGGCAGGTTGCCTCCAGACATGACGCTTGGCATTGAGGCCAAAGAGCTCAATCTTTGTTTCATCAGACCAGAGAGTCTTGTTTCTCATGGTCTGTAGATGTAATTTAATTCATTTTAGAATAAGGCTGTCATGTAACAAAATGTGGATAAAGTAAAGGGGTCTGAATACTTTCCAAATGTACTGTATGTCATTCTCTTGATTGATGATATCTCTGCAGAACCTTATGATGTATTTCTAAGCTAGACATATTCTCATTGAAAGGGTCTTTCTCTTTGGAATCCCCCTACCATAACTGCTGAATACATGTTATTTTCTCTTCATAAGCAGTAGACTCCATTCCAGGCCCTTCTCCTTATTCCTTAATTGTTCACCTCTGTCCCTCATTGTATCTCCCTCAGGTGCAACTGTCTGAATGAGAACGTAATAATCAAACCTCGTCTGCCAGTGCTTTCTTTGGAAAGGGGGGTGTCTTCAGAAACATATTTCTCTCTTTTTTATGGACGAGAGCAGCTGCTGCCTTGGAGTGAATGAGCGGCCGACTGAATGCATGACTGGCAGAGGCATTTGTATGGAGGTCTCTGGGGAGCCCAAGAGACAATCAGCCAGATCAAGCAGGGGGCTCTATGGAAACAAGCTCGCTAATACGGATTCCTCACGTGAGCATCCCCTGGCTGGAGGTCTTTGTTCCTCTCTCTTTCAGGGCCAATGTCCGCCCATGCAGCCTCTCTCTAGCCTACCCTACCGCCGTCTTTAAGGAAATCTTATTTTGCAGGCCTAGACTGTGGAAGTTTGCTGCTGTGTTTTCTTGTGAACAACCCAGATGGTATCCAAGACTGGGAGTTGTGGTTGTTGTTGCCAATGGAAAATGCATGATGCTCAAGTGCTAGTGCTGACCAATTAGTGCTTTTTGAGGTTGTTTCGGTTCGATTATTAAAAAAGAATCTAGGTTTTCGGTTTCAATATTTTTTGGGGACATTAAATGCACTATGCATTATGTGCTGTAACAACATTGAATAAAACAATTATAAATGTCCCATGATGGTAGTGACTGCCCATTACTGCATATCACTTACTAACCATCATTTATTCACATTACTTTACTTTAATAACATATTTGTTTTATTTGATGACTATTATTTCATTGTAAGTCATCATCTCATCTCTATATAGCTGCTGCCTATCCTGTCTGACAAAATCACTATTTAAGTAGTTCTTCAAAGTAAATAAGGCATAATTTTATGACTGCTGAATACCAACTATCAATCACATAGATCATATATTTTCAAGCTTGCGAAGCAACTGCTTTCTATCCCTCTCGATCGCACGTTCTCTCTTATCTCAGTCTCCATGTCTGCTCCACACAGACTGGACAAGTTTAAGCGGGCGTGCAATGGATTATGGTCATTGTAGTTAATTACAACATCTTCTGCGCTAAACTATGTATAATATTGGCCTGTTGGAAACTACAACTCCCTCGTACATCGCGTAGTTCAGGCTTCATCAGATTTTTCTCTACAGAAACTGCACATCGAGCTCACAGAAAAAAACGTATCGAAATGGAATTCAAATAATTGAACTAATGTCGGTCAATTAGTTGTTTAAAAAACTGAAAATAACAACATTTCGGTTAATTGCTCAGCACTATCGAATGCATAAATGTGTAGTACAGATGAGTCATGCCAAAGGGAAATGTCAGTTTTTTGAGTTGTTGCATTATTACTTTTTTATTTGAATCTCTCTTTAAAAGAAGGTTGGCATTGCTTCATCCATTTGAACCATATATTGTACTACAGAGATAAAGTACTCCCTCAGTTGAGCAGTGAATTTCAAACACAGATTGAACCACAAAGACCAGGGACGGCATCTATTGGCAGACATTGACCATGGTGAAGTTATTAATTAGACTTTGGATGGTGTACCAATACACCCAGTCACTACAAGGATGCAGGCATCCTTCCTAACTCAGTTGCCAGAGAGGAAGGAAACCGCTCAGGGATTTCACCATGAGGCCAATGGTGACTTTAAAACAGTTCCAGAGTTAAATGCCTGTGATAGGAGAAAACTGAGGATGGATCAACAACATTGTAGTTACTCCAAATTACTAACCTAAATGACAAAGTGAAAAGAAGGAAGCCTATACAGAATAAAAATATTCCAAAAGGCACTAAAGTAAAACTGCAAAAACAAATGTCAAAGAAATGAACTTTATGTCCTGAATACAAAGCGTTATGTTTGGGCAAATCCAAGACAACACATCGCTGAGTACCACTCTTCATATTTTCAAGCATGGTGGTGGCTAAATCATGTTATGGGTATGCTTGTCATCGTCAAGGACTAGGGAGTTTTTTTAGGAACAAAATAAACAGAATAGAGCTAAGCACCGTCAAAGTCCTAGAGGAAAACCTGGTTCAGTCTGGTTTCCAACAGACACTGGGAGACAAATTCACCTTTCAGCAGGACAAGAACCTAAAACATAAGGCCAAATATACACTGGAGTTGCTTACCAAGATGACATTGAATGTTTCTGAGTGGCCTAGTTACAGTTTTGACTTAAATTGGCTTGAAAATCTTTGGCAAGACTTGAAAATGGCTGTCTAGCAATGATCAAAAACCAAATTGACAAAGCTTGAATAATTATTTTCTGAATAATGTGCAAATATTGTACAATCCAGGTGTGCAAAGCTCTTAGACTTACCCAGAAAGACTCACAGCTGTAATCACTGCCAAATGTGATTCTAACATGTATTCACTCAGGGGTGTGAATACTTATTTAAATGAGATGTCTGTATTTAATTTTCAATACATTTGCAAAGATTTCTAAAAATATGTTTTCACTTTGTCATTATGGGTTATTGTGTGTAGATGGGTGAGAAACAAAATGTATTTAATCCGTTTGAATTCAGGCTGTAACACAACAAAATGTGGAATGAGTCAAGGGCACTGTATGTTTAAGAACACGGGCCTCGTTCCCATTGTTACACAAATCATACCTCCAGATAATCGGCTACTAAATCCTAGACTTCTGAAATTTGCATGGATTAAACAAAACAGTGCCATAAAAAGGACTGTTTTTGCATTATCAAATATTGGTTTCCCAGCTAGATGTTTTGATGGGATGTTGAAAATCAAACATCTAAAATAATTTGCAACCACACACACCTAAGATGGTTTATTCGGTTATTCTCTGCACTTGCTACAGCCGGTGGTAATAGTGCCGCAGAAATGGAACACATTTGAGCAACTTTCTTTTGGCCCTCTTATTTTGGCCGCATGCAAGAAATCCAAATCCACAAATTGGCCGGGCTTTTCTCTTGGTGTTTAGCATACCACTAATTTGGTTTCAGTTTACAAACCCATAAAGGGGGAGAACTCATAACAACATCTAAATCCCTTATTTTCCATCCTTGTCTAATCCCCTCCAACACCACAGTCTGGTGTTACCCTTGGCCCCTGGTGTGATGTTGCGTGAAGCCACAAGGCCATTGGCAGAGTTTTTGGCAGGGGGACTCACACTTCACTCACAGCTGTAGTATGATGGGTCCCAAAGCGAGAGAAAGGGTGGAGCACGGGACAGTGAAACGACAGCAGGACTAGGTGTAAAGACCTATTAAAAGTCACAAAACAAACAAGCTTGAGCCCTGCTTTGCTGGTCAGTGGGTGAGAGGAGAACCTTTCGCACCAGTAGTTAGAATTTCACAGGAGCCCGTGGCTGCACTTGGAGATCATTTTGTGGGCTGGCCCAAAAGGAAGCCAACTCTTTGTTGTTGTTTTTGTTGTGTATTGGGTGTAGTGGTTGTGGGCACATTAAGGAGCGCGCATAGCACTCCCATATATAGTGTGTGCGCCCCATAGGTTTAAAGGTACACAGTCACCTGCCGACATGTCGTTCATGTTTATTGCCTGCACTGTGGATTGTGCTTTCACAATTTTCAGGGTTACAGACGTTTGATTTAGTTTATTCTGCATATTTTTTTTAAATTTCCTAAATGGACAATTCCACATTGAATTGATAAATTACAGCCACATCTGTTTGGTGAGTAGGCTTAATGATTCTGATGAAAATACACTGTCTTTATCAAACTAATATTTTTGCATATTTTCAGTGTGGAACCTGTCTATGTTTAGGGGGGTTATAGCCTAGCCCTAGGCTAACCAATTCTAAATGGCACTGCAGTTCGCAAAGTAGCCTAAGCGAAAAAATAGGATCTGTATAACAGACAAGGACAAGGTAGGCATAGGCCTAGATCTTTATTTTGACTCTGTTAATGTTGTGTCAATACGAAAATGTGACAGATCCTCTCCAACCTGGCATTTCTTACATAATTGATTTAATATTCATAAGTAATTACCTGAATAATCATAATGAAATGCCATGATAATAACGAAGTGTAATGGCTTCTTTCAAGTAGGTTTTTATTAAGAAGCATATCCATGTAAACAAGTGAGCAAACAGAATTGTGAACATTTCCCCAGATTCACGTGAGAAGCAGTGTGAGTTGTACAAAATTACTGCTGCTGGTCTTTTCCTTTTGGAGCAGAGTTCCTTTCTTGAACTTTTTGGCCCTGTTCCATCAGAGAGCTTTGCTAAGCGGTATCCCGGCAGAGTCCGTCCTTTCCGGCACACTGCACTTAAGTTATAGCCCTTGCCCTCCTGTGGGTTTGTTTACCATCACCCAAGTGGTGTCTACATGGCACCTCTTCTCTTATGTAATCCCACTGTGGGAAAGATGTGAAAATATAGCTTGTAAAACCAATGGAACAAGCATCCAGTCTTTGTAGTTGGGTGCTGACTTGAGGGGATATAGATAGATTGAAAGCATTTCTGTACTGTAATGTGAGCACTATGTCTGTGTGGAAAGGGCATGCTTTTAGACATTGAGTCCAAATGGCCTATAGATTCACAGAGAGTATGTGGTGGCTCCCTTATCTGTTTGGCCCAACTGAACTATATTAATCCATGGACCTGGAAAACAATCCCAGCTATTTCTGTGCTTGTCCCCCCCACACACACGCTAGAATGTGCAGTTTGTGGAATTTCACTCGTGCTTAACCTGTGTGTGCACGTGTGTGCACGTGTGTTTGTTTGCCTGTTTGGTTTATTCAACATTTTAAAAAAAAACGTGTTTAAAAGAGTGACAAAGAAATGAGCGAGAGAGAGTGAGGAGAATGGAGGGTTTAAAGAGAACACTCATCTGGCAGCCCAGCTTGTGAGAGAGAATGGAAACATCATGTGGCTGTGGGAAGCCGAGGAACAGCCCTGCCTCCCAATACTGAGAACAGACAGAGTGAGAGAGAGAACGGGGGAAGTCAGAAAGAGAGAGTGGAAGAGTGAGAGGAGAAGAGAGTCAGAAAGAGAAACTTGGAGAGAAACAAAGAATGACAAGCTAGTGAGACGGAGATCTCCAGAGCAGTACAGGAGAGCTCCACTGCCTTCCTTCCTTTCTTCTTTTTCCTTGACGGATATAAAGCCGTGACTGGCTATGCCATGCTGGCCCAGAGGAACGGGGGGGTCTCCGCCAGGGGCTGTGAGAATACAGTGCCCCTGAAGGATTGCCCTGACCTGGTGCATCTGGTGGATGTAGAGGTGGGCTGTTCCCCCTCGGCAGGGGACTGTCCCTGGGCTCGCCTGGTCGGGTTTGAAGGCTGCCTGTCGGAGCCCTACTGCCTGTGGTTCCAGCTGCTAGCCCGGGCTTACTGGGGGGACGTGGAACTAGGGCTGAGGGGGGAGACGGACAGGAGAGTGTCCTGGGGCAAACTCAGAGAAGCATCCAGGAGGAACTGTGTTCGATCTAGGGTAAGGCGCTTTGCTTTTTCTCGAGTTCACCCTAATGCTTTTCGGATCATATAAAGAGCCTGATCACAAAACTTGTGGCTATTTTATTGGAAAACTGTTGGCAGTGCATTATTGAGTTGTAATATGTTGACCTGTGCTGAAATACGTCCCCAGCCACTATAAGTGCATCAGCTTGCAGCTAAGTGTATTGGGCTACATAGTAAGCATTTGAGAGGGGTGGAGGGGTGGGGGGGCCACACTTTGTTGTGTTGTCTCAGGAATGTTGTGTGCGTCATCCCTTGCTCCAGTGGCAGGGTAGTACTGTTTCACTGACTGATATCATTTGTAATGCGAGTGTGCGTGTTTCGCTTTTAAGTTTAGTTTATTGTAGCTCCCTATGGTAAATTCTGAAAGACTGAAAGGACAGAGATTCATCCCTGTACATATTCAAGGGATAATAGCTGTTAATGATGTACTCTATAGAAACTGAACTCTGCTCCAAAAGGAAGACACAAGCAGCAGTCATTTTGGACAACTCTCAGTGATTGTCACGTGAATCTGGGGGAATTTTCACATGAAAACATAATGAGGAACACCTCTGAAGAATGCAACTTCATGGAGAACAGTACTTTTTTAAATTGTATTTTTATACAGTGCATTCTGAAGATATTCAGACCCCTTTACTTTTTCCACATTTGGTTATGTTACAGCCTTATTCTAAAACGGATTCAATTGTTTTTCCCCCCTCATCAATCTACAAACAATACCCCATAATGACAAAGCAAAAAAAACTGAAATATCACATTTACATAAGTATTCAGACCCTTTACTCAGTACTTTGTTGAAGCACCTTTGGCAGCGATTACAGCCCAGAGTCTTCTTGGGTATGACGCTACAAGCTTGGCACACCTGTATTTGGGGAGTTTCTCCCATTCTTCTCTGCATCCTTTCAAGCTCTGTCAGGTTGGATGAGGAGTGTTGCCGCACAGCTATTTTCAGGTCTCTCAAGAGATGTTTGATCTGGTTCAAGTCCGGGCTCTGGCTGGGCCACTCAAGGACATTCAGAGATTTGTCCCGAAGCCACTCCTGCGTTGTCTTTGCTGTGTGCTTAGGGTCGTTGTCCTGTTGGAAGGTGAACCTTCGCCCCAGTCTGAGGTCCTGAGCGCTCTGGAGCAGGTTTTCATCAAGGAGCTCTCTGTACTTTGCTCTGTTAATATTTCCCTCGATCCTGACTAGTCTCTCAGTCCCTGCCACTGAAAAACATCCCCACAGCATTATGCTGCCACCACCATGCTTCACCGTAGGGATGGTGCCAGGTTTCCTCCGGACGTGACACTTGGCATTCAGGCCAAAGAGTTCAATCTTGATTTCATCAGACCTGACAATCGCCTTTTGGAAAACTCCAAGCAGGCTGTCATGTGCCTTTTACTGAGGAGTGGCTTCTGGCTGGCCACTCTACCATAAAGGCCTGATTGGTGGAGTGCTGCAGAGATGGTTGTCATCTCCACATGGAGGTCTTTCAGAGTGACCATCTGGTTTTTGGGCACCTCCCTGACCAAGGTCCTTCTCCCCCGATTGCTCAGTTTGGCCGGGCGGCCAGCTCTAGGAAGAGTTTTGGTGGTTCCAAACTTCTTCCATTTAAGAATGATGGCGGCCACTGTGTTCTTGGGGACCTTTAATGCTGCAGAAATGTTTTGGTACCCTTCCCCAGATCTGTGCCTCGACACAACCCTGTCTCTGAGCTCTACGGACAATTCCTTCAACCTCATGGCTTGGTTTTTGCTCGGACATGACCTGTCAACTGTGGGACCTTATATAGACAGGTGTATGCCTTTCCAAATCATGTCCAATCAATTGAATTGATCACAGGTGGACTCAAATGAAGTTGTAGAAACACCTCAAGGATGATCCATGGATACAGGATGCACCCAAGCTCAATTTCGTGTCTCATAGCAAAGGGTGTGTATACTTATGTAAATAAGGTATTTCTGTTTTTTAAATAAATAAAATAATAAATAAATTGGTCATTTAGCAGACGCTCTTATCCAGAGCGACTTACAGGAGCAATTAGGGTTAAGTGCCTTGCTCAAGGGCACATCGACAGATTTTTCACCTAGTCGGCTCGGGGATTAGAACCAGCAACCTTTCGGTTACTGGTACAACGCTCTTTACTTTTAATACATTTGCAAAAATGTAGAGAATCCTGTTTTTGCTTTGTCATTATGAGGTATTGGGTGTAGATTGATGAGGAAATGTGTTTATTTAATCAATTTTAGAATAAGTCCGTAACGTAACAAAATGTGGAAAAAGGGGAGGGGTCTGAAACTTTCCGAATGCACTGTAAATAATTAAATTAATGATTTTCATAATTCTTATGAATGTGCCTTGTTTGAATAATTCAGTCATTGTTGAGCTTTGGGCAATTAGCGGGACAGGCAACGCCATATTTTCATATAATGTGAATGGGAGTGAGTGATGTCATGGGTAATAGCACTTGCCTGTGGTGAGAGAGAGAGGAAGCCATGAAGCCAACAACACTAGAGTGACTCACTATAGCCTAGTAGGACTGTGAATAGTATCCAATACCTGTCGACTCAGTCTTTCTCTTCAAATGGACCCAATTCTGTTGTTCGCCCACGTAAACACACAACTACACTCTACCATAAAGGCCTGATTGGTGGAGTACAAATACACAGCACCCACATGGCAAGTAGCTATAGGCAGCTATTTTAGGACATAACATTCAAATCTATGTTTCCTGTCTGTAGCTGGTTGGTGCAGCAGAGAGGGATTCCAAAGAGGAAATGTTGACCGTATTGGACCTGTGCTGGTGGGGAAAGCCAGTGTAGATTCTTCACATGACTGTGTAGTGTATGGAGGGGAGTACTTCGCCAATTAGTCTCCTAGTGACAGTTTTTTTCTGGGTGTGGTTGGAGGCTAGGCTATTTATACCTCATGGATTTGATCCCCATTCCTGCATCTACCCTCACCTCCTCACTTAAAATGCCAGTCAGTGAGGTATATAAATCTTTGTGCAAAGAACTTTGGTATTAGTCTGATTAGTTGTTTTTTAGGCTTAGATGAACACTGTATGCTGGAAACACTTGGTTTGTTATTTTTGATTAAAACTAAACAGCTATTCATTAAATACGAATACCGAACTTGTTTTTGCATGGATTCCAAGTCGCAGTTAGCTTTTAACAGCTAGGACTGCTATTTCGTCTCCCAGAATCTCGCTTAACAGACAGGTTGAAGCCTGCTTGACAGAGACGCTAAGCTGCTAGCCATCAAGCTAACAAGGTTGGTACCAGATGAGTTTTGCAATGGAGCCCTCTTTGTCTGGATAAATAAATGAACGGTTCCAGCGCTTTAGGAGCTGTATCTACTACGCTTTGTTTCGGGACAAACCAGATTACTCAGTGTTCCAATGCTGCAATTGTTTGCTTGCCCTTGGATTATAGGGTTGAGGTGGCTTCCTTGATCACGCAGGTCGCCAGCCTACCTAAGAAACTGGGGAAAACGCAGAGTGGAATGTTTACATATTATACGCCGGTGGCTGGACGGTGTTTACGCTTGTTGGATGCATCTCCGTCTTGTCGTTTGTCATTATGCGACTGGTTGGTGTTACCCAGAACTCCCCCATCTGATAGCGGAGTCGAAGGAGCACAGCAAGAGAAGCAAGGCAATCAACGATGGTCGCATGTCACGAGCCTTGCAAGCCGAAGACAGCAGCCTCCCGCAAAGCAGTCTACACTCCCAACGAGAGGCCCGGATCGGATACAAACAACTAATAGTGTCGCCGTCCTGGAGCCTGATCTTCCTGCACCTTCGTCGCTGGGGGTGCCTGTGTCTGCAGCTGCAATGCCCACTATTATCATTTCGAAGTCGACCGCGGCAACAATAAATGACAAAGAATTATAGTAAAAAGCTTTGGAGCACCTTAAAATGTAATTTTGGGGAAAAAGGCAAACTCGGCTCCATCATTCATTGAATCAGATGGCTCATTCATCACAAAACTGACTGATATTGCCAACTACTTTAATGATTTTTCATTGGCAAGATTAGCCAACTTAGGCATGACATGCCAGCAACAAACACTGACACTACACATCAAGTATATCTGACCAAATTATGAAAGACAATCATTGTAATTTTGAATTCGGTAAAGTGAGTGTGGAAGAGTTGAAAAAAGTACTGTTGTCCATCAAATATGACAAGCCACCGGGGTGTGACAACTTGGATGGCAAATTACTGAGTATGATAGCGGACGATATTGCCACTCCTATTTGCCATATTTTCAATTGAAGTCTACTAGAAAGTGTGTGCCCTCATGCTTGGAGGGAAGCAAAAGTCATTCCGCTACCTAAGAGCAGTAAAGCTCCCTTTACTGGCTCAAATAGCCGACCAATCGTCCTGTTACCAACCCGTAGTAAACTTTTGGATAAAATTGTATTTGAAAGATACAATCCTATTTTATGTTAAACAAATTGACAACAGACTTTCAGCACGCTTATAGGGAAGGACATTCAACAAGCACAGCACTTACACAAATTACTGATGATTGGCTGAGAGAAATTGATGATAAAAGATTGTGGGGGCTGTTTTGTTAGACTTCAGCGCGGGTTTTGACATTATCGATCATAGTCTGGTGCTGTAAAAACGTATGTGTTATGGCTTTACACCCCCTGCTATATTGTGGATAAAGAGTTACCTGTCTAACAGAACACAGAGGGTGTTCTTTAATGGAAGCCTCTCCAATATAATCCACGTAGAATCAGGAATTCCCCAGGGCAGCTGTCTAGGCCCCTTACTTTTTTAAATCTTTACTAATGACATGCCACTGGCTTTGAGTAAAGCCAGTGTGTCTATGTATGCGGATGACACAACACTATACACGTCAGCTACTACAGCAACTGAAATGACTGCAACACTTAACAAAGAGTTGCAGTTTTTTTTGAGTGGTTGGCAAGGAATAAGTTAGTCCTAAATATTTCCAAAACTAAAAGCATTGTATTTGGGAGAAACTAAATATTGTAATATATCATGTGGAAATTGAGCAAGTTGAGGTGACTACAATCCAGGGTTACTCCAAGCAGTTTAAACTGTCATGGTCAAAACATATCAATACAACAGTAGCTAAGATGGGGAGAAGTCTGTCCATAAGAAAGCCTTCTTAACAGCACTATCAACAAAGCAGGTGCTACAGGCCCTAGTTTTGTCGCACCTGGACTACTGTCAGTCGTGTGGTCAGGTGCCACAAGAAGGGACATAGGAAAATTGCAATTGGCTCAGAACTGGGCAACACGGCTGGCCCTTGGACGTACACAGAGAGATAATATTAATATGTCAATCTCTACTGGCTCAAAGTGGAGGAGAGATTGACTTCATCACTACTTGTATTTATGATTGGTATTGACATGTTGAATGCACCGAGCTGTCTGTTTGAATTACTGACGCGCAGCTTGGACACCCATGCATAGGCCACAAGACATGCAACAAGAGGTCTCTTCACAGTCTTCACAGTCCCTAAGTCTAGAACAGTACTACATAGAGCCATGACTACATGGAACTCTATTCCACATCAAGTAACTGATGCAAGTAGAACAGCGGGGACTGTGAAGCAACACAAACATAGGCACATACACATGCATACATACACACACGATAACATACTCACTATACACCCACGTACACATGGATTTTGTACTGCAGACATCCGGCCCGCCATAAGGAGTCGCTAGGGCGCGATGAGCCAAGTAAATTCCCCCCGGCGTCAAGGTGTGATGTATTAGCCTACGAGGAATTCAATTAGAAGATTCAGGAAGTTATAAGGCTTAGCCGCTCTCTGATGACAGCACTGAACACAAAGTATACAGAGCTATGCCCTGTCCTGGAATGAACTCATTTGTTTTCTTTCTTACCTTCCTGAGCGCTTGGTAGAACCATAGCCATGTCAACAAACGGAGTCTTTATTACATTTCATGTAACTCCATTTGATTTCATATCTGTGAGAATCTGCCAAATGAACTCAAACTCTGTCAGATAAACAAGGTGAAGAAGGCAAATGTGTAGTCGTTGGCTGTTTTATCTGTGAAAACAGAGAGCTCTGTTTAAATAAAGCTTTTCTACTGTCTTCAGTGACAAGGAACACATTGAGAGTAGCCTGGTACAAGATGTAGTGGGAATTTGAAGCCATGTTCTCATGACTTGTAAATTGTGGCCTTGTGAACCTGATGACTGCTGCTAAAGGGGAAATCACCAGTTGCTACATCCATTTTTAGATTGATAAATTAATAATATGTACCCATTGGTTCTTGAAGGATATAGGCTAACTTATAAATGCGTCATGAGCTTAGTTCAACTGTCGTACCCCATCAAAATATAAAGCTGTTTTACTCCAATGTTTGTAATGTAACAGAGTAAATGTAAACACACACTATATAGCCTCAAAACATGGTTAAAACTAATAAAAATTTTATCTTGGATGGTCAGTCCTAACTCAGTCTATGAATTTGAGAGTGGAGACATTTCTCCACCCCCCATCCCTCAGCTTTTTAGCGAAACGGGCAGGGATTGCTTTGTTATTGTTTCAACTGATGATTGCAGTTTTAAGATTTGATTATGTAATCCGTACAGAAGGTCTCCTATTGGGAGACCTAAATTAGACTAGATTTGTTCATGTTCTCCTATCTGACCAGGCCCATATCTCTAAATCTTATGGGTGTGCTGCGGATGTCATGTCTGACTGTGTCGCTCTTTCTCTATCTTTGCCTTTCCGCTGAATCTTTCTGCTGCATCCTTCACAGTTTCAATCGATTTAAATCAACTTCTCCCTCTAGGTCTAGGAGGACAATAGATTAAATGAGTCTAAGGCCACTTCCAGATGTAAATGTTTTCTTCTGTGACTGAACTGTCAATAAGCTTACGTTACACTAACAGAAGTATGTAAGAGGAAAAACATGTTCATCTATCTGTCCTACTTTGAGTGGATTATCTCAAAGGTTACATTAACCATATTAATATTCCATCTCTCCCTCTCTCTGTTTCTCTCAGGCCAAACAGAAGGATGGGCGTGACCAGAGCGAGGCGTCGGCCACAGCGACAGGGTCCCCAGGCGGGGGGGAGGATGAGCGCTTCTCCTGGCCGGGCCCCAAGACGCTCCGGCTGCAGCGCACCTCGCAGGGTTTCGGCTTCACGCTGCGCCACTTCATCGTCTACCCGCCTGAGTCAGCCGTCCACTCTTCTCTCAAGGTGAGTACATCATCACTCAGTCAACCTTAGTTAGCATAGATATGACAGCTGTAGCAGTTTTAGTACTTATTGTTTAATCATTGTATATTCCTCAGCTATTGAAATGCTACACTTTGGCATGCTATAATACTAACATTCAACCATATTACTATAATATTAATCATCAACTAATATGGACCAATTATAGTTTATATAGAGGTAGAGAAAGACTGGGTTACAGCTGTCAGTTTCCTACAACACTGAAATTCACTCTATTATCTGGTAGTGTACAGTAGAGTGCTTTGTAGTGTACACTACTGGTCAAATGTTTTAAAACTCCTACTCATTCAAGGGTTTTTCTTTACTTTTACTATTTTCTACATTGTAGAATAATAGTGAAGACACCAAAACTATGAAATAACACATATAGAATCATGTAGTAACCAAAAAAATGTTTAACAAATCAAAATATATTTTATATTCTTCAAATAGCTACCATTTGCCTTGATGACAGCTTTGCACACACTTGGCATTCTCTCAACCAGCTTCACCTGGAATGCTTTTCCAACAGTCTTGAAGGAGTTCCCACATATGCTGAGCACTTGTTGGCTGCTTTTCCTTCACTCTGCCGTCCAACTCATCCCAAGCCATCTCAATTTGTTTGAGGTCGGGGGATTGTGGAGGCCAGGTCATCTGATGCAGCACTCCATCCTTCTTGGTAAAATAGCCCTTACACAGCCTGGAGGTGTGTTGGGTCATTGTCCTGTTGAAAACCAGATGGGATGGCGTATCGTTGCAGAATGCTGTGGTAAATAAATCACAGACAGTGTCACCAGCAAAGCACCCCCACACCATAACACATCCTCCTCCATGCTTTACAGTGGGAACTACACATGCGGAAATCACCTCGTCTAACAAAGACACGGCTGTTGGAACCAAAAATCTCAAATTTGGACTCCAGACCAAAGGAAAAATGTTCACTGGTCAAATGTCCTTTGCTCGTGTTTCTTGGCCCAATCACGTCTCTTCTTCTTATTGGTGTCCTTTAGTAGTCGTTTCTTTGCAGCAATTCAACCATGAAGGCCTGATTCACACAGTCTTCTCTGAACAGTTGATGTTGAGATGTGTCTGGTACTTGAACTCTGTGAAGCATATATTTGGGCTGGTAACTCTAATGAACTTATCCTCTGCAGCAGAGGTAACTCTAGGTCTTCCATTGTTGCTTTGAGCCAGTTTCATTTTTTGTCATTTAGCAGACGCTCTTATCCAGAGTGACTTACAGGAGCAATTAGGGTTAAGTGCCTTGCTCAAGGGCACATCGACAAATTTTTCACCTAGTCGGCTCGGGGATTAGAACCAGCGACCTTTCGGTTACTGGCACAACGCTCTTAACCACTAAGCTACCTGCCGCTTGATGGTTTTTGCAACTGCACTTGAAGAAACTTTCAAAGTTCTTGAAATGTTCGGGATTGACTGACCTTCATGTTTTAAAGTAATGATGGACTGTCGTTTCTCTTTGCTTATTTGAACTGTTCTTGCCATAATATGGACTTGGTCTTTTACCAAATAGGGCTCTCTTCTATTTACCCCCCTTACCTTGTCACAACACAGCTTGTCACAACGCATTAAGAAGAAAATAAATTCCACAAATTAACTTTTAAGAAGGCACACCTGTTAATTGAAATGCATTCCAGGTGACTTCCTCATGAAGCTGGTTGAGAGAATGCCAAAAGAGTGCAAAGCTGTCATCAAGGCAAAGGGTGGCTATTTGAAGAATCTCAAATATAAAATATATTTTGGTTTGTTTAACACTTTTTTGGTTACTACATGATTCCATATGTGTTATTTCATAGTTTTGATGTCTTCACTATTATTCAACAATGTAGAAAATAGTAAAAATTAAGAAAAACCCTTGAATGAGTAGATGTTCTAAAACTTTTGACCAGTAGTGTAGTGTAATCTCAGTTGTGTCATCCTACCTGGGAAGTGTGCCAAAAACACCCAGTGGATAACGTCAACATTTTACTGCCCCTAGCATAAACTGTCTCTCCCAGCATTTCCCTGTTTAATGGGCTGTCGTTCTATGGTGTTCAGTAAATCCCGGAATACTCAACCTCTTCTAATGGGATAGTGCTTCCGATGCCTCCATCTGATTGTTTAAAGAAAAGGTTTTTAAGGGATTTACTGTAGTTGAACCACCTGCATCCATTTGGGATTTTCCTAACGATAAATAAATTTGTAAAGGAGTGCGTTATGTTTATTGTTTACGTTCTTAAGTGTATTTTGACACTAATTTCACTGCGCAGAGCACACTCTTCTCTTCCCAGTCAGTTTTTGCTTTGGCATTGACATTTAGATGCAAAGCTGAAGCACTCCGGCCTAGATGTTGCAGAGTTTTATCCAGCATTTCCGATGCAAAGGCCCTCCCTTGTGGCACTGTACAGTGTTAACCTATTTTCTTATTTAAAGTAGAATTGGTTTGCTTTGTGTTTCTGTATAATCACAGTTCAGGTCATATCTGGAAAAACTGAACCTTCCCTAACTTAATTGAGAGTTTATGGGTTCTCAGTGCCTTAAGAAATAACAAGCAATATGTCTCCATCAATAACCGTTAGCACTTTGCAGGGATTCCCATTTCTAATGGACCCAGAAATGGGATTAGAGTTGGCAGAACTGTCAAGGCCAAGTCTTGTCTGGCATTAAGCTGAGGGTTTCTAAGTAAAATGCAGCTAAGAGCTTCTGGGAAAGACTGAAATAAACATTTCCACCTTAGATTTCAGCCGATCATTTTAGACAGTCTTTCCTTACATAACAAAATAAATCCTGTATTTTAGGAGAAATGTGATCTTTACAAATTTCACAGAATTTCATCCGAGATTCTAATTACTTTTCAGAGCTCTTGAGGAATCATAGTCCCATTCTTTCTGAAACTGGGTTTGCTTGAAGAGGGTCAGCCTGTCTTAAAGGATCGCCAAGGGAAAGTTTGGAGACTTACAGGATATGCGGAGAACATATGTGTTGCTGTCGGGGTACGATATTGTCACGATCGTCTAATGAGGAGGACCAATGCGCAGCGTTGAAGGTGAACATGACTTTATTAAATTAAAGCCTAAACACGAAAACAACAAACAATGACGAAACGTGAAGTCCTCCGTTACAATGACTGACAAGGAACAAAAACCCACAACACTAAGGTGAACACTGACAGTTTAAATATGGCTCCCAATCAGAGATAACGAGCCGACAGCTGACACTCGTTACCACTGATTGGGAGTCACACGACCAAACAATGAAACACAACCAAATACAACACAACCAAATGAACACACCCTGGCTCAAAATACACAGTCCCGGAGCCAGAGCGTGACAGTACCCCCTAAAGGCGCGGACTCCGACCGCGCCTACACCCCAAATAGGGAAGGGCTGGGTGGGTATTGCTCCTCGGAGGCGGCTCCGGCTCCGGGCTTGACCACCACCCTACTACAATCCCCCGCAGTGTCCCCAGTCCGATCTGACCCAGTTAGCTGGATCAGGACTGCCGACGCGCACCCCCTGGCTTGGCGCGTGAGGCAGGAATGGACCGGACCTGGCAGACGATACGCACCCTTTGCATGGTGCGTGGAGCCGAACAGGCCTCACCAGGCTGAAGACTCGCATCCCTGGCTTGAGTGCGAGTAGCAGGAATGGGCTGAATCGGCTGACGACTCGCACCCTTGGCTTGGTGCGAGTAGCAGGAATGGGCTGAATCCAGCTGACGACCCGCACCCCTTGGCTTGGTGCGAGTAGCAGGAATGGGCTGAATCCGGCTGACGACTCGCACCCTTGGCTTGTTGCGAGTAGCAGGAATGGGCCGGACTGGTCTGGCGACGTGCACCACAGACCTGGTGCGGAGAGCAGGAACGGGCAGAGCCGGGCTGACGAGACGCACCACAGGCTTGATGCGGAGAGCAGGCACGGGCAGAGCCGGGCTGACGACGCACACCACTGGCTTGGTGCGGGAAGCTTGGATGGGCCGGACTGTACTGGGGACACACACCACTGGTCCTACACCGGGATCTGGAACGGGCCGGACCGGACTGGCAACACACACCAGTACCTCTCGCCGTGCCTCTACTTCCTCCATCCCCTCTTCGACCAGTGGCCCCCGTAACCCGGCGGCCTTCTCCGGCAACCCACTGGGCCGCTCTATCGCGGCCTCCTGCTGGTCCGACGTCGTGAGCCCCCCTAAAAAATTTTCGGGCGTCTCTCCTACCCGTGGACCAGGTCTCCATATCCCCCGCCAGCCTCTCGCCCTTCTGCCATAGTGTCAAGCCCTTCTCCTCCTCACTCGGCTTGACCCAGTCCAGGAGGCGAAGGAGATCTGTGAGGGATCTCCCTGGCGACGGCTCCTGGACACGCTGCTTGGTCCCATCTTGGTGGGTTTTTCTGTCACGATCGTCTAATGAGGAGGACCAATGCGCAGCGTTGAAGGTGAACATGACTTTATTAAATTAAAGCCTAAACACGAAAACAACAAACAATGACGAAACGTGAAGTCCTCCGTTACAATGACTGACAAGGAACAAAAACCCACAACACTAAGGTGAACACTGACAGTTTAAATATGGCTCCCAATCAGAGATAACGAGCCGACAGCTGACACTCGTTACCACTGATTGGGAGTCACACGACCAAACAATGAAACACAACCAAATACAACACAACCAAATGAACACACCCTGGCTCAAAATACACAGTCCCGGAGCCAGAGCGTGACAGATATTAGCACACGCGTGTGGATTTTGAACCTGATTCTAAGGAAATTAAGAATTTAAGCTTAAAACGGTATCAGATAAAAACAAAACATATCTGAAGTAACTTTTTCTAATCTCAATTTTCCGCAACAGCGACACGCAGAATAACTCCGCCAGGGTCCCTTGTGTCCCCTGTCACTTTTGTTCGAATTGGTTTCCTTTTTATGACTGTGAAAGCTGTCTACTTCTCTCCTCCATAGTCTACTAAACTCATTCACTTCATCTTCATTGAAGAAAACCCCAGATGAAAAAATAGAATGCAAAAAATGTCTGACTATCTTTTCTCTCTTTCCTCTCTCTTCTAGGATGAGGACAATGACAGTAGAGGTAAGTGGACAGCATTTATATCACATTCTCGTTGCGTTTGTAGCTCTACTCCCTCCAGGCTTTGAATAGAACATGTACTGTATAAAAGAAGACTGATTGTCACTGATCAGAAAGCAAGCTTCATCTCTATCCTTCAGTGTTATACAAGGTCACTCACAAACCATTCAGATAAACCTTCCCATTCAACATCAAAGCCTTTTGCAATGTGACAAAACACTGCACTCTTGAATGCACTTCATTCCACACTGTATCAAATTAAAGAAGTCATGTCCTGCTCTTACACAGGATAGAAGCCCCAGCAGCCATTGCACCACTCCCTCTGGCTCCTGACCAATCCTAGACAGGTGTTTAGTTACTCTCTCTAGTTTAGTGTAGTTTACTCTCTGAGGATTGCAATGAGATCACAACGCTAGTAGTCAGAGTGGAGTGATAACAGCAGATCTCTCAAGCTAGATTGAAACCTGCAGTTGATGTAGTAGGGCCAAGGTACTCTCCTTCACTCTCCATTAACTTCTTCAAGTAGCTAATAATCCTGATGCTTTTTTGACCTCCACTGCTTCAGATGAATCAGTGGTGAATCATTTCAGCATAGAAAATAACTAGTTTCAAGAAGGACTGATCAAGTAGTTGATAAACAAATTTGATCCGTCAATCAGCTTTCCCAGTGGTCTGTAACTTTAAAAAAAAAAAAAATAGGGGGTAGATAAGCTTTAATATTGCAGATAGATTGTAACTTCCATAAATGTAATTGTCTGCATCACTTCCAATCCCCCATGTCTTCTCGCAAATATACAGTTGAAGTCGGAAGTTTACATACATCCTAGCCAAATATATTTAAACTCAGTTTTTCACAATTCCTGACATTTAATCCTAGTAAAAATTCCCTGTCTTATGTCAGTTAGGATCACCACATTTAAGAATGTGAAATGTCAGAATAATAGTAGAGAGAATGATTTATTTCAGCTTTTATTTCCTTCATCACATTCCCAGTGGGTCAGAAGATTACATACACTCAATTAGTATTTGTTAGCATTGCCTTTAATGGTTTAACTTGGATCAAACGTAACTGAATCAGGTTTGTAGGCCTCCTTGCTCACACACGCTTTTTCAGTTCTGCCAACAGATTTTCTATAGGATTGAGGACAGGGATTTGTGATGGCCACTCCAATACCTTGACTTTGTTGTCCTTAAGCCATTTTGCCACAACTATGGAAGTATGCTTGGGGTCATTGTCGATTTGTAAGACCCATTTGCGACCAAGCTTTAACTTCCTGACTGATGTCTTGAGATGTTGCTTCAATATATCCACATCATTTTCCTTCCTCATGATGCCATCTATTTTGTGAAGTGCACCAGTCCCTCCTGCAGCAAAGCACCCCCACAGCATGATGCTGCCACCCCCGTGCTTCATGGTTGGGATGGTGTTCTTCGGCTTGCAAGTACCCCCTTTTTCCTCCAAACATAACGATGGTCATTATGGCCAAACAGTTCTATTTTTGTTTCATCAGACCAGAGGACATTTCTCCAAAAAGTACGATCTTTGTCCACATGTGCAGTTGCAAAGCGTAGTCTGGCTTTTTTATGGCGGTTTTGGAGCAGTGGCTTCTTCCTTGCTGAGCGGCCTTTCAGGTTATGTCGATATAGGACTTGTTTTACTGTGGATATAGATACTTTTGTACCTGTTTTCTCCAGCATCTTCACAAGGTCCTTTGCTGTTGTTCTGGGATTGATTTGCACTTTTCGAACCAAAGTACGTTCATCTCTAGGAGACAGAACGCGGTGTTTATACTTGCATACTATTGTTTGTACAGATGAACGTGGTACCTTCAGGCATTTGGAAATTGCTCCCAAGGATGAACCAGACTTGTGGAGGTCTACCATTTTCTTTCTGAGGTCTTGGCTGATTTCTTTTGATTTTCCCATGATGTCAAGCAAAGAGGCACTGAGTTTGAAGTTAGGCCTTGAAATACATCCACAGGTACACCTCCATTTGACTCAAATTATGTCAATTAGCCTATCAGAAGCTTCTAAAGCCATGACATCATTTTCTGGAATTTTCCAAGCTGTTTAAAGGCACAGTCAATTGAGTGTATGTAAACTTCTGACCCACTGGAATTGTGATACAGTGAATTATAAGTGAAATAATCTGTCTGTAAACAATTGTTGGAAAAATGACTTGTGTCATGCACAAAGTAGATGTCCTAACCGACTTGCCAAAACTATAGTTTGTTAACAAGTAATTTGTGGAGTGGTTGAAAAACGAGTTTTAATGACTCCAACCTAAGTGTATGTAAATTTCCGACTTCAACTGTAAATTGGCATTTTTCCTATTTTGTTGCCTTACAACCTGGAATTAAAATGGATTTTTTTGGGTTTGTATCATTTGATTTACACAACATGCTTACCCCTTTGAAGATGCAAAATATTTTTTATTGTGAAACAAACAAGAAATAAGACAAAAAAACTGAAAACTTGAGCATGCATAACTATTCATCCCCCCAAAGTCAATACTTTGTAGAGCCACCTTTTGCAGCAATTACAGCTGCAAGTCTCTTGGGGTATGTCTCTATAAGCTTGGCACATCTAGGCACTGGGACTTTTGCCCATTCTTCAAGGCAAAACTGCTCCAGCTCCTTCAAGTTGGATGGGTTCCGCTGGTGTACAGCAATCTTTAAGTCATACCACAGATTTTCAATTGGATTGAGGTCTGGGCTTTGACTAGGCCATTCGAAGACATTTAAATGTGCGGATGGTGTTCTCGGGGTGATGAGAGGTGTTGGGTTTGCGCCAGACATAGTGTTTTCCTTGATGGCCAAAAAGCTCAATTTTAGTCTCATCTGACCAGAGTACCTTCTTCCATATTTTTGGGGAGTCTCCCACATGGCTTTTGGCGAACACTTTTTTCTGGCCACTCTTCTGTAAAGCCCAGCTCTGTGGAGTGTACGGCTTAAAGTTGTCCTATGGACAGATACTCCAATATCCGCTGTGGAGCTTTGCAGCTCCTTCAGGGTTATCTTTGGTCTCTTTGTTGCCTCTCTGATTAATGCTCTCCTTGCCTGGTCCGTGAGTTTTGGTGGGCGGCCCTCTCTTGGCAGGTTTGTTGTGGAGCCATATTCTTTCCATTTTATTATAATGGATTTAATGGTGCTCCGTGGGATGTTCAAAGTTTCTGATATTTTTTTATAACCCAACCCTGATCTGTACTTCTCCACAACTTTGTCCCTGACCTATTTGGAGAGCTCCTTGGTCTTCATGGTGCCGCTTGCTTGGTGGTGCCCCTTGCTTAGTGGTGTTGCAGACTCTGGGGCCTTTCAGAACAGGTGTATATATACTTAGATCATGTGACAGATCATGTGACACTTAGATTGCACACAGGTGGACTTTATTGAACTAATTATGTGACTTCTGAAGGTAATTGGTTGCACCAGATCTTATTTAGGGGTTTCATAGCAAAGGGGGTGAATACATATGCACGCACCACTTTTCCGTTATTTATTTTTTGAAACAAGTTATTTTTTTCATTTCACTTCACCAATTTGGACTATTTTGTGTATGTCCATTACATGAAATCCAAATAAAAATCCATTTAAATTACAGGTTGTAATTCAACAAAATAGGAAAAATGCCAAGGGGGATGAATACTTTTGCAAGGCACTGTAGCTACAAAACATGGTTAAAATTGCTTCAACCCCATCATTTAGCTTTGAACCAAATCAGGGGCGGGGCGACCACTTTATTGTTTCAACTGCTGATTGCCGCTTTAACATTAGAATTATTCCACAATCAGCTCTTAGAGAAATATTATTACCTATGGCTACAAATATTGAGACGGCTCTAATGCTTACCCTATAATAATGCACTAAATCAAGATTTGTCATCATTGCGCACATGTTACACATCATGAAATGAAATCAGTGAACAGTTTAATAGATACACCAGTCTAGTACTGGGCCAGACCACCCTTTGCTTCCAGAACAGCCTGAAGTCTTTGGGGAATGGGTTCTACAAGGTGTGGTGTTCAAACGATGTTCAATTTGTATCAAGGGACCTAACGTGTGCCAAGAAAAAATTACCCACACCATTACACCACTGCCACCAGCCTGTACCATTGACACCAGGCAGGATGGGCTATGGACTCATGCTGCCTATGGCAAATCCTGACTCTGCCATCAGTATGACGCAACAGGAACCGGGATTCGTTGGACCAGGCAATGTTTTTCCACTCCTCAATTGCCCAGTGTTGGTGATCACGTGCCCACTGGAGCCGATTCTTCTTGTTTTTAGTTGATAGGAGTGGATCCCGGTGTGGTCGTCTGCTGCAATAGCCCATCCGTGACAAGGACCAACGTGTTGTGCGTTCCGAGATGCCGTTCTGCCCACCACTGTTGTACTGCTCCATTACTTGCCTGTTCGTGGCTCGCCTGTTAGCTTGCACGATTCTTGCCATTCTCTTTCGACCAATCTCATCGATGGGCCCACAGGACTGCCACTTACTGGATGTTTTTTGTTTGTCGCACCATTCTCGGTAAACCCTAGACTGTCGTCCCTGAAAAGTCTAGGAGGCCGGACGTTTCTGAGATACTGGAACCGGTGCGCCTGGCACAGACGATTATACCACGCTCAAAGTTGCCTAGGTCACTCGTTTTGCCCATTCTAACGTTCAATCGAACAGTAACGGAATGCCTCAATGCCTGTCTGCCTGATTTATATAGCAAGCCACGGCCACGTCTGCAGGAGTGAACCATTTTCGTGAACTGGGTGGTGTACCTAATAAACTGGTATATGTAGGCAAACATTATAGACAGTAGTGTAGAAATAGCCAAATAAAATGTTTATTTCAATATTATTCAAAAATATAGGTCATAGCCTATACTGTAATTATATTTTAATACAGTCATCTCGGTTTTCATTTGAAGCGTCTTCATATCCTTGCAAAGAAATGGCCAGCTTTGTATTTGTAGTCTGTAGACAGGTTTCCATTGACCCAGGTTTATACGACAAAAGCAATGTCACAAAAAAAACAGCAATGGAAATGGAAATGGCAGATATAGGAGAAATCTTCTAAAAATGGACAACATTTGTATCCATTTAACAGGGGTGGATTTGTATTTAGTGAAACTTTTTTTATTGCGACAAATGATGATGGAAACTGTTTTTCAAATAATTTATGTTTGCTGAATACTTATGAAGGTACGCGGGGCACGTGATGTCATCACGTAACTATAAGCTCCACTCTACATTTAATTCTAAATGCCTACTGCTTGCAAAATAATAAGCCTAGGCAGCCGATAGTGCATGCCCATGGGCGCTAGATCCGTGGCGATACGTTGGCACATGAGAATGATTAGAATATGGCAAATATTAGTCAATTATTGCATTCTATCCATGCTGGATTCTAGCAGACGTGTTTGGCACCAATGGAAGTTTATTTAGTGCTTTATCTGGGTAGCCGGAGAGTAGAGCATTGCAGTAGTCTAATGTAGAAGTTTAGCTTTTCTGCATAATTTTTTGACAAAAGTTTCAGATTTTTGCAATGTTACGTAGATGGAAAAAAGCTGTCCATGAAATATTCTTGATATGTTTGTCAAAAGAGAGCTCATGATCCAGAGTAATGCTGAGGTCCTTCACAGTTTTATTTGAGACGACTGTACAACCATTCATTAATTGTCAGATCCAACAGCTGATCTCTTTGTTTCTTGGGACCTAGAATTGGCATCTGTTTTGTCCGAGTTTAAAAGTAAAACATTTGCCACCATCCACTTCCTTATGTCTGAAACACAGGCTTCCAGAGTAGGCAATTTTGGGGCTTCACCATGTTTCATTGAAATGTACAGCTGTCTGCATAGCAGTGAAAGTTGACATTGTGTTTCTGAATGACATCACCAAGAGGTAGAATATATTGTGAAAACGATAAGGGCCCTAAAACGGAACCTTGAGGAACACCGAAACGTACAATTGATTTGTCAGAGGACACACCTTCCACAGAGACAAACTGATATCTTTCCAACAGATTAGATCTAAACCAGGCAAGAACTTGTCTGTGTATACCAATTAGGGTTGCCAATCTCTCCAAAATAATGTTGTTATCGGTGGTGTCAAAAGCAGCACTAAGATCTAGGAGCACGAGGACAGACGGAGAGCCTTGGTCTGATGCCATTAAAGGTCATTTGGCACCTTCACGAGTGCAGTCTCAGTGCTATGATGGGGTCTAAAATCAGACTGAAGCGTTTCATATACATCATTTGTCTTCAGGAAGGCAGTGAGTTGCTGCACAACAGCTTTTTCAAAATAATTTGAGAGGAATGGGACATTCGATTTTCCGGGTCAAGGTTTGGCTTTTTCAAGAGAGGCTTTATTACTGCCACTTTTATTGAATTTGGTACACATCTGGAGGATAGGGAGCCTTTTATTATGTTCAACATAGTAGGGCAAAGCACAGGAAGTAGCTCCTTCATTAGTTTAGTTGGAATAGGGTCCAGTATACAGCTTGAAGGTTTAGAGGCCTTAACTATTTTCATGAATGTGTCAAGAGATACAGGATTTAAAAACTTGATCCTAGGTCCTGGCAGTTCTGTGCAGACTCAGGACAATTGAGCTTTGGAGAAATATGCAGATTCAAAGAGGAGTCCGTAATTTGCTTTCTAATCCTCTGTTGGGGAATGCTGCTTTTTAGTTAGCTTTGCGACAGTATCAAAAATACATTTTGGATTGTTCTTATCCTCCTCAATCAGGTTGGAAAAATAGGATGATCGAGAAGCAGTGAGGGCTCTTCAATATTGGACGGTTAAATGTAGATCCTCAGTTAGGTGGTTAACCAATTTTTGTACTCCAACGTCCTTGGGTAGGTGGAGGGAGTCTGGAAGGGCATCTTGAATTTTTTTGGGGTTGTCCGAGAATTTAAAGCACGGCTTTTGATGATCCTTGATTGGGGTCTGAGCAGATTATTTGTTGCGATTGCAAACGTAATAAGATGGTGGTCAGATAGTCCAGGATTATGAGGAAAAACATTTAGATCCACAATATTTATTAAATGGGACAAAACTAGATCCAGGGTATGTCTGTGGCAATGAGTAGGTCCGGAGACATGTTGGACAAAACCCAATGAGTCGATGATTGCTCCAAAGCCTTTTGGAGTGGGTCTGTGGACTTTTCCATGTCAATACTGAAGTCACCAAAAATTAGAATATTATCTGCCATGACTACAAGGTCCGATAGCAATTCAGAGAACTCAGAGAGGAACGCTGTATACTGCCCAGGAGACCTGTAAACAGTAGCTATAAAAAGTGATTGAGAAGGCTGCATAGATTTTATGACTAGAAGCTGTGTCACGCCCTGGCTCTGGGGACACTGTTATGTTGAGCCAGGGTGTGTAATTCTATGTTTGTATTTCTATGTTGGCCTGAGTGACTCTCAATCAGAGGCAACGAGTGTCAGCTGGTTGTCTCTGATTGGGAGCCATATTTAACTGTCTGTTTTTCACTTTGTGTTTGTGGTTTCTTGTTCCGTGTTGGTTGGTGTATGTAACCAGGGACGTCACGGTTTCGTTTTGTTGTTTTGATCGTGTGATCATTTATTAAATAAAGAAGATGTTTGCCTTCAACGCTGCGCCTTGGTCCTCCTCCTTAGACGAGCGTGACAAGCTGTCGTAAATGTTAGGAACACCTCTGCCTTTGCGGGGGATATGGTCACTAGTGTAACCAGGAGGAGTGGCCTCATTTAACACAGTAAATTCATCAGGCGTGAGCCATGTTTCAGTCAGGCCAATCAATTCAAGATTATGATTATGATCAGTGATTAGTTCATTGACAATGACTGCCTTGGAACTGAGGGATCTAACATTAAGTAGCCCTATTTTGAGATGTGAGATATCACAATCTCTTTCAGTAATGACAGGAATGGAGGAGGTCTTCATTCCAGTGAGATTGCTAAGGTGAACACCGCCATGTTTAGTATTGCCCAACCTAGATCGAGGCACAGACACTTTCTCAATGGGGATAGCTGAGCTGACTACACTGATTGTGCTAGTGACAGACTCCACTAAGCTGGCAGGCTGGCTAACAGCCTGTTGCCTGGTCTGCACCCTATCTCATTGTGGAGCTAGATGAGTTAGATAGAGCCCTGTCTATGTTGATAGATAAGATGAGAGCACCCCTCCAGCTAAGGTGGAGTCCGTCACTCCTCAGCAGGCCAGACTCTTCAGATTAACCTTTACGTTGGTAGCCCTGTCCCCTGGTAAACAGTATGATCGCTGGATGATTATTTTTAAGTCTAATATTGTGGGTCATGGATTCATGAATGATTAGGGTTTTCAATTTGTCAGAGCTAATGGTGGGAGGCTTAGGCGGCTCAGGTGGAGGAGAGACCTGAGAAGGCTTGGCCTCTGACTCCGACTCATTGCTTAATGGGGACAACTGGTTGAAAGTTTATATCTGCTGAATGAGCGACACCGGTTGAGCATGGCGACAGTATTTATTTTCAGAAGCCTTGAGAAAATTGTCCGGCTGCAGGGACTGTGCGGGGGGGATTTATACTACTATCTGTACTTACTGGTGGCACAGACACTGTTTCATCCTTTTCTACACTTAAATTGCCCTTGCCTAACGATTGCATCTGAAGCTGGGCTTGCAACATGGCTATCCTCACCATAAGGCGATAGTTCTCCTGTATATTATGAGTACAGCGACTGCAATTTGATGGCATAGTGTTAATGTTGCTACTTAACTTTTTCGGCTGGTGGAGGTCCTGTAGAACCATGTCCAGATAAAGCATCCGGGGTGAAAAAGTTGAATGAAAAAAGTTCAGTGAGGGAAAAAAATAAGATTTTGGTAAATGTGTTAAATGCAGATTTTGATTAAACGGTTATTAAAAGTAAAAAAGAAAAGTTTGGCAGGTAGCCAAGTAGCAACAAACAGCACAGCAGCATGGAGACAAGTACGGAAGTTGTGATTTTGGGGTGGCTGTATACAATTGCACCGGAGGGGATGGCCACCATTTTACGGGCTCCTGACCAATTGTGCTATTTTGTGTTTTTTCCCCCACTGTTTCTAACTTTCTTTGTACATAATATCCTATGACCAAAAAGCGCTTCTGGACCCCAGAACAGCGATTAGTCACCTCAAACTGGATGAGGATTTTTTCTTTAATGAGTTGGACGGGAAGGATATACTGCTCTTCCCAGACCCGGCCCAAATCCCCATCATTCATATGAAGAGGAGACGCCGTTACAGAGGTCGAAGAGCCGGATGCCTGGCGAGACTGCGTCGGCGAGTGGATAATATGCTTTTACCCTCTCTTCTACTGGCGAACGTGCAATCAGTGGAGAATAAACTGGATGAGTTCCGTTCCAGACTATCCTATCAACGGGACGTTAAAACTGTAATATCCTATGTTTCACCTAGTCATGGCTGAACAAGGACATGGATAATATACAGTTAGCTGGGTTTTCCATGCATCGACAAGACAGAACAGCAGCCTCAGGTAAGATCAGGGGTAGTGGTATTTGTATTTGTATTTATTATGGATCCCTCATAGCTACTCTTCCTGGGGTCCAGCAAAATTAAGGCGGTTCATACAATTTTAAAAACATTACATTTATGTCATTTAGCAGACTAAATGCGACTTACAAATTGGTGCATTCACCCTATAGCCAGTGGGATATCCACTTTACCAATTTTTTTATTTTTTTATTTTATTTTATATATTATTATTTTATTATTTTTTATTTTTTTAGGGGGGGTAGAAGGATTACTTTATCCTATCCCAGGTATTCCTAAAAGAGGTGGGGTTTCAAATGTCTCCGGAAGGTGGTGAGTGAAATTGTAAAGTGGTCATCCCACTGGCTATAGGGTGAACGCACCAATTGGTGAGTCGCTCTGGATAAGAGCGTCTGCTAGATGACGTAAATGTGCCCTTGAGCAAGGCACTTAACCCTAATTGCTCCTGTAAGTCGCTCTGGATAAGAGCGTCTGCTAAATGACTAAAATGTAAAATGTAAATGTAAGGTACGGAGGTGCCGTTCCCCTCACAGCTCCATAGGCAAGCACCATGGTCTTGTAACAGATGCGAGCTTCAACTGGAAGCCAGTGGAGTGTGCGGAGGAGGGGGTGACGTGAGAGAACTTGGGAAGGTTGAACACCAGACGGGCTGCGGCATTCTGGATGAGTTGTAGGGGTTTAATGGCACAGGCAGGGAGCCCAGCCAACAGCGAGTTGCAGTAATCCAGACGGGAGATGACAAGTACCTGGATTAGGACCTGTGCCGCTTCCTGTGTAAGGCAGGGTCGTACTCTCCGAATGTTGTAGAGCATGAAACTGCAGGATCGGGTCACCGCCTTGATGTTAGCGGAGAACGACAGGGTGTTGTCCAGGGTCACGCCAAGGCTCTTCGCACTCTGGGAGGAGGACACAACGGAGTTGTCAACCGTGATGGCGAGATCATGGAACGGGCAGTCCTTCCCCGGGAGGAAGAGCAGCTCCGTCTTGCCAAGGTTCAGCTTGAGGTGGTGATCCGTCATCCATACTGATATGTCTGCCAGACATGCAGAGATGCGATTCGCCACCTGGTTATCAGAAGGGGGAAAGGAGAAGATTAGTTGTGTATCGTCAGCGTAGCAATGATAGGAGAGGCCATGTGAGGATATGACAGAGCCAAGTGACTTGGTGTATAGCAAGAATAGGAGAGGGCCTAGAACTGAGCCCTGGGGGACACCAGTGGTGAGAGCACGTGGTGCGGAGACAGCTTCTCGCCACGCCACTTGGTAGGAGCGACCGGTCAGGTAGGACGCAATCCAAGATTGAGCCGCGCCGGAGATGCCCAGCTCGGAGAGGGTGGAGAGGAGGATCTGATGGTTCACAGTATCAAAGGCAGCAGACAGGTCTAGAAGGACAAGAGCAGAGGAGAGAGAGTTAGCTTTAGCAGTGCGGAGAGCCTCCGTGACACAGAGAAGAGCAGTCTCAGTTGAATGACCAGTCCTGAAACCTGACTGGTTTGGATCAAGAAGGTCATTCTGAGAGAGATAGCAAGAGAGTTGGCTAAAGACGGCACGCTCAATAGTTTTGGAAAGAAAAGAAAGAAGGGATACTGGTCTGTAGTTGTTGACATCAGAGGGATCGAGTGTTGGTTTTTGAGAAGGGGTGCAACTCTCGCTCTCTTGAAGACGGAAGGGACATAGCCAGCGGTCAAGGATGAGTTGATCAGCGAGGTGAGGTAGGGGAGAAGGTCACCGGAGATGGTCTGGAGAAGAGAGAAGGGGATGGGGTCAAGCGGGCAGGTTGTTGGGCGGCCTGCAGTCACAAGTCGCAAGATTTTATCTGGAGAGAGAGGGGAGAAAGAAGTCAAAGCATAGGGTAGGGCAGTGTGAGCAGGACCAGCAGTGTCATTAGACTTAACAAACGAGGATCGGATGTCGTCAACCTTCTTTTCAAAGTGCACAGAGAGGGAGGAGGGGGGGGGAGAGGAGGATTCAGCAGGGAGGAGAATGTGGCAAAGAGCTTCCTAGGGTTAGAGGCAGATGCTTGGAATTTAGAGTGGTAGAAAGTGGCCTTAGCAGCAGAAACAGATGAAGAAAATGTAGAGAGGAGGGAGTGAAAAGATGCCAGGTCCGCAGGGAGTCTAGTTTTCTTCCATTTCCGCTCAGCTGCCCGGAGCTCTGTTCTGTGAGCTCGCAATGAGTCATCAAGCCACGGAGCTGGAGGGGAGGACCGAGCCGGCCGGGAGGATAGGGGACAAAGAGAGTCAAAGGATGCAGAAAGGGAGGAGAGGAGGGTTGAGGAGGCAGAATCAGGCGATTGGAGGGAGAAGGATTGAGCAGAGGGAAGAGATGATAGGATGGAAGAGGAGAGAGTAGTGGGAGAGAGAGAGCGAAGGTTGCGGCGGCGCATTACCATCTGTGTAGGGGCAGAGTGAGTAGTGTTGGAGGAGAGCGAGAGAGAAAAGGATACAAAGTAGTGGTCGGAGACATGGAGGGGAGTTGCAGTGAGATTAGTAGAAGAGCAGCATCTAGTAAAGATGAGGTGAAGCGTATTGCCTGCCTTGTGAGTAGGGGGGGACGGTGCGAGGGTGAGGTCAAAAGAGGAGAGGAGTGAAAAGAAGGAGGCAGAGAGAAATGAGTCAAATGTAGACGTAGGGAGGTTGAAATCCCCCAAAACTGTGAGGGGTGAGCCATCCTCAGGAAAGGAACTTATCAAGGTGTCAAGCTCATTGATGAACTCTCCAAGGGAACCTGGAGGGCGATAGATGACAAGGATATTAAGCTTAAATGGGCTAGTGACTGTGACAGCATGGAATTCAAATGAGGAGATAGACAGATGGGTTAGGGGGAAAAATTGAGAATGTCCACTTGGGAGAGATGAGGATTCCTGTGCCACCACCCCTCTGACCAGATGCTCTCGGGGTATGCGAGAACACATGGTCAGACGAGGAGAGAGCAGTAGGAGTAGCAGTGTTTTCAGTGGTAATCCATGTTTCCGTCAGCGCCAGGAAGTCGAGGGACTGGAGGGTAGCATAGGCTGGGATGAAGTCAGCCTTGTTGGCAGCAGAACGGCAGTTCCAGAGGCTGCCTGAGACCTGAACTCCAGGTGTGTGGTGCGTGCAGGGACCACCAGGTTAGAGAGGCAGCAGCCACGCGGTGTGAGGCGTTTGTGTAGCCTGTGCGGAGAGGAGAGAACAGGGATAGGCAGAGGCATAGTTGACAGGCTGTAGCAAATGGCTACAATAATGCAGAGGAGATCGGAATGAAATGAACTAAAGTGGCGCAGTGGTCTAAGGCACTGCATCGCAGTGCTAACTGTGCCACTAGAGATCCTGGTTCGAATCCAGGCTCTGTCGCAGCCAGCCGTGACCCAGCGTCGTCCAGGGTAGGGGAGGGAATGGCCGGCAGGGATGTAGCTCTGTTGATAGAGCATGGCGTTTGCAACGCCAGGGTTGTGGGTTTGATTCCCACGGGGGGCCAGTATAAAAAAAATATGTATTCACTAACTGTAAGTCGCTCTGGATAAGAGCGTCTGCTAAATGACTAAAATGTAAATGTAAATGAACATCTGGGAAAGGAGAGAGCGGGGCCTCCCTCACCACAACTCCCAAATATAACTCTCCCAACTTCCACCTCAGAAACTATAATTGTTTCACTGAAACACCCGAATAAAACTCTCCCAACTTCCACTTTAGGAATTAGAATTGCTGTAAACTACAGCGGTTCAATGTTTCAAGGAATAGACTCAACTTACTTTATTCAGCTAGCTAACTATGACGCCATAGCTAACTAGCATGCTAGCATCCAATAACACACGGTTTAGCACCAATACTTGGTTACAACAAACTACCAATAGTGTGTTAACACACTAAACAGATAATTCGTGTCCGTGTCTAGTTCCTTTCATAACGCAGCAATAATTAAACGTTGGCTAGCTAGCACAAATATATTGTATTTAGCTGCTACAGTACTGCTAGCTGGTAGTGTTGGCTAGCTAGCAATGGCTGCTGTGTTGACTTTGTTTGAAAAACGGCGTCGCTGCGAACGAATGTAGCTGGCTAAAATTATATTGTATTTAGTTGCTATAGTACTGCTAGCTGGTAGCGTTGGCTAGCTAGCAATGGCTGCGGTGATGACTTTGTTTGAAAAACGGCGTCGCTGCGAACGAATGTAGCTGGCTAAAAGGATATTGTATTTAGTTGCTACAGTACTGCTAGCTGGTAGCTGGTAGTGTTGGCTAGCTAGCAATGGCTGCGGTGTTGACTTTGTTTGAAAAACGGCGTCGCTGCGAACGAATGTAGCTGGCTAGCTAACCTCGATAGTTACTCTATACTACACCTTTATCTTTGATACAAATACAACTATGTAGCTAGCCAACATTACACTAATCAAATCGTTCCATTGTAATGTAATGTGTCATATTACCTGCGGAGCGAAGTACAGCATGACTACTCACCTCGCCTGCCTATTCCGCTGCCTGATTCAGTGCTGTCCACAGGAACATCACCACCACTATATAGTCCTGGACTGTTCAGTCATTGTTGTGTGTAATTGTTAGCGTCGTGTCATTTACTCTGTCTTTGTTATTCTCTTTCTCATTGTTAAGTAAAACGTACCTTGTAGATGTCTGCGTCCTGCCTCAATCTCTCCTCCACTTTGAGCCAGGAGAGATTGACATGCATATTATTAATATTAGCTCCCCCACAATCTTTTTATCACCAATTTCTCTCAGCCAATCATCAGTCATTTGAGTAAGTGCTTGTTGAATGTCCTTCCTTATAAGCATGCTGAAAGTTTGTTGTCAATTTGTTTACTGTAAAATAGCATTATATCTGGTCAAACACAATCTTTTCCAAAAGTTTACTAAGGGTTGGTATTTGAGCCAGTAAAGAGGGCTTTGCTATTCTTAGATAGCGGAATGACTTTTGCTTCCCTCCAAGCCTGGGGGCACACACTTTCTAGTAGGCTTAAATTGAAAATATGGCAAATAGGAGTGGCAATATCGTTCGCTATTATCCTCATTAATTTTCCATCCAAGTTGTCAGACCCCTGTGGCTTGTCATTGTTGATAGAGAACAATCATTTGTTCACATCTTCCACACTCACTTTACGGAATTCAAAATTACAATGCTTGTCTTTCATAATTTGGTCAGATATACTTGGATGGTTAGTGTCAGCGTTTGTTGCTGGCATGTCATGCCTAAATTTGCTAATCTTGCCAAAGAAAAAATCTTTAAAGTAGTTGGCAATATCAGTTGGTTTTGTGATGAATGAGCCATCTGATTCAGTGAATGATGGAGCTGAGTTTGCTTTTTTCCAACATTTTCATTTTAAAGTGCTCCAAAGCTTTTTACTATAATTCTTTATGTAATTTATCTTTGTTTCATAGTGTAGTTTCTTCTTCTTTTTATTCAGTTTATTCACATTATCAATTTGCAATACATTTGCCAATCGGTTGTGCAGCCAGACCTATTTACCATTTATTTTGCCTCATCCCTCTCAACCATACAATTTTTCAATTCCTCATCAATCCATGGGTATTTAACAGGTTTTCACAATTTTTTTCTTAATGGGTGCATGCTTAGTAGTAACTGGAATAAGCTATTTCCTAAATGTGTCAAGTGCAGCATCTGTTTGCTCCTCATTACACACCACGGACCAACAAATATTATTTACATCAACAACATAGGAATCACTACAAAACTTATTGTATGACCTTTATGCACTATATTAGGCCCAGCCTTTGGAACTTTGGTTTTCCTAGATATGGCTACTATATTGTGATCACTACATCCGATGGATCTGGATACTGATTTCAAGCAAATCTGAAGCATTAGTAAAGATGTGATCAACACATGTTGATGATTTCATTCCTGTGCTGTTTGTAACTACCCTGGTAGGTTGACTGATAACCTGAACCAGATTGCATGCACTGATTACAGTTTGAAGGTTATCTTGAGTGGGCAGCTTGATGAAAGCCAGTCAATATTTAAATCACCCAGAAAATATACCTCTCTGTTGATATCACATACATTATCAAGCATTTCACACATGTTATCCAGATATTGACTGTTAGCACTTGGTGGTCTATAGCAGCTTCCCACCAGAATGGGTTTTAGGTGAGGCAGATGAACCTGTAGCCATATTACTTCAACAGTATTTAACATGAGATCCTCTATAAGCTTTACAGGAATGTGGTTCTGAATATAAACAGCAACACCTCCACCACTGGCATTTCTATATTTTCTGTAAATGTTATAACCTTGTATTGCTACCACCGTATCATCAAAGGTATTATCTAAGTGAGTTTCAGAGATAGTCAGAATATTAATGTCATCTGTTATTAGCAAATTATTGATTTCATGAACCTTGTTTCTTAAGCTACATATGTTAACGTGGGCTATTTTGAGCACTTTCATTTTGGGATGCTTAGCAGAAGTAGAAATGCTCATGTTATTTATGTTAGTGCAGGGTGAGCTGCACACAGTGGACTTCCTCCCAGGGCACACCGCCTCAGTTCTAACAGTATACAGTGGGGAAAAAAAGTATTTAGTCAGCCACCAATTGTGCATGTTCTCCCACTTAAAAAGATGAGAGAGGCCTGTAATTTTCATCATAGGTACACGTCAACTATGACAGACAAAATGAGGAAAAAAAATCCAGAAAATCACATTGTAGGATTTTTTATGAATTTATTTGCAAATTATGGTGGAAAATAAGTATTTGGTCAATAACAAAAGTTTCTCAATACTTTGTTATATACCCTTTGTTGGCAATAACACAGGTCAAACGTTTTCTGTAAGTCTTCACAAGGTTTTCACACACTGTTGCTGGTATTTTGGCCCATTCCTCCATGCAGATCTCCTCTAGAGTAGTGATGTTTTGGGGCTGTCGCTGGGCAACACGGACTTTCAACTCCCTCCAAAGATTTTCTATGGGGTTGAGATCTGGAGACTAGCTAGGCCACTCCAGGACCTTGAAATGCTTCTTATGAAGCCACTCCTTCGTTGCCCGGGCGGTGTGTTTGGGATCATTGTCATGCTGAAAGACCCAGCCACGTTTCATCTTCATTGCCCTTGCTGATGGAAGGAGATTTTCACTCAAAATCTCACGATACATGGCCCCATTCATTCTTTCCTTTACACGGATCAGTTGTCCTGGTCCCTTTGCAGAAAAACAGCCCCAAAGCATGATGTTTCCATCCCCATGCTTCACAGTAGGTATGGTGTTCTTTGGATGCAACTCAGCATTCTTTGTCCTCCAAACACGATGAGTTGAGTTTTTACCAAAAAGTTATATTTTGGTTTCATCTGACCATATGACATTCTCCCAATGATCTTCTGGATCATCCAAATGCACTCTAGCAAACTTCAGACGGGCCTGGACATGTACTGGCTTAAGCAGGGGGAAATGTCTTGCACTGCAGGATTTGAGTCCCTAGCGGCGTAGTGTGTTACTGATTGTAGGCTTTGTTACTTTGGTCCCAGCTCTCTGCAGGTCATTCACTACGTCCCCCCGTGTGGTTCTGGGATATTTGCTCACCGTTCTTGTGATCATTTTGACCCCACGTGGTGAGATCTTGCGTGGAGCCCCAGATCGAGGGAGATTATCAGTGGTCTTGTATGTCTTCCATTTCCTAATAATTGCTCCCACAGTTGATTTCTTCAAACCAAGCTGCTTACCTATTGCAGATTCAGTCTTCCCAGCCTGGTGCAGGTCTACAATTTTGTTTCTGGTGCCCTTTGACAGCTCTTTGGTCTTGGCCATAGTGGAGTTTGGAGTGTGACTGTTTGAGGTTGTGGACAGGTGTCTTTTATACTGATAACAAGCTCAAACAGGTGCCATTAATACCGGTAACAAGTGGAGGACAGAGGAGCCTCTTAAAGAAGAAGTTACAGGTCTGTGAGAGCCAGAAATCTTGCTTGTTTGTAGGTGACCAAATACTTATTTTCCACCATAATTTGCAAATAAATTCATTAAAAATCCTACAATGTGATTTTCTGGATTTTTTTTCCTCAATTTGTCTGTCATAGTTGACGTGTACCTATGATGAAAATTACAGGCCTCTCTCATCTTTTTAAGTGGGAGAACTTGCACAATTGGTGGCTGACTAAATACTTTTTTTCCCCACTGTACATCTTCATAGGCACATGATTACTGCATACAATAGCTGTAGGATCAGCAGAGTCCTTCAGGGCAGTTAGAGGGACATAAATTAGGTTACTTACATTGTGTCTACCAACGCCCCTGGTATAATGTACATTTGCAGCATTATGACAACTCTGCGTCACAATGGTAGGGATTAGCTGACCTGGGCTTAGGTCATTGATAAGTCATTGTCTCAACGCAGTCTTATAATGCTTTGAAAGGATCCAGGAACCCAAATAATTTGGGTGGATCCCATCCTCCTTATAAAATGTGTTTTGTTTACAAAAGGTGTCGAAATGGTCAACGAAAGTTACACCCACTGAGCTGCTATATTCACGTTGCCAGTTGTGAAGAGAAATAATCCTGTAAAGGGTTCAATGCCACGATTCAGAGAGGGCACAGAGCCAGACATGATGGGTCTTTTGTTAGTGTCTAGCAGAGAGTCAATCTGCTCTTTAAAATCCAGTTTCAACTGTTCAGAGCTGCCCTTCATAATGTTATTAAAACCTACATGGACTATGATAGAATCGATTTCTATGTCCTGACGTAGTACATTCGGGAGCAGCTTAGTAATGTCATTTACTCGAGTTCCGGGATAGGACATTGTTTTTCACCAGGAACGGTCACATTTCGTGGTATCAAATTGGTAGTTAGTCTTGTCCCATCGCTGCAACTCCCGTACAGACTTGGGAGAGGCGAAGGTCGAGATCCGTGGGTCCTCCGAAAACACTGGCAATGTGTCGGAGGAAACACAGTACACCTGTCGACCGTGTCAGCGTGCACTGCGCCTGGCCCGCCACAGGAGTCACTAGTGAACGATGGGACAAGAACATCCCTGCCGGCCAAACCCTCCCCTAACCTGGACGATGCTGGGCCAATTGTGCGCTTCCCATGGGTCTCCCAATCGCGGCCGGCTGCGTCAGAGCCTAAACTCGAACTAGGATCTCTAGTGGCACAGCTAGCACTGTGATGCAGTGCCTTAGACCACTGCGCCACATGGCTGGTGAGAAGGATGAGGAACTCCGCCCACTCCCACGCTTCACAGGATTTGGAGAACCCTTTATGGATGGGCGAGAGGCAGGATAACTTGAGCCTGTTGCTCCCGGCGCCTGGTGCAGGCCTCCGACAGACGGAGAGCCCCGCTCGAACCAGAGCAGGGACGGAAGGTTGCCGACGTCGACTTTGAAATCATAGTAGTAGACACTGTGGCCGAAGACACAGGCACCCCCAGCGACAAAAGTGCAGGAAGATCAGGCTCCAGGACGGCGAAACAATTTGTTGTTAGTATCCGCTCCGGGCCTCTCGTTGGGAGTGTAGACTGCTTTGCGGGAGGCCGCTGTCTTCGGCTTGGAAGGCTCGTGACATGCGACCATCGTTGATTGCCTTGATCCTCTTGCTGTGCTCCTTTGACTCCACTATCAGATGGGGGAGCTCCGGGCAACACCAGCCAGTCGGATAACGACAAACTAAATGCATCCAACAAGCACAAACGCCGTCCAGCCACCGGCGTAGAAAATTTAAACATTCCACTCTGCGTTTTCCCCAGTTTCTTACGTAGGCTGGCGACCTGCGTGATCAAGGAAGCCACCTCAAACCTATAATCCAAGGGCAACCAAACAATTGCCACATTGGAACTCTGAGTGATCCGGTTTGTCCTGAAACAAAGTGTAGTAGATACAGCTCCTACAGCGTTGGAACCGTTCATTTATTTCTCCAGACAAAGAGGGCTCCATTGCAAAACTCATTTGGTACCAACTTCATTAGCTTGATGGCTAGCAGCTTAGCGTCTCTTCCAAGTAGGCTTCAACCTGTCTGTTAAGCGGAATTCCGGGACAAGAAATAGCGGTCCTACCGGTTAAAAGCTAACCGTGTCGCAGAATCCATAGTTTGGTATTCGTATTTAATGAATAGCGGTTTGGTTTTAATCAAAAATAACAATCTGAGTGTTTCAAGCATGCAGTGTTCAGCTGCGCACTCTGATGATGTATGTGTCTCTGATGTGTGTGTCTCTTTGTCAACAACAGCTGGTGCTTGATCTCTAATATTAAGTAAGTTTCGAGGTTTTGCTCGCCTGAGTTAGAGTACCTCATGATAAGCTGTAGACCACACTATTCACAAGGAGAGTTTTCATCTAAACCGATGCTGGCACTAAGACCGCACTCAACTAGCTGTATAAGGCCATAAGCAAACAATAAAATGCTCATCCAGAGGCGGTGTTCCTAGTGGCCGGGGACTTTATTGCAGGAAAACTGAAATCCGTTTTACCTTATTTCTACCAGCAAGTCACATGTGCAACTACAGGAAAAAAAAACAGATCATCTTTACTCCACACACAAAGCTCTCCCTCACCCTCCATTTGGCAAATCTGACCATAAATCTATCCACCTGATTCCTGCTTACAAGCAAAAACACAAACAGGAAGTACCAGTGATAAAAAAACACCTTATGGAATAGCGGGGACTGTGAAGCAACACAAACACACACGATAACATACGCAGTATACTCACACGTACACATGGATTTTGTACTGTAGATATGTGGTAGTATTGGGGTAGGGGCCTGAGGGCACACAGTGTGTTGTGAATGTATTGTAATGTTATTAAAATTGTATGAACTGCCTTAATTTTGCTAGACCACAGGAAGAGTAGCTGCTGTTTTTTATGGTTCGGGCTAGGCCCTTTAGTTCCAGTGAAGGGAAATCTTAACGCTACAGCATACAATGACATTCTAGACGATTCTGTGCTTTCAACTTTGTGGCAACAGTTTGTGGAAGGCCCTTTCCTGTTTCAGCATGACAATGCACCCGTACACAAAGCAAGGTCCATACAGAAATGGTTTGTCGAGATCGGTGTGGAAGAACGTGACTGGCCTGCACAGAGCACTGACCTCAACCCCATCGAACACCTTTGGGATGAATTGGAACGCCAACTCTGCGAGCCAGGCCTAATCACCCAACATTTGTGCTCGACCTCACTAATGCTCTTGTGGCTGAATGGGTGCAAGTCCCTGCAGCAATTATCCAACATCTATTGGAAAGCCTTCCCAGAAGAGTGGAGGCTGTTATAGCAGCAAAGGGGGGACCAACTCCATATTAATTCCCATGATTTTGGAATGAGATGTTCGACGAGTTAGTAGAACACACTTTCCACGTCGTTGATTATTTTCCATAGAACGCATAGCCCCTCGTTGATTATCCCTTACACATTCCATTGCATGAGCCACATCAGTTAGCATTATTTAAATGAACATTCTACATTTCCATGGCAATCCAGCATCAGTTGATAGGGACCTGACCTCGGCCCAAATTCCTCACTCCTCCCCAACTCACGGCTGTCCTGTTGACTTGTACTAGACTGTAGCCCTTCTCCTTTCTATGGGATACCTGATGTCTAGCAATAACATGTTCTAACAGAACAATCTAACAATGTAAATGTTCTGCATTCACCTCTCTCCCTCAGTAACATGAATAAGGATATTTCAAGTTTAGAAGTCAGAACCCATCAGACCCCCCTTTTTGAACATTAACTCCATACTGTTCAACATTATATACATTTGGAAATTACTTATAAATGAACAAAAAATAAAACATGAACAGAAAATAAAACATGATTAACATTCACAGTTGATTATTAGGTTTACACCTCCAAGACTTATGGCCTCTGATCTATAATTACACTATGCACACTCTTATTTCCATCTCTCGTCAGACAACTGAGAATGACATTTCAGCTGGAGCTTTTGACCTCCTCCATTTCCTCCTTCTGGTTCCCAAGAGAGTGATAGCATAATACTTGAAAAGCAAAAACAAACACAGAACATGACAAGTATGAATAATGTGTTACGCTATGCATAACTATATATGCGAAGACAAACCATGACGATTCCCACTCTCTCTTCGCCTGACTCTATGCCTTTGGGGTACTTTCTCTGCTGGGTTCCACAAAAATGAAGGCCCTAAAAAACCTCCTCGTGCTTTCACCTAGTCTTCCCCCTGTCAGGCCACAGGATCCAAGAGGTGTTCCCAAGCCATGTCATTTTCACTTCGCTCCCCATCTCCTTCCTCCTCCATGGCCACCCGATATGCACGTGCGGTGGCCCTAATCAACTTTAGCTCATCTTGAGGTAACTCAGCACTGTATATATGTTTCAACGTCAATGCCCTCAGAAGATGATATCCCAACAATGCTACCAAAGTAAACCCTGCTACTACTAATACTGCCCATGATGCATACTTCACAATACCTCTCATTTGCGCCATAGTCTATTTCCATGCTGTTACTATAGCATCATTCGCCATTACTACCACTCCTTCAGTGACTGTTCCTAAAGCGACTGCTGTGAGAATAGTTATTGCATGGAATCTGTCTCCTGCTCTCCTACTGTTTTTGTGGTTCACTGATAGCTCTAGGACTGAACCTTTCAGATACTCCCTACCTGTCTCCCAACTCATACCCGGTACCCTAACCACCAACATCTCCAATGACCTCCTGTCTTCTGCTACAGTCGGTACCTGTGGATAATACCCGATCTACACCCCACCCCTTTGTGAACACCCTCGTTACAGTGTAGACTTTGGGTTCCAACGGTGGATAACCAGCCACCTTCTGACACATTCCGTTTACCGTCACTTGGTCCCAATCTTCTGGGAGACATGTCAAGTGTGTTAGAAATGGGGGAGAGATTAGTGGCGTTGGAAGAGTATCCAACCTAACAAAACTCTGACTCACATGTTTCTTAATCACACTCTTTATGAGATGTGATGCTATTATTACAGCGAACTTCCCTTCCGGTGATGTGGCCTCTTGTATACAAGAATCTGTGGCTATCCTTTCCTACGATCTATTCGCTGATAGCACTATACACAGCAGAGTGGTATTTTTACCCCTTTCCTTCATTTATGAGCCACACAGATCTCCGCTCCTGTCACATTCCATTCCGCTCTCCCAATTCCCTGTAACATTAATGCCTTGGTTTTCTGGACTCCACAGAATACACTGATGTCAGTCCTGCCAGACTATGCAATTAACACCCTTATGCAAACATCCTGTCTCAACACAGGCCCCATATGTACCTTGCCTCTGGCCACAAATACATTTGCACATAAATCATTCTTGCTAAAAAAAAAAAATATTTGATCCGAATTGGTAGAATGCTTGTGTGCTTCTTTCAGCGCCTCTATGGCTTTATTAAACTGTTCTTCCTCTAGCCCAGGGAGAATCGGGGTCGCCGGTCGCAATTTCAATAGTTATTATTCCAACGCCTCTTTCGACGGTGTCCAGAGTGTTTAGATTTCTTCTCCCACGGCTCTAATACTCCCCAATTTAACTAAATATATACAGTACCAGTCAAAAGTTTGGACACACCTACTCATTCAAGGGTTTTTCTTTATTTTTACTATTTTCTACATTGTAGAATAATAGTGAAGACATCAAAACTATGAAATAACACATATGGAATCATGTAGTAACCAAAAAAGTGTTAAACTAATCAAAATATCTTATATTTGAGATTCTTCAAAGTAGCCACCCTTTGAATTGATGACAGCTTTGCACACTCTTGGCATTCTCTCAACCAGCTTCATGATGTAGTCACCAGGAATGCATTTAAATTAACAGGTGTGTCTTGTTAAAAGTTAATTTGTGGAATTTCTTTCCTTCTTAATGTGTTTGAGCCAATCAGTTGTGTTGTGACAAGGTAGGGGTGGTATACAGAAGATAGCTCTATTTCGTAAAAGACCAAGTCCATTTTATGGCAAGAACAGCTCAAATAAGCAAAGAGAAATTACAGTCCATCATTACTTTAAGACATGAAGGTCAGTCAATATGGAAAAATTCAAGAACTTTTAAAGTTTCTTCAAGTGCAGTCGCAAAAAACATCAAGCGCTATGATGAAACTCGCTCTCATGAGAACCGCCACAGGAAGGAGTTACCTCTGCTGCAGAGGATAAGTTCATTAGAGTTAACTGCACCTCAAATTGCAGCCCAAATAAATGCTTCACAAGTTCAAGTAACAGACATATCTCAACATCAACTGTTCAGTGGAGACTGCGTGAATCAGGCCTTCATGGTCGAATTGCTGCAAATAAACCACTACTAAAGGACACCGATAAGAAGAAGAGACTTGCTTGGGCCAAGAAACACAAGCAATGGACATTAGACTGGTGGAAATCTGTCCTTTGGCCTGATGAGTCCAAATTTGAGATTTTTGGTTCCAACCGCCGTGTCTTTGTGAGATGCAGAGTAGGTGAACGGATGAACTCTGCATGTGTGGTTCCCACCGTGAAGCATGGAGGAGGAGGTGTGATAGTGTGGGGGTGCTTTGCTGGTGACACTGTCAGTGATTTATTTAGAATTCAAGGCACACTTAACCAGCATGGCTACCACAGCATTCTGCAGCGATACGCCATCCCATCCGGTTTGCGCTTAGTGGGACTATAATTTGTTTTTCAACAGGACAATGACCCAAAACACACCTCCAGGCTGTGTAAGGGCTATTTAACCAAGAAGGAGAGTGATGGAGTGCTGCATCAGATGACCTGGCCTCCACAATCACCTGACCTCAACCCTATTGAGATGGTTTGGGATGAGTTGGACAGCAGAGTGAAGGAAAAGCAGCCAACACGTGCTCAGCATATGTGGGAACTCCATCAAGACTGTTGTAAAAGCATTCCTCATGAAGCTGGTTGAGAGAATGCCAAGAGTGTGCAAAGCTGTCATCAAGGAAAAGGGTAGCTACTTTGAAGCATCTCAAATATAAAATATACTTGGATTTGTTTAACACTTTTTCGGTTACTACATGATTCCATATGTGTTATTTCATCGTTTTGATGTCTTCACTATTATTCTACAATGTAGAAAATAGTAAAAATAAAGAAAAACCCTTGAATGAGTAGGTGTGTCCAAACTTTTGACTGGTACTGTAGTGCTTTCAGAAAGTATTCAGACCCCTTGACTTTTTCCACATTTTGTTACGTTAATCCTTTTTCTAAAGTGGATTTAAAAACATCCTCATCAATCTACACACAATACCCCATAATGACAAAGCGAAAACAGGTTTGTAGAAATTTGTGCCAATGTATTAGAAATTAAAAACAGGAATACCTTATTTACAGAAGTATTAATTCCCTTTGCTATGAGACTCGAAATAGAGCTCAGGTGCATCCTGTTTCCATTGATGATCCTTGATGTTTCTACAACCTGATTGGAGTCCACCTTTTGTAAATTCAATTGATTGGACATGAGTTGGAAAGGCACACACCTGTCTGTATAAGATCCCACAGTTGACAGTGCATGTCAGAGCAAAAACCAATCCATGAGGTCGAAGGAATTGTCCGTAGAGCTCCGAGAAAGGATTGTGTCAGCACAGATTTGGGGAAGGGTACAAAAAAATCTCTGCAGCATTGAAGGTCCCCAAGAACACAGTGGCCTCATCATTCTTAAATGGAAGAAGTTTGGAACCACCAAGACTCTTCCTAGAGCTGGCTGCCCGGATGTTTGAACAATTTGCACATTCGGATCAAAATTATTGTTAATTAATATCATCACCCCTTTTGAGTTTCTTTGCCCATGGGAGAAGTATATTTCGCTCCCCCCCAGTCCTTTCTCCACACAACTTCATCTAAAATTGTAGAATACGTTTCCTGTAAACAATAGATATTATATTCCTTCTCTTTTAGCAGGTAAATATTGTTATTCTTTTCTTATTATCTGCTAAGTCATTACAATTATAACTGGCTATACTTATTTCACCATTTACCATAATGAGATACAAGTTTCAATTCTATTTATCATAATATATGTTTTTAAACTTACCATTCAAAAATTATCATAATGTTTGAGTTTCCATATAGCTGCACCATGGTATTTGCACTACTACTGATTAAACCTCCAATTGTTCTCCACTATTCCACACGCTAAAACCTCGCCCCATCCCAAGTAGGATTGTCGTCCCAGTGACTGGCAGACCACCCCTGTCCACCTGTATCATAGGGCCTTTGAGAGATTGGGACCCATCCTTTAAAAAGAGCACACTGTGCCACCTACAGAACAGAAGCAGATAAACTGCCAAAAGCATTTCCAACGCTCTCACCTCGATTGTATTGAATACAGTTATTTAAAAAGATGCACATTTAAAAATCTTGCATCTCTTAATTTATTCCACAATTAACTAATAATATGCGTAATAATGTAGGCAGTTCAAATTAAGGATTGTTACCTATAACCAGGATTGGCATTACAAAAATGATATTTTTGGCAAGCAATTCTTATTTTGGCAAACAATTATTGTGATTCAGCCTGTACATCCCTAACAATCAATATTTTAAATTGCCCGAAAGGCACCAGGACATCAAGATTCAATATATTCCTTTTATGCAAATATATGCACATTGAAGTCATTATAGTATAGTTCATAAACTAGTTATGTAATTGTAAGACCTTTTTACAGTTGGTCGAGTGTCTGTAGCTTAAACTGTTAAAGAACTGTACTTTATAAAACCAACCACTTTTGGCTGCCATTGACAGCCATGTTGTTTTATGCCATTTTAAATAGTTATAATGCACAGTAATAATGTTTGGTGGCAGGACTTGTGCTATTATCAGACCTTCCAGGAAAACCCCCTGGAAATTAATACAAAAAACTACATTTTAAGTGAAATATTAGCTGTTGTCTGAAACCAAAAAAGACAGGAAATTCAAAAGCGAATTTGACCTATGCACTAAGAAGGCTTTTCAGCATAAGCAGCATGACTACTGCTAGAGTAATGTAGCTTTATTGATCTACAGTACTGTACTTCAACAACCGATGTACTCACATTGAATGGGTTGATAAGGATTCACACCTTTCCTCAAACAGCCTAATACATACACTTAGAGTAGGTTTACCCCATTAATGTACCTGGTAATGTAAACATGTTTTTTCATTTAAGACACACATGCAATCTGCTATCTGGGAATCTGTTCAATGTTCCTAATCTTGATATATACCCATTGGTTCTTAAAGGATCAATCTGAAGTTCAAACAACAACAAAGCCGGCACCCACCACTGTTTTGGTAAAAAGCTGAAGAATTGGTGGTAAAAAATAAATAAAATAAATAATAATAAATGTAACCACTCTCAAATTCCTCGATAGGGCTATGGATACAAAATGACAATTTTAACCATATTCTGAGGCTAAACAGTGTTTGTTCCGAATGACATTGTTTACAAACAATTGAGTAGAACAAGCATATATTTGGGGTATGACAATTGGGACCAAGGCATTTATTATGTAAGTTATATGTGACCCGTTTCAAGAAACGTCGCTCGTCACTACTTCACAGGAGAGGCATTTTTTATTTATTTTTCTCAAAATACGTTTTTGGGCAGAAATTCCTTCTGGAACATGTGAAATTTCATGTGCCTTAATAACAAACTTGTATGCCATCTGTAAATACTAATAAAAATGTTAAATAACAAGCCTAGTTGGTTTAGCTACGGGAAAATACAGGAACCTTCCTACTAGCCATGATTGGCCAAGATAATGGATGGGCCGAGATATTAGTTTGGAATGGTCTGCCATGTAGCATGATTCTATCTATAAAATGAGCTGCTAAGTATGTGTGGATAATCATGAAGAACTGAAAAAGTTTTGCTACTGCTCTCAACATTGCTGCCCTGAAGTTAATAGCGCTATTGACAAAGCTCAGTGGGAAACCGTTGTGATTGACTACTTTCTGGAGGATGATCGTGCCATGCTGACGCTCTCCGACTCTGAAAATGTATCAGACAATGAGGAAATGCCTGATTTAGGTAAAAACATTTTAATTGAACCAGACATTGTAGAGTCTTCTGATGACAATGGTGGGGAAGAAATGGTGTCATTGTCACGGAAGAAGTTGACAGAGTTTTGAAATCAGTGGAATTCTCGGTGGAAGCAGAGAGATGATTGCCAAATGCGGAGAGAATCCAAAAATAGAACACAGAAAGAAGGCACCTGTCTCCGGATTACATCTTCAAACTAAGGGCAACCATGGCATCCTTGACAGAGGAACTAGCATTCATCCATGTATGCGGGTAAGAGTCTAGCTACATTTTCAGATATTATACGTTTCTAATTTTGTCAGAAAGTAGTTTTCATTGCAAGTTCAAGCGTACTGTTAGCTAGCTCGCTAGCTAATGTTACCTGTATGATCTCTTTAGGAACTCTAGAAAGAGGCCCGAGTTCCCGAGTTGGAATTCCGAGTTGGATGACAGTTCAAATCGATTTTTCCCAGTCAGAGTTTGTTTTTATTATTATTTTGTTGTTGTTTTGAGCGTGTTGGGTTTATGAAAGTTGGGATTGTGGTTCATTGTTTAGCTAGCTAGCTACATGTCTAAACAAAAGACTCCCCTATGCAAGTAACCATTTCACTGTATCGTTTACATCTTCTGTATCCTGTGCATGTGACGAATAAACTTAGATTTGATTTCATATAGTGTGTGTTTACCAGAGACGGTAATGTGAAGAACTACATGACCTGCACCAAAATCAGATTAGGATATAGGCCAAGGACTAGATAAAGTTTATTTTTGCTACTACTTTCACCACTTTTGGTCTTGAAATCTTTGGTTGTTTACTATATTGTGAATCCTTAAAGAGATGGGTGGGGCTAAGGTTTAAGAGGATGTGAACGATGCTGAATGGGTGTAGACAAAAAAGAGCTCTCCAGTAGGTATACCAAAACATTCACGGGCCATTTTCTCAAAAGTGGGTTTATAAGATTATAAACTATCAAAGCAGAATTACTTTCTCATTGTTCCTCAACTGCAGTGTCTCTACTTTTATCCAATGTAAAAACACAATTTCAAATTTTGCTACATGGGACTGAATCCAGGTGGTGGGTCACATATTCTTCAAGAATCAATGGGGGTGTGTGTAAATAATTTTAAAGTAATGGATTAAGCAATTACACATTTACCCTTTAAATACTATAACATATAAATGACTCAAGTGCATAGTGCAACTGTCTTACCCTATCATAAACCAAAATATAAGGTTGCATTACTCCATTGTTTATAACAGGAACATAAACCATGTTAATTAGCATCAAAGTACACATCATGCTAGACTACAAATCCCTGCAAGCTCCGGCATGTCATCTCTAGCTGACACCTTGACTAACAGCTATTGTGTCAATTTAAAACTTGCACAAGACATCCATTTAAAGAAATGTAGCCAATTTATTAATTACTACATTTAGCAAACATTAGATAGTTAATTCAGAGATTCTTACCTTTGCATACGTTTGGCAGTCTCGTCCAGATCATCATGGCATTTGTAGTTCTTTATGATAGCCACATTAGCAGCTAATTAGAATTACATTTTTGGGGGGATAAATACAGGGAAATATATTGATAAAAGTCACATGCCATACTCTTTTTGGTCAGACTACATCAGATACATGGGCTACACATACAGCGACAGAGGGGCGCTGTTTTGCTCGCTCGGATGCTTTATCTGAGATTGATATCTTTCTGACGGCGTGCGTCTCGGTCAAATCAATTATTTGGACAGGCAAGGAGGTACAGTAGGCCCCCTAAGGCCGGCCATGGCTCAAGCACATTCACGAGGTGATATTCTTCTCAATCATCGAGAATGGGCACATATCTGCGTCTATAAATATACCTATCGCGCTTGTAATTTATTTGGCCCGGTCAGAATCGGCTGCGAACGGCTGCTTGACTGCAGAGAGGAGTTGTGTTGTTTGTTGTGTTGTTTGTTTGCGTTTCCGTCTTGCTCCGGTGGTAGGAATACTGGGGTGATGTTGGCGTAAATGTGTCAACATGTTTGAGGTGTTGGCAGCAGCTTAGGTTATTCTCGTTGAGCAGTGGCGACATACAGTAATCTCTCTGTCTATCGCCGTTGTAATCTACTAAGAAGACAAAATGTTCCCAAACTGGAGATTCAAACTATGGTTTATTGACCCCACCACTCGCCATCGTACAGAACTAGTTCCCGGCTTCACCTCACAACAGTTTGAAATGCGTTATTTAAGATTCCAATTTTGATTACAACGTGCCCATAGGCTCTAGTTGTTTTAACGGAATAGCTTGAAATACTTTTTTTCAGCCTAGATGGCATACAATGCAGTGTAGGCCTAGTGATTTTTTAAAAATATATATTTGTTTATGTATTCATTTTGGTTCACAGTGCGGGCTGAACAGTTCGGTAGGAGTAGGTGTACTGTTACACCCCTATTCTTATTCGCTTATTTGAGAAATAGGCTACTGTTCATAATTTTAACTTGTCTTAAAGCTTTTATGATAGGCCTAGTAGGAGGCAGGGTTCTGCGCTGACCTTTTTTACAAGGAGCATGTGTGCGCATAAGTTGAAAAATTTAGGCGCACACAAAGAAAGTTAGGAGCACAAGGAAAAATATTTGAGGTAATAATTTTTTTAGATGCGCTGGTGCTCCTAAATAAAAAATGCTACGTCGCACAGCAAACTATTTAGGCGCATATGCGAGTAACATGGTCGCACTGTAGAGCCCTGGGAGGATAGGTTTTGGCCATTTCATTTTCAACCTCACATGGAGGGTCAGGTCTTTTTCTGCGCCGCACAGATAATTTCTTTCTTAATAAGCTTAAACTTGATTAAACTTGTCATTCGATATTGATATTGTTTGTTCTCTCTTATTTGGCCCTTTGCTACCTTAAGTTTTTAGGCTATTCAAAGCTTTTTGAGATGGAACTCCAGATTCATTCATTGTTTGATAGGAAGAAAGCCATGCATGGATAAAACAATGAAAGTGTATAGCCCAAAGTCATATTCAAAGCCTATCGAATGGAGAGCGAAGGGAATATAACCTACATTTTTAAAACAGCTAGACACATGATAGTTAGGAAGTGTACGTTATAAAAAATAAAATAAAAAGTTTAGGCTATAAGGCCAATGCATCCGAGGGAGAGGGGGGGAGAGAGAGAGGGGGGAGAGAGAGAGAAACAATAGGCCTTTTTTCTGACTAGACATGTTTCGCTGCTTTGGTAGAATTTTCCACTCTGTTTAGACTACATTCCTCTCTTGCGTTCTGTATAACATATTTATTGAAACAGGCTATAGCAAATAGGAATATGAAAATGACTCTGAATGTCACTTGTGTGATGCCCTGCCGTCCGCTGCCTGACAGCATTCTTTACTGTGCGGCGCCAATTCAAATAGGCATCCGTTACATGGTTGCCAATCATCGTCGATAGACTATCGTAATATCGCCCAACCCTAGTACACACACACACACATTTATAGTACAGTACACACACACACACACACAAACACACACACACACATTATACAGCATACACAAACTGAATCAGTCACACTTGCACACACATGACACAGGCTGCTCATTCATATAAAGCTCAAGTTACATTTCACTACTATACCGCAAAGTTTTTTAGGCTAAAGGACTGAAGCTGGGCTCACCAGTGGAAAATGCATAATTTCTGCTTCATCGAACTGGCATAACATCAATACTGTGCCCTTCTGTGCTGCAGTGGAAATACAAATCCTTCACTGACTGCATTAGCCCTATTGATTTTGTTTTCATGCTTTTTCGAGTACATTACTAACATCACCCTCTAGGGTGTTCACCCATTAAATGATTAATTCATTCAAGGTTTATACAAATATTTCCATTCAATAGAAAAGTCCAAACCCCATGTCTCTACCATATATGGTTCGAAAGTTACCAACGATTTACTCTGAGAATTTAGCATGTTTAAAGTGAATGGAATGTCATCACATGCATCACAAATACCCCTGTGGCGCTGCTCCGCGGCAGAACGGCGCTAACTTTGAATGTCAACTGACAAGCTAACTATTGGCGGCAGGTTCGTGAGTGAAAACAGGGGTATTTTCTAAATTAAATCTACTGAATACGAAACTAAATAAACTAAATATATATATATTTATTTACAAAGCGAACAGATATCCACCCTCCGCGAAGACAATCTGTTCCTGTTTTCATTGTGTATTTCTGAGTCTTTCCCTTTAAAACGCCATAGAAACGGCCCCTCTCAACGTAGATTGATTGCAGTAATAGGCAAGGATCTGGGGGTGAATATGACGAAGGTATCAAGTTGATTTTGATTGGCCCAATCAGCAGAAAGCACCTCCAAATAGTACCACCTCACAACACCAAATATGGAAGAGATAGAACCAAGAGCGGTGCAGTCTAAACTAGCAACGGTCACAGCAAATTAAAGTTTTTATTTCATCAACACTGTCAAGTACAAGTATATTAAGGTTATAATATTGTAGAGAACAATCTAATGATGAATTCTATGTCATTTATAATGACATAGCGCAAAGAAAACGACATTTTGACATTAATTTCGTAGCACCCTCTTGAATTGCCCTGTTTATTCTACATTGTACAGCAGTGAGTGAACGCCCTGCACCCTCTCATGTTGTGAGTACAGAATAGACTTCATGACCTGGGAGTCATCTGTTATTCCTGTTCTTGATAGTAATCCACGTTATGATTCAGTGTGACACTGCCACGTATCTAAAAGCACACAAATCAAGGTGATATTATAAAGAAATTACCATAGGACAGATAATAATTTCATTCTGTATGGATGATGGACATTGTGGCCTAACAAGAGCGCTACCGCTTTAAGAAGGTCGCCCGATAAATGGGGACGTGAGGAACATATGGAGAAGTATGCTCCTGGAGAAGATAGGGTGTGTTATGTGATGTTTAAGCATGCACCGGACAGTGTGTTAGAAGCAGTGTTAGGGTTGTATAATAAGGTGTGGAGGACTAGGGTTGATACCTGCTGGGTGGAAATGTGCGGTGGTGCTGCCATTTGTAAAACCAGGTAAAGATCCCGCAAGGGCAGGCAGTTATAGGCCTATCGCGCTGACATCAAATGTGTAAATTGATGGAGAATATGATAGTGAGTATGATGATATATATCTTGGAAGTTAGGGGTTTAATGAGCGTAGCACAGAGTGGGTTCAGGAGGGGTCTGCCATGGATGCCCTGGTGACAGTACAGAGATAGCCAAGGCCCTGACAATAAAATATGTGATGAGTGTTGTTTATTTTGACATTGAGAAAGCTTACGACACCATGTGGAGGGAAGGGTTGTTGATCAAATTGAGTGCATTGTGCATTGATGGACATCTGTATAACTAGATCATGGACTTCCTGTTCAATCGAGTCATACAGGTGAGGGTCGGATCAGAATTGTAAATGGGGTTTGAAGTGGACAATGGTACTCCTCAGAGAAGTGTGGTTAGTCCGGTGTTGTTCACTTTGATGATAGATTACATATTTGAGGAGGTGGGACAGGGAGTGGGTGTGGCCTTGTATGCCGATGATGGAGCTGAATGGAAGAGAGGTGGGAATGTGAAATATGTGATGAGGAAGATGCAAGAAGTTGTGGGAGTTTTGGAAGATTGGTCTCTAACATAGGGGTTTACGATGTCTCTGGCCAAGTCCTGCTTTATGGTGTATTCTAGGAGGAAGGTTAAAGATGTTAGGCTGCAAATATATGGTCAGGATATAGGTAGTGTGTCTGAGTTTAAGTATTTAGGTATGTGGTTTGATGAGAGGCTTACGTGGAAGAGATATGTTGAGTTTATTGAAATTAAGTGTAGGAAGGTGCTGAACCTCATGAGGGCAGTGGCAAGATATGATTGGGGGTCAAATAGACAAACGCTGTTGTATATGTACCAGGTATTGATCTGGTCATCTTTGGATTATGGGTGCTTTGTATATGGATCGGCAGCCAAAATGGTACTACAGCGCCTGGATAGGATGCAGTCAAGGGTCCTGAGATTGTGTGTGGGTGCCTTCAGGACGACACCTGTTGAGGCATTGCAGGTGGATAGTGGGGAACATCCACTGAGGAGAAGGCGGGAATAACTTGCATTAGCGTACTGGCCGAAGTTCAAAGGGATTTCAGAAGGACATCCTGCGGTCACGGCAACTGGGGAATGCTGGGAGCGGGTAAGCAGAGGGCGTACGGGTGGACAATCGGGCAGAAGATGGTAGAATATGGACTGGGGGAGAGCGAGATAGGGCCGGCAATTGCATTGGGGAATGTTCCTCCCTGGCTGTTTCCGAAAACCAAGTGTAGATGTGGACATGATTGAGGGCAGGAGAGTATATGGTGAGGACGTGAGACGGGGTGTGGAGAGATATAATCGTTTTTATTCATTTTTAAGGATGTATACAGATGGTTCAAAGGATCCAGTCAGGGTAGGGTGAGGGCAGAGGTGTATATCAACAATTTTTATGTAAGCGGTTATCTGATTGTGTCAGTGTATGCGGCCGAGTTGATGGCCATGATTATAGGTTTGAGATGGGTGGAGGAGGTGAAACCACTCAGAGTGGTGATCTGCTCTGATTCGGCTGCAGTGTTGAGTAGTGTGAAGACGGACAGGTCAGATAGGGGATACTTTTTTGTGGAGATGATGGTGCTGTTGATGGGATTGGAGAAAGTGGGAATGGTGGTAAGCTTTTGCTGGGTTCCCGCTCATGTGGGTGTGAAGGCTGATGTGGTGGCTAAGAGTGCGGTGAGGAGAGAGAGGGTAGATATTCAGGTCTCAATGAACCGCAAGGAAGTTAAGTCCTTGATCCGAGCAAAAGGGCTCGATCTTTGGCAAAGGGAGTTGGATGCTGGTAGTAAGGGGAGGCAATTTTATCACGTGCACCAGTCAGTTAAGGAAGAGGTGGGGAGTATGGGAGAGAGGAAGTTGTGTGAGGTAGACTCCGGTTTGGGTACACAGGTTTGAATGCCACGTTGTGGATGATAGGGCGACATGAAACAGGTCTGTGTGACAACTGTTTAGTGGAGGAAACAGTGGAGCATGTGTTGATATTTTATGAACTGAATGACGTGGATAGGGAGAGATTGTGTGAAAGGGTTAGAGAGGCTGGACGGGATTGGGGTTTGGGTGTTGTAGTTTGGGGAGGGAAGTGGTGTCTAGCGCTCTAATTCACATTCTTAGAGGAGCAGGACTAATGAAGAGAATGAAATGTAGGTAGGCCCGTGACTGGCCTCACACTCCAGTACAGTATGTGGTGGTGTATGCACATTAAAAGTCAGATGCGATCCGCCAACCCAATCCCAAAGAAATAGAAGAAGAATATGGAGAGGTGTGTTTTGCTATAGCTTACCTGGGAGACAAAGACACCTCCGAGGCGCCAGTTTCAAAGTTTTAGAAGAAAACTGCAGCCTGCTGAACACCATCCATGCCTTCCGTTGTTTGGATTTACTATTGTGCACTGTGATCGTGATCAGGACCAGCCGTATTATTTCCTTGTTGTGGATTACAAAATGGATCGCTGAGAAAGTTTCATAAGCACAGACGCGCCTTCCAAACTCCGGTGAGATACGTCCTTTTTCTCCTAATCGTTTTTGGGATCATCCACTGCAGGCTATCTTTTTACTTTATGGGGGAAATATTATTTGTATGCACAAAGACTATGAACTGAACTAAATTAACTAAAGGGAATAAAAAAGGAAAAAGAATGAAGGGATTGATAAACTAATCATTTCTAGGCTAATATAGCCAAACATGAACTTGAATTTAATCCAAAAAAAAAGATGCAATAAGGTTCTTGAAAAGGTTTATTGAATATTTGTGTTTGTAAAACTGATGCATTGAAATTATATACTTTGTTTGTAGTTTTTTTCTTATTTCTGAAGCATATCATTTGTGTTGAGAAAAGTGTTTGTTTTGGGTTTATATCACTTACTACGTTCCTGTTGTTTTTTCTTGCTATAAGTATTAAAAAGTATAGTGTGACTATTATAAGAGGATAGTTATGGTATGACTGGACAAGTGAAGTGATGAGCAGAGAGGGAGGGAATGGTCAGCTCGTGATGAGGCGGATTTACAAACGGGAAATTGAGCAGCAGAAAGAATCCTATAAGCATTTATTTGGCCCTCCGTTTACATTTACATTTTAGTCATTTAGCAGACGCTCTTATCCAGAGCGACTTACAGTCGGGAATCGAACCCACAACCCTGGCGTTGCAAACGCCATGCTCTATCAACTGAGCTACATCCCTGCCGGCCATTCCCTCCCCTACCCTGGACGACGCTGGGCCAATTGTGCGCCGCCCCATGGGCCTCCCGGTCGCGGCCGGCTGCGACAGAGCCTGGATTCGAACCAGGATCTCTAGTGGCACAGTTTGCACTGCGATGCAGTGCCTTAGACCACTGCGCCACTCAGGAGTTTAGCATTCTGCATATTCGCCACTGGGTCCGAAACATAAAACAACACACACAGACCCCCCCTTTGACATCAGGAAACCCTCAGGGAGGGAGGGGTGTGTGTGGTACTTTGCGTGTGCGCCCACATAGGCATACCATTCATCACTCAGCAATAGAAGATGAATAACGTCCCCTCCTGCCCAGAGAGCTGATGTCATAGGAAGTCCCGTGGTCAGGTCAAACTCCCTCCCAGCCCCATCATGAATGGCGCCACGTTGACAGGTTAATCAGCACCACTATATGAGACCTGTACCGTAACAGTGAGATTTTCCCTGCAAGACTCTCAAATGTTATTGCACCTACAAGACTCAGTTTCGCAAGACTCTCGCAGCTTTCCTCCCACAAGCTTTCTCAAAGATCAACTGGACCTCAATACGAAGTGGTGATTTTCTTGATTGGTTTCAGCATCAGTACTTCAATATGATAACACTTACACATACAGTGCCTTCAGAAATTATTCACACCTCTTGACTTTTTCCACATTTTGTTGTTAAAAAGTGTGATTAAAATGGATTTAGTTGTCTACACAAAATACTCTGTAATGTCAAAGTGAAAAATAAAAAAATCATGAAAAACAAAACATTAATGTATCTTTATTTAGATAAGTATTCAACCGCCTTAGTCAACAAATGTTAGAATCACCTTTGGCAGCTGTGAGTCTTTCTTTGTAAGTCTCTAATAGCTTTCCACACCTGGATTGTGCAACATTTGCCCATTATTATTTAAAACATTCTTCAAGCTCTGTCAAATTGTTTCTTGACCATTGCTAGACAACCATTTTCAGGTCTTGATTTAAGTAATAACTGTAACTCGGCCACTCATGAACATTCACTATGTTCTTGGTAAGCAACTCCAGTGTAGATTTGGCATTGTGTTTTAGGTTATTGTCCTGCTGAAAGGTAAATTAATCTCCCAGTGTCTGCTGGAAAGCAGACTAAACCAGGTTCTCCTCTAGGATTTTGCCTGTGCTTAGCTCCATTCCGTTTATTTTTTATACTGAAAAACTCCCCAGTCCTTAACGATTCAAAACATACCCATAACATGATTCAGCCACCACTATGCTTGAAAATATGGAGAGCGGTACTGAGTAATGTGTTGTATTGGATTTGCCCCAAACATAACACTTTGTATTCAGGACAAAAACTTAATTGCTTTCCCAAATTTGTTGCAGTATTACTTTAGTGCCTTGTTGCAAACAGGATGCATGTTTTTGAATATTATTATTCTGTACAGGCTTCCTTTTCACTCTGTCAATTAGGTTAGTATTGGGGAGTAACTACAATGTTGTTGATCCATCCTCAGTTTTCTCCTATCACAGCCATTAAACTCTCTAACTGTTTTAAATCACCATTGTCCTCATGGTGAAATTCCTGAGTGGTTTCCGTCCTCCCTGGCAACTGAGTTAGGAAGGACACCTGTATCTTTGTAGTGACTGGGTGTATGGATACACTATCCAAAGTGTAATTCATATCTTCACCATGCTCAAAGGGATATTCAATGTCTGCCTTTTTTTCCATTTTTACCCATCTACCAATAGGTGCCCTTCTTTGCGAGGCATTGGAAAACATACCTGGTCTTTGTGGTTGAATCTGTTTTGAAATTCACTGCTCGACTGAGGGACCTTTTATGTGTGGGGTACAGAGATGAGGTAGTCATTCAAAAATCATGTTTAAAATGCAACTTATTGTGTGACTTGTTAAGCAAATATTTACTCCTTAACTTATTTAGGCTTGCTATAACACCGAGTGAATATTTAATGACTCAAGACATTTCAGATGTTCATTTTTAATTAATTTTTTTGAAAAAACATAATTCCACTTTGACATTATGGGGTATTGTGTGTAGGCCAGTGACAAAAACATCTCAATTGAATCCATTTTAAATTCAGGCTGTAACACAACAAGATGTAGTAAAAGTCTAGGTGTGTGAATACTTTCTGAAGGCACTCTAGGCTAGAAAGACACTTCAAAGTATTGAGATCCAAAGGTTTTTCCTCTTTCAGCCCTAGACAGCCCTAGACAGCCCTTTCGGCCTGTGTCATGCATTCCCATATTCCCCCCGGAGCAGAGCAGAGCAGCAGTGTTTATTTGCTTGACTCTGGGCCAGTGTGTGATGTTGCTCCACTCGCTTTCCTGGGATGGTGGAATCTCGACACAATTTAAACATGCAGACAGGGAATGGTGAATGCCTGTGTGTGTGCATGCTCACGTCTGTGCTTGTTTGTTTAGAAGTGTGGATCTCTGTTTATTGCTTTACACAATGATTGTATACATACCGAACGGCTCTTATTTTAAAAAAGTATTCTCATTCGTTCCCTCCCTCTCTCGCTTGCTCTGTATTTCTTTGTTGTTGGGTCTTTCTCTCTCTGACTGTGTATTTTAGAAAATAAAAATGAGGCATATTGTGTTATGCTTGTGAAGCTGTGGGGCCTGAAAAAAGCACTCCAGAAACATAACCTACATCTGTTCAAATATTTGTCCTCACTGGAGTTTTATTTCATTTCTGGCAGATTTTGGTCAGCCTCCATAAAGATTGCAGAGGGCGCAATAGCACAAGAAAATCGAATTCCCCAATATTCTCTGGTGGGCTATATAATCCCCAAACTTCCTCAGTAAAGTTATGTCCAGCTAACTTCCCTTAGAGCAACAGAAGATTCCTCACACATATTTCCCTCTAGTGTCCTGGATGCTAACTTTCTGGGGACATATCGTCCTCCCGGTTATGTTCACATAGAGCCAGAGGGGTATCCTACGAAGTAGGTTTGAGGAGTTAGCGAGGTAACTTTTATCAACTCTGAGTTTAACTGGGGATAACCAGTCATACGAAAGTGGCTCACCTTTTAGCCAGTTACATTTCTACGGCAACAAATCCTTCAGAACTAACCTGCTCCGGGGCCAGCCTGGTCTCATAGACTAGACATAACCTAGTAAATGTAAATTTGTGTGATATGTTACATTTGGTATGGTTACATAAGACATATGGTTACTTAAGGCAAAAACGAAAGTAGGGTGGTTGGTTGGGGTGGATGTGTAGGTGTATAATGTAAACATCTAGCAACCCAAAGGTTTCGAGTTTGAATCAAATCACAGACAACTTTAGCATTTTAACTAATCAGCAACTTTTCAACTACTTACTACTTTTTTAGCTACTTTGCAACTACTTAGCATGTTACCTATTCCTTCCCCTAACCCTAACATTAACCATTTTAGCTAACCCTTTCCCTAACCCTAACCTTTTAAACTAACTCCTAAACGTAATCCTAATTATAACCAAAACCCCTAGCCTAGCTAACGTTAGCCACCTAGGTACCTAGTTAGAATTCGTAACATATTGTACGTTTAGCAAATCCGTAACATGTAATACAAATTGTAACGTAACATCATATGAAATGGGTAATGGACATCCACAAAGTAATACATACCATACAAAACGTAACATATCATACTAAATGGGGAGTCTCAGATTTACGTACAGAATAATACGAAATGCTCTGAGACCAGGTTGCCGGGGCAGGGTAACTCATGGCTAATGTACCCTGAATTAAATGACTAAGCCACGAGTTGAGGACCAATGACATCAGATTTCCTCCCCCTTGCAAAGATTGCATTATCATCCCCTTCATTTGAGGAAGATGACTGATTAAATATTTTATGACGCAAATGTTTTTTTGGTGTTAAAAAATTATGTTAAAATATATCACATTACACATTTAGTATTGACAGAATGCATTTTAAACTTCACGCAACATATGACTTAATACTATTATTTTATCAATAGGATTGGGAAAAAAGGTGCTTGCTGTTGTGCATTGATAAATCCAGGCACAGCTCATCACCTGTCTAACACCATCCCTACCGTGAAGCATGGTGGTGGCAGCATCATGCTATGGGGATGCTTTTCAGCGGCAGGGACTGGGAGAATGGTAAGGATAGAAGGAACAATGAATGGAGCCAAATACAGGCAAATCCTTGAGAACCTACTTCAGAGTGCAAACGACGTTAGACTGAAGATTTACATTCCAACAGGACAATGGCACCAAGCATACAGCCAAAGCAACGATGCAATGGCTTCAGAACAAGAATGTGAAAGTCCTTGAGTTGCCCAGCCAAAGCCCAGACTTGAATCCCTTTTAAAATCTGTGGAAAGACTTGAAGAATTCTGTTCAACGCCACTCCCCATCTAACTTAACAGAGCTTTAGAAAATATGCAGGAAGAATGGGAGAAAATCCCCAAATCCAGATATGCAAAGCAGATACAGACAGATATTTCTGTATTTAATTTTTACATTTAAATTAGCAAAAAAACACACAAAAAAACTGTTTTCACTTTGTCATTATGGGGTATTGTGTGTAGATGGGTGAGAACATTTTTTTTTTTTTTATCCATTTTGAATTCAGGCTGTCACACAACAAAATGTGACCGACAGGCTCGATTCGGTCTTAGGTAGCAACATTTGAAATTGTGTTTTTTACAGTGGATAAAAGTACAGACTCAGAGCTAGAAAATTGTTCATCATACACCACAGTTGAAGAACAATGGGAAAGTAATTCAGCTTTGAAAGTTGATAACTTGTAACCTCACTTTTGAGAAAATGGCCCTTGAAAGTTTTGGTAAACCAACTGGAGAGCTCTTCTTTGTCTACACGCATTCAGCATCATTCACACCCGCTTAAGCCTTAGCCCCACCCCATCTCTTTAAGGATTCACGTGAGGCCATGTAGTGAACAACCAACGATTTCAAGACTAAAGGCTGGTTTATACTACGTCTATCGACATGTCTGTAGATAGTCATCACAGTAACATCATGAATAGTCTATTGTCGTCCGACATCAAACTTGTCGTTGTCGTTATGAAAAAGTATGAACACAAAAACTACAGGCTGCATGACATCAGCAGCCTGGTGGTCCAAAATAGCATAACTAGTGTATTTTAACACCAACAAACCCACCCGTTTAAAAATGACTTTAGTATATGTCAATCTAGCAAACCAGGCAATTAAAAGCAACTTTCTAAACAATGTTGTGGTTTGTTTCTAGCTTGTTAGCTAGCTAGCTAATGTTAAGTTAGCTGGCTAGCTAGTTCAAATAATGACCATATCATATAGCTGACTACGTCTTCACTTTAGCTAATTTGTCTTCATTATTACAGGAAAATAAACTCACAACAAGATCATTATTTACAAGTTAATGTTGAGCCAGTTACAGAAAATAGCTTACGGTTGTGAATGTGAGTGTGCCTAAATAAAAGTAGGGCATTCTACCGGAGGATTTTAGAACTTGGACACAGTTTTCTCCATTTCCTTAGCTATCATACTCTAATCCCAACGGGCATTCCACTACATCATATCTTTAAAAAAAGCAGCGTTAGAAAGGATTACCTACACATACTGACCAGCTCATGTTATAGACAGAACTGTGCTACGTGGCAGACCAATCCGAATTCATCACTCTGCATGTCCAGCCCATCCATTATCTCAGCCAATCATGGCTAGCTGGAAGGTTCCTGTCTTTTTTCTTGGCTAAACCAACTAGGCTCGTAATTTAACAATTTTATTTGTATTTACAGATGCCATACAAGTTTGTTATTAAGGCACATGAAAGTTCACATGATCCAGAAGGCATTTCTGCCCAAAAACGCTTTTTGATTAAAAAAATAATAATTTACGTTCAAATGGCTCTCCTGTGAGGTAGTGACGCGCGACATACGCCTAGTTTCCTGAAACGAGTCACAAATAAGGAATAAGTCAAGGGGTATGAATGCTTTCTGAAGTAGGTGCAAGAGAGAGAGAATAGAAAATAGGCCCTGTTGCATTCTGTCTGGGCTAATGCATGCGAGTGAGCGGGCAGCGGGCACTGGTCCCAGTCCCTCTGTAGAATAACATTATCTAACCCAAAACAACGGGAGAGTGATGGAGCCAGACCAGCTGTGCAGGCAGGGACCGCAGCCAAATCAGCTAACGCTGCGCTGAAGCGCAGCCAGACCAACAGGGCTTTACACTGTAGACCAGCGCTGCCTGGAAAACACTACTCTGCCTTAGAGAGAGGGCCCCACCAGTTTAGGATATTGGCACATAATCCTAAGGCATTATGCAAGGTTATCCTTTTTATTACATTAACCTCTACTGGATGGGTGTCCCGAAATCGTGACAGTTGTTGCTCAATACGGATAATGTGACTACAATGACATTGTAAACAAAAGCACATTTTCATGGACATATACATGTCTTATATGGGCAGAAAGCTTAAATGATTGTTAATCTAACTGCAGTGTCCAATTTACAGTTGGTATTACAGCGATTACACCTTCAGGCTATGTAAGGGCTATTTTATCAAGAATGAGAGTGATGGAGTGCTGCATCAAATGACCTGTCCTCCACAATCACCTGACCTCAAGCCAATTGAGATGGTTTGTGATGAGTTGGACGGCAGAGTGAAGGAAAAGCAGCCAACAAGTGCTCAGTATATGTGGGAACTCCTTCAAGACTGTTGGAAAAGCATTCCAGGTGAAGCTGGTTGAGAGAATGCCAAGTGTGTGCAAAGCTGTCATCAAGGCAAATGGTAGCTATTTGAAGAATCTCAAATATAAAATATTTTGATTTGTTAAACACTTTTTTGGTTACTACATCATTACATATGTATTATTTCATAGTTTTGACGTCTTCACTATTATTAGACAATGTAAAAAATAGTAAAAATAAAGAAAAACCCTTGAATGAGTAGGTGTGTCCAAAAATGTTGACTGGTACTGTATATCAACATATATTTTAGATTTGCGATTCTTCAAATAGCCACTCTTTGCCTTGATGACAGCTTTGCACTCTTGGGATTCTCTCAACCAGCTTCATGAGGTAGTCACCTGGAATGCATTTCAATTAACAGGTGTGCCTTCTTAAAAGTTAATTTGTGGAATGTCTTTCCTTCTTAATGCGTTTGAGCCAATCAGTTGTGTTGTGACAAGGTAGGGGGGGTATACAGAAGATAGCCCTATTTGGTAAAAGACCAAGTCCATATTATGGCAAGTACAGCTCAAATAAGCAAAGAGAAACGACAGTCAATCATTACTTTAAGACATGAAGGTCAGTCAATCCGGAAAATGTCAAAAACTTTGAACGTTTTTTCAAGTGCAGTCGCAAAATTATCAAGTGCTATGATGAAACTGCCTCTCATGAGGACCGTCACAGGAAGGAAGACCCAGAGTTACCTTTGCTGCAGAGGATAAGTTCATTATAGTTACCAGCCTCAGAAATTGCAGCCCAAATAAATGCTTCACAGAGTTCAAGTAACAGACACATCTCAACTTCAACTGTTCAGAGGGGACTGTGTGACTCTAGCCTACATGGTCGAATTGCTGCAAAGAAACTACTACTAAAGGACACCAATAAGAAGAAGAGACCTGCTTGGGCCAAGAAACACGAGCAATGGACATTAGACCGGTGGAAATTTGTCCTTTGGTCTGGAGTCCAAATTGGAGATTTTTGGTTCCAACCGTCGTGTCTTTGTGAGATGCGGTGTGGGTGAACGGATGTTCTCCGCATGTGTAGTTCCCAACGTAAAGCATAGTGGAGGAGGTGTTATGGTGTGGGGGTGCTTTGCTGGTGACACTGTCTGTGATTTATTTAGAATTCAAGGCACACTTAACCAGCATGGCTACCACAGCATTCTGCAGCGATACGCCATCCCATCTGGTTTGGGCTTAGCGGGACAATCATTTGTTTTTCAACAGGACAATGACCCAACACACCTCCAGGCTGTGTAAGGGCTATTTGACCAAGAAGGAGAGTGATGGAGTGCTGCATCAGATGACCTGGCCTCCACAATCCCCCGACCTCTACCCAATTGAAATGGTTTGGGATGAGTCGGACCGCAGAGTGAAGGAAAAGCAGCCATCAAGTGCTCAGCATATGTGGGAACTCCTTCAAGACTGTTGGAAAAGCATTCCTCATGATGCTTTTTGAGAGAATGCCAAGTGTTCAAAGCTGTCATCAAGGCAAAGGGTGGCTACTTTGAAGAATCTCAAATATATACACTGCTCAAAAAAATAAAGGGAACACTTAAACAACATATCCTAGATCTGAATGAATGAAATAATCTTATTAAATACTTTTTTCTTTACATAGTTGAATGTGCTGACAACAAAATCACACAAAAAATATCAATGGAAATCAATTGTATCAACCCATGGAGGTCTGGATTTGGAGTCACCTTCAAAATTAAAGTGGAAAACCACACTACAGGCTGATCCAACTTTTATGTAATGTCCTTAAAACAAGTCAAAATGAGGCTCAGTAGTGTGTGTGGCCTCCACGTGCCTGTATGACCTCCCTACAACGCCTGGGCATGCTCCTGATGAGGTGGCGGATGGTCTCCTGAGGGATCTCCTCCCAGACCTGGACTAAAGCATCCGCCAACTCCTGGACAGTCTTTTGTGCAACGTGGCGTTGGTGGATGGAGCGAGACATGATGTCCCAGATGTGCTCAATTGGATTCAGGTCTGGGGAACGGGCGGGCCAGTCCATAGCATCAATGCCTTCCTCTTGCAGGAACTGCTGACACACTCCAGCCACATGAGGTCTAGCATTGTCTTGCATTAGGAGGAACCCAGGGCCAACCGCACCAGCATATGGTCTCACAAGGGGTCTGAGGATCTCATCTCGGTACCTAATGGCAGTCAGGCTACCTCTGGCGAGCACATGGAGGGCAGTGCGGCCCCCCCAAATAAATGCCACCCCACACCATGACTGACCCACCGCCAAACCGGTCATGCTGGAGGATGTTGCAGGCAGCAGAATGTTCTCCACGGCGTCTCCAGACTGTCACGTCTGTCACATGTGCTCAGTGTGAACCTGCTTTCATCTGTGATGAGCACAGGGCGCCAGTGGCGAATTTGCCAATCTTGGTGTTCTCTGGCAAATGCCAAACGTCCTGCACGGTGTTGGGCTGTAAGCACAACCCCCACCTGTGGACGTCGGGCCCTCATACCACCCTCATGGAGTCTGTTTCTGACCGTTTGAGCAGAGACATGCACATTTGTGGCCTGCTGGAGATAATTTTGCAGGGCTCTGGCAGTGATCCTCCTGCTCCTCCTTGCACAAAGGCGGAGGTAGCGGTCTTGCTGCTGGGTTGTTGCCCTCCTACGGCCTCCTCCACGTCTCCTGATGTACTGGCCTGTCTCCTCGTAGCGCCTCCATGCTCTGGACACTACGCTGACAGACACAGCAAACCTTATTGCCACAGCTCGCATTGATGTGCCATCCTGGGTGAGCTGCACTTCCTGAGCCACTTGTGTGGGTTGTAGACTCCGTCTCATGCTACCACTAGAGTGAAAGCACCGGCAGCATTCAAAAGTGACCAAAACATCAGCCAGGATGCATAGGAACTGAGAAGTGGTCTGTGGTCACCACCTGCAGAACCACTTCTTTATTGGGGGTGTCTTGCTAATTGCCTATAATTTCCACCTGTTGTCTATTCCATTTGCACAACAGCATGTGACATTTATTGTCAATCAGTGTTGCTTCCTAAGTGGACAGTTTGATTTCACAGAAGTGTGATTGACTTGGAGTTACATTGTGTTGTTTAAGTGTTCCCTTTATTTTTTTGAGCAGTGTATTTTGATTTGTTTAACACTTTTTGTTACTACATGATTCCATATGTGTTATTTCATAGTTTTGATGTCTTCACTATTATTCTACAATGTAAAAAATAGTATAAATAAAGAAAAACCATTGAATGAGTAGGTGTGTCCAAACTTTTGACTAGTACTGCATATATATATATATATATATATTCACTTTGTGTGTGGTTTGTGGTGTGTTGACTTATGACATTAGATCAGTGATGGCTGCTAACTTGACCCTTGTCTTAAATAGTTAACTTCTGTGTTGGGAGGCATTGAATCAGCATTCTCGTTGCGTCTCCTGTTAGTACCTTTTATGTAGTGAAGCTAATGATCCATCATGTATGACATTCCTGGGAGTGTGTAAACTTGTATTTTTTATTACCATAGCATTTTTGTATGTTCTCTATAGTTCTCTATGAAAATGTATCAATTTACCAATTCGGCCACTTGGAGGCCATTTGGGTACATTTGGGCAAACTCGTGAGGGACACCTGGGTGACTTCATACTAAATGTTATGTAGCTCCCTCATTCTTGAAGGTATCAGTCTGAAAATTTGCTCATACACTGTTGCCCTCTTGCAGACAACATCCAAATTACCTCCAGTATGGCTTTTCATTTTCATGTCAAAGATTATGCAACAAAAATAAAAATAGAAAATGTATGTTTTTTTGTTTGTTTGATCTTTTACCAGATCTATTGTGTTATGTTCTTCTAAATTAATTTAACCTTTCCACAAACTTCAAAGTGTTTCCTTTCAAATAGTATCAAGAATATGCATATCCTTGCTTCAGGTCCTGAGCTACAGGCAGTTAGATTTGGGTATGTCATTTTAGGCTGAAATTGAAAAGAAGGATCTGATCGTTAAGATGTTAAGAATAACATGTTATGATGGGTTATTTGATTTGAAACAGTTTGTGGCCTGTGTGGTCCAGCGGTTAGAGCCACGCTGACCCCGGAACATACAGTGGGGAGAACAAGTATCTGATACACTGTCGATTTTGCAGGTTTTCCTACTTACAAAGCATGTAGATGTCTGTAATTTTTATCATAGGTACACTTCAACTGTGAGAGACGGAATCTAAAACAAAAATCCAGAATATCACATTGTATGACTTTTAAGTAATTAATTTGCATTTTTGATCACCTACCAACCAGTAAGAATTCCGGCTCTCACAGACCTGTTAGTTTTTCTTTAAGAAGCCCTCCTGTTCTCCACTCATTACCTGTATTAACTGCACCTGTTTGAACTTGTTACCTGTATAAAAGACACCTGTCCACACACTCAATCAAACAGACTCCAACCTCTCCAACCTTATCAGGGATAAAACTGTAGACCTGCACAAGGCTGGGATGGGCTACAGTACAATAGGCAAGCAGCTTGGTGAGAAGGCAACAACTGTTGGCGCAATTATTAGAAAAAGGAAGAAGTTCAAGATGACGGTCAATCACCCTCGGTCTGGGGATCCATGCAAGATCTCACCTCGTGGGGCATCAATGATCATGAGGAAGGTGAGGGATCAGCCCAGAACTATACAGCAGGACCTGGTCAATGACCTGAAGAGAGCTGGGACCACAGTCTCAAAGAAAACCATTAGTAACACACTACGCCGTCATGGATTAATATCCTGCAGCGCACACAAGGTCCCCCTGCTCAAGCCAGCGCATGTCCAGGCCCGTCTGAAGTTTGCCAATGACCATCTGGATGATCCAGAGGAGGAATGGGAAAAGGTAATGTGGTCTGATGAGACAAAAATAGAGCTTTTTGGTCTAAACTTCACTCGCCGTGTTTGGAGGAAGAAGAAGGATGATTACAACCCCAAGAACACCATCCCAACCGTGAAGCATGGAGGTGTAAACATCATTCTTTGGGGATGCTTTTCTGCAAATGGGACAGGACGACTGCACCTTATTGAGGGGAGGATGGATGGGGCCATGTATCGCGAGATCTTGGCAAACAACCTCCTTCCCTCAGTAAGAGCATTGAAGATGGGTCGTGGCTGGGTCTTCCAGCATGACAACGATCCGAAACACACAGCCAGGGCAACTAAGACTGCCCTTTGACTCGACCTCTCCTACCTTTCTCTACAGTCCTATCTGTTCAATAAAAGCACAAAAAGAGTGGGACTGCCCCCCAAAAAAAGAAAAGAGTTTCAGCAGGTTTTTGGCAGCAGGAAACAAGACCACTGCCTGGAGCCGTGCTATTCACACGGGTTCCTCCAGCACAGTCAGTGTTCATTACAGTACACTGTCCTCTAGAACAGGGGTTCCCAAACTTTTTAATTACATTTACATTTTAGTCATTTAGCAGACGCTCTTATCCAGAGCGACTTACAGTTAGTGAGTGCATACATTTTCACTGTTCAGACCCCTCTTGTTGGTGGAGAGAATTTTGCAAGTTTAAGCTTATTTCCTGCAATTATACACATTTTGTCATGGGGTGCAAAGAATTTAGCAGTTTAAATGCTAATTTTCTTTCAATTCTATAGATTTTGCCATGTCTAATGTGTATTCATGTGATATTTGAGTGACAAAAAAATATCTATGGGCTAAAAAGCCTAAATAAAAAAACTATGTGGGCTAGTTGATCTGGACATTTCTGACAAGTTATACATCTCTAAGGTATGCAATGACGACCATGACAAGAGGAGCTGATGATGCACTACCCAATTTCGAAATTGCACCTTGTGCATTCTACTGTATTAGTTGTTCAACCAGTACTTTGTAGGGAAAGCCACATACTGTAAGCACTGCTGTAACACTACAGCTAAAGGTCTAATTGATCTGCTTGATGAGAAAAATCTGATTCTAATATTTACATCTGGCTATAGCAATATTTATATCGAAGTAAAAACACTTACAGTTGCCTTAATGATTATGCTTATCCAGTTAACAGCTGTCTGAAAATTAAAAAAGGTCAAATATGTAATGTTGTCCTATATCGCCATCAATCTCAACTGTGATTCTACTTTAGTAGGATAGGAACATAAAAAATATCCAAAGCTTTTTCTTTTTTAAGTAGCATCATACTGTGTCAGTTTATTCAACCTTAGGGCACATTACATTAGACATTAAATGAGATTTAAAGAGACTTAAATGAAATGTAACAGTCACTGAATTTCAACCATTTTACATAAAAACGGAAGTAGCAGTGTAGCGGTATCCTTCAGACATTCCTAATGACAACCTTGTCATCCATTTTGAAAATGTTGAATAATTAAATAGCATGAAGATGAAGGGTAATTAAGTTTTGCCCTTGGAATTATTAGTGTTATTCTCATCATTTACAGTGCATTCGGAAGGTATTCAGACCCCTTGACTTTTTCCACATTTTGTTACGTTACAGTCTTATTCTAAAATGGTAAATCGTTCCCCCCCCCCCTCATCAATCTACACACAATGCCCCATAATGACAAAGCAAAAACAGGTTTTGAAAATTTTGCAAATGTATGAAGAAAAAAAAATACATTAAATATCACATTTACGTAAGTATTCAGACCCTTTAATCAGTAATTTGTTGAAGCACCTTTGGCAGCGATTACTGCCTCGAGTCTTCTTGAGTATGGGGCTACAAGCTTGGCACACCTGTATTTGGGGAGTTTCTCCCATTCTTCTCTGCAGATTATCTCAAGCTCTGTCAGGTTGGATGGGGAGCATCGCTGCACAGCTATTTTCAGGTCTCTCCAGAGATGTTCGATCAGGTTTAAGTCCAGGCTCTGACTGGGCCACTCAAGGACATTCAGAGTCTTGTCCCGAAGCCACTCCTACGTTGTCTTGGCTGTGTGCTAAGGGTCGTTGTCCTGTTGGAAGGTGAACCTTCACCCCAGTCTGAGGTCCTGAGCGCTCTGGAGCAGGTTTTCATCAAGGATCTCTCTGTACTTTTCTCCGTTCATCTTTCCCTCGATCCTGACTAGTCTCCCAGTCCCTGCCGCTGAAAAACATCCCCACAGCACCACCATGTTTCACCGCAGGGATGGTGCCAGGTTTCCTCCAGATGTGACGCTTGGCATTCAGGCCAAAGAGTTCAATCTTAGTTTCATCAGACCAGAAAATCTTGTTTCACAGTCCTTTTAGGTGCCTTTTGGCAAACTCCAAACGGGCTGTGATGTGCCTACTGAGGAGTGGCTTCAATCTGGCCACGCTACCATAAAGGCCTGATTGGTGGAGTGCTGCAGAGATGGTTGTCCTTCTGGAAACTTCTCCCATCTCCACAGAGGAAGCCCGGAGCTCTGTCAGAGTGACCATAGGATCCTAACCAAGGCCCTTCTCTCCCGATTGCTCAGTTTGGCCGGGCAGCCAACTCTAGGAAGAGTCTTGGTGGTTCCAAACTTCTTCCATTTAAGAATGATGGATGCCACTGTATTCTTGGGGACCTTCAATGCTGCAGAAATGTTTTGGTACCCTTCCCCTGATCTGTGCCTCAACACAATCCTGTCTTGAAGCTCTACGGACAATTCCTTCGACCTCATGGCTTGGTTTTTGCTCTGCCATGCACTGTCAACTGTGGGACTTTATATAGACAGGTGTGTGCCTTTCCAAATCATGTCCAATAAATTAGCAAACATTTCTAAAAACCTGTTTTTGCTTTGTCATTATGGGTTATTGTGTGTAGATTGGTGAGGATTTTTATTTTTTAATCAATTTTAGAATGCACTTTAAGTAACATTGTGAGCGATGGACATGTTCCTCATTGTATGTCCTTTATTGCCATCTACTGGTCTAAAGGTGTCTCTCTGTTGTTATGGTAGAAATCAAGTTGTAGTTAAAACAGGAAAACATTTTCAAATTGTCACATTGCAGGTTAGGTTTAGTCTGTCTTATGCGCTCAACTTGGTCACTTCTGCCATTGTACAGTAACTACAGTAGGCCTATACTGCAGATATGCAATAGGGCTGCGCTAATACACCAGAATAGTGTTAATTTGTTGTAGGCAAATGCTTTGGCAAAAGAAATACAGACAATTCAACAGCAATAGAATAAAGTTATAAGATCAGTGCATTTACTATTCAGAGCATTCATCCACTGGCATAGCACTTTCCACCACAAGAGGGAGTTTAGGACAGCAAAATGCACATCTTTCCTAAAGTGACACGCCATTATGCAAGGGCATAATTTGATATTATTATTTGCGTCTCCATATGTGGACCTGTAGAATCCTGTCTCTTTCTGTCCATACCATAGTGAAAATGATAGTTGTTCAGGGTTATGTTTGTCAGAAGCTGACTTTTTGTGTATATGTACAGAGTTGTGCTTACCTATTCCTTTGCTTCTGGCACTCTACTCATAATAAAGGCCTGAGGGCTTTAACAGGCTTCTAAGAGGACAAAGCTCCAGCTGCCTCGTCTCCACAGCCTGTCCAGAGAACAGTGTTTAAACTGACAGGGTGGCACACAACCTAGGGAGTCTCACACCCACCTGCTGTGGCGCGGTGTGAAAGAAGGAGTCAGGCGCAGGAGGTAAAATACAGAAGTCCAGAGTTTATTCCGTTTACATAAATCAAACGCCCCAAGTGTCAAACGAAACTGTACAAGGGAAAACATCCACTTTGGCAATAACACAGTGAAATGTAACTCAACCGAGCTACACGCTCTCACAACAAAACAATCACTCACAAAGACAAGGGGAACAGAGGGAACACTTATACACATACTAATTAGGGGAATGAGCACCAGGTGTGTGTGATTGACAAGACATGACAGGTGGAGTGATGAGAATGGGATCGGCAGTAGCTAGTACTCCGGTGACGACGAACGCCGAAGCCTGCCCGAACCAGGATGGGGGGCAGCCTCGGCGGAAGTCGTGACACCTGCGCTCCCTCCAAATCACGCCCCACATAATCACTCATCTCCCTCTGTCTCTTGTGGTCACACTCACTTAAACAAACAAATATATACATATGATACATTACCACACACCACTTCCCTACTCTCATCTCTTCCTGTAGCTTTCACTTTGATTTTCTATCTCACACTCTATGTGACACCCTCCCCCTTTAACACAAACAAATACACAGTGGTGCTTGTATGTTCTGACTGCTCAGAATTCTCATGTCATCTCTCAATGTAATGGGTTACTCCCCTTGCATTGGAACCATGTAATGCTTTGGTTGCTAGGCATACTATATTTCCTCCATTTCCGGTTGCAGTTGGTAGCCAAACACAAAGTTGCGACAACGATATTACTGGAACTATCAGATGGACATCATTTAAAAGGAATGTAATCCAGTATCAGAGTCTATACATTACGAATACACTCGTAACCAACAGTCTTGGTGACTCCCAGCCCACGCACCCTGTCTGTCCCTCAGCACTGAAGCATGACTCCCCATAGTCAGCACACAATGACCCTGACATTAGGTGATGACACTGCCTCTCTCACATGTCACATAGGACTGGCCAGATGTGACAGACACCAGGGATCGATGGGTCGGGGGAGGAACGGATGATGGGGTGAGGAAAGAAGGGACAGAGGGAGGAATGATGGGAAATTAGACGGCAGACATGTTGGCAGAGAGTTGGGGACAGTAGCAGGTAAGGACATGAGTCATAGGGGATCATGGGTATTATGTACAGAACAGTGGCACAGAACTGTACTTGACAAATGTCAAATGTTTACTGTAATCACTCTTAGATCACAGTCTGCGAATGACACATTCTCACCTGGTAATGTTTCATGTCGTCTTGGGAATACTATAGATAGAGGGATGAATCCTAACCACCAGGCATCAGGCATTTATGCCAAAAGAGCGTTGGGCCAGTAACTGAAAGGCTGCTAGTTCGAATCCTCAGCCGACAGTGTCAGAAAGGCACTTAACCCTAATTGCTCCAGGACCCTGGCCAGGACCCCACTCGCCGAGGGTGGCTCGGAGAGTGGGGTAATTTATTCGTACTAGTTCATCTTTCCACAAGATATAGTCCCAACACAAATCTAGTCCTTCGTTCTTTTTGTTCTGTATCTATGGACACGACCCAGTCGTTCATTCTAAATGTTCCATTGCCATACTGGCTGGCAACGTTCTTATCCCTTGCTTGCTAGCTAGCCAACTACGGCTAACTTACAGTCACGTCAAAAAGTTCTGCCAGAATAACAGCAAAGTAGCTGGATTTGCATTGGTTTAAGCTGTTTTCTAGTGGTATTTATTTGGATACATCCATACAGTGGCGAAAAAAAGTATTTAGTCAGCCACCAATTGTGCAAGTTCTCCCACTTAAAAAGATGAGAGAGGCCTGTAATTTCCATCATAGGTACACGTCAACTATGACAGACAAAATGAGGGGAAAAAATCCAGAAAATCACATTGTAGGATTTTTTATGAATTTATTTGCAAATTATGGTGGAAAATAAGTATTTGGTCAATAACAAAAGTTTCTCAATACTTTGTTATATACCCTTTGTTGGCAATGACACAGGTCAAACGTTTTCTGTAAGTCTTCACAAGGTTTTCACACACTGTTGCTGGTATTTTGGTATTTTGGTATTTTGAACTAATGAGGCGTGATTTCGCCTGGCATAGAGAATGTGCTCACTCGTCAGGACACTGTTGTTCAGAGGAGCTAGCCAACAACACAGCTACAGTAACACAATCACTTCAAACTGAAGCTGGAAGACTGCAAATTAGCTGCGTTTTATTTTACCTTTTTTCAATTGATTTTTTTTTATATATATATCCATAAAAATGATGCCAGCTGATTCCTGATTTCGACCGGCTGAGAAATGCTGCCTGCCTTTCTGTCTCGTCCCGACTCCTGACACATTCAATACTATGGGACAACAGGAGATCGAATTTGAATATTGAAACAATGTTGCAAATGTCGGAGAGACAGACAGCAAGGTTTATACAAATCTCAGCTGTTGAAAACGAAATGTTAGTCTAAAGGAAATGTGAGATAATGTCTAGATGCTTTTTATAGTGGAGATCAAGTTTATAAAGTCCCTGACTGGGTTGATGAGACAGTGTAAATAGGCATTTTAATGTCATAGATTTAGCTGGTGGTAACTTGTGGAATAGACACCAGCTGGAATAAGAGCTGGACTCAGAGTTCCAATGTGGCAATTGTTTGCTTGGCAGGATTATAGGCTTGAGGTGGCTTCCTTGATCACGCAGGTAGCCAGCCTACGTAAGAAACTGGGGAAAACGCAGAGTGGAATGATTACCTTTTCTACGCCGGTGGCTGGATGGCGTTGGCGCATGTTGGATGTGTCTCCGTCTTGTCGTTTGTCGTTATCCGACTGGCCGGTGTTGCCCGGAGTTCGTTCGCCAGAGGAGCCATCTCCTGCCTCTCCTCCCCCATCCGATAGTGGAGTCGAAGGAGCACAGCAAGAGAAGCATGGCAATCAACAATGGTCGCATGTCACGAGCCGTGGAAGCCGAAGACAGCGACCTCTACACTCCCAACGAGAGGCCCAGAGCGAATACAAACAACAAATGGTTTCGCCGCCCTGGAGCCTGATCTTCCTGCACCTTCGTAGCTGGGGGTACCTGTGTCTGCGGCCGTTGTGCCTACTCCTACTCCTTCCCCTACAATTTCGAAGTCGACGTCGACAACCTTCTGTCCCTGCTCTGGATCGAGTGGGGCTTCTCCAACTGTCGGAGGCCTGCACCATCCTGTGAAGCGTGGGAGTGGGCGGATTTCCTCGTCCTTCTCGCCAGTCGTGATTTTGGGCAGCTCCATGGTAAGAAATGTGACTGTTCGTGGTGCAAAAACAATGTCCTATCCCGGAGCTCGAGTAAATTACATTACTAAGCTGCTCCCGAATGTACTACGCCAGGACATGGACATCTATTCTATCTTAGTCCATATGGGTTTTAATCACATTATAAAGGGCAGCTCTGAACAGTTAAAACTGGATTTCAAAGAGCTGATTGACTCTCTGCTAGACACTAATAAAAGACTCATCATATCTGGCCCTGTGCCCTCTCTGAATCGTGGTATTGAACACTTTAGCAGGATTCTTTCTCTTCACAACTGGCTACGTGATTATTGCAGCTCAGTGGGTGTAACTTTTGTTGACAATTTCGATATATTTTGGAAACAAAACACGTTTTATAAGGAGGCTGAGATCCACCCAAATAATTTGTGTCCCTTCATCCTTTCACAGCATTATAAGGCTGCGTTGAGACAATGACTTATCAATGTCCCAAGCCGAGCTCAGTTAATCCCTACCATTGTGTCGCTGAGTCATCACAATGCTTCAGCAAATGTACATTATACCAGTGGCATTGGTAGACACAATGTAAGCAACCTAATGTATGTCCTTCTAACTGCCTTGAATGCCTACAGCTATTGTATGTGGCAATCATGCGTCTATGAACCAGATTTATGCTGTTAGCACTGAGGCGGTGTGCACTAGTAGGAAGTCCACTGTGTGCAGCTCACCCTGCACTAACATAAATAACATGAAAATATCTGCTTCTGCTAAGCTTCCCAGTAAAGCAATGAAAACAACCAAGCATCCCAGAAAAGTGCTCAAAATAGCCCACATTAACATATGTAGTTTAAGAAACAAGGTTCAAGAAATGAATAACTTGCTAGTAACAGATGACATTCATATTCTCTGAAACTCACTTAGACAATATTTTTGATGATATAGTGGTGTCAATACAAGGTTATAACATTTACAGAAAATACGTACTGGAGGTGTTGCTGTTTAAATTCAGAACCACATTCCTGTAAAGATTAGAGAGGATCTCATGTTAAATACTATTGAAGTAATATGGCTACAGGTTCATCTGCCTCACCTAAAGCCCATTCTTGTGGGAAGCTGCTAAAGACCACCAAGTGCTAACAGTCAGTATCTGGATAACATGTGTGAAATGCTTGATCATGTATGTGATATCAACAGAGAAGTATATTTTCTGGGTGATTTAAATATTGACTGGCTTTCAAGCTGCCAACTCAAGGAAAAGCTTCAAATTGTAACCAGTGCCTGCAACCTGGTTCAGGTTGTCAGTCAACCTGTCAGGGTATTTACAAACAGCACAGGAATGAAATCATCAACATGTATTGATCACATCTTTACTAATGCTGCAGCAATTTGCTTGAAAGCAGTATCCAGATCCATCGGATGTAGTGATCACAATATAGTAGCCATATCTAGGAAAACCAAAGTTCCAAAGGCTGGGCCTATATAGTGTATAAGAGGTCACACAATAATATTTGTTGGTCTGTGGTGTGTAATGAGGAGCAAACAGACATTGCACTTGACAAAGTTATGAAATTGCTTATTCCAGTTACTAATAACCATGCACCCATAAGGAAAATGATTGTAAAAACGGTTAAATCCCCATGGATTGATGAGGAATTGAAAAATGGTATGATTGAGAGGTAGGAGGCAAAAGGAATGGCAAATAAGTGTGGCTGCACACCCGATTGGCAAACGTACTGCAAATTGAGAAATCGTGTTACTAAACTGAATAAAAAGAAGAAGAAACTACACTATGAAACAAAGATAAATTACATAAAGAATGATAGTAAAAAGCTTTGGAGCACCTTCAATGAAATTTTGGGGAAAAAAGCAAACTCAGCTCCATCATTCATTGAATCAGATGGCTCATTCATTACAAAACCGACTGATACTGCTAGCTACTTTAATAATTTTTTCATTGGCAAGATTAGCAAACTTAGGCATGACATGCCATCAACAAACGCTGAAAGACTAGAATCGTAATTTTGAATTCCGTAATTGTTGTCTATCAAAAATGACAAGCCACCGGGGTCTGACAACTTGGATGGAAAATGACTGAGGATAAAGCGGACTATATTGCCACTCCTATTTGCCATATCTTCAATTTAAGCCTACTAGAAAGTGTGTGCCCTTCAGGCCTGGAGGGAAGCAAAAGTCATTCCGCTACCTAAGAATAGTAAAGCCCCCTTTACTGGCTCAAACAGCCTGTTACCAACCCTTAGTAAACTTTTGCAAAAAATGGTGTTTGACCAGATACAATCCTATTTTACAGTAAACAAATTGACAACAGACTTTCAGCACGCTTATAGGGAAGGACATTCAACAAGCACAGCACTTACACAAATTACTGATGATTGGTTGAGAGACATTGATGATAAAAAGATTGTGGGGGCTGTTTTGTTAGACTTCAGTGTGGCTTTTGACATTATCGATCATAGTCTGCTGCTGAAAAACGTATGTGTTATGGCTTTACACCTCCTGCTATATTGTGCATAAAGAGTTACCTGTCTAACAGAACACAGAGGGTGTTCTTTAATGGAAGCCTCTCCAACATAATCCAGGTAGAATTAGGAATTCCTCAGGGCAGCTGTCTAGGCCCCTTACTTTTTTAAATCTTTACCAACGGTATGCCACTGGCTTTGAGTAAAACCAGTGTGTCTATGTATGCGGATGACTCAACACTATACACGTCAGCTACTACAGCAACTGAAATGACTGCAACACTTAACAAAGAGCTGTAGTTAGTTTCAGAATGGGTGGCAAGGAATAAGGTAGTACTAAATATTTCAAAAACTAAAAGCATTGTATTTGGGACAAATCCTTCACTAAACTCTAAACCTCAACTACATTTTTTATAAATAATGTGGAAATATTTAGTTGAGGTGACTAAACTGCTTGGAGTAACCATGGATTGTAAACTGTCATGGTCAAAACATATTGATACAACTGTAGCTACGATGGGGAGAAGTCTGTCCATAATAAAGCACAGCTCTACCTTCTTAAAAGCACTATCAACAAGGCAGGTCCTACAGGCTCTAGTTTTGTCGCATCTGGACCACTGTTCAGTCGTTTGGTCAGGTGCCACAAAGAGGGACTTAGGAAAATTGCAATTGGCTCAGAACAGGGAAGCACGGCTGGCCCTTAGATGTACACAGAGAGCAAATATTAATCAAATGCATGTCAATCTCATCTGGCTCAAAGTAGAGGAGATATTGACTCATCACTACTTGTATTTGTGAGAGGTATTGACATGTTGAAAGCACCGAGCTGTCTGTTTAAATGACTAGCACACAGCTCAGACACCCATGCATACCCCACAAGACATGCCACCAGAGGTCTCTTCACAGTCCCTAAGTCCAGAACATACTATCGGAGGCGCACAGTACTACATAGAGCCATGACTACATAGAACTCTATTCCACATCAAGTAACTGATGCAAGCAGTTGAATCAGATTTTTTTTTAAACAGATAAAAATACACCCTATGGAACAGCGGGGATTGTGAAGCAACACAAACATAGGCACAGACATATGCATAAACACACATACACATGGATTTTGTGTTGTAGATATGTGGTAGTGGAGTATGGGCCTGAGGGCACACACTTATTAGTGTGTTGTGAATTCTGTAATGAATGTATTGTAATGTTTTAAAAATTGTATACCTGCCTTAATTTTGCCGGACCCCAGGAAGAGTAGCTGCTGCCTTGGCAGTAGCTAATGGGGATCCATAATAAATACAAATACAAATGTGTTAGATGTGTATGCTGAGGCTTAACAAAGTGTTCACACCCCTTTACTTTCCCCACATTTAGTTGTTACAAATTGGGATTAAAATGAAATGTAAGTATTTTTTTAAATTTACACATTAATACTCTGTCAAAGTGGAAGAAATGTTTAAACATTTTAAAAAATGCATGAAAAATAAAACCCTATCTTGATTAGATAAGTAAGTTAAGTAAGATAAGTATTCAATCACATGAGTCAATACATGTTAGAATCACCCAGCGATTACAGCTGTGAGTCTTTTTGGGTAAGTCTCTAAGAGCTTTGTTTGCACACCTGGATTGTACAATATTTGCCCATTATTCTTTAAAATAAAATGGTCAAGCTCTGTCAAGTTGGTTGTTGATCATTGCTAGACAGCCATTTTCAAGTCTTGCCATAGATTTCCAAGCCAATTTAAGTCAAAACTGTAGGCCACTCAGGAACATTCAATGTTTTCTTGATAAGCAGTTTGGAAATCTATGGCAAGACTTGAAAATTGCTGTCTAGCAATGATCAACAACCAACTTGACAGAACTTGACAGAGCTTGACATCATGTTATTTGGCCATAACATGATGCAGCCACCACCATGCTTGAAAATATGGTACTCCGTGGTACTCAATGATGTGTTCTGCTGGATTGTATTCAGGGCAACGCTTTGTATTGAGGACAAAAAGTTAATTTCTTTGTCCAAATTTTTTTGCAGTATTACTTTAGTGCCTTATTGCAAATAGGATGCATGTTTTGGAATATTTTTGTTCCGTACGGACTTCCTTCTTTTCACTCTGTCATTTAGGTTAGTAATGTGGAGTAACTACAATATTGTTGATCCATCCTCAGTTTCATCCTATCACAGCCATTCAATTCTGTAACTGTTTTAAAGTCACCATTGGCCTCATGGTTAAATCCCTGAGCTGTTTCCTTCCTCTCCGGCAACTGAGTTAGGAAGGACGCCTGTATCTTTGTAATGACAGGGTGTATTGATACACTATCCAAAGCGTAATTAATAACTTCACCATGCTCAGAGATATTCAGTGTCTGCTTTTTTACCCATCTACCAATAGGTGCCCTTCTTTGCTATGCCCTCCGACAAACCATCAAACAGGCAAAGAGTCAATATAGGACTAAGATTGAATCGTACTATACCGGATCTGACGCTCGTCGGATGTGGCAGGGCTTGAAAACTATTACAGACTACAAAGGGAAGCACAGCCGCTAGCTGCCCAGTGACACAAGCCTAACAGACAAGCTAAACCACTTCTATGCTCGCTTTGAGGCAAGCAACACTGAAGCATACATGAGAGCACCAGCTGTTCCGGATGACTATGTGATCACGCTCTCCGTAGCCGATGTGAGTAAGAATTTTAAGCAGGTCAACATTCACAAGGCCGCAGGGCCAGACGGATTACCAGGACGTGTACTCCGAGCATGTGCTGACCAACTGGCAAGTATCTTCACCGACATTTTCAACATGACCCTGACTGAGTCTGTAATACCAACATGTTTCAAGCAGACCACCATAGTCCCAGGGCCTAAGGACACTAAGATAACTTGCCAAAATGACTACCGACCAGTAGCACTGACGTCTGTAGCCATGAAGTGCTTTGAAAGGCTGGTCATGGCTCATATCAACACCATTATCCCAGAAACCCTAGACCCACTCCAATTTGCATACCACCCCAACAGATCCACAGATGATGCAATCTCTATTGCACTCCACACTGCCCTTTCACACCTGGACAAGAGGAACACCTACGTGAGAATGCTACTCATTGACTACAGCTCAGCGTTCAACACCATAGTGCCCTCAAAGCTCATCACTAAGCTAAGGATCCTGGGACTAAACAACTCCCTCTGCAACTGGATCCTGGACTTCCTGACGGTCCGCCCCCAGGTGGTAAGGGTAGGTAACAACACATTTGCCACGCTGATCCTCAACACGGGGGCCCCTCAGGGGTGTGTGCTCAGTCCCCTCCTGTACTCCCTGTTCACCCATGACTGTATGTCCAGGCACGTCTCCAACACCATCATTAAGTTTGCCGACGACACAACAGTGGTAGATCACCGACAATGATGAGACAGCCATAGGGAGGAGGTCCGAGACCTGGCTGTGTGGTGCCAGGATAACAACCTCTCCCTCAACGTGACAAAGACAAAGGAGATGATTGTGGACTACAGGAAAAAAAAAGAGGACTGAGCACGCCCCCATTCTCATCGACTGGGCTGTAGTGGAACAGGTTGAGAGCTTCAAGTTCCTTGGGTCCACATCACCAACAAACGATCATGGTCCAAACACACCAAGACAGTCGTGAAGAGGGCACGACAAAGCCTATTCCCCCTCAGGAGAAAGATTTGGCATGGGTCCTCAGATCCTCAAAAAGTTATACAGCTGCACCTTCGAGAGCATCCTGACTGGTTGCATCACCACCTGGTATGGCAACTGCTCGGCCCCTGACCGACCTCCATCCAGGACCTCTATACCAGGCGGTGTCAGAGGAAGGCCCTCAAAATTATCAAAGACTCCAGCCACCCTAGTCATAGACTGTTCTCTCTGATACCACATGGCAAGCGGTACCGGAGCGCCAAGTCTAGGTCCAAAAGGCTTCTCAACAGCTTCTACCCCCAAGCCATAAGACTCCTGAACAGCTAATCATGGCTACCCGGACTATTTGCACTGCCCCCCCACCCCCACCCCATCTTTTTACGCTGTTGCTACTCTGTTAATTATTTATGCATAGTCACTTTAACTCTACCCACATGTACATATTACCTCAACTACCTCAACTAGCCGGTGCCCCCGCACATTGACTCTGCACCGGTACCCCCCTGTGTATATAGCCTTCCTACTGTTATTTTATTTTACTTCTGCTCTTTTTTTCTCAACACTTTTTTGTTGTTGCTTTATTTTACTTTTTTATTAAAAAATAAATGCATTGTTGGTTAAGGGCTGTAAGTAAGCATTTCACGGTAATGTCTACACCTCTTGTATTCGGCGCATGTGGCAAATACGATTTGATTTGATTTGATTGGAGAACCTCCCTGGTCTTTGTGGTTGAATCTGTGCTTGACATTCACTACTCAACTGAGGGACCTTACAGGAAATTATGTGCCTGGGTTAGTCATAAAAAAGTCATGTTAACCACTATTATTGCACACAGAGTGAGTCCATGGAACTTATTATGTGTCTCCTGAACGTATTTAGGCTTGCCATAACAAAGGGGTTGAATACCTATTGACTCAAGACATTTCAGCTTTAAAATGTTTTCCACTTTGACATTGTTGGGTATTGTGTGTAGGTCAGTACCACAAAATCTCAATTTAAATTCAGACTGTAACACAACAAAATGGAAAAAGTCAAGGGGTGTGAATACCTTCTGAAGGCACTGTATGTAGTATTACTAGTTCTAATGCTAGTAGTGATATTCCCTAATAATACTGTAAATCTGTTCTGGCTGTGGCTCTGCCAAGCATGTGACCTGACCCCTTGTGCGCTTCTGCTCCTGTCGTTACCAGGGAGACAGAGGAACAGGCTGGAACCAATGGACACCATCTTCGTCAAGCAAGTGAAGGAGGGAGGCCCCGCCCACAGAGCTGGACTCTGTACAGGTAACGGCATTTGGGCCTTCACGCTTTAACCCTGGAGAACAGTCAGGCTTCAGAGGAAAGCTCATGAATCATGTTTTGTGTCACTGATTTGACCACACAATATAGATTAAATTCCCTGGAGCTTGTGGATTCTCAAGACCACATTCACTTCAACACTACCGGTCAAAAGTTTTAGAACGCCTATTCATTCAAGGGTTTTTCTTTATTTTTTAAACTATTTTTTACATTGTAGAATAATAGCAAAGATATCAAAACTTTAAAATAACACATATAGCATCGTGTAGTAACCCAAAAAGTGTTAAACAAATCAAAATATATTTTATATTTGAGATTCTTCAAATAGCGACCCTTTGCCTTGATGACAGCTTTGCACACTTGGCATTCTCTCAACCAACTTCACCTGGAATGATTTTCCAACAGTCTTGAAGGAGTTCTCACATATGCTGAGCACTTGTTGGCTGCTTTTCCTTCACTCTGCGGTCCGACTCATCCCAAACTATCTCAATTTGTTTGAGGTCGGGGGATTGTGGAGGCCAGGTCATCTGTTGCAGCGCTCCATCACTCTCGTTCTTGGTCAAATAACCCTTACACAGCCTGGAGGTGTGTTGGGTCATTGTCCTGTTGAAAAACAAATCAGATGGGATGGCGTATCGCTGCAGAATGCTGTGGTAGCCATGCTGGTTAAGTGTGCCTTGAATTCTAAATAAATCACAGACATTTTCACCAGCAAAGCACCCGCACACCATAACACCTCCTCCTCCATGCTTTACGGTGGGAAATACACATGCAGAGAGCATCCATTCACCCACACCGCATCTCAGAAAGCCACTGCGGTTGGAACCAAAAATCTCCAATTCGGACTCCAGACCAAAGGACACATTTCCACCGGTCTAATGTCCATTGCTCGTGTTTCTTGGCCCAAGCAAGTCTCTTCTTATTATTGGTGTCCTTTAGTAGTGGTTTCTTTGCAGCAATTAGACCACGAAGGCCTGATTTACACAGTCTCCTCTGAACAGTTGATGTTGAGATGTGTCTGTTACTTGAACTCTGTGAAGCATTAATTTGGGCTGCATTTTCTGAGGCTGGTAACTCTAATGAACTTATCCTCTGCAGCAGAGGTAACTCTGGTTCTTCCATTCCTGTTGCGGTCCTCATGAGAGCCAGTTTCATCATAGCGCTTGATGGTTTTTGTGACTGCACTTGAAGAAACTTTCAAAGTTCTTGAAATGTTCCGTATTGACTGACCTTCATGTCTTAAAGTAATGATGGACTGTCGTTTCTCTTTGCTTATTTGAGCTGTTCATGCCATAATATGGACTTGGTCTTTTACCAAATAGGGCTACAGTGAGGGAAAAAAGTATTTGATCCCCTGCTGATTTTGTACGTTTGCCCACTGACAAAGAAATGATCAGTCTATAATTTTAATGGTAGGTTTATTTGAACAGTGAGAGACAGAATAACAACAAACAAATCCAGAAAAACGTATGTCAAAAATGTTATAAATTGATTTGCATTTTAATGAGGGAAATAAGTATTTGACCCCTCTGCAAAACATGACTTAGTACTTGGTGGCAAAACCCTTGTTGGCAATCACAGAGGTCAGACATTTCTTGTAGTTGGCCACCAGGTTTGCACACCTCTCAGGAGGGATTTTGTCCCACTCCTCTTTGCAGATCTTCTCCAAGTCATTAAGGTTTCGAGACTGACGTTTGGCAACTCGAACCTTCAGCTCCCTCCACAGATTTTTTATGGGATTAAGGTCTGGAGACTGGCTCCAGGACCTTAATGTGCTTCTTCTTGAGCCACTCCTTTGTTGCCTTGGCCGTGTGTTTTGGGTCATTGTCATGCTGTAATACCCATCCACGACCCATTTTCAATGCCCTGGCTGAGGGAAGGAGGTTCTCACCCAAGATTTGACAGTATATGGCCCCGTCCATCGTCCCTTTGATGCGGTGAAGTTGTCCTGTCTCCTTAGCAGAAAAACACCCCCAAAGCATAATGTTTCCACCTCCATGTTTGACGGTGAGGATGGTGTTCTTGGGGTCATAGGCAGCATTCCTCCTCCTCCAAACACGGCGAGTTGAGTTGATGCCAAAGAGCTCCATTTTGGTCTCATCTGACCACAACACTTTCACCCAGTTCTCCTCTGAATCATTCAGATGTTCATTGGCAAACTTCAGACGGGCCTGTATATGTGCTTTCTTGAGCAGGGGGACCTTGCGGGCGCTGCAGGATTTCAGTCCTTCACAGCGTATTGTGTTACCAATTGTTTTCTTGGTGACTATGGTCCCAGCTGCCTTGAGATCATTGACAAGATCCTCCCGTGTAGTTCTGGGCTGATTCCTCACCGTTCTCATGATCATTGCAACTCCACGAGGTGAGATCTTGCATGGAGCCCCAGGCCGAGGGAGATTGACAGTTATTTTATGTTTCTTCCATTTGGAATAATCGCACCAACTGTTGTCACCTTCTCACCAAGCTGCTTGGCGATGGTCTTGTAGCCCATTCCAGCCTTGTGTAGGTCTAAAATCTTGTGCCTGACATCCTTGGAGAGCTCTTCGGTCTTGGCCATGGAGGAGAGTTTGGAATCTGATTGATTGCTTCTGTGGACAGGTGTCTTTTATACAGGTAACAAACTGAGATTAGGAGCACTCCCTTTAAGGGTGTGCTCCTAATCTCAGCTCGTTACCTGTATAAAAGGCACCTGGGAGCCAGAAAACTTTCTGATTGAGAGGGGGTCAAATACTTATTTCCCTCAATAAAATGCAAATCAATTTATAACATTTTTGACATGCGTTTTTCTGGATTTTTTTGTTGTTATTCTGTCTCTCACTGTTCAAATAAACCTACCATTAAAAGTATAGTCTGATAATTTATTTGTCAGTGGGCAAATGTACAAAATCAGCAGGGGATCAAATACTTTTTTCCCTCACCGTATATATCCTGACCTAGTGAGATATACATGGCGGAGACTCAGTCTAGCTAGTCGTCTTGACTTCTTTCTTATGTAATTCTCGTTGGCACCAAAAGTTTAAAAAGTGTTGATAGGGGACAGAATGCGGTCAGACCATCATATAATTGGCATATACATTACTCTTACTGAATTTCCACATGGGCGAGGATATTGGAAATATAATCAAAGCCTATTGGATGATAACTTGTTTTTAACTAGGACAGAGGAATTTATAACTTAATTTTTCCATCGTAACATAGGTACAGCAAATCCCCTTATTGTATGGGACACTTTTAAATGTGCCTTTAGAGGCCATGCAATTCAGTACTCATCTCGAAAACAAAAGCAATTTATGTCAAAAGAGTTCATAAACAAAGGAAATAGAAGGTCTAACAGAACAGATAGATAGCAATAAAAACTGTAACATAAAGGCTAAGAATAAATTAGAGAAAAAAACTAAAATAAATGGATGAACTTATTCAAGTAAGATCAAGTGTAATATATTATACAAATAAAGCAAACTGGATGGAATATGGGGGAAAATGCACCAAATTATTTTTTTATCTTCAACATAGAAATGCTACCAAAAATAATTTACTGAAACTGGTTACAAATGACGGAGTCACCCATGATTCACCAAATGATACTTTGAAGGAGGAAGCAAAGTACTTTAAGCATATGTTTTCGTTTCAGTCGCCTCCATCTCCTCTAACTGAAGCTAATTGTATGGAATATTTTTCTATTGATAATGTAAAATTAACAGCCATACAGAAAGAATCATGTGAAGGTGAAATTACAGAGGAGGAACTTCTGGATGCAATTAAAGACTTTAAGTCCAGGAAAACTCCAGGGTTGGATGGCATACCAGTTGAGGTATACCAAACCTTTTTTGATATACTCAGAGGACCGTTATTAGCATGTTTTAACCACTCCTATGTGAATGGTAGGTTATCAGACACTCAAGAAGGTCTGATTTCATTATTTTTGAAACAGGATACAAGTAGGAAATATAAAGATCATGTCCATTAAAATAATTGCAGGCCCCTAACCTAATCATTCTAATCAGACAGGTTTTGTACATGGAAGATACTTTGGAGATAATATAAGGCAAGTACTGGAAACAATAGAACACTATGAAAAATCTGGGAAACCAGGCCTGCTATTCATAGCTGACTTTGAAAAGGATTTTGATAAAGTACGACTGGAGTTTATATATAAATGCCTGGAGCATTTCAATTTTGGAGAATCTCTTATAAAATGGGTTAATATCATGTATAGTAACCCTAGGTGTAAATTAGTAAATAATGGCTATTTCTCAGAAAGTTTTAAACTGTCAAGAGGAGTAAAACAAGGTTGTCCACTATCGTCATATGTATTTATTATGGCCATCGAAATGTTAGCTATTAAAATCAGATCCAACAATATTATCAAGGGATTAGAAATCCAAGGCTTAAAAACAAAGGTGTCATTGTACGCTGATGATTAATGTTTTCTTTTAAATCCACAACTTGAATCCCTCCACAGCCTCATAAAGGATCTCTCTGAATTACAACCAAGTTATGATATTGGATCACTAAAAAATACAATTTTTTACATTACCGTGTAGTTTACCAATAGAATGGTCTGATGGTGATGTGGATATACTCGGAATACATTTCCCAAAATAAATAAATGATCTCACTCCAATACATTTTAATAGAAAGTTAGCAAAAATAGATAAGATCTTGCTACCATGAAAAGGTAAATACCTGTCTATTTGTGGAAAAATCACCCTGATTAACTCTTTAGTATTATCCCAGTTTACCTAGTTGCTTATGGTCTTACCCATGCCTAGTGAACAGGAAAATTATGTGGATATATTGAAGCAACATCTCAAGACATCAGTCAGGAAGTTAAAGCTTGGTCGCAAATGGGTCTTCCAAATGGACAATGACCCCAAGCATACTTCCAAAGTTGTGGCAAAATGGCTTAAGGACAACAAAGTCAACGTATTGGAGTGGCCATCACAAAGCCCTGACCTTAATCCTATAGAACATTTGTGGGCAGAACTGAAAAAGCGTGTGCGAGCAAGGAGGCCTACACACCTGACTCAGTTACACCAGCTCTGTCAGGAGGAATGTTACAAAATTCACCCATCTTATTGTGGGAAGCTTGTGGAAGGCTCCCCGAAAGGTTTGACCCAAGTTAAACAATTTTAAGGCAATGCTACGAAAATACTAATTGAGTGTATGTAAACTTCTGACCCACTGGGAATGTGATGAAAGAAATAAAAGCTGAAAGAAATTATTCTCTCTACTATTATTCTGACATTTCACATTCTTAAAATAAAGTGGTGATCCTAACTGACCTAAGAGAGGGAATTTTTACTAGGATTAAATGTCAGGAATTGTGAAAAACTGAGTTTAAATGTATTTGGCTAAGGTGTATGTAAACTTTGCGCAAAAAAAACATATGGGGGATTGGAAGTGATGCAGACAATTACATTGATGGAAGTTACAATCTATATGCAATATTAAAGCTGATCTACCCCCTACAAAATATATTTTTTTTAAAGAAGGAAAGAAATTCCATAAATTAACTTTTAAGATGGCACACCTGTTAATTGAAATTCATTCCAGGTGACTACCTCATGAAGCTGGTTGAGAGAATGCCAAGTGTGTGCAAAGCTGTCATCAAGGCAAAGGGTGGCTATTTGAAGAATCTCAAAAATAACATATTATTTGATTTGTTTAACACTTTTTTGGTTACTACATGATTGTTAATGTGTTATTTCAAAGTTTTTATGTCTTCACTATTATTCTACAATGTAGAAAATAGTACAAATAAAGAAAAACCCTTGAATGAGTAGGTGTTCTAAAACTTTTGACCGGTAGTGTATGTTAATTGCTTGTTGTCAAATCAAAGGTTTGCCATGTCATTTAGTTTCATTGAAACCAAATCAGAATGTGGTCACAAAATATGCATACAATGCCACTGTGGTCTCAGCGCTGTTGGTTGGCTACATGGCAGCTAAGTGGCACAGACAGACACAGCCTAGCTCTCTCTTTTCATCACTGAATAAACCCTCTCCTGGGAAAGGGGAGTGCACTGGTTTTCCCACAATTATCTCAAATCCCTCGACCGACTTCCTAGATCTCATCTTCAGAAAACGTGAATGGAAAAGCCTGTTTCCTAAACTGCACCCTATTCCCTATAAAGTGCACTACTTTTGACCAGAGCCCTATAGGGTGCCATTTGAGACGTAGCCAAAGAGTCCAACGTACAGTAGGGTTTAGTGTAAACACGTTTCAGCAGTGTCGCTATTCCCCTTTGATCCCAACACAGTCTTATCTGTCTGAGGGGAAATGGTACAGTACAGGGAGCTACATCCTTATCCAAGATGACATGGGCCACATTGAGGAACACATTTTATAATTCTCATATGTAGTTGCAATCGTGTCCCTGCATGTACTGTTGATGATTGTGTTTTTCTGTCATATGCTATGTGTCCATTGGAGACATTCAATGTGCTTTCAATGTTAATTCGGTCCTGCTTTATTTGAAGTGCATCTTATGAAGGCTTCATAAAGCATTCATTTAGGCTTCATAAGTGCTGCATGAATGGGTCACAAATAATCTATAACAATATTTAATGTATAAAATATTAAATGTGAACAAATAAATTGATGGTTATGTCACACAGCTATGCCACATTAGGAATCTTTATAGAGCATGATATACGATTATAAATGATTTGTGAAGCATCTATGTAGTGCTTATGAAGCCTATATGAAGGCTTTATAAAGCCTTCATCAGATGCACTTCAAATAAAGCGGGACCGTTAATTATCTTCCCTTCAGGTGACCGGATTGTAAAGGTGAACGGAGAAAGTATAATTGGAAAGATGTACTCTCAAGTGATCGCCTTGATACAGAACAGGTAAGGGACTGCATGCATCTCTTATAAATCTCACTGTCATGGAGTTTTACACGATGAGGGGGCGATGAAGGTTAAATTATTTGAATCCAATTTTTTTCTGTGAGCGCAATGAGCAGTTTCTCTAGAGATAAATCAGATCAAGCCCGAACTGTGCAATGTAGTAGGGAGTTGTAGTTTCCAACAGGCCAATATTTTACATAGTTTAGTGCAGAGAACGTGGTAAATAACTACAATTACCATAATCCGTTGCGCACCCACTTGTCCGGTCTTTGTGGGGCAAACACAGAAAGGGAGAGGAGAGACCGAAGAACGTGTGATCGAGAGGGATAGAGAAGTTGCATCAAGTGGTGTCTCTACCTGAAAATAGATTTTCTAAGTGACGTATAGTTGGTATTCAGCAGTCATCAAAGTATACCTTATTTACTTTGAAGAACTACAAACATTTTGATTTTGTCAGACAGCATAGGCAGCAGCTCTGTAGAGATGAGATGATGACTTGGAATGAAATAATAAATCGTCAAATAAAACGGTAACACTTTATTTGACACATTGTAACCTCCATTTCTGGATCATGGATATTATATTCAATCTCCTCCAGAGGACTTGTGGGTCTTAGAATTTAAGAATTTCAAACACAGATTCAACCACAAAGACAAGGGAGGTTTTCCAGTGCCTCACAAAGAAGGACATCTATTGGTAAGTGGGTAAAAATAAGAAAAGCAGACACTGAATATCCCCTTGAGCATGGTAAAGTTATTAATTACACTTTGGATGCTGTATCAATACACCCAGTCACTATAAAGATACAGGCGTCCTTCCTAACTCAGTTGCCGCAGAGGAAGGATTTCACAATGAGGAATTTAAAACAGTTACAGAGTTGAATGGCTGTGATAGGAGAAAACTGAGGATGGATCAACAACATTGTAGTTATTCCACAATACTAACCTAATTGACAGAGTGAAAAGTAGGAAGCCTGTACAGTATACAAATATTCTAAAACATGCATCCTGTTTGCAATAAGGCACTAAAAGTAATACTGCAAAAAAATTGGGAAAGCAATTAAGTTTTTGTCCAGAATACACAAAGTGTTATGTTTGGGGCAAATCCAATACAACACGTTACTCAGTGCCACTCTCCATATTTTAAAATATAGTGGTGGCGGCATCATGTTTTGGGTATGTTTGTAATCGTTAAGGACTGGGGAGCTTTTCAGGATAAAAAATAAACGGAATGGAGCTAAGCACAGGCAAAATTCTAGCGGTAAACCTGCTTCATTCTGCTTTCCACCAGACACTGGGAGATTTCAGCAGGACAATAACCTAAAGCACAAGGCCAAATCTACACTGGAGTTGCTTACCAAGAAGACAGTGAATGTTCCTGAGTGGCTGAGTTAGTTTTGACTTCAATCTGCTTGAAAATCAATGGCAATACTTGAAAATGGTTGTCTAGCAATGATCAACAACCAATTTGACAGAGTTTGAAGAATTCTGAAAAGAATATTGGGCAGATATTGTACAAACCAGGTGTGCAAAGCTCTTAGAGACTTACCCAGAAAGACTCACAGCTGTAATTGCTGTCAAAGGTGATTCTAACATGTATTGACTCAGGAGTGTGAATACTTACAGTGCCTTCGGAAAGTATTTCAGACCCCTTGACTTTTTCCAAATTTTGTTACGTTACAGCCTTATTCTAAAATGTATTCAATTGTTTTTTCACCCTCATCAATCTACACACAATACCCCATAATGACAAAGCAAAAACAGGTTTTCAGACATTTCTGCAAAATAAATGATACAATAAACGGAAATATCAAATTTATGTAAGTATTCCGACCCTTTACTCTATACTTTTTTTTTTAGGGGGTAGATCAGCTTTAATATTGCAGATAGATTGTAACTTCCATCAATGTAATTGTCTGCATCACTTCCAATCCCCCATATGTTTTTTTTTTCTCGCATATATATATATATATATATATATATATATATATATATATATATTTATTTATTGTGGCAGATCAGGGGGTTGGGTCAAGACGTTTACACAGATCAGACACGGACATAGTATGATTAGCTCGGTTGAAGTCGGAAGTTTACATACAGCTTAGCCAAATACATTTAAAAGTTTTTCACAATTCCTGACATTTAATCCTAGTAAAAATGTCCTGTCTTAGGTCAGTTAGGATCACCACTTTATTTTAAGAATGTGAAATGTCAGAATAATAGTAGAAAAAATGATTTATTTCAGCTTTTATTTCTTTCATCACATTCCCAGTGGTTCATAGGTTTACATACACTCAATTAGTATTTAGTAGCATTGCCTTTAAATTGTTTAACTTGGGTCAAACATTTTGGGTAGCCTTCCACAAGCTTCCCACAATAAGTTGGGTGAATTTTGTAACATTCCTCCTGACAGAGCTGGTGTAACTGACAGGCCTAAGCATTGTTGTTCACTAGTTTACTCCAATTAGGGAAGGTGTGGTGGGGTTGGAAAGTAACAAAGGGAAATATATTTTAAAAAAGGAAATGTATATGTATGTGTACGTATGTATGTCTATATGTATGTGTATATATTGTGGCGTACAGCAGGTCAGCCACCAGGGTGAGACTCGTCGAGGCCTGGTAACAGAGGTAGTATACATCACAAGGCGGTGGCTCCACCTGTTGGACGTGCCAGGTCTCGACGGGCTCCCCGGACAGGACTAATTGGGGCTGATTGGGAGCTGGTGAGTAATTAAGGGCGGATTGCTCACCAGCTGTGCAAGGCCCATAAAGCTGCCAGAAGGGCAGCACACGAGAGAGGACTGGGGTAAGTAAGGTAACTTCTGTGTGGTTGGAGACAGTATCCTGGAGAGAGTCTCATGGGGGAGACCTATCCTTTTCTTTTAATTATAGTCAGGTTGGTAGGCCTCCTTGCTCGCACACGCTTTTTCAGTTCTGCCCACAAATGTTCTATAGGATTGAGGTCAGGGCTTTGTGATGGCCACTCCAATACCTTGACTTTGTTGTCCTTAAGCCATTTTGCCACAACTTTGGAAGTATGCTTGGGGTCATTGTCCATTTGGAAGACCCATTTGCGACCAAGCTTTAACTTCCTGACTGATGTCTTGAGATGTTGCTTCAATATATCCACATAATTTCCTTCCTCATGATGCCATCTATTTTGTGAAGTGCACCAGTCCTTCCTGCAGCAAAGCACCCCCACAGCATGATGCTGCCACCCCCGTGCTTCACAGTTGGGATGGTGTTCTTCGGCTTGCAAGCCTACCCCTTTTTCCTCCAAACATAATGATGGTCATTATGGCCAAACAGTTCTATTTTTGTTTCATCAGACCAGAGGACATTTCTCCAAAAAGTACGATCTTTGTCCCCATGTGCAGTTGCAAACCGTAGTCTGGCTTTTTTATGGCGGTTTTGGAGCAGTGGCTTCTTCCTTGCTGAACGGCCTTTCAGGTTATGTCGATAAGGACTTGTTTTACTGTGGATATAGATACTTTTGTACCTGTTTCCTCCAGCATCTTCACAAGGTCCTTTGCTGTTTTTCTGGGATTGATTAGCACTTTTCGCACCAAAGTACGTTCATCTCTAGGAGACAGAACACGTCTCCTTCCTGAGTGGTATGATGGCTGCGTGGTCCCATGGTGTTTATACTTGCGTACTATTGTTTGTACAGATGAACGTGATACCTTCAGGCATTTGGAAATTGCTCCCAAGAATGAACCAGACTTCTGAGGTCTTGGCTGATTTCTTTTGATTTTCCCATGATTTCAAGCAAAGAGGCACTGAGTTTGAAGGTAGGCCTTGAAATACATCCACAGGTACACCTCCAATTGACTCAAATGATGTTAATTAGCCTTTCAGAAGCTTCTAAAGCCAATTTTCCAAGCTGTTTAAAGGCACAATCAGCTTAGTGTATGTAAACTTCTGACCACTGGGAATTGTGATACAGTGAATTATAAGTGAAATAATCTGTCTGTAAACAATTGTTGGAAAAATTACTTAAAGTAGATGTCCTAACCGACTTGCCAAAACGATCGTTTGTTAACAAGACATTTGTGGAGTAGTTGAAAAACGAGTTTTAATGACTCCAACCTAAGTGTATGTAAACTTCCAACTTCAACTGTACAATTTATGGACACAGTCAATTTTACAATAATTATATTTTGTTTGTTTTTACTCTTGAACTTCCCTCAACCTCTGCAATCATTTTCATGATGTCCATCCGGTTTGCCTCTACATGCCATGTCCCCCAAACTGTGCTCTTTCACAAAAGCTCTCAACCTATAACCTATATACTTATTATGGACACAGTATGCTTACATTATTAGTTATCGTATTGTTATTAGTTGCTGTTAGTTGTTATTAGTCCCATCCTTCAACTCCATTCAACACCACCCATCTATCTCTTAACACCATCCATATTGGATTTCTATATATTTGCCATATATTTTTCAACTGTACTGTGATGTTTTACAAAGGTTCTGAACCTTTCTATTCTCATTGTTTCAACAGATTGTAAATTGAAAATAAACATTTTTGCTAAAACTATTATTATATTATTGATCGATTGACTATGACTTTTCAGATCACCCAGTAATGCTATTTGCAGGGTTAGCTCCAGGTAAATATTGCAATCCTTTAGCCATTCCTGGACCTGTGTCCAACAAAAACAAGCTACAAATGGACAGTACCAAAACAAATGATCTAATGATTCTGTCTCTTCGCAGCAAAATCTGCAGAGCTGGGAAGATTGTATCCCCCATATAAATAACATTCTATTGGTAAGAAGATTTTGAATCCGGCGTCGTTTTGCGTATCAGTTCATAAACATTATGCCATGGGATCGGTACGTCAAAAATCTCTTCCCAACTATTTTGCAATCTATATGGGACGGCTGTCAATACTTTGGTCCTTAAATGAAACTGGTATACTTTGTTATTTATCACAGTTTTCTTTAACCAATTATGTTATTTAATGCAAGGCCGACAGACAACTTCCTTACATTTTCCCCCTTCCACGTTCCTCTTCCATTTTTGCGGTAATGCTGCAATTCTTTGGTTGTAATTTTGGCTAGAGCAGACATTTACATATGTTTTTGTTAGCTGCATGTGCAACATAACTCCACCAGTCCTACCGATGATATCATTTACGAAGATTATACCTTTTTGAAACATTTTGTCCCAAAAAAAGTTTTTTTATCAATTAGTATATTTGAGTTTAACCACAATATTTGTTGCATTATTTGTTCTGTCGTTTCTGGAGGATTAAATTGAAATTGCAACCAACTTACTGTGGCTTGTTTTAGAAATAGTGATATTTGGGAGATTATTTCCTTTTCAAATAACTGAAAGTGTGAGGTTGTAATCTGAATACTCAGTACTTTGTTGAAGCACCTTTGGCAGCGATTACAGCCTCAAGTCTTCTTGGGTATGAGGCTACAAGCTTGGCACACCTGTACTTGGGGAGTTTCTCCCATTCTTCTCTGCATATCCTCTCAAGCTCTGTTAGGTTGGATGGGGAGCGTTGCTGCACAGCTATTTTCAGGTCTCTCCAGAGATGTTTGATCGGGTTTAAGTCCGGGCTCTGGCTGGGCCACTCAAGGACATTCAGAGACTTGTCCCGAAGCCGCTCCTTTGTTGTCTTGGCTGTGTGCTTAGGGTCATTGTCCTGTTGGAAGGTGAACCTTCGCCCCAGTCTGAGGTCCTGAGCGCTCTGGAGCAGGTTTTCATCAAGGATCTCTCTATACTTTGCTCCGTTCATCTTTGCCTCGATCCTGACTAATCTCCCAATCCCTGCCACTGAAAAACATCCCCACAGCATGATGCTGCCTCCACCGTGCTTCACAGCAGGGATGGTGTCAGGTTTCCTCCAGACGTGACGCTTGGCGTTCAGGCCAAAGAGTTCAATCTTGTTTTCATCAGACCAGATAATCCTGTTTTTCATGGTCTAAAAGTCTTTAGGTGCCTTTTGGCAAACTCCAAGCGGGCTGTCATGTGCCTTTTACTGAGGAGTGGCTTCCGTCTGGCCACTCTACCATAAAGACCTGATTGGTGGAGTGCTGCAGAGATGGTTGTCCTTCTAGAAGGTTCTCAGAGGAACTCTAGAGCTCTGTCAGACTGACAATCAAGTTCTTGGTCACCTCCCTGACCAAGGCCCTTCTACCCTTTGGGCTCCCGAGTGGCGCAGCGGTCTAAGGAACTGCATCTCATTGCTTGAGGCGTCACTACAGACCCCCTGGTTCGTTTCCAGGCTGTATCACAACCGGCCGTGATTGGGAGTCCCATAGGGCGGCGCACAATTGGCCCAGCATCGTCCGGGTTTGGCCGGTGTAGGCCGTCATTGTAAATAAGAATTTGTTCTTAACGGACTTGCCTAGTTGATAGTAAGATAATAAATTAAATAATAAATACCCGATTGCTCAGTTTTTCTGGGTGGCAAGCTCTTGGAAGAGTCTTGGTGGTTCCAAACATCTTCCATTTAAGAATGATGGAGGCCACTGTGTTCTTGGGGACCTTCAATATTTCAGACATTTTTTGGTACCCTTCCCCAGATCTGTGCCTTGACACAATCCTGTCTCGGAGCTCTACGGACAGTTCTTTCGACCTCATGGCTTGGTTTTTGCTCTGACATGCAGTGTCAACTGTGGGACCTTATATAAACAGGTGTGTGCCTTTCCAAATCATGTCCAATCAATTGGATTTACCACAGGTCGACTAAAATGAAGTTGTATAAACATCTCAAGGATGATCAATGGTAACAGGATGCACCTGATCTCAATTTCGAGTCTCATAGCAAAGGGTCTGAATACTTATGTAAATAAGGTATAACTCCTGAGTGGCGCAGTGGTCTAAGGCACTGCATCGCAGTGCAAACTGTGCCACTAGAGATCCTGGTTCGAATCCAGGCTCTGTCGCAGCCGGCCGCGACCGGGAGACCCATGGGGCGGCGCACAATTGGCCCAGCGTCGTCCAGGGTAGGGGAGGGAATGGCCGGCAGGGATGTAGCTCAGTTGATAGAGCATGGCGTTTGCAACGCCAGGGTTGTGGGTTCGTTTCCCACGGGGGGCCAGTATAAAAAAAAAAAATGTGTTCACTAACTGTAAGTCGCTCTGGATAAGAGCGTCTGCTAAATGACTAAAATGTAAATGTATTTCTGTTTTAATACATTTGCAAAAAATTGAATAAACCTGTTTTCGCTTTGTCATTATGGGGTATTGTGTGTAGATTGATGAGGATTTTTCTGTGTTTAATCCATTTTAGAATAAGGCTGTAATGTAACAAAATGTGGAAAAAGTCAAGGGGTCTGAATACTTTCCGAAGGCACTGTATGTAAATGAGAATCTCTGTATTTCATTTTCAATACAGTTGCAAAAATTTCTAAAAACAGGTTTTCACTTTGTCATTATGGGGTATTGTGTGTAGATGGGTGAGAGAAAAAAATCTATTGAATCCATTTTAAATTCACGCTGTAACACAACAAAATGTTTCAAGTGTTTAATGTCACATGCACAAGTACAGTAAAAGGCCTTTTTTGGAAACTCAAATCCCAATAATGCAATAATCGATAACAATGTAATAATAGAAAAAAACACACAACAAATAAGAATAAAAAATTGTGGGGGTCAAGGGGTATGAATATTTTCTGAAGCCACCCTTGTGGAACGGTGCATACAGTGACAGTGTGAAGGTTTGACTGTGGGTAGGTCTTTTTTCCACTAGGAGGAGTGGTAGGACCACAGTCAAGCTCTCACATGAATACTAAGGGTGGTTGATGATCCCCAATCAGAGACAGCTGTCTAGAGTTAGTCTCTGATTGGGGATAGTATTTAGGCACCTCTCACATCCACCTGTGTGTGGATCATTGTTCGTGCGCGATTGTGGTCATGGCATGTAAGTAACTTGGTGCTTGTCTCTCTTTGCTTATTTTTGAGAACGTATAGTGTGATAAGTTTAAATAAAAGGATGACACTCTACGAGCGCTCCGTTTACCGTCCCTTAACTCAGCACCGTGACAGACAGTGTCATTGTCTCCTGCGCTTCCCACAAATTTTTGCATTTGCCTGTCTGCATTATTCGCCAAGCTTTGTATCAACAAGGTGGCTCTGAGAATATTAATTGCAGCATAGTAGCCAACAAAGGGCCGGCTTGCACATTCTTCTCTGGGCCAGGTTGTCTCTGTCTGATGTTATTGTGTTCCCTATGCAGTAGTTGCACTGTCTGGGTGATTATTATATTTAAAAAGCAGCCCTACATCCACACTATAGCTAAATAACTTAGCAATATTCAATGACGTTTTGCCAGCAAGATTGATCTGTAAGAATATCTCATTTTAATTGAGGAGGATGGACAAGCAAGACTGATAGAGTGAGAGGTGGAAATGCATTATACCAGAGGCAGGTAGACTACAGGTAGGGATGCAGGCAGAGGATGATGATGATGATGATGAAGTAGGGCTATAGCAAAACGTTTTTAAAAAGTTAGCCCAACTAAATCATTAATGATTTGCATTATCTCAATTATCATTCTGTCACTGCATGACAATGTACAGTTGTTATAGCCTACAATTGTTATTGGCTTTGAAGCCAAAAACAGGACATGTATTTTGGGGAAATGCTCTAAATAGCAAGTTGTTCAGTTGTTTATTTTCATACCAATACATGAAACCAAATTGCGCTAGTCTATTGGGCGAATGAATCTAAATATCAATAAGGCCTACAGCTATCACAGCCTATATTTCACTAGCAATAAAATTACTTTTGGTTTTGAATATTTACCAAAAAGGAAGGCTCCCTCACTTCCCAATTCAGTTAACCCCTGGCTATCAAATAACAACAAGGCTTACAAGGCAGAGTTCAAATGCTGATATCAAAATCAGCGCACTGCCTAAATGGTTGACTGACAAAGCAAACTGGCACAGTATCTGCTCTCTGCCTTCTAAAAGTGAGAGAAAAGGTCTGACTGGCAAAGCAAACTGGCAACTGTCACTGCTCTCTGCTTTCTAACAGTAATTCGGGGTCTTCCTGCATGTGGGCATTCCTGCATCTGTAGGAATCCCTCTTTAAATTTATATTGGTCAATTTTGAAGCTATGACTCCAGTACAGTAAATGGTGGTAATGCACCATAACGTTGGATGCCAACCGCTGATAAACCCTACAGAAGAAGAGGCGGGGGCAACAATGGTAGCTGTCGGGCACCGTTTTCCAGCAGTTCTGTTAACGACGGCAAGGGCAGGTATTCGGCAAGTGGGAGTGAAGGACACTGTGTGCTAGCTTAGCCAGGTAGTCCAAAAGAGGACTCCGGTACGCAGGAGGCGGGGGCGACAGTGTGCCAGCTAGCTAACTATCAAGCTAGCACATGGTGTCGCTAACTAGCAAGCTAGCTAGTTAACATACAGTGTTGTTCCCTCCTGCTGTGCTAGCGGCAGGCGGGGTGACTGGTAGATAGTGTCCTTGGCCCCCGCCTGTCGGCACGGTTTTCTCGTGTACACAGCAGGCGGAAGGCGGGGGCGACACCGTGCACTAGGTAACTAGCAAGCTATCACACGGTGCCACTAACTAGAAAGCTAACGGTGTCGCTCCAGCCTGCTGTACTAGTGTCCTTCAACAGTGTTCTGTTAACGACGGTGAGAGCAAGTGAGAGCAGGTGTTCGGCAGACGGGAGCGAAGGAAAATGTCTACCGGTGTCGCTCCCTACTTAAAAATGTTGGTCTTGAGCTAGGGTATGGCGACTGACATACCCAATTGACGCCCCAGGTTACTAGTTACCTGTCCAAAATTGTAATCAGTAACGTAACTTTTGGATTACCTAAACTCAGTAACGTAACCTGACTACTTTCTGTTACTTTTGTATGACTTTCCCCTTAAAGATGCACTATACAGACTATGGCTGTCCCCGAAGGTCGTCTGTTCTTTCGACCAGGTATATTTTTCCATATATAGACACACCCTATGTGGGTTTTTTTAATCAACGATATGCGTTGAGCTTGTCTGATGCTTAAAGCTTACGGTTTGATGAAATAAGACAAATACCTCAAGAGTGTGCCAGAGATCTAGATAGCCAGAAGAAAAAAAACGTAATCTGACCCAACTACCAACTATTCTCCTCCTGCTTGCTTTCGCAGATTCTGCCATTACTCTCCTTAAGTTGCCGGTAATAGGCTACACGAGGAGTCGGCAACCTTTCTCATGTGGAATGCTAATCTATTTTACCATTTTCCTTTTGACCCACATTCAAAAGTGTCACACAAGCATGAAGCATTGGACGGCGTTCCTGCAGCTGGTTCATCCTTGGCAGCAATTTCCAAATGCCTGGAGGTACCACGTTCATCTGTACAAACAATAGTACGTAAGTAAGTATAAACACCATGGGACCACGCAGCCGTCATACCACTCAGGAAGGAGACGCGTTCTGTCTCCTAGAGATGAACATACTTTGGTGCGAAATTGCTAATCAATCCCAGAACAACAGCAAAGGACCTTGTGAAAATGCCTGAGGAAACGGGTACAAAAGTATCTATATCCACAGTAAAACGAGTCCTAAATCGAGATAACCTGAAAGGCCGCTCAGCAAGGAAGAAGCCACTGCTCCAAAACCACCATAAAAAAGCCAGACTACGGTTTGCAACTGCACATGGGGACAAAGTTCGTACTTTTTGGAGAAATGTCCTATGGTCTGATTTAAACAAAAATAGAACTGTTTGGCCATAATGACCATCGTTATGTTTGGAGGAAAAAGGGGGTGCTTGCAAGCCGAAGAACACCATACCAACCGTGAAGCACGGGGGGTGGCAGCATCATGCTGTGAGGGTGCTTTGCTGCAGGAGGGCTGGTGCACTTCACAAAATAGATGGCATCATGAGGAAGGAAAATTATGTGGATATATTGAAGCAACATCTCAAGACATCAGTCAGGAAGTTAAAGCTTGGTCGCAAATGGGTCTTCCAAATGGACAATGACCCCAAGCATACTTCCAAAGTTGTGGACAAATGGCTTAAAGACAACAAAGTCAAGGTATTGGAGTGGCCATCACAAAGCCCTGACCTCAATTCTATAGAAAAATTGTAAATGAAATAAATAAAAGCTTAAATAAATCATTCTCTCTACTATTATTCTGACATTTCACATTCTTAAAATAAACTGGTGATCCTAACTGACCTAAGACAGGGCATTTTTACTAAGATAAAATGTCAGGAATTGTAAAAAAAAATCTGACTTCAACTGTATATATTTGTTACTGCTCGACTAAAACATTATCGGTCGACCAACGACCAAACAATCGACTAATTGGGGTCTGCCCTAATGCAGACACAGACATTGCTCCACCATTTCCTGGTTGCTAATATTGTAATAGTTTGCCTAATTTGTTTGTGAAAAAACAAGCAAGTATAGTGTAAAGAATCATTGTACTATCCAAACCACTGTGAAATATATTTTCTATAACCCAAAATATTGTCTTTTCAGCTGTTTGAAGCTGGTGTACAAAACCGAAAGTAAAAGACACAAAACAAAACTTAATAATGGAAAAAGCACACATAGAACAGACCTACCACTTCTTAGACTTGCTTTCAATGAGAACTCTAATTTCTAAGTGAATTTGGTCAGGTCGCCCAAAAAGTTACATATTGCAGCTTTAGATAAAGGATCCATCAAACACATTTGGTGTGTCATCATAGTGGTCTCTGACATCTGGTCAGACTTGATCAGGTGGAACAAACTTAAACTTGCATCTTTTCTCAATGCTGAATTTACCCATCGCTAAGCCCCGCCCCAGAATTTTGGATATCAACTGTTGTCAAGTCAACCATCTTTTTCTAAATCGCTTGAAAGCCAGTGAGGGCTATGGCAAAAACAGAGTTTTCTTCCAAAATAAATGTTTAAATGGCTAAATAATTTGAGTGCACCAGGACTACTTGCTACTGTGATTTCTGAAATGCAGAGCCTGTTGATGGAGTATTTTTCTAATCTGAAATGATACTTTTGTTACATTGTTTGCTAGCTCAGCTGGTTAGCTAGCGCTTAGTCTTATTAATTGACCACCAAACCACTTAGCTAGCCACTTAATATACCACTGTGAGGGGATTTCCCTAGTGGTTGAATGGGGAATTGGGCTTCCCAGGAAAATGTTGTCCAAGGTTGCAACAGTAACCAAAGGGGGTGGGGCTTAGCGATGGGTCAATTGAATGTCATTGAGAAAACAAAGTTTTCATCGCAAACTTCCTTTCTGAATTTAAAAGTAATCCAATAAGTAACCATCTAGTTTTTCAAAAGAATATGTAATCTGATTACAATATTTTAGCTGGTAACGTAATTTAAGAGTCAGAATAGCAGAATACATACACAAGGTGCAATTTCAAAACTTGGTTGTGCATCAGCAGTTTTTCTCTTGTTATATGACAGTCACTCAATTAGCCCATGGCAGTAAAAGAAATGTAGATTTGTAAATGAGTCTAGTTAGTCTAGCCAGCTATCTACATTTGTAGTAATCATGGCCAAATAACCAACTGGGCACGTGCTCAGGGGCCCTGACCTCCAGGGGTCCCACATTGAGTTTCTTAGTCTCACTCGGGTATCATATTAACATGGCATACGTCATGACAAAATGTGTAGAATTGCAGGAAATTAGCTTTAAAACTGCATAAAGTTCTCCCCACCCTATGGCAAAATGTGTAGAATTGCAGGAAATTAGCTGTAAAATTGCAACTACAACAAAAATCTGTAAAGCAAACTTATTTGTTTACCTTTTGTTAAAGAATTACCCTCTGTACATAAAAAATTATAGTTTTTAATCCCGGTGCTGAGTTAATGTGTAGCGGCTAATTGTATGTGTTTGTAGATCGACTGGCTGAGGTAATTTTTGCTTGTTTTTGCTGTTCCCCAAATAGCATTTTAGAGTTTCATTTTTTTTATAGAAATGCAGTAAATGAGCTTCAACTTCTTAGATTTTTGATGATGGAAGCTGTAGTAATCTCATAATTCTAACAAATTACTTCCTGGTTCGACAAAAGGCTATTTTGTTGCTTGTTTGCTAGATTTTTTTTAAATTTCAGGGCAATTTGGATAACCAGGGCCATTAACAACTTGCTGTGGAGTCGTGGAGACAAACTATGGAATGTTCCTTCAACTATGTTGATTGTGTATACTACTGTTCCAACTCATATGTGGAATGAATCTCTAACGTTACTACTTTTGTCCCTCTTGCAGTGACACCTCATTGGAACTATGCGTGATGCCAAAAGATGAGGACATTTTGCAGTTGGTAAGTACAATTCATTTAAGACCATCCTCCTAACTTTGTGCTCAAATATCTTCCTTGATAATTGTTGACTAGAGAACTGAAAGGGTTTACGCAAATCAATCCATATTGTATCTTTCTACGTGCCTGAAGTGGGATGGGTAGTTCCTATTTATTTTTTAAGGTAGTTGTTTTTGCTCTTTCCCATATCATTGTGCTGGACAGTGTACAGAATAGGGATTGTTAATATAGCATCATACAATATTCACTCCTGTCCCGTAATACTGCTGTCCTCCTTGGGTTAAAGGCACTCAGAGCATTTCTTCCCCACAAATAGACACCATGCACTGGGCTCTCTGTGCGGGGCGTTGCATCCATCAGATTCCCTGCCATGGACAGAGGGAAGATTAGCCATCATTCACTCAGCGTTGATTTGCACATAAGGGTTTTCTTGCATTCTCCCTTGGGTAAACTAAAACTCCTCCAGTCCATTTCTCATGGATTACCGACCAGCGGTGGACTGTTGATAGCAGATGAAGAATACTGGCTGTGGGCTTGAAAGTGTGTGCGTTTCCGTGCGCGTGCAGGAAAAGAGCTGAGTAGTATGGGCCAAGATGGAAAGCAACAGAGGGTAAAAATAAAGGATGAGGACAGTAGCGTGGAAAGAAAGAGTGATAGAACAGAGAAAGAGGACCGAGAGCTTTAAGGACCAGAGGACCAGAGTCTTTGTGGTGCCACAGCCATTGCTCTGCCTGCCCGTCTTCCTGGCCGGCTCAGTGATCTGCACAGCAAACCAACGCCACTCATCAGGGTCCAGAGCCCAGCAGACGATAACGCTATGCCAGGCCACACCACACCACAGCCCAGTCACCTCCTGTTATTCACTTCCACTGGTTCTCTCTTCTGGAGTAAGGAACTGAACCTACTCTAACCCCTAGTGTGATTCTATATCCATGAATAGCTAGATAGTTAGGCCACAGCGCGCCAAAGCCACACAAACAGCTTTTGGCGTTTTGGAATGCGTCGGAGCACTGTTGAAACTTGAGGGCATTTTCAGTAAATGACACATGCCATACACAGCAATTAGTGTTAGAAATTGAAAGAAAAGTCAGGTAATTATCCCAGTGAAATCTGCCCACAAATATACTTCAGGTGACTGATTTACTACATGTTTGCACCAGTCTGTAGTTGTTGAGGGATTTTTTATTACATAAAGCACATTAAACTGGTGCAAATTGCTCATAAATCTGGTCCCAAATTAGTTCTGAAATATGGAGAATATATGTAATTCATTCAGAATTGAAGATAAAGAAATATCCTGTAAATGTAAACAAGCCATTTTGGACTGATACTGTCTCTCCTCTCCTTATTTATATTTACAGAGGAGCAACGTAAATGATTTGCTCCTCATGTCTTCTCATCCCTCTCAGCAAGTTCAGCGTCACACATCAGTGTGCATTAGCTATAGCAATGATGCGTGAAGGAAAAGGAAATTATTCAAAGGAAGAGTAGGGAAAGAGGCTATGTGGAACACAGTTCTCTAAAACACTTGAGATTGAGAGCAACCAGTGGGTCTGCCCTGTAACATGACATAATCAGTTCAGTCAGTGTAGATCTTAGGAAAGGTTGGTTTGGCTGAGATAGGGAAGGATGCGTGTGTGTGCGTGTGTGTGCGTGTGTGTGTGTGTGTGTGTGTGTGTGAACGTGCGTCTCTCCACTCACAGAGTGCCTACTGCTGAATCAGTACATATCAGAGGCGTGTGCACACACTCAGCAACTGCAGTCAGCTGACTGCCCTCAGCTTCAAGTTCATGTTGCTTCGCTTCAGAAGGCGGGCTGACCGAGGGAGAGATTGTTGGAAGGAGGGATGAGGCAAGAAAAGAGTGCTCTACTGCCAGAACTGAACGTATAATCAAGCAGCTGCTCTCGTCATATGAATGGCAACAGCGAGAGAGTGAGAGGAAATGGGCAGGAGAATAATAATGAAAATGCACCTGAAAGAGGGAGATGCTGAGTGTGTAAGAGAGGGATACAGAGGGAGATGCTGAGTGTGTAAGAGAGGGGTACAGAGGGAGATGCTGAGTGTGTAAGAGAGGGATACAGAGGGAGATGCTGAGTGTGTAAGAGAGGGATACAGAGGGAGATGCTGAGTGTGTAAGAGAGGGATACAGAGGGAGATGCTGAGTGTGTAAGAGAGGGATACAGAGGGAGATGCTGAGTGTGTAAGAGAGGGATACAGAGGGAGATGCTGAGTGTGTAAGAGAGGGATACAGAGGGAGATGCTGAGTGTGTAAGAGAGGGGTACAGAGGGAGATGCTGAGTGTGTAAGAGAGGGATACAGAGGGAGATGCTGAGTGTGTAAGAGAGGGATACAGAGGTAGATGCTGAGTGTGTAAGAGAGGGACACAGAGGGATATGCTGAGTGTGTAAGAGGGGGACACAGAGGGATATGCTGAGTGTGTAAGAGAGGGACACAGAGGGAGATGCTGAGTGTGTAAGAGAGGGATACAGAGGGAGATGCTGAGTGTGTAAGAGAGGGGTACAGAGGGAGGTGCTGAGTGTGTAAGAGAGGGGTACAGAGGGAGATGCTGAGTGTGTAAGAGAGGGATACAGAGGGAGATGCTGAGTGTGTAAGAGAGGGACACAGAGGGAGATGCTGAGTGTGTAAGAGAGGGATACAGAGGGAGATGCTGAGTGTGTAAGAGAGGGTACAGAGGGAGATGCTGAGTGTGTAAGAGAGGGGTACAGAGGGAGATGCTGAGTGTGTAAGAGAGGGATACAGAGGGAGATGCTGAGTGTGTAAGAGGGGGGTACAGAGGGAGATGCTGAGTGTGTAAGAGAGGGATACAGAGGGAGATGCTGAGTGTGTAAGAGAGGGATACAGAGGGAGATGCTGAGTGTGTAAGAGAGGGATACAGAGGGAGATGCTGAGTGTGTAAGAGAGGGATACAGAGGGAGATGCTGAGTGTGTAAGAGAGGGATACAGAGGGAGATGGATACAGTGGGAGAAACAGCTAGTGAGCAGCAGCAACAGTAGTCGTCAGTAGTCACGATGTGGAGCTTAGGGTAATCTGTAATGACGCTATTATGGTGATGACGGTCAGAGGCAGCCTGGCTCCTGGACTTGTCCCCAGGTCGCAGAGGGACAAGAAGGACAAGAAGGGGGAAGTCTTCCTTCCTCCTATCCGTTCCTGCTCCACTTTTCTTTTTTCGCTGCCCTTCTCTTGCCCTCTGCTTTTATGTAGTATTTCCCTACAGCACTCACACAGCATCAGTAGCCAAGTGTACTTTTAGCCTGCGCTGGACCGAAGTATCCAGTCTCAACAGCTCCAGCCTTTGCCTATTGCACATCTTTTTACCCCTCTTCTCCCCTCACCTTCTTCTCTCCACTTGCCTGCCTCTAACCTGTTGGCTGGCAGTTTTCCAGGGATATCACTGCTCTGGTAAGGAGGGAAACTTACTAACTCCTTGTTTTCTTGTTTGTCTGTCATTTCCTTTCATTTGTGAATGTGGCTTCAGACATTTTTAAAAGCTGGTATCAACAGTGTAATGATTGCCAATATGTGTAATGTTTGTATACCTTCCCTTAGCTAGAACCGTGTCACCTCTACAGAATGTTGTATTGTCTCCTCAGAACCGTGTAGTTCCCTGTACTAGTAAGTGTATTTTAGAGCATGCTAAATATGGACAGGAAAGTAGTTTCCCCATTCAAATACCTTTGTGTCTCCTGCTCTCTGCTCACATCAAGGAAGCTCTGAGTCAGTAAATGTTTTGACAACATCACTTGACTTATGCAAATCTAGAGTTAGGGGTGGGCAGGCATGCTGGAGTCACTGTACAAACAGTGTACAAACGTAACCCGATACCACAGGTAGAGCGCTCATTGATTAAAGTCCAATGCTCCCGGCTCTCGCTTTCATTTCTCTGTGAGTGCTCGTACTGCAAGGATGTACATCAAATACCTGATTCAATACGCATCTCTGACCTGAAGACTTCATTTTAATTTAGTTGCTTAAAATCCAGCTCTTAACTTTAGTAAATTAGGTTCTACTGGTAGCATTTTCAAAAAAATTTGGGGAGGGTGTCAATCTTGTAAACGAAAATCTTGTTAGCATAACAGTTGAGGAGTCATGCTCACAGAGTTGACGTTAGCCGCCAAAGGCCACCAAAGGCATCCCCGGTTCAGCCTATCCTGCTATCTCAGGCCAGGCTCTTCCTCTCCCAGCCAAAGGTGGGTAAGCCTCAGCCATGCCAGTGTAATCTCCACTCTGGGTCACCAGGCTTTATTCTGGGCCTTTTTTCACTGTCTCCTGCATGCAGCTGTTGCTTTTTACAGCACCTTCCGTTGGATGTGGTCATCCGACCCAAACTCACAGCAGGATTCAGGCTCTGCTGGGGTGGGAAGGGCTGGTTGTTGGCTTTGGCTAAGACAGCAATACTGTTATCTTTAGTGAAACGTCTTCGTTGATGGTTTTTATTACTTATAGACAGTGTGTTCAGTTGGTCATCTGCCATTTACTGTGTCATGAAATTAATCGCCTCTCAGTATATGGGTCATGTTATTATTTGATGTTTCATTCAGCATTATGCTTTCTTCTGTTCATTGTGCTGTAGATTAACTGTTTCTTGTTGGGCATGACGGAAAGCCGAAGCAGAACCCAGAGAATTGATTCAGTTTGGCGCAATGCCACACTACTGGCCTTAATTATTATATACTTCAGAGAAATGGTATCAGTGACCTATTTTTGTCCTATGCAGTTGAAGTGACATAATGTCCCATAATCACCTGCAGGCCTATTCCCAAGATGCATACCTCAAAGGAAACGAGGCGTACAGGGGAAACGCCGGACACATCCCGGAGCCCCCTCCCATATGCTACCCGAGGACAGAGCCTAAAGCCCCAGGGATGGCACATGCCCCTGACCCATCCCCCTCCACAGAGGCCCCCCGGGGGGCCAGGCAGGCCCAGGCAGGGGCAGGAAGACAGGGCACCTCCACCTCCATGCCAGGCCACACAGACATGGGCTACCGGGTGGAGATCCCTGTCCCCCCCTCTCCGCCACCCCCCCAGGCCCCTAAGACACAGATAGTGCTTTGTGTGTGCAACGAGAGTGTGAGGACAGTGGTGGTGCCGCCTGACCCAGTAGCAGATCAGGGCCCCCGCTGTGTGGCTCGGGCTGGCCCCAGCCATACGATAGAAGAGAACCGGTACGGAAGTCCCCTGGACTTCTCAACTAGGCCTATACACCTTGTGGCTCCTGGCCACCCTGGAGGGTCACAACTACAGTACGCCCCCATCCCCACCCGGCCCACAGAGCTCTCAGTCTTCTCCCTCTCTGGCTCTAGGCCTTCCCTGATCTACCCCGACACACAACACCTCACACCCTCCCCGCAAACCCCGGCGGGCAAAACCTTCCCCTCCCCCCACCTCACCCAACCACTACACCCCCTCACCCTCCTCCCCTGCCACCTCCATCTCCCCCCACCAGAACATCGACTGGCGCAACTACACTACCTACAAGGACTACATTGAGGCCAAGCGGCTGCACACCTATGGCTTCCGCACTATCCAGGAGCGCCTGGACAGCCTGCGGGCGGCAGCCAACCCCAATGCTGCTTACGCCCTGCAGCCTGGCCCTCCTCCCAGCGCCATTGCCTCCTTCCAACAAGGCCTTGGGGGGTCCCAGGTCAGACGTAGGGGCACATCCCACGACCGGGGGTCCTACCAGGAGGCCATTGTGGCCCCACTGCGCAGTGCCTTCCAGGAAAGGCTAGGCGAGGGAGGGACTGAGAGGACAGCCATGCCCAGGGACTGGCCCCAGAGTCCCTCCCAGGATGCCCTGCCTTCCTCAGCCCCCATAGGGGTAGCAAAGCCCCAGGCACGATCCTGCGACTACCTGGGCCGGCAGAGTGAGCCAGCGGCTGTGGTATATACAGAGAGGGGAGTGTACAGCAGGGCAGAGCTGGAGGGCAGGCTACTGCTGTACAGGGGCGAGGAGGCCAGAGCCAGCAGACAGGGGGCAGCGCTGAGGCAACTACACCAGCCTCACAGGACCAGTCTTACAGGCATGCCCATCGCTATGTTCACTAAAGATACAACAGAGCTGTTGCTCCCCTCTAGGAGATACAGCCTTGCACAGACAGCCTTCAGTACGCCCTCGCTGGTGCCTGTCGAAAACTCAGCCTCGGACCCATTGCCACCGGCCTTGTCTTACACCCGGGGCCTTCGTAACAGCAGCGTTATGGACCTGCTCAAAGACCAAAGAGCCGTGGTAGTGGGTAACCACCTGGGCTACTCCTCTTCTCCCCAGCAGCAGCTACAGCTCCGGGGGCAGGCTGACAGCCTGAGTGAGGAGAATGGGAGGGAGGTGGGGCTGGGTGCCAGGTCCTCCTCCTGCACCGGCTCCTCCAAAGTTCCCATTCAGAGACAGCAAGCCATCCCCTCCTCCACTACTGTGACCCTCAAGTCAAAGGTCCCTGTCCCGGTGCAGAATAACGGGAGGCCGGTGGAGGGCATAGAGGGGCCAGACGCCACGGTGGTAGTCCTGAGGAGGGATAAGAACTCGGGACCCCAGCCTATCCGCCACCCCTCATACATCCTGGCTGTGAACGACACTGATGTCGAGATGCCAACGGAGGTGGGGACTCCAGCAGCCAAGGGAGGATCGGAGTGCTGGCTGCCCAACGACACCCAGCAAGAGGTGACCATGAGAAGGCTGGGCAAGCAGCGCAAGGCTTCGTGCTCCAGCAACCTGGATGACTCGCTCGACTCCATCCCCTTCATCGGTAAGAAACACGTTTCTGTTCACTTTCTCGACTTCTTTGTTCCCATAGCAACTCCTCACAGAAAGGGAGAGTCCTGCGAAGGGATGGATGTGTGTGTGTGTGTGGTAAGCATACACTTTAATTAGGTAACGCCTTCATAACACACTCTAACCGTTAGTCAATCGCATTTGCATTGTAAATTGCATATCAGGAGTTCCTGTTGCTCCGGTTTCAGCTTACTATAGGAGAGAGAGAATTTGTTTTGTTTGTGTGTAGACTGATTCGCTTAATGTGCCTGGCAAAGCACATAATATCTCTTGGATGGAGAGGTTATATCAGTGTTTTAATGTTTTATCAGTTTCTGCCCTCAAGTCTTAGCAGGTGGGATTTGTCATGCAGTAAAAGTCCTGATGTTCAGACTTCCTGCTGCACTGTTACAAAATGTCATAAATGTCCTTAACATCATAATGTCACCATAGCTTTATATTTTTCTCTTGATGGCTTTATACAGTGAGAGAATTTGGATAGAGTATATCACCAATGTACATATTGATGGAAGTAATTGAGCTATAACAGCTTTTGGTGGCAGTGGTTTATTGGCTGTCTGAACAGAGCTGGCTTTGTTGTTGAGGTATGTCGTAATGCTGGGTCAGGGCAGGACAAATCTATTTGAAATGGGGAAACTGTATAACGTGCATTCCATTTCATGTTGATATACTGTATTGCCATTTTATTTAGCATCAGCAGATATGTTGATTTTAAAGTGTCAGAGTCAGCTATTTATAGCCCCGTATTTAGTTCTTTACCTAAACAAAACATCTTACAAGAGAAGAGGGTACACTCAATGTTGACAGCATGCTTAAATGCACCAATGTAAACAAATAGTGTCTTAATTTTAAAAGGCAGACAATCAGTTCAACAATTACATGTCTTTATGAGGGTTAAAGGAACATAACTAATCTAAAGTGGATGTCCCAGTAAGCTAGAGTGCTCCTGGCTGTTTTGGATCAACATGACATCATGGCAGGGTCAGGCAAAGGATTTTGTGACACTGCACTGCATGTTTGTTTTACTATCCTTTTGGGGATCAAACAATTGATTCCCATTCAAAATCAAATTTTCCTTAACCTAACCTTAAACCCAAACCCTAACCACAAACTCTAAACCTAACCCCTAACCCTAATTCTAACCCTAAGCTTAAAATAGCAGTTTTCTTTGTGGGGACCAGCGAAATGTCCCCACTTGTCCGAATTGTACTTGTTTTAATATCCTTGTAAAGACTTCTGGTCCCTACAGGGATAGGAAAACAAAAAACACACACATACACACACAAATGCTCAAACATAGTCGCACACACACAAAATAAAATCTCATTTATCCCCCAGTATTGTAAAGCAGGGGAAACCTGAGAGGAGTCTACTCCTAAAAGGCTGTGGCAGATCGTAATGGAACTCTTAATTGATCTTTTTTGTTGTTGGTAGAATAGACATATTATCATGTCTTTAGTTTATGTGTATTCGACGGTGTTGTTTTTTAAGAGTCTGAGGTGGATTTAATCTTAACGTGCCAATAGTTTCATTGATGAGACCGAAGGATCATGAACTTGACCTGTCCATTAACTGGGGTGGCCCCACATGAGTCATCATCCACCAATCAGGGCAACTTTTACTCAGACATACACCAGTGGCCTAAAGCCCACATCAGTTAATCATATCCTCTTACACACATAGACACACAGACACACAGACACACACACACTAGCCCCAGAGATGGGCTATCCAATGTCAAACCAACTTTGCCACGGTCGCACACCATACTATTAGCTGAGCAACACTGTTTGCACTATGACTAACTGATTCAATCCCCAACCATTTTGATCTGTTTTGGGTAGTCTTACATTTGGACAGCTGTTCCATTTTAATCAAGTACATGTGTCGAGCAATGCTGTTTGTTGCTGTTCTCACGAACACATGAAATAGGGAACATCTGTCTGGTATCATGGGAGCAATCTGTGAGATTATGTTGGGGAATTTCACTGCAACGATCTCTGCAGCCGAAAACCAGGTCAGATGTTTCATATTAATGTGTGCTTTTAAATTTGAAATGTTTTGCTTAGGCACACATAGGAATGGAAGCTTTCAGATTGCTCTGGTCTATGTTTTATTTTCCTTTTAATTAATTATTTGTCCCACATATTGGCATATTGATTTTATTTGGACCAGTTCACAGAAATAATACTACACGGATGATACAGATACATCTGTGAAACACTTTGTTTTAGGATTATAATTAACTGCTTTTGGTAGTGATACATTTCTGTTTGCCCTGTTATTATTCCTACATTCTCAATTTCATGGCACTCCCCTTCATTGCCAGACACTTCCATCCTGTATCTTGCGTCACGTGCTGCCTGGTCAAACAGAAATATGGGATAGAATGTCAAAGGCAGTGTTACTCACTGTTCTCAGTAAAATGATGACTTGCCTGGGTGTAGCCTTACTGTTCAGACTCGGTGACAGTTACGTCTGAGAAGGGTAATGAAATGTCAACTCACTTTCCCTTCCTGTGTGTTTGTTGATTGTGGCGGTTGTGGACTGGGTTACCTGTCTAGTGACCATGCTGTCTTTGATAAGCGTCATGTACTCATAACCAGACTGTGTTTAGTTGTAGGCCTATATCTCCTCATGTCATTTGTGTTTTATTGGTGTCAAACAGAGAACTTAGACTGCTTCAGTATGAGTTTCACTCAATCCTAAACTGTGATGCTTGACTGTGTATTTGTGCTATAGTAGGCTTAATTTACGTTTGAGACTGACTACTTTTACCAGGATTTATGATTTCTCTATCTTTATTCAATGATGTTTTTGGAGTAGAACGGGCGGCAGGTAACCTAGCGGTTAAGAGTGTTGGGTCAGTAACCGAAAGGTCGCAGGTTCGACTTTCCGAGCATACTAGGTGAAAAATCTGTCTATGCCCTTGAGCAAGGCACTTAACCCTAATTACTCCTGTAAGTCGCTCTGGATAAGAGTGTCTGCTAAATGACTAAAATTAAAAAATGTAGAACAGGAATAGTGTCTATTCTTGTTTAACTTTGGTTCTCCTCACATAATTTCCAGATGAACTATCCAGTCCAAGTATCGATCACGACACCAGTCACATTTCCACTTCAGCTGTAATATCTGTTACTCCATTCATCACCACCATCCCGCCCAGCCCCACTTCTCCTTCTCCTCTCAATCGACGACAGCTGTCACATGACCACGGTAAGGTTACCCCCTTTTTAGAAAAACTGGCCAGGGACTGACAGCAACGATATGCATGCTTTAAGAATTGGGTGTTAGAAATGAGTTGATGGCTGAATTTGAATACTTGGTCCTCAAAAAGGCTTGGGACACTTACAGCCTTGAGCTAAGACCTTGATCATTATTTGGCTTATTTTTTTAAGATTCTCTTCGGCTCACAATTATTGAGCGGTCCAAATCCTACGATGAAGGTCTGTATAACTACAGGGAAGGGTGAGTCCTCCTAACTGTAATTTGGCCTAAAACAGTGGACCAGTGCAGTGTCATGAACATTTTAGTCCTTTCCGTTAGACTAACTTGTGATGATTGTTTTCTAATTTCACTCTCATGTCTTCCTTGTAGGAGACAAATACCTGGTCTAAAGTGCCTTAGGAAGGTGAGTCCGACCTCAACACACAGTAATATCAACCCAAGTAACAAGAAGCTGTAAAAGTGACGAACCCTCTGGTCACTTTCCACAGAAATGGTGGTGTTCCTTCTGGCTGTCAGACTCGACTGCATCATCATTATTTGCATATCCTGTTCACACCCTTTAGATATGAGTCTCTCCTCTGAATGGCTGGTATTGATGTTGGCCAGTAGCGGTTGTAAAATGGATATTGAATAAGCCAAATGAGCTCTAAAGACCCAGCCTGGATGCCAACCTTGCCATTTCTGTCTGTCTGCTCACTGGAGGGGGCATTATAATAGTCCAAAGTCAGGCAAGGGTCATCCAATCAGCTAAACTGTCCACTGGAGGGACTCTACGTGACCATTCCTCATTATCCAGCCTGCTGAATGGCCCCAGAGCCAGACTGAAAGGACAACCAGCAGAGCAAGCAGACAGCTTTCCAATGACTCTGGGTTACTGAAGGCCTTGATTAAGGTTGTGAACACAGCAGAGCAGAACTTTGGGAGCTATGGCGTGATTTAGCAGCTTACAAAGCCAAGCACTGTACATCATGTATGTTTGAGACTGTAGTAAGATGGCGCCGACAGACATGGCAGCTCTGCTTATAGCTCCTAAGCAACTTTGCAGTATTTAGTTTTTTTGTGTGTTATCTCTTACATTATTAGGCCAGAACGTTTTTTGTGTTATTACATACAGCCGGAAATAACTTTTGGATATCAGAGTGGAGGTAACTAACCAGCATTAAGACCTGGAATACGACTTTCCCGAATTGGATCCTTTGTTCGTACCCCGCAGGGCAATTGAACTTATCCCAGAGGCTGCTCCAAGACGCCGCCGGCGGAGAAGAGGTATTTGGAGTGGACTTCTAGTCCGACTCAGGAGGCGTGCACACCATCCACTTCTTCTGAGTATATTACTTGCTAATGTTCAGTCTCTGGACAATAAAGTAGACGAGCTCAGGGCGAGGATCTCCTTCCAGAGAGACATCAGGGACTGTAACATACTCTGTTTCACGGAATCATGGCTCTCTTGGGATATACTGTCCCCGTCCATACAGCCAGCTCAGTTCATCGCGCAGAGGAATAAAGAACTCTCCGAGAAGAAGAAAGGCGGTTTTGTATGTTTCATGATTAACTACTCATAGTGTGATTGTGATAACATACAGAAACTCAAGTCCTTTTATTCATCCGACCTAGAATACCTCACAATCAAATGTCAGCAGTAAAATTAGATTTAAAAAACAGATAAAAATACACCTTATGGAACAGCGGGGACTGTGAAGCAACACACACAATGGCCCACAAGGAACTACACTGGACTTTATAGAAACTGGAAACCACATATCCTGAGGCCTCATTTACTGTAGCTGGGGATTTTAACATAGCAAATTTGAGGAAAACGCTACCGAAGTTCTATCAACATATTGACTGTAGTACTCGCTCTGGGAAAACACTAGACCACTGCTACTCACACTTTCGAGATGACTACAAGGCCCTTCCCCGCCCTCCCTTTAGCAAGTCAGATCACGACTCCATTTTGCTCCTCCTTCCTATAGGCAGAAACTCAAACAGGAAGTACCCGTGCTAAGGTCTATTCAACGCTGACCAATCGGAATGCATGCTTCAGGATTGTTTTGATCATGCGGACTGGGATATTTTCCAGGTAGCCTCTGAGAATAACATTGACGTATACACGGACACAGTGAATGAGTTCATCAGGAAGTATATAGGGGATGTTGTTCGCAAACCAGAAACCGTGGATAGATGGCAACATTCACAAAACTGAAAGCGTGAACCGCTGCATTTAACCATGGCAAGGTGACTGGGAATATGGTTGAATACAAACAGTGTAGTTAGTCCCTCCATAAGGCAATCAAACAGGCAAAACATCAGTACAGAGACAAAGTGCAATTCAACGGCTCAGACACGAAACGTATGTGGCAGGGTCTACAGACAATCACGGATTACAAAGGGAAAACCAGCCATGTCGCGGACACCGACGTCTTGCTCCCGGACAAGCTAAACACCTTCTTCGCCGCTTTGGGGATAACACAGTGCCATTAACGCGGCACGCTTCCAAGGACTGTGGGCTCTCGTTCTCCGTGGCCGACGTGAGTAAGACATTTAAGCGTGTTTACCCTCGCAAGGCAGCCGGCCGAGACGGCATCCCTAGCCGCGTCCTCAGAGCATGCACAGACCAGCTGGCTGGAGTGTTTACGGATGTATTCAATCTCTCCCTATCCCAGTCTGCTGTCCCCACTTGCTTCAAGATGTCCACCATTGTTCCTGTACTCAAGAAAGCAAAGGTAACTGAACTCAATGACTATCACCCCGTAGCAATCACTTCTGTCGTCATGAAGTGCTTTGAGAGGCTAGTTAAGGACCATATCACCTCTATCTTACCTGACACCCTAAACCCACTTCAATTTGCTTACCGCCCCAATAGATCCACAGACGATGCAATCGCCATCTCACTGCACACTGCCCTATCCCATCTGGACAAGAGGAATACCTACGTAGGAATGCTGTTCATTAACTATAGCTCAGCCTTCACCCTGGGTCTGAACCCTGCCCTGTGCAACTGGGTCCTGGACTTCCTGACGGACCACCCCCAGGTGGTGAAGGTAGGAAACAACACCTCCAATTTGTTGATCCTCAACACTGGGGCACCACAAGGGTGCGTGCTCTGCTTCCTCCTGTACTCCCTATTCACCCATGACTGCGTGGCCACGCACGCCTCCAACTCAATCCTCAAGTTTGCAGACGACACAACAGTAGTAGGCCTGATTACCAACAATGACGAGACATCCTACTGGGAGGAGGTGAGGGCACTGGCGGAGTGGTTCAGGAAAATAACCTCTCCCTCAACGTCAACAAAACAAAGGAGTTGATCGTGGACTTCAGAAAACAGCAAAGGGAGCACGCCCCTATCCACATCGACGGGACCGCAGTGGAGAAGGTGAAAAGCTTAAAGTTCCTCTGCATACACATCACTGACAATATGAAATGGTCCACCCACACAGTCAGGAGGCTAAAGAAACTTGCCTTGGCCCCTAAGACCCTCACAAACCTTTACAGAAGCACAATTGAGAGCATCCTGTCGGGCTGTATCACCGCCTGGTACGGCAACTGCACCGCCCGCAACTGCAGGGCTCTCCAGAGGGTGGTGCGGTCTGCCCAACACATCTCCGGGGGCACACAGCCTGCCCTCCAGGACACCTACAGCACCCAATGTCACAGGAAGGCCAAAAAGATCATCAAGGACATCAACCACCCAAGCCACGGCCTGTTCACCCCGCTACCATTCAGAAGGCGAGGTCAGTACAGGTGCATCAAAGCTGGGACCGAGATACTGAAAAACAGCTTCTATCTCAAGGCCACCAGACTGTTAAATAGCCATCACTAGCCAGCTACCGCCCGGTTACTCAACCCTGCACCTTAGAGGCTGCTGCCCTATATACATAGACATGGAATCACTGGCCACTTTAATAATGGAACACTAGTCACTTTAGTAATGTTTACATACTGCTTTACTCATCTCATATGTATATACTGTATTCTATTCTACTGTATTTTAGTTAATGCCACTCTGACATTGCTCGTCCTAATATTTATATATTTCTTAATTCCATTCTTTTACTTTTAGATTTGTGTATCTGCAAAATATGTGTATGTGCCGAATAAAATTTGATTTGATTTAATGAGGTAACTTGTGTGTTTGTTGTGTTAAAGGTGACGGTGGATAGGTCTTTAGAAGATTCCGGATCCAGGAGAGATTCCTCATCAGATGTCTTCAGTGATGCTACCAAGGAGGGCATGCTCCATTTCCGACAGATCAACACGGACAAGAGCAAGGTGTGTGTGTGTACAGTGCTATCCACACACACACACACACACACACAGGGATTAAGGGGGTCAATTATATCACCTGTGACATGGTTTAGAAAGAGTAGTGGATAATCCTTCTGTTCCTCTGGTAGATATTTGGTTACAGTAATGTCTGTTTGTGCATTGCACTTGCCAGACCAGTTAGGCTTTGACCTAAATGTGTTTTAGGTTCCTTGTCATGCTCCTCCTGTAAGTTGCTCTGAATAAGAGCTAAATTACTAAAATGTAAATGTTTGCCTTGAGGTCATGACTCCCCCTCTAGTGGGTTACACTGGACTTGATGACAGCTCATACTCTGTTGGAGAACCATTTTGGATGAGATGCATCAAGGATGTGGAGATCTTTAATGTGCAATGGCATCACATTTTTAGCAGAGGCTCTTATCCAGAATGACTTACAGTTAGTGCATTCATCAGCTAGGAGGGACAACCACATATCACAGGCATGGTAAGTACACTTTTCCTCAATAAAGTAGTTATCAGCAAAGTCAGAGCTAGAAAGGGGGGGGGGGGAGAGTCCAGTGCAAGTGTTGGTTCAGGATGGTTATTTTAGTGCTCAGGTTGGGGTGTATGGTTTAAGTATAGCCTGAAGGTAATGAGGGCCAGTTCCTCTTGCTGCTCCGTAGGCAAGCACCATGGTCTAGTAGTGGATGTGAGCTTCAACTGGAAGCCAGTGGAGTGTGTGGAGGAGCGGGGTTACATGGGAGAACTTGGGAAGGTTGAAAACCAGGCGTGCTGCAGCGTTCTGGATAAGTTGCAGGGGTTTGTTGGCACAAGCAGGGAGCCCAGCCAACAGCGAGTAGCCAAGACGGGATGCTGACCTAGGCAGAGTTGCAAAGAAAAAGCCATATCTCAGACTGGCCAATAAAAATAAAAGATTAAGATGGGCAGTCTGAGATATGGCTTTTTCTTTGCAACACTGCCTAGAAGGTCAGCATCCCGGAGTCGCCTCTTCACTGTTGACGTTGAGACTGGTGTTTTGCGGGTACTATTTGATGAAGCTGCCAGTTGAGAACCTGTGAGGAGCTTGTTTCTCAAGCTAAACACTCTAATGTATTTGTCCTCTTGCTCAGTTGTGCACTGGGGCCTCCCACTCCTCTTTCTATTCTGGTTAGAGCCTGTTTGCGCTGTTTTTTGAAGGGAGTAGTACACAGCGTTGTACGAGATCTTCAGTTACTTGGCAATTTCTCGCATGGAATAGCCGTCATTTCTCAGAACAAGAATAGACTGGCCATTTTGAGCCTGTAATCGAACCCACAATTGCGGTTGCTCCAGATACTCAACTAGTCTCAAGAAGGCCAGTTTTATTGCTTCTTTAATCAGCACAACAGCTTTCAGCTGTGCTAACATAATTGCAAAAGGGTTTTCTAATGATCAATTAGCCTTTTAAAATGATAAACTTGGATTAGCAAACACAACGTGCCATTGGAACACAGGACTGATGGTTACTGATAATGGGCCTCTGTACGCCTATGTAGATATTCCATTAAAAGTCAGCTGTTTCCAGCTACAATAGCCATTTACAACATTAACAATGTCTACACTGTTTTTCTGATCAATTTTATGTTATTTTAATGGACAAATAAATAGCTTTTATTTCGCAATCAAGGACATTTCTAAGTAACCCCAAACTTTTGAATGGTAGTGTACATACATTTACAATCATTAACATGTAGTGTGTGTGTGGGCATCTATCAGTTACACATACATGTCAGTACATACACACAACAAGTAGGTCACATGGGTGAGAGGCGTCGTGCCGTGAGGTGTTGCTTTCTTAGTTTTTTTGAAACCAGGTTATCTGTTCAGTTGCACTATATAAGATGGAAGGGAGTTCCATGCCCTCATGGCTCTGTATAATACTGTACTGTTTCCTTGAATTTGTTCTGGACCTGGGGACTGTGAAAATACCCCTGGTGGGGTAAGTGTGTGTGTCAGTGCTGTGTGTAAGTTGACTATGCAAACAATTTGGAATTTCCAACACAATGTTTCTTATAAAAACAAGAAGTGACGCAGTCAGTCTTTCCTCAACTTTTAGCCAAGAGAGACTAGCAATATTAATATTAGCCCTCTGATTACAATGAACAGCAAGACGTGCAGCTCTGTTCTGGGCCAGCTGCAGCTTAAATAAACTCAGCAAAAAAAATAAACATCCTCTCACTGTCAACTGAGTTTATTTTCAGCAAACTTAACATGTGTAAATATTTGTATGAACATAAGATTCAACAACTGAGACATAAACTGAACAAGTTCCACAGACATGTGACTAACAGAAATTGAATAATGTGTCCCTGAACAAAGGGGGGGGGGCGTCAAAGGTAACAGTCAGTATCTGGTGTGGCCACCAGCTGCATTAAGTACTGAAGTGCATCTCCTCCTCATGGACTGCACCAGATTTGCCAGTTCTTGCTGTGAGATATTACCCCACTCTTCCACCAAGGCACCTGCAAGTTCCCTGACATTTCTGGGGGGAATGGCCCTAGCCCTCACCCTCCGATCCAACAGGTCCCAGACGTGCTCAATGGGATTGAGATCCGGGCTCTTCGCTGGCCATGGCAGAACACTGACATTCCTGTCTTGCAGGAAATCACGCACAGAACGAGCAGTGTGGCTGGTTGCATTGTCATGCTGGAGGGTCATGTCAGGATGAGCCTGCAGGAAGGGTACCACATGAGGGAGGAGGATGTCTTCCCTCTAACGCACAGCATTGAGATTGCCTGCAATGACAACAAGCTCAGTCCGATGATGCTGTGACACACAGCCCCAGACCATGACGGACCCTCCACCTCCAAATCGATCCCGCTCCAGAGTACAGGCCTCGGTGTAACGCTCATTCCTTCGACAACATAACACCTCCTCCTCCATGCTTCACGGCGGGAACCAAACATGCGGAGATCATCCGTTCACCTATTCTGCATCTCACAAAGACACAGAGGTTGGAACAAAAGATCTCACATTTGGACTCATCAGACCAAAGGACAGATTTCCACAGGTCTAATGTCCATTGCTCGTGTTTCTTGGCTCAAGCAAGTCTCTTCTTATTATTGGTGTCCTTTATTAGTGGTTTCTTTGCAGCAATTCGACCATGAAGGCCTGATTCACGCAGTCTCCTCTGAACAGTTGATGTTGAGATGTGTCTTTTACTTGAACTCTGTGAAGCATTTATTTGGGCTGCAATCTCAGGTGCAGTAAAGTCTAATGAACTTATCCTCTGCAGCAGAGGTAACTCTGGGTCTTCCTTTCCTGTGGCGGTCCTCATGAGAGCCAGATTCATAGTGCTTGATGGTTTTTGCGACTGCACTTGAAGAAACTTTCAAAGTTCTTGAAATGTTCCGGATTGACCTTCATGTCTTAAAGTAATGATGGACTGTCGTTTCTCTTTGCTTATTTGAGCTGTTCTTGCCATAATATGGACTTGGTCTTTTACCAAATAGGGCTATCTTCTGTATACCACCCCAACCATGTCACAACACAACTGATTGGCTCAAACGCATTAAGAAGGAAATAAATTCCACAAATTAACTTTGAACAAGGCACAGCTGTTAATTGAAATGCATTCCAGGTGACTACCTCATGAAGCTGGTTGAGAGAATGCCAAGCATGTGCAAAGCTGTCATCAAGGCAAAGGGTGGCTATAGTTTTGATGTCTTCACTATTATTCTACAATGTAGAAAATAGTAAAAATAAAGAAAAACCCTTGAATGAGTAGGTGTGTCCAAACCTTTGACTGGTACTGTACATCTCATACTTGTCATTAAGTAATATCATTGTTTTTGCCTCTCCTCTCTCTCTCTCTGCAGCATGTTGGTGGGGGAATGTGCACCTGGAAGCAAATGTATGCAGTGCTGCGAGGCCACTTCCTCTGCCTATATAAGGACAAAAAGGAGGGACAGGCTCACGCCAACTCCCAGGTGGAGGACGAGCCCCAGCCAATCAGCATCAAGGCCTGTCTGATTGACATCTCCTACAGCGACACAAAACGCAAGAATGTGCTGCGGCTGACCACGTCGGACTGTGATTACCTGTTCCAGGCAGAGGATAGAGAAGACATGCTGGCCTGGATCAGAGTCATACAGGAGAACAGCAACCTGGACAATGAGGTGAGGGACACACCCACATCCTACAGGAGATGACATCCTATCAAGTCTTCCAGGATTGACAGAACATTTTGGCAAAGGGAAGTCAAACCATTTCTGTTTTGGTATTAAAGACATGATCAACCTCATTGATGGGCAATAATTCATTAATTACAGAAAAATATACAAAGTATCTTAATTTCTGTGTCACTATCCCTACCTTGATAAGGATCAGCTAACAGTGATTGGATATGGGTCATAGGTCACATAATACACACATATGACCTGACCCTGGTCTACTGTATCTTAAAATAGGCAAACGGAACCAGGTCCTCCCCTCCAGCTACGAAAAAACCGAAGCTCTTCTTTCCCCTCCATTAAGACCTTAACCACACTACGCCCCCCCCCTTCTTATTTTAGAACGCAGCCTTTACTAGTTGTGACCTCATCAGCAGGAAGATCAAGGAGTACAACACCTTGATGAGGTAAGCAGGGCGGGGCCACAGAGAGGAGTCGTCCCTGGTTACAGAGGGAGATTCAGACTTGTATGGACTGCTACTAGTGGACGTCAGACAGCAAAACGTATTGTGTGTGTTTACATTTGAGTTTGTGTGTGTGACCCAGCCCGACAGGCAGTAAGACCGAACCGTCGCCCAAATCGTCACGCCAGTCACTGAACATCAGACAGACGTTACTGGGAGGGAAGGGGGAGCCAAAATCTCTAAGTCCACACTCACTTAAAGCGGAGCAGGACAGGAAAAACATGCATAAAGGTAAGAGTCAGAGGAGAGGCCTCTTAATTTCCGCTTAGCTCTCAACAAACCTCAAGAACCAATTTACTTGAGTAATGTGAATGTCTGATTGATCTTTGAGCATGGCTTTGAATATTCCAGTTTTGCTCAATCTATACAATATGTGTGTGTAGGTGCTCTTGTGTGAGACTATCCTCATGTTTTGTGTGTTAGATGACACCAGTCCACCCAAGGACAAGGGGACGTGGAGGAAGGGTATCCCAGGGCTGATGAGGAAGCCCTTTGAGAGGAAGCCTTCTCCAGGCGTCACGTTTGGGAGGAGGCTGGACAACTGCCCTTCAGCCGTCACCAACAGGGTAAGATTCAATTCACGCCTACTCTCTCCATCTCCTCTCTTTTAAGCTACAGTTAATTGTTTTATTAATTTATTGGAATGGTTTATCAGAAAGTGTCTTCCTTCTCAACACTTTGTAGCACAACTTTCTGCGGGTGCTGCCAAGGTGCCATGGCATTTGGAATGGGCATCATTGATGAGTCCATGTTGTGTGTGTTGTAGTTTGTTCCCCTCATCGTGGAGGTGTGCTGTAACATGGTGGAGGAGAGGGGGCTGGAGTACACAGGGATCTACAGGGTCCCAGGGAACAACTCAGCCATCACCAACATGCAGGAGGAGCTCGACAATAAAGGCATGAACGACATCGACACCCAGGATGATGTGAGCGACTCAACAGAGCACATTATGTCTCTCTCGCTCTCCAATTGTCTTATGCTCATTCTCTTTATGTTGGCTCTATCCTTTTTTCACACCTTTCTTCACTCACCTTTTCCGTGGTATTTTCTTACCTCCTGTCTAAAATCACTTTTTTACCTGCCTTTGACAGAAATGGAGGGACCTGAATGTGATCAGCAGTTTACTTAAATCCTTCTTCCGTAAACTTCCAGAGCCTCTGTTCACCAATGGTAAGAATATTCAAGGAGTCCCTTTAAGGAATTGCCTTACATTAAGGGGTCACAATTCCACCTAGTGGCTGAGTGTGAAACCTACAGTTAAGTACATTTGCGACCGACCGCCTAGATTCGGTCTTATGTAGCAACATTTGAAATTGTGTTTTTTACATTAGATAAAAGTAGAGACTCAAGCTAGAAAATGGTATATCATACACTGTAGTTGAGGAACAATGGGAAAGTAATTCTGCTTTAAAAGTTTATAAACTTGTAACCCCACTTTTGAGAAAATGGCCCTTGAATGTTTTGGTACACCTACTGGAGAGCTCTTCTTTGTCTACAACCCCCCAACATCGTTCACACCCTCTTAAGCCTTAGCCCCACCCCATCTCTTTAAGGATTCACATGTGAGGCTATGTGCTAAACAGAGTGAGTAGTTTAGTAAACAACCAAAGATTTCAAGACTAAAAGTGGTAAAAGTAGTAGCTTACAATAAGGAAAAACTCCAGGTACACTTTATCTAGTCCTTGGCCTATATCCTCATCTGTCTTTGGTGCAGGTCATGTTCTTCAGACAATATATCTAATAAAATCTAAGTTTAATTTTCACATGCATAGGATACAGAAGGTGTAAACGGTACAATGAAATGGTTATTTGCATAGTAGCAATATCAAAAACAGAAAGTGTCCAGTTAAAAATACACTGCTCAAAAAAATAAAGGGAACACTTAAACAACACAATGCAACTCCAAGTCAATCACACTTCTGTGAAATCAAACTGTCCACTTAGGAAGCAACATTGATTGACAATAAATGTCATATGCTGTTGTGCAAATGGAATAGACAACAGGTGGAAATTATAGGCAATTAGCAAGACACCCCCAATAAAGAAGTGGTTCTGCAGGTGGTGACCACAGACCACTTCTCAGTTCCTATGCTTCCTGGCTGATGTTTTGGTCACTTTTGAATGCTGGCGGTGCTTTCACTCTAGTGGTAGAGACGGAGTCTACAACCCAGACAAGTGGCTCAGGTAGTGCAGCTCATCAGGATGGCACATCAATGCGAGCTGTGGCAAGAAGGTTTGCTGTGTCTGTCAGCGTAGTGTCCAGAGCATGGAGGCGCTACCAGGAGACAGGCCAGTACATCAGGAGACGTGGAGGAGGCCGTAGGAGGGCAACAACCCAGCAGCAGGACTGCTACCTCCGCCTTTGTGCAAGGAGGAGCAGGAGGAGCACTGCCAAAGCCCTGCAAAATGACCTCCAGCAGGCCACAAATGTGCATGTGTCTGCTCAAACGGTCAGAAACAGACTCCATGAGGGTGGTATGAGGACCCAACATCCACAGGTGGGGGTTGTGCTTACAGCCCAACACCGTGCAGGACGTTTGGCATTTGCCAGAGAACACCAAGATTGGCAAATTCGCCACTGGCGCCCTGTGCTCTTCACAGATGAAAGCAGGTTCACACTGAGCACATGTGACAGACGTGACAGAGTCTGGAGATGCCGTGGAGAACGTTCTGCTGCCTGCAACATCCTCCAGCATGACCGGTTTGGCGGTAGGTCAGTCATGGTGTGGGGTGGCATTTCTTTGGGGGGCCGCACAGCCCTCCATGTGCTTGCCAGAGGTAGCCTGACTGCCATTAGGTACCGAGATGAGATCCTCAGACCCCTTGTGAGACCATATGCTGGTGCGGTTGGCCCTGGGTTCCTCCTAATGCAAGACAATGCTAGACCTCATGTGGCTGGAGTGTGTCAGCAGTTCCTGCAAGAGGAAGGCATTGATGCTATGGCCCGTTCCCCAGACCTGAATCCAATTGAGCACATCTGGGACATCATGTCTCGCTCCATCCACCAACGCCACGTTGCACCACAGACTGTCCAGGAGTTGGCAGATGCTTTAGTCCAGGTCTGGGAGGAGATCCCTCAGGAGACCATCCGCCACCTCATCAGGAGCATGCCCAGGCGTTGTAGGGAGGTCATACAGGCACGTGGAGGCCACACACACCACTGAGCCTCATTTTGACTTGTTTTAAGGACATTACAGGCTGATCCAACTTTGATGTAGTGTGGTTTTCCTCTTTAATTTTGAGGGTGACTCCAAATCCAGACCTCCATGGGTTGATACATTTGTTTTCCATTGATAATTTTTGTGTGATTTTGTTGTCAGCACATTCAACTATGTAAAGAAAAAAGTATTCCCTTTATTTTTTTGAGCAGTGTATTTTATAATTATTAGATTACGCTTACCCGACACACTTGTCTAAATTAATGGATAATGTGAAGGAAATTCTATAACCACCCCCCAGCCACATCTAGCTAAGTGGATGGGTCACTATTGTCTAGACATGTACACATGTTCTTGAAATACAATAGATGGTCATAATCACCCCCAGACACACCTGGCTAACTTGATGGGTCATGTAAATGTCTGGTGAAGTGGCATCTTTTGTTTAGACATGTAGCTAGCTAAACAATAAACTGGCATAATCCCAACTCATACTACTACCAATACAAACGTTGTCATAGCTGTAGTATTAATCTGCAGGTAGCTAAAGAGCTAACCAACTAGGTTCAATGTTAGCTAGCAAACATTAGGCTATAACTAGCAATGTAAATGTATTTCTGATTCGAATAATATTACTACACAGATCATACACATCATGTTAGCTAGCGAGCCAGCAAGCTAATGTTTGCTAGCTAGCTAACAGTACCCTTTAACTTGCAATGAAAACGACTTTGTGACAAAATTAGAAATGTATTATATCTGAAAATGTAGCTAGACTCTTACACGTATACATGGATGAACGCTTCACTGCAGACTGGAACCATTTAACTCTAGCTGTGTCAACTCACTCCGGTTCACACTGACCATGACGTGTGCAGAATGTAGCCCATCACTTTTCCAACTCATCCATTATCTCAGTCAATCATGGCTAGAGGGAAGGTTCCTGTCTTTTTCTGTGTCTAAACCAACTAGGCACATAATTTAACAATTTTATTTGTATTTACGAATGGAATATAGACTTGTTATTAAAGCATATGAAAGTTCACATGTTCCAGAAGGCATTTCTGCCAAAGAAAACTCATTTTAATAAAAAATAAATGTTTACGTTCTCTCCTGTGAAGTAGTGACATGCGACATACGCCTAGTTTCCTGAAACGAGTCACATATTCAGTTTAGTATTCACTTTCATAACACCAAGAGCCTTTATCTTCTTGTGTAAAACCAATGTCCGCTTCATTTGTGCCATGTAGAGAAGTATGCAGACTTCATAGAGGCCAACAGAACAGAGGACCCAGTGAAAAGACTGAAATTGTTGAAGAGGATGGTGGGTTCATGTGACATTCATTATGAACTTAACTGATAATATTGCATGGTGCCTATATTAATCCTACTTCTCACTGCAGCTACACGAGTTGCCAGATCATCACTACGAGACCCTCAAGTTCCTCTCGGCTCATCTGAAAACAGTGTCTGACAACTCTGATAAAAATAAGGTCTGTCAGTTTCCATCTTGAATAGTGGCTGGCAGCCCTAGCGTTCAACTTAGAGAACCTGTGATTGTATTGATGGTATGTACGTGTAAAGCATATTTGTGTTCCTAACTATCCTTTGGCTGTGTGTTAGATGGAGCCAAGGAACCTGGCCATCGTGTTTGGTCCCACTCTGGTGCGCACCTCAGAGGACAACATGACCCACATGGTCACCCACATGCCCGACCAGTACAAGATCGTAGAGACTCTCATTCAGCATGTGAGTCCCACTTACCACCTTAATTGCAGACACAAGTGGACTGTTTGTGCATAATTTGCATATCAAACCATTTCTGCTTGAACTCATTTGAGTACTTGATAAAAAAAAGTGATCCCCTAAAGATAACGCTCCCTTTCTTTTGTTCTAGTACGACTGGTTTTTCATAGAGGAAGGCAACGGGGAGCCAGTGGTGGGTACAGTCACATTCCTGCCCTCAATGTGACCTATATTATTCCTGTCCTATTTGCTCTTTTCTGCGAGGCTTATAGAGTGTTCACCCTGTTGCCTGACTCTGTTTCTTTCAGACTATGGCCCGATATGAGAACGCGGTGGAGTCTCAGCCTGTGCCCAACATCGACCACCTGCTCACTAACATCGGCCGCATGGCCGCAATGCAGGGGGAAGTCTCAGGTAACGTGTTCCCTGGACCAGACCGATACTGTGGTGGTGGGTCAACCTTTTGCTACCTTTACCCTGCTAACCACTGTGTCTGTCGCTGGTGAGACCAATGTATTTTAGTCTAAGAGCGTATCATGCCGTGAGGTTCAATGTAATTAATGTCTGGAGAGTGTTGATGGATAGTGCTGCTTTCTTCCTAAGAGAGCCTTCTTTGCTTCATTGGCTGTACCATGATATAGAAAAGTCTATGCCAAGTCATAACTCAAAAAGCCTGTGTGAGTTTGCGAGGGCAAATTATTTTTTCCTCTTCTCCATGAGACAAAGGAGAAGGGTGAAAATAATTAGTCTGATTTTGCTTTGTTTAAGACTTTCCTCCATTTGCTTCAAATTTTCAGCTAAATGTATTTGCCTAAAAATTACAAGGTTCTTTAACTTTCTTCAACCTTCCCCCTGTGTTTTTTTAAACTCCACTGGGCTGTCTGTTTTTCTCTCCTCCTGTTATTAATCCTACCTATTGTTGCACTAACACAGCATGTTCTCTCCCAAAGACAACACGAGAAAAAAAGCAACAGGCGAACTCAGGTCCCTCTGTCTCTAGTGCCACTCTATCGAGTGTCCTAAAGGATTTCCCAGCATTCACACATACTGATCTTGACACAGACCAAGTGGGAGGAGTCTATCACACCATGATGTCACTGAAGGACTCTAAAATGTCTATGACGGACAGCTGGAACTGTAGGAAGAAGGAGGATTGTTGCCCCCAGTGTAGTTGTCTAGTCTGCAGAAACCCTAGTTTCTTTTAAGCTTGAGAAAACCGGCTTAAGAAAAACGTGATGAAACCGTGTGACAAAGAAAGCAGAGCAGCAGCTACATGGTACTGTACATCCGGTGGTGTCCGTTTTGTATCTGCTGTCTCTCCTCAATGTCTCACAAGCTTCTCACAACAGGAGAGATAGGATGGTATGGACCCCAGGTTTCCACCTCACCAGTCAATGTGCACTTGCGTCAAACACTTCAGTTCGGAAAACAGGCGCACTGGAAAAACAACAAAGCACACGGGTGAAAATAACCCGGTGATACAAAATAACAAAGAGCTCCACCCAGCTAATCGAGCCTCCACAATAAACAATCACACACAAAGACAAGGGGGCAGAGGGAACACTTATACAGGTACTGATGAGGGGATATGAACCAGGTGTGTGTAATAAACAAGACAAAACAAATGGAATGATGAGATGAGGAGCGGCAGTGGCTAGAAGGCAGGTGACAACGAATGCCAAAGACTGCCTGAACAAGGAGAGGAGGCTGCCTCGGAAGAAGTCGTGACAGGCTCTGATGCTACGGTGCCAGAACCGACATTGAAATGGCATTAGGTTAGTGGAGGAGTGGCAGAGAGAGTTCTGGGCATATTCGGCCCATGGCAAGAACACCGACCACTCCCCCGGCCGGTCCTGGCAGTAGGACCGCAGGAACCTGATTCACCCGTTCCACCTGCCCATTAGACTCGGGGTAAAAACCAGAGGTCAGGCTGACCAAGACCCCCAGACGTTCCATGAACGCCTTCCAGACCCTGGATGTGAACTGGGGACCCCAGTCAGAAACTATGTCCTCTGGCACCCCGTAGTGCCGGAAGACTTGTGTAAACAGGGCCTCCGCAGTCTGCAGGGCCGTGGGGAGACCGGGCAGAGGAAGGAAGCGGCAGGCTTTGGAAAAGTGGCCCACAACGACCAGGATGGTGGTGTTACCTTGAGAGAGGGGAAGATCAGTAAGGAAGTCAATACACAAGTGGGACCATGGCCGTTGTGGAACTGGTAAGGGCTGTAACTTACCTGCTGGGAGGTGCCAAGGTGCCTTACTCTGGGCGCACACCGAGCAGGAGGAGACATACACCCTCACGTCCTTAGCCAAGGTAGGCCACCAGTACTTTCCGGTCAGGCAGCGCACTGTACGACCGATACCTGGGTGACCAGAGGAGGGGGACGTGTGTGCCCAATAGATCAGACGGTCACGGACAAGAGAAGGCACGTACTGCAGCCAAGCTGGACACTGAGGTGGAGATGGCTCTGTGCGTAGCACCCGCTCTATGTCCGCGTCCATTGCCCACACTACCGGCGCCACAATGCAGGAGGCCGGGAGTATGGGGGTGTTGTCTATGGGCTTCTCCTCTGTGTCGTACAGCCGTGACAGTGCGTCTGCTTTCACGTTCTTCGTACCCGGGATGTAAAATCAAACCGGGTGAAGAATAGGGCCCTTGTTTGTAGGTGACCAAATACTTATTTTCCACCATAATTTGCAAATAAATTCATTAAAAATCCTACAATGTGATTTTCTGGATTTTTTTCTTCTCAATTTGTCTGTCATAGTTGACGTGTACCTATGATGAAAATTACAGGCCTCTCTCATCTTTTTAAGTGGGAGAACTTGCACAATTGGTGGCTGACTAAATACTTTTTTCCCCCACTGTATGTCATGCAATAAAATGCAAATGAATTACTTAAAAATCATACAATGTGATTTTCTGTCTCTCACAGTTGAAGTGTACCTATGATAAAAAATTACAGACCTCTACATGCTTTGTAAGTAGGAAACCTGCAAAATCGGCAGTGTATCAAATACTTGTTCTCCCCACTGTATATATATATATATATATATATGCGAGAAAAAAATGTAAAATAATAAAACATATGGGGGATTGGAAGTGATGCAGACAATTACATTGATGGAAGTTACAGTCTATCTGCAATATTAAAGCTGATCTACCCCCTAGAAGAAGAAAAAAAGACTCACTAACACAATCAAAACTAAACAGGTGGAGTTTTAGGAGGGGTTCTGAAAGACACTCATGGGGGTGTCCACTGAAAGTTGACTAGCAACAACAATAAGGACCTAAAAGACACCCACCATGAGCGGCCACTAAATTTGCCCAAGAAGAAGCACACAAAATAAAACCCACACCACACTTAAAGACAGGAAGCAAACCAAAAACAGGGAAGATGAGATAAAGGATTGTTTTTTAGAAATCAAATAGGGAGAGCCAACAAAAGGTGTTAAACCCTCCACATCTCTCAAGCCAACTGGAGCACTGGGCCAGCCGCTCTTAAATATCACCCTTTGCCAGCACAGGTGGAACAACTTCTAACGAGATGACAAGCCAGCACAGGTGTAACACATACTGACTAACAAGGTGACGCCAATCGGTGCGCCCGGCATGCTAACATGCTAACGTCCAACCTCAAAATATGAATGGAAAAATGAAGGCCTTTAACATAAATCAAAACTGTAACTCGGCCACTCAGGAACATTCAATGTCTTCTTGGTAAGCAACTCCAGTGAAGATTTGGCCTTGTGTTTTAGGTTATTGTCCTGCTGAAAGGGGAATTCATCTTCCAGTGTCTGGGTGGAAAGCAGACTGAATCAGTTTTTCTTCTAGGTTTCTTTTTTATCCTGAAACTCCCCAGTCCTTAACAATTACAGGCATACCCATAACATGATGCAGCCACCACTATGCTTGAAAAATATGAAGAGTGATACTCAGTAATGTGTTGTATTTGCCACAAATATAACACTTTGTATTCATAACAAAAAGTGACTTGCTTTGCCACATTTTTTGCAGTATTACCTTAGTGCCTTGTTGCAAACAGGATGCATGTTCTGGAATATGTTTTATTCTGTACAGGCTTAGTATTGTGGAGTACCTACAATGTTGTTGATCCATCCTCAGCCATTAAACTCTGTAACTGTTTTAAAGTTTTTTAAAAATAATGTCTTGGAGTGGTCTGAATGTGGAGGGGAAAACTGAAAACTATTGTTATTGGCAGAGAGGTTTGGAACTCTCATTCTTATTGGTCTATTAACTAATTTACAGGCCAAAACTCCATCCCACCAAAACAGGCTACAATTTCAGGCAGTCTTTTCAAACAACTCTTACACTAATAGGGCATTATCATAATTTCACAATATTATTCCAACCTCATAGTGTGGGGATATTTATATAAAACACAGGAAAATCACGCTTTTTTACTGCACTGGCCCTTTAAGGTAACACTAGTAATTACATGTTCACAAAGTCTCCTCAGTGAAGTACCATATTCATCACTAGTCAGATGTGCTAGGTTTGTCATTTGACTATCAATTCAGACAAAAACAAGAGAGATTGTGTTAGAGCTCTTTTAATGAGTAATCAGAAGCTTTGGTTTGCTCTATACCATAGAACACACAGAGGGAATCCATATTCCATATTTCATGTTGTTCATTGGTCTGGTGTTGTGAAATGCACCCTGGATATTTTTTCCATTACCACAGTTTCACTCAGTATCCTGATATACACTACATGATCAAAAGTACAGCTTTGCACACTCATGGCATTCTCTCAACCAGCTTCATGAGGTAGTCACCTGGAATGCATTTCAATTAACAGGTGTGCCTTGTTCAAAGTTAATTTGTGGAATTGCTTTCCTTCTTAATGCGTTTGAGCCAATCAGTTGTGTTGTGACAAGGTAGGGGTGGTAGACAGAAGATAGCCCTATTTGGTAAAATACCATATTATGGCAAGAACAGCTCAAATAAGCAAAGAGAAACGACAGTCCGTCATTACTTTAAGACATGAAGGTCAGTCAATCGGGAAAATTTCAAGAACGCTCAACGTTTCTTCAAGTGCAGTCACAAAAACCATCAAGCACTATGATGAAACTGGCTCTCATGAGGACCGCCACATGAAAGGAAGATCCAGAATTACCTCTGCTGCAGAGGATAAGTTCATTAGAGTTAACTGCACCTCAGATTGCAGCCCAAATAAATGCTGTAGAGTTCAAGTAACAGACACATCTCAACATCAACTGTTCAGAGGAGACTGCGTGTATCAGGCCTTCATGGTCGAATTGCTGCAAAGAAACCACTACTAAAGGACACCAATAAGAAGAAGAGACTTGCTTGGGCCAAGAAACACGAGCAGAGTCCAAATGTGAGATTTGTGGTTACAACCACCGCGTCTTTGTGAGACGCAGAGTAGGTGAATGGATGATCTCCGCATGTGTGGTTCCCACCGTGAAGCATGGAGGAGGAGGTGTGATGGTGTGGGGGTGCTTTGCTGGTGACACTGTCAGTGATTTATTTAGAATTCAAGGCACACTTAACAAGCATGGCTACCACAGCATTCTGCAGTGATACGCCATCCCATCTGGTTTGCCCTTAGTGAGACTATCATTTGTTTTTTAACAGGACAATTACCCAAAACACACCTCCAGGCTGAGTAAGGGCTATTTGACCAGGAAGGAGAGTGATGGAGTGCTGCATCAGATGACCTGGCCTCCACAATCACCCGATCTCAACCCAATTGAGATGGTTTGGGATGAGATGGACCGCAGAGTGAAGGAAAAACAGTCAACAAGTGCTCAGCATATGTGGGAACTCCTTTAAGACTGTTGGAAAAGCATTCCTGATGAAGCTGGTTGAGAGAATGCCAAGAGTGTGCAAAGCTTCATCAAGGCAAATGGTGGCTACTTTGAAGAATCTCAAATATAAAATATATTTTGATTTGTTTAACACTTTTTTGGTTACTACATGATTCCATATGTGTTATTTCATAGTTTTGATGTCTTCACTATTATTTTACAATGTAGGAAATATTAAAATAAAGAAAAACCCTTGAATGAGTAGGTGTGTCCAAACTTTTGACTGGTACTGTATGTGTACACCTGCTCGTCGAACATCTCATTCCAAAATCATGGGCATTAATATTGAGTTTGTCCCCCCTTTGCTGCTATAACAGCTTCCACTCTTCTGGGAAGGCTTTCCACTAGATGTTGGAACATTGCTGCAAGGACTTGCTTCCATTCAGCCACAAGAGCATTAGTGAGGTCGGGCACTAATGTTGGGCGATTAGGCCTGGCTTGCAGTCGACTTTTCAATTAATCCCAAAGGTGTTCAATAGGGTTGAGGTCAGGGCTCTGTACAGGCCAGTCAAGTTCTTCCACACCAATCTTGACAGACCATTTCTGTCATGATTAAACTGGATTTGAACCCAAATGCAGACAACTACACCGAGCCAGAGAAGGTTTAACAGGTTTATTTACAATGTTCAATTTGTCCAGGTTTCCAATAATAGGGGAAGAGCAAGTCCAGGTTACAGGGAGGGTAACAGATCCAGGTTCAGAGCAGGTGTGGTACCGTAATGTCCTAGTGTCTGTGGTGAGTCCAAAAGGGAGGTCCGGTAGTGGAAAGCAGGATGGTGGTGGCAGGAGTGAAGCGGAGGCAGGAGTCAGGTTCCAATAATATGGTCGTCTTGACTATGATCTGACGATGAGTGGCAGGTTTGACCGGGTCTTAAAGGCTGAGGTGATTATGGTGAATGAGCTGCAGCTGGAACCCTGACTCCCGCACACCAGACTTCACTCCTGCAATCAAGGACAGACAGAGGGGAGGGGGAGAGCAGAGAGAGAGCTACCTAGCAGCAGTAGGCCTAACAGTACCCCCCCCTCTACGGACGCCACCTGGCGGCCGACAGGGTTTATCGGGATGTAACCTATGAAATTCACGGACCAGAGCAGGATCCACAATGAAGCTCCTGGGCACCCAGGAACGTTCCTCAGGACCATAACCCTCCCAATCCACCAGGTACTGGAAACCACGACCCCGGCGGCGAACATCCAGAAGTCGCCGGACAGTGTAGACAGGACCCCCACCCACGATCCTGGGCGGAGGAGGGGGACGAGAGGGCGGGCACAGAGGACTAACCGACACAGGCTTAATCTGGTAAACATGAAAAGTGGAATGAACCCGTAGGGAGGCAGGAAGCTGTAGCTTAACCGCGCAGGGTTTAACAATAGACAGTATCTTGAACGGTCCTATAAAACGCGGCGCCATCTTCTTAGACTCCACTTTCAATGGAAGATCACGTGACTTAAGCCATACCTCTTGACCAGGAGAGTAACCGGGAGCCTGGGACCGGTGACGGTTGGCTTGCCTCTGCATGTATGACGAAGCTCGGGACAGAGCTACCCTGGCCTTCCTCCAGACCTTGAAGCAGCGGCGCATGTTTGGACTGCACCGAGGGTACCGCCAGTTCCCTCTCTTGAGAAGGGAACAGGGGAGGTTGATAACCCAGAGCACACAGAAAGGGAGACAAACCAGAGGAAGCGTTAGTCAAGGTGTTATGAGCATATTCCACCCAGGGAAGCATGGAAGCTCCAAGACCCAGGGTTAGACCCTGTGACACAGCGGAGAGCGGTCTCCATCTCCTTGTTCGCTCTCTCGGCTTGCCCGTTGGTCTGGGGGTGATATCCAGAGGACAGGCTGGATGTGATGCCCAAAGCTTTACAGAAAGCTTTCCATACCTGGGAGACAAACTGGGGACCCCTGTCAGAAACAATATCAGTGGGTAGACCATGAGAGTGGAACACATGTTCAACCAAAATATCAGCCGTCTCTCTGGCAGTGGGCAGTTTAGGTAGGGCCAAAAAATGAGCAAACTTAGAAAAACGATCAATCACAGTAAGAATGACAGTCTTTCCAGATGAGGGGGGAAGTCCAGTGACAAAATCCAATGCAATGTGGGACCAGGGCCGGCTGGGTATAGGCAGAGGTCGTAGATGACCAGCGTTGGCCTGGGTGGAGTTCTTACTTCGTGCACATACCGTACAAGCAGCAATGAAGGCTCGAGTGTCCGCCTCCATCCTGGGCCACCAGAACTTCCGTCGCACAAAGTCAAGGGTCCGAGTAACTCCAGGGTGACAGGTAAGGGGAGACGAGTGAGCCCACTAAAGTACCTGGGAGCGAACAGACTCAAGGACAAACAACCGGTTAGGAGGACCGCTCCCAGGGTCAGCTTGATGATGTTGAGCCTGTCTAACAATCCCTTCGATGTCACATGTAATGGCCGCAATACTGCAGGTAGGAGGTAAGATGGGTTCAGGGTTACTACCAGTATCAACAGCAGAATGAACACGAGACAGGGCGTCAGGCTTGACGTTGCGTGACCCAGGACGGTAGGACAGAGAAAAATTGAATCTCCCAAAAAATAGTGCCCACCTGGCTTGACAGGGATTGAGCTGCTTAGCTGACTGGATGTATGCCAGATTCTTGTGATCCGTCCAAACGATGAAGGGTTGTTCCGCCCCCTCCAACCAATGCCGCCACTCCTCGAGAGCCAGCTTAACGGCGAGCAGTTCACGATTTCCAACATCATTATTCCTCTCTGCCTGAGAAAGCTTCCGTGAAAGAAAAGCACAGGGATGCAGTTTGTTATCTTCAGGAGAACGTTGTGACAACACCGCACCTACCCCAGTGTCGGATGCATCCACCTCCACGACAAACTGGTGGTCGGGGTCCGGCTGCATCAGAATGGGAGCCGAGGCGAAGCGATGTTTCAGTTCTTCGAACGCTGATTCGGCCCCTTCATTCCAAGCGAACGGTAGTGAGATGGAGGTGAGAGCGGTGAGTGGTGCCGCAATGCGGCTGTAGTCCTTGATGAACCTCCTGTAGAAGTTCGCAAACCCCAGGAATCGTTGAAGTTGTTTGCGGGTGGAGGGGGCTGGCCAGTCCGTGACCGCGGAGATCTTAGCTGGGTCCATCCGCAACTCCCCCTGAGCTATTATGTAACCCAAAAAAGAGGTCTCAGACACATGAAATTCACACTTCTCCATCTTCACAAATAGTTTGTTATCCAACAACCTTTGCAACACCTGGCGCACATGCAGTTCATGTTCCTGGGAGGACTCTGAGAAAATCAGGATATCATCCAGATAGACAAAAACTAAACGATTCAACATGTCCCGAAGGACATCATTCACGAGTGCCTGAAAAACAGCAGGGGCATTAGACAAACCAAAAGGCATGACCAGATACTCAAAATGTCCCAAGGGTGTGTTGAAGGCAGTCTTCCATTCATCACCTTTACGAATGCGCACCAGGTGATATGCATTTCGTAGATCCAGTTTCGTAAAGATGGTAGCACCATGAAGGAGGGGGAAAGCAGAATTAATCAAAGGCAGAGAATACTTGTTCTTAATGGTGATGTTGTTAAGTCCACGGTAATCAATACAGGGTCTGAGGGTCTTATCCTTCTTTCCAACAAAAAAGAATCCCGCTCCTACAGGTGACGAGGAAGGACGAATAATACCTGCCGCCAAGGAGTCCCGCATGTAGTTCTCCATAGCCTCCGTCTCCGGGCGGGAGAGATTGTACAGGCGACTGTTAGGGAGAGGGGCTCCTGGCTGGAGGTCAATGGCGCAGTCGTATGGCCGGTGAGGAGGAAGAGAAGTAGCTCTGTGTTTGCAGAAAACGGATGCCAGGTCATGATACACGTCAGGAACAGCAGAGAGATCCATGGACTCCAGTGGAGGCTGAGGCACAGTGCTGGCAGGGGTCTGAGCAGAACACAAACAGTTCACATGACAAAATGTGCTCCATGAAACAATTCTACCTGTCACCCAATCAATGTGTGGATTGTGTCTTATGAGCCAGGGGATACCAAGGACCAAGGGGGTCTGTGGGCAGTCAATTATGTGAAATTGAATGCTCTCCTGATGATTACCCGACACTCTGAGACAAACAGGGACAGTCTGATGAGTAATACGGGTCAACAATTGTCCATTTAGACCCTTAGCCTGCAGCGGACGGTCCATCAGAACAGTCTCTAACTCCATTTGTTGAGCCAACTCTCGATCCAAAAAGCTTTCATCGGCACCAGAGTCAACCAGCGCACTAACAGGGAAATCCTGGACCTGCCACTGGAGGGATGCCTGGAGCAGAATGCGGGGAGAAGAGGAAGAATCCGCTGTTCGGCTCACCAAAACTTCTCCCATTAATGATGAGCCGGCCCTTTTCCCGGACGAACTGGGCAGGAAGGAACGAAATGACCAGCTTCTCCACAGTACAGGCAGGCCCGAACCTGAATACGACGTGCACGCTCCTCTGAGGACAACCGTGCACGACCCACCTCCATGGCTTCGGGTTCAGTGCTCCTAGTATCGACTCGGGAAGACTCGGCCTTCTCCGTAGGGAAGAGGCGGGGAGGAGTTGGTTGACGACAGACAGGTTGCTTGGAATTAACACTTCTCTCCCGGCGGCGCTCCCGAATCCGATTATCCAACCGGATGGTGAGTGAAATAAGGTTATCCAGCGTAGGCGATTCATCATATGACACCAATTCATCCTTCAAAGTCTCAGACAAAGCATTAATGAACACTCCTTGTAATGCCTCGTCATTCCAACCACTCACTGCCGCTAACGTCCGAAACTCCACTGCCATCTCCGCCACACTGCGAGACCCCTGCCGAAGAGACAACAACCGTTTAGCAGCCTCCTTGCCCCGTACGGGGTGGTCGAAAACCTTCCTCATCTCAGTGGTGAAGGCAACGTAAGCATTGCAAATGTCCGACTGACTCTCCCAGACCGCGGATCCCCAGGAACGAGCGGAACCGCTAGTAGAGTTGATAAGGTAGGCAATACGGGCTCTCTCTGAGGCGTAGGTGAGGGGCTGTTGTTCAAACACTAGCGAGCATTGAGTCAAAAAATCACCACAGGTTCCCATGTTCCCGTCATAGCGCTCTGGAGCAGGAACAAAAGGCTATCTGATCTGGGCTGGAGGAGCAGTTTGTATGCCATGAACGAGGGGTGCATTATTAATTTGGGTAGTAAGGACAGACACTTGATGGGTGAGTAATTGAATCTGATTAAACAGCATCTGACTGTTCTCAGAAATAGTCTTAAACAAAGTATCATGTTGGCCAAGTAAAATGCCCTGATTGGCTATGGCAGTCCGAATCTGAGTGCACTCTGGGTTGGTATCCGAGCTACAGTCTGCTGGGTTCATCATGGTCAGATCATACTGTCATGATTAAACTGGATTTGAACCCAAATGCAGACAACTACACCGAGCCAGAGAAGGTTTAACAGGTTTATTTACAATGTTCAATTTGTCCAGGTTTCCAATAATAGGGGAAGAGCAAGTCCAGGTTACAGGGAGGGTAACAGATCCAGGTTCAGAGCAGGTGTGGTACCGTAATGTCCTAGTGTCCGTGGTGAGTCCAAAAGGGAGGTCCGGTAGTGGAAAGCAGGATGGTGGTGGCAGGAGTGAAGCGGAGGCAGGAGTCAGGTTCCAATAATATGGTCGTCTTGACTATGATCTGACGATGAGTGGCAGGTTTGACCGGGTCTTAAAGGCTGAGGTGATTATGGTGAATGAGCTGCAGCTGGAACCCTGACTCCCGCACACCAGACTTCACTCCTGCAATCAAGGACAGACAGAGGGGAGGGGGAGAGCAGAGAGAGAGCTACCTAGCAGCAGTAGGCCTAACAATTTCTGTATGGACCTTGCTTTGTGCATGGGGGCATTGTCATGCTGAAACAGGAAAGGGCCTTCCCAAACTGTTGCCACAAAGTTGGAAGCACAGAATCGTCTAGAATGTCATTGTATGCTGTAGTGTGTCATGGAAATTTCAGCACTGAGAGAGACTTGTCATTTCTTTAACAATCATCTTTATTCAATATCGATTTAATTATTGCAATAATGAGACTGGTCGACCCAACACTCTTGACTGTTGGGCCGAGAACCTTTACAGAAATGCAGAGTTCTTTATATAGCTGACACTAAGAATGCTTAGTCACGGCTGGTTCCACCCCTCCCATGCAGATTGGGGGCACCATAAGCCACTTTGGATTCATCCTATGGTCATCTTTACAGGGGTGTTGTCTTAACACCACCCAGGCTTAGTCTCCCAGATGCAAGGATGAACAGAGACAATGAGGGATTATGTTCCACCCCTTCAGGCTATCCTATCTCGGTTACCCCCACCACATCTTATCTATGGAATGCCAACTGTAGGTTTTCAGGCTCCTCTCAGTTCACACAGACATGTAATAGAACTATACTATTAGTTAAGTATATAATAGTTAACTATTAATATCAAACAAATCAGGTAAATATGTAATTTTTCCCTTACAAGTGTTACGATTTCCCTTCACTGGAACTAAGGGGCCTAGCCCGAACTATGAAAAACAGCCTCAGACCATTATTCTTCCTCCACCAAACTTTACAGTTGGCACTATGCATTGGAGCAGGTAGCGTTCTCCTGGCATCTGCCAAACCTAGATTACTCCGTCGGACTGGCAGATGGTGAAGCGTGATTCATCACTCTAGAGAACGCGTTTCCACTGCTGCAAGCTTTACACCACTCCAGCCGACACTTGGCATTACGCATGGTGATCTTAGGCTTGTGTGCGGCTGCTTGGCCATGGAAACCCATTTCATGAAGCTCCTGACGAACAGTTCTTGTGCTGATGTTGCTTCCAGAGGCAGTTTGGAACTCGGTAGTGAGTGTTGCAACCGAGGAAAGACTATTTTTACGCACTACGCGCTTCTGCATTTGTGTGGCCTACCACTAGCTGTTGTTGCTCCTAGACCACTCCTGGTTTCGACTTCATAATAGCCAAATCCACTAATTTGAAGGGGTGTCTACATACTTTTGTATATATAGTGTATTATTGCTTTAGAAACGTACCTGGCCATAGCAGTGTGCTAAGTCCAACTTAGTTGAGTTTCGTCTCTTTTACCCAGAATGATTTTCATTGCCTCCAATATTTGTATTTATTTTTACCTTTTATTTAACTAGGCAAGTCAGTTAAGAACAAATTATTATTTACAATGACGGCCTACACCGGCCAAACCCGGACGACGCTGGGCCAATTGTGCGCCGCCCTATGGGACTCCCAATCACGGCCGGTTGTGATACAGCCTGGAATCGAATCAGGGGGTCTGTAGTGACGCCTCAAGCACTGAGATGCAGTGCCTTAGACCGCTGAGCCACTCGGGAGCCTCCAATATGTCCTGCATGTAGGAGGGATGGACACAGTTAATCAAATATTCGGATATCCAAACGGACGTTAGTATTCATACACATTTTAACAATGAAAAAGCTTTGTTTTAATTAAATTGTCCATGTTACATTGTTACACAAAAGGATATACCATGACATTTGAAATGCTTAATTTAATAAAACAACAAACTTTAGAATGTAGTGTGTATTGATCTACTGCTGCTTCAGACGTCACGTGGCTGATGAGTTTCAATTAAGCAGCGAGTCGAGCAAAGTTGATGAAGACGAATGTTCTGAATGGACAACAGTAGGATCAAAAACTGGAACAAAAAGGACATTTGCTAAAATTGGAGTGGAGGATACTTGTATTGTCACGCCCTGCCCGTGAGAGCCCGTTTTTTTTAGTTGGTTTGGTCAGGGTGTGTATTTCTATGTGTATGATCTAGATATTCTAGATCTATGTTGGCCGGGTGTGGTTCCCAATCAGAGGCAGCTGTCGATCGTTGTCTCTGATTGGGGATCATACTTAGGCAGCCATGTTGCCTACCTATGTTGTGGGATCTTGACTCTTGTTTGTGTGTAGCCATTGTGAGCTTCATGTTGCGTTTGTTTGTTTTGTCGTGTATTAACTTAGTGAATAAACATGTATGCATTCCACGCTGCACCTTGGTCCAATCCTGTACTCAACGTACGTGACATGTATGAATGATAATGAATCGCTTCTTGTTGGGATGCGTTTGTTGAGTAAGGATGCATATGTGGGAGATCCGTTTGAGGTGTCAAAAATTGTGAAGTATGCGCTGGAATAAGTGGAGTCTGTCAGAGTTACCAGGAGTGGTCTTATTTTGATTCATTGCATTTCTGAAGAACAGAGGAAGAATGCAGTGAGCCTCAAAATAATCTTCAGAGTAGAGCACCAGTCAAAGGAGTCATCTCAGGGGTGACGACGGATGTTCAGGTTGAATCCCTGAAGATAATTCCTGGTGTGGTTGGTGCCTGGCGTCTGACCCCCCTGGGTTAATGGAGAAAAAGAAGAAATTCTGTCAGTCCTGTTGTTTTTTGATGAAGAGCAAATAGCTACGCATATGAAGTTTGGTTATGTAAGATACACTGTAAGAGCTTTCGTCCCCAAACCATTGCAGTGTAAGAATTGTAAAGGATTTGGCCATGTTTCAAGTGTGTGCAGACGGATAGAGTATATTGAACGGTGTGTAGAAGGACGACAGTGTTGCTGTTGTGGTGGGGATCATGATCCCGAGTTCCTGGAGTGCCCTGTAAGGGTGAAGGAGATTGAGGTGGCAAGAGTTAGAGCAGTCAATCGAATCTCCTATGCAGAGGCGACTAAAATAATTGAGAAAACATAACAGAAAAGTTTGATTTAGTTGATACATTTTTGTTAGTTTGGTAGTTGTTTTGGTATTTTGTTCCATTTTTGGGAATCCTGTTTCCATCCCGCACAGTAGGTGGCAGAATGCACATTCAATTGTGTGATCGCCAATATACCAAAGAAGAAGAAGACGTCACTTGGCTTTGACACAGCATTGTTTACAGTTGCGCATTGTAAAGGTAGCCTACAGTTCTGAGAACACAAAAGTGATTGTTTTATTTTGAAGATAATTTTCTCTATGGGTTGCGTTTTACATGAAAAGGCATTTTACCGTCATAGCGCATTTACCCCTCCAGTCAGCCCTGACAATTTGTTATTTTCCTTACTCAGTTAAAATACTCACCAGAAAACCTTTTTTTGAAACAGAATAAGTTCTATGATGGCGAACATCAAATTTCTCTTTCACTGTTGCTGTTAGCCTAGGCTAATGTTAGCCAAAAACGACCGATATAGCACCCTGAAACAACTGTGCGCTGGTCTCAGAGCAAAACGTATTATATTTTACCAAAATCCGTGCCATTCCATTTAGTATGATATGTTACATTACATTGAACTACCAATACATTGAACTGCTCAAAAAAATAAAGGGAACACTAAATTAACACATTCTAGATCTGAATGAATGAAATAATCTTATTAAATACTTTTTTCTTTACATAGTTGAATGTGCTGACAACAAAATCACACAAAAATTATCAATGGAAATCAAATGTATCAACCCATGGAGGTCTGGATTTGGAGTCACCCTCAAAATTAAAGTGGAAAACCACACTACAGGCTGATCCAACTTTGATGTAATGTCCTTAAAACAAGTCAAAATGAGGCTCAGTAGTGTGTGTGGCCTCCACGTGCCTGTATGACCTCCCTACAACGCCTGGGCATGCTCCTGATGAGGTGGCGGATGGTCTCCTGAGGGATCTCCTCCCAGACCTGGACTAAAGCATCCGCCAACTCCTGGACAGTCTTTTGTGCAACGTGGCGTTGGTGGATGGAGCGAGACATGATGTCCCAGATGTGCTCAATTGGATTCAGGTCTGGGGAACGGGCGGGCCAGTCCATAGCATCAATGCCTTCCTCTTGCAGGAACTGCTGACACACTCCAGCCACATGCTGCAGCCGTCTTCATCGACCTGGCCAAGGCTTTCGACTCTGTCAACCACCGCATTCTTATTGGCAGACTAAATAGCCTTGGTTTCTCAAATGACTGCCTCGCCTGGTTCACCAACTACTTCTCAGATAGAGTTCAGTGTGTCAAATCGGAGGGCCTGTTGTCTGGACCTATGGCAGTCTCTATGGGGGTGCCACAGGGTTCAATTCTTGGGCCGACACTTTTCTCCGTGTATATCAATGATGTCGCTCTTGCTGCTGGTGACTCTCAGATCCACCTCTACGCAGACGACACCATTTTGTATACATCTGGCCCTTCATTGGACACTGTGTTAACAAACCTCCAAACGAGCTTCAATGCCATACAACAATCCTTCAGTAGCCTTCAACTGCTCTTAAACACTAGTAAAACTAAATGCATGCTTTTCAATCGAACGCTGCTAGCACCCGCCCACCCGACTAGAATCACCACTCTCGACGGGTCTGACCTAGAGTATGTGGACAACTACAAATATCTAGGTGTCTGGTTAGACTGTAAACTCAACTTCCAGACTCACATAAAGAATCTCCAATCCAAAGTTAAATCTAGAATCGGCTTCCTATTTCGCAACAAAGCCTCCTTCACTCATGCTGCCAAACATGCCCTCGTAAAACTGACTATCCTACCGATCCTTGACTTCGGCGATGTCATTTATAAAATAGCCTCCAACACTCTACTCAGCAAATTGGATGTAGTCTATCACAGTGCCATCCGTTTTGTCTCCAAAGCCCCATACACTACCCACCACTGTGACCTGTACGCTCTTGTTGGCTGGTCCTCACTACATGTTCGTCGTCAAACCCACTGGCTCCAGGCCATCTATAAATCACTGCTAGGCAAAACCCTTGCCTTATCTTAGCTCATTGGTCACCATAGCAGCACCCACCCGTAGTCTGCGCTCCAGCAGGTATATCTCACTGGTCATTCCCAAAGCCAACACCTCCTTTGGCCGCCATTCCTTCCAGTTCTCTGCTGCCAATGACTGGAACGAATTGCAAAAATCTCTGAAGCTGGAGACTCTTATCTCCCTCAATAACTTTAAGCATCAGTTGTCAGAGCACCTTACCGATCACTGCACCTGTACACAGCCCATCTGAAATTAGCCCACCCAACTACCTCATCCCTATATTGTTATTTAATTTGGTCTTTTGCAGTCCAGTATCTCTATTTGCACATAATCTCTTGCACATCTAGCATTCCAGTGTTAATACTATCGTAATTATTCTGCACTATAGCCTATTTATTGCCTTACCTCCATAACTTGCTACATTTGCACACACTGTATATATATTTTCTGTTGTATCTCTGACTTTATGTTTTTTTTACCCCATATGTAACTCTGTGTTGTTTTTGTTGCACTACTTTGCTTTGTCTTGGCCAGGTCGCAGTTGTAAATGAGAACCTGTTCTCAACTGGCTTACCTGGTTAAATAAAGGTGAAAAAAAAAAAAAAAAAACATGAGGTCTAGCATTGTCTTGCATTAGGAGGAACCCAGGGCCAACCGCACCAGCATATGGTCTCACAAGGGGTCTGAGGATCTCATCTCGGTACCTAATGGCAGTCAGGCTACCTCTGGCGAGCACATGGAGGGCAGTGCGGCCCCCCCAAATAAATGCCACCCCACACCATGACTGACCCACCGCCAAACCGGTCATGCTGGAGGATGTTGCAGGCAGCAGAACGTTCTCCACGGCGTCTCCAGACTCTGTCACGTCTGTCACGTGCTCAGTGTGAACCTGCTTTCATCTGTGAAGAGCACAGGGCGCCAGTGGCGAATTTGCCAATCTTGGTGTTCTCTGGCAAATGCCAAACGTCCTGCACGGTGTTGGGCTGTAAGCGCAACCCCCACCTGTGGATGTCGGGCCCTCATACCACCCTCATGGAGTCTGTTTCTGACCGTTTGAGCAGACACATGCACATTTGTGGCCTGCTGGAGGTCATTTTGCAGGGCTCTGGCAGTGCTCCTCCTGCTCCTCCTTGCACAAAGGCAGAGGTAGCAGTCCTGCTGCTGGGTTGTTGCCCTCCTACGGCCTCCTCCACGTCTCCTGATGTACTGGCCTGTCTCCTGGTAGCGCCTCCATGCTCTGGACACTACGCTGACAGACACAGCAAACCTTCTTGCCACAGCTCGCATTGATGTGCCATCCTGGATGAGCTGCACTACCTGAGCCACTTGTGTGGGTTGTAGACTCCGTCTCATGCTACCACTAGAGTGAAAGCACCGCCAGCATTCAAAAGTGACCAAAACATCAGCCAGGAAGCATAGGAACTGAGAAGTGATCTGTGGTCACCACCTGCAAAGCAGTCCTTTATTGGGGGTGTCTTGCTAATTGCCTATAATTTCCACCTATTGTCTATTCCATTTGCACAACAGCATGTGAAATGTATTGTCAATCAATGTTGCTTCCTAAGTGGACAATTTGATTTCACACAAGTGTGATTGACTTGGAGTTACATTGTGTTGTTTAAGTGTTCCCTTTATTTTTTTGAGCAGTGTATTAGCGGTCAAAAAATATAATACGAATTGTAGGACTTAAAGTATCCTATATCTTGATCGAAAAAAAACATGGGATATTTATATGGGCCCCATTTGGAATGGCGAGGTCTCAGCTGTTTTGTAAACGGTGCGCTCTTGATATGCTCTTATCTATTCAGTTGTTGGGATTTGGAGTTGAACACACGCTCCGCTGTACGATAGACAGTTTAGTATGAATTAAGTTGAGTCTCTCTCTGTCCCTCTCCCAAACTTGAGTTTCAAGTTTTTATTGATCTGTTTGTCAGTGTCAGCTTGAGTTTCAAGTTTGGGGAATCACATTTTTCCACCATAAAAATGCACCTTGATAATAAAGCATTCCATGCATCTATCATCGCATTTGCAGACTTATGTAAGATCGCCTACTATTCCTAAGGTGATTAGTAGAGTAGGCTATAGGCTATATCAGATACGTTTATTCTCCTTTTTGTGTTTATAAACGCATTTCATGCAATTCTACTACACTTTTTCTGGCGACATTAGCAGAATCTTTTTTAATACAACAAAAATTACAAGGTAGTATAGCCCTATAGGCTACTGCTGACACTGACAAACAGATCAATAAAAACGACCTTGTCTGCAACCATCTTATCTAGGCCTATGAAAAGTGGAGACACACATTGTACAATATAAAGACCATCTAACCTGGAGGAGGAAATGATTGTCCAAAAACAAGGTTTCAAGTGGCACTGACCCAATGATAAAGAGTGAATATGCGCAAACCCGTTGTAATTATGCAGTTCACAACAGACTTTCTGCAGGCTTATTTGCAAACAGCCACAAGTTAAATTGACTTAGGATGCAGTGATACTGTTTCTGTTACTGAATCTTGTCCTATGCTTAGGCTATCCCTCACATTAGGAATTTGACTTTGTTATCTGCATAGATGCATGCAATGCTTTATTATAAAGGTGATCGGTCAGCTCCCTACTCATACTAAACGTAACATACCATACTAATTTGAGTGTTCCGGATTTACATAGGCCAATGTAATGTAACCTAACGTAATGTAACATATCATACTAAATGGAGTGGCACGTATTGTAGTAAAATATAATACATTTTGCTCTGAGACCAGGCTGTCTGTTGTTTCATTTTGCATCATTCTGATTGTTCAAGGAGAGTAGAGGATTTTTTATTTTATTTTTGACTATCCGGATATCCCCCCAAAAATCATATTATTCAAATATTGAAATAATTTTAAATGCCCATTCGCTAGTATATCGTTTTGCGTGTAGGTTTCTAGGTTTCCATGAAAGAACACCCCACCCAGGTGGATGTGGATCTGAATGTAACATCGTGCTCACTGCATGACTTTCCTCCTATTAATGTTTCTGTCATCCTTCTGTCCACTCATCTGCCAGGCTCTCTCCATCAAGCAGTGTCTCATCTGTGGTTACTATCCTCTTCATGGTTCTCTTTGTTTCTCCTCTCTCTAACTGGCTTTTTCATATTGCACTCTCGTGGATGTTGTCTTGTCCAGTTGTCTCACATGCTGTTTTGCGTACTTGGTGGATAATCGCTCCTCTCCCTTTTTCTTACAGATTCACCAACTAGTGACTCTGCTAAATCGAAGGTGAGTGGGTGCCCAGTGTCTGCTCTCTCCAGCTTATAGTAGTGTGTGTGTGTGTGGGGGGGGGGAGAGGTAGATGAGCAGTGCAAAGATCAGATCACCAGGCTAGATCAAAGCACCGATTCCCACAGGTGTGACTGTAGGCCAGGGGGAGTTTAGTCTGTGAATATTCAATACAAACAAAACAAACAAGCAACATTATAAACACAGCATTTCATGTCAAACATCAAACTGTGTTGGGTCCAAACTTCAGAAGTCTGTCCAATCTTTACTGTCTGGGACATTTCACTTCAGTAAAGGGATAACTCACATCATAGACAGTTGAGCTTCAGGAGAAACTCGTGCAGGAACTGATGCTTATTACCGCACTGCTGTCATCTGGCTGCCTTGCTCAGCTTTGGCTATGAACACGAGTTCATGCAGAACATCAAGCTTCCCGTGCTGGACTGCTTAAGTGTGCTGCTGTTGCTGCTTCTGTTGTTGCTGAAAGGCTGGCATGGTTCAGTTGTAATTGTCCTCCTGTCACTAATGTTCCTCTCTCTGTCCACCCTTTTGCTTTGTGGCATTTTCAGAGGAACAGGTGGAGTACGAGTTGGTCAAGAACACAGGCAGGGGTTAGATTTTATTTTTCTATGTGTTGTTCTCCCAAGGGGGTTTCTGTGGTATAAGTACTGACTTGTTTCTCTCCCTCTTTACAGGGTTCCTGGGGTTCCGGGAAGGACCAGTGTAGCCGCGAACACCTGGTCTCCTCGGTCTTTGATGCAGCCAACCGCAAAAGAAAGAAGCCCAAGGACAAGCCGCAGCCTAGTAGCTCCGATGATGACCTAGACTCTGTGTTCCCAAAGAAGGAGCTCCCTGTCCGGAAGCAGAATCACAGAGGCCTTAAAATGGATGTGGAGCAAGGGACCTGTGCCAGCCCTGAAGCAGAAGAGCAAGCAAGGACAGGAGAGAAGGTGAATAGGAGAGGTATCGAGCTCACTCCTAAAGGCAAAAAGGAGCACAGGAACTCTTTATTTCTAAGGGAGAAGCCCTCGTCAAGGCAGCCCTCACCTGCCCCTTCCCCCTCACCCAAAAACTCTGGCTCCCCCAGCCTCAGTTACCACACCGCCTTGCTTGGAATATCCTCGTTTTCAGACCCGTCCCAGCTGGATGAGCCTACTTCTGATCTGGGCACCATGAGCTCCGGGGCTTCCGTGCCCAGGGCACGACCCAAGAAGTGGATGTCAGGAGTTACTGCTCCTGATCTATCAGTGGCTGGGCCTGGGGCATCAGCTGGGACAGAGATGAGCTCCATCACCTCGGACTACTCCACCACCTCATCCATCACCTTCCTGACTGCAGCAGACTTGAGCACGCTCAGTCCAGAGGTTCAGGGTGGGTGCGAGGCAGATGACGAGTGCAGTGAGCTCATCAGTGAAGGCCGGCCCATGGAGACCGACAGTGAGAGCGACTTCCCTGTGTTCGCCACAGGGGGTGGCAACATCCAAACCATGCCTGCCTTAGAACCGAACCAGACTGGGAATGGGCCAGAAAAGCCTGATCCTGCAGCAGCTGACGGGAGCACGACTCCGAAACTGGAACCCTGTTGCTTCTTCCCCACCCACAGGCTAATTGAGTGTGACACACTCTCCAGGCAGTCCCTGCGGCAGAAGACTGACAGCGAGTCATCGGTAGAGGGTGGGACCGGCAGCTGGGAGTTTGTCGAGGGCAGGGCGGAGTCAACACGACTGTCTCGCGTCCTGGAGGTGATGAAGAAGGGGCGGTCCACCGGCAGCCTCAGCTCTTCCTCCCGCAGTGAGTTGGAGCACCCTCCTGAGCCCGCCCGGCACCTCAAGATCACAGAGAGGCTCAAGTTCCGTCTGCGCAGATCTGCCAATGACATGTTTGGCTTGGGTGCCCAGACGAGTCGGTCTTCCCCGGAGACCCGCAGCAAGAAGAAGAACATCCGGCGGAGGCACACCATGGGTGGCCAGCGGGACTTTGCAGAACTGTCCATCATCAATGACTGGAGGGAGCAAGGCGGGGTGGACCAGGCGGCTGAGCTGTCAGCCATGGACCGCCTCAAGCCAAAGTGCTCCTCTCAGGACTTCTCCATTGGGGACTGGATCACCCGCGAGCAATGTCGGGCCGGAGTGTCAGAGTTCAGCATAGACACCCCACCCAAAGTTGTCCCAGAGGGGGACAAGGCACAAGCCCAGGGCACCACCCCAGAGAGCCCCTCTTCGTCTGGCTCCCCAGGCCTTCAGCCCATGGTGAGGGAGCAAGCGAACTGAGATGGGCCGCAAGGCAAAAACAAAGCCAGCCTCAACCTGGCAGCTGACGATGCGCACCCACACAAACTGTCAGGAGCACAAGTCATCCGCTCGTGATTCTATCAGTATCTATGAAACAGCAAGGATGTGTTGAGGGTACAAGTGTGTTCATGAGCGAAGGAGAGAATGTATTTACATATGTATGTAGATACCTTAGCAAGGTATTATTTATTATTTTTTTACAAAGTATACAGTGAGGGAAAAAAGTATTTGATCCCCTGCTGATTTTGTACGTTTGCCCACTGACAAAGAAATGATCAGTCTGGTAGGTTTATTTGAACAGTGAGAGACAGAATAACAACAACAAAATCCAGAAAAAAGCATGTCAAAAATGTTATAAATTGATTTGCATTTAATGAGGGAAATAAGTATTTGACCCCTCTACAAAACATGATTTAGTACTTGGTGGCAAAACCCTTGTTGGCAATCACAGAGGTCAGACATTTCTTGTAGTTGGCCACCAGGTTTGCACACATCTCAGGAGGGATTTTGTCCCACTCCTCTTTGCAGATCTTCTCCAAGTCATTAAGGTTTCGAGGCTGACGTTTGGCAACTCGAACCTTCAGCTCCCTCCACAGATTTTCTATGGGATTAAGGTCTGGAGACTGGCTAGGCCACTCCAGGACCTTAATGTGCTTCTTCTTGAGCCACTCCTTTGTTGCCTTGGCCGTGTGTTTTGGGTCATTGTCATGCTGGAATACCCATCCACGACCCATGTTCAATGCCCTGGCTGAGGGAAGGAGGTTCTCACCCAAGATTTGACGGTACATGGCCGCGTCCATCGTCCCTTTGATGTGGTGAAGTTGTCCTGTCCCCTTAGCAGAAAAACACCCCCAAAGCATAATGTTTCCACCTCCATGTTTGACGGTGGGGATGGTGTTCTTGGGGTCATAGGCAGCATTCCTCCTCCAAACACGGCGAGTTGAGTTGATGCCAAAGAGCTCGATTTTGTTCTCATCTGACCACAACACTTTCACCCAGTTCTCCTCTGAATTATTCAGATGTTCATTGGCAAACTTCAGACGGGCATGTATATGTGCTTTCTTGAGCAGGGGAACCTTGCGGGCGCTGCAGGATTTCAGTCCTTCATGGCGTAGTGTGTTACCAATTGTTTTCTTGGTGACTATGGTCCCAGCTGCCTTGAGATCATTGACAAGATCCTCCCGTGTAGTTCTGGGCTGATTCCTCACTGTTCTCATGATCATTGCAACTCCAAGAGGTGAGATCTTGCATGGAGCCCCAGGCCGAGGGAGATTGACAGTTCTTTTGTGTTTCTTCCATTTGCGAATAATCGCACCAACTGTTGTCACCTTCTCACCAAGCTGCTTGGCGATGGTCTTGTAGCCCATTCCAGCCTTGTGTAGGTTTACAATCTTCACCCTGACATCCTTGGAGAGCTCTTTGGTCTTGGCCATGGTGGAGAGTTTGGAATCTGATTGATTGATTGCTTCTGTGGACAGGTGTATTTTATACAGGTAACAAGCTGAGATTAGGAGCACTCCCTTTAAGAGTGTGCTCCTAATCTCAGCTCGTTACCTGTATAAAAAGGCACCTGGGAGCCAGAAATCTTTCTGATTGAGAGGGGGTCAAGTACTTATTTCCCTCATTAAAATGGAAATCAATTTATAACATTTTTGACATGCGTGTTTCTGTATTTTTTTGTTATTCTGTCTCTCACCGTTCAAATAAACCTACCATTTAAAATTATAGACTGATCATGTCTTTGTCAGTGGGCAAACGTACAAAATCAGCAGGGGATCAAATACTTTTTTCCCTCATTATATATATCTCTACTGTACATATGTGTATAGACTCAAATGTAACCGGAGTAAAGTTACACGTTTGTGTGTGTGTGTGTGTAATCTCACTTTAGTTGACTTGGTGACTTTGTACTGGAACAGACATGAAAAATGGTATTCTATCCTTGTGCTCTATTATATCCTCAAACCCTAGTAATACAAGAATGTGACAGAAACATTCATAGGTGGTTTTGTGCGAATGACAGGACACAAATTAAATGGGAGGTTGAAAGCCTGGACTGTGGTACATTCACTTGAATGTTATTGAAGAATGCATAACTAATTGTACAAGAGGAAGACATTTAAGGAATTGACGGTTTCATCCTCTCCTATTGTTACCAATATTGGGAATGTATATTCATTATTTTGACTGACAATTGTCATTTTAAAACAATATGTACATTTCTCTGTGCGTCAAGTATTCTCATATTTCTGAGGGCTGCTTGCTGAGCTGTGGGAAGTTATTTTTTACGTTGCATTGCATCATAACAGCCAGATGAGATGAGAATTGTTCCTTAATATGCTTTCAAAAACAGACCATTCCAAATTAAACAGATGCTCTTACCATATGTTTCACTCAAATTTTAGAATCGTTTTTTTTACACATCTGCTGTTACATTTAGCATGTCTCCAGTCATATAATACATATCTATTTTTAAGTTTGCATATTGTGACTGTAAGTTTGATTGTACTTTACAAGGGTAGAGATGCAGGATCTGTGTGTTTTTGACTGTGTCTGTGATGTTTTAAATTATATAAATTTGTGATAAAAAAAAAAAAAACAAGGGTAGAGATGGTACAAGGGTAGAATTGTTCTGCAAGCATATGCATACCTACAGTACACTAGTAGTTGCGTGTCAATGTGAAAATGAATAAAGGCTTCACATGTTTTGTCACGCATATAGTATGTGGCCCTTCACTTGGTTTCAAAAACTCAATGTGGCCCTTGAGCCAAAAGGTTTGCCTACCCCTGGTCTAGTACCTATACTTTCTCCTGCTCAGCGATTAACTCGTCAAGGGGTACGTAATCGTCCTCCACGCCATCCAGGGCCCGCTGGTAGGCGTGGTCCTTTACGGCGTCCTTGGACATCTCAAATGAGTTCTCCAGCTTTTTCTGGTCGCTCTCCTTCAGCTCAGCCACCTGACAACTGGACACATTTACAATGTACTGTTTTAATAAGATCATTTGGAAGACAACTTATTGGTGTGGACAAATGCAAAAACACAGTGGAATTACAATTGAAGTGGAAATAACTACATGAATGCTATTCATTACATCTGAAAAGGAATTACATACTATATGGTACAGCAATACACCCTATCCACCACCAATGTGTAGCACCAACATGGGTGTTGCACGGCAGCCATTTTGCATGAGAACACTAAACAAGTATTGCTAACCTAGTGGAAATAATGAAGGCATGATTGAGCCCCGTGTGAAGCTCGGGAACACTTCCTTCCTGAGTTTCTCACTCTCCATGAGTTGCTGTAGCATTGAGTCTCCCATCGCCTTGTGATCTCCTGGACTAAGTTTTTCCGCCACTCAGCCAGGAGCTTGGTTCTGAGATTCTCAATCACATTCAGAAGATCCTAGAAAGGGGAGCAGTTCATAAAGTAGTCAAAAACCGAGACACCGGTGATGCTGGGATTTAACGCAAGCTAAAGCATGATAGTGCAATGAAAAATGTTTTTTATTTATTTCATAGGGACAGATACAATATATGTCCCTATTAAATAAATAAATCAGAAATAGCAGAAAACTGGCTAAATCTTTTAGACTGTTTGGATGGCAAATACCTCCTGGGGTAAAATGGACCGATGTCCGATACATACTACTAATGCAGCAGCTCTTCTTCAGACAGGTAGTTCTCCAGAGCCTGGTCGTCGATGACCCCGTTCTTCAGTAGAGGCTTCCCATCGCGCCCCACCAGCCGAGGGGCCAGAGACTCTAGAGACTTGGTCGGGATCACCTGGACCACCTGAGGCAACAAAGGAGATTAGTGCTCATAGGCTCTGGTCAAAGGTAGTGTGCTATATAGGGAGTAAGGGTGCCATTTGGGAAACACTCATAGTACTTCTCACAGACACATTTGTTTACTCCCCCTGATTGAGAGAGTTTCCACAATTTTTCTCACACTAGCCTGTACACTGCAATATTTCTACCAGAGAATGATAGAGGCCTCTAGTGGCCAAAGGCTGTTTGAGCATGGGCAGCGCCATTGAGGGCTTTCACCATTTTAATGTAGTCAACTGGGTGATCCTTCCAACTTCATTGGCTGATCCCTCCTGATGACCCGGCTGGATCATCAGGAGGGATCATCCAGGCGTGAAGAAGAAAATGGAGATAGCCTCAATGGCGCTGCCCATGCTGTCACGGATGGTATAGTGGTACAGATACAAAGAAGAGTCCTCTATCTATCTCTATGATTTGTACCGAAGTGTGTCCATTGGGCCCACTCTAAGCTATTTGACAACAGTAAAGTCTAGCAACACTTGCTATGACCTAGCTTTTCGTTAAACAAATTAATAAATGTTATTCTAGGGACTCTAGTCAGTAGACTGAACCAAGGTTTTATAGACACACAATCAATACTTTTTCCTGTCCATAGCGCCCACTCGAAGGCATCGATTCGATCAGATCGAGCGTTATCCCGTGTTGGCATTTTGGCAGTGTTGGAGGTGTAACTGCGGTATGAGCTGACAAAATCGGTGAGAACCGGGACAGAAGTAACAGTTTTTTTCCCATTTACTCAGAGATCGATAGAGCTAGAGCCACCATATGTTATGACAAACAATTATATACTGTATGTCATCTAACATTAGCAACTAATTTCATTTCTAGGTTAAATTAGTTTAAATTAAATAGACCGAGAATAGAACTACTGCAACGTTACTTTTTGTACGGGTGTTCGTTTACAGTTTCCACCATATTTCTCACACTAGCCCTCATCAATGAGGGGGAGTGAATAAGTGCAGTTTTTGGAGAGATGGACATTAGACAAATGGAATTGTTGTCAACAGTGACACCTATAGGGTGATGAAGGGCATTGCTACTGACTACTACATCTTTCAACCATAATAGAGAGAAGTTCAAAAATCGTTAACACTTGACACCTAGTGTCATAACACGTTATGATACGGTCATAACCATGTCATAAGAGCTGACATAACATGGTCACTGTCATGACATATTTATACCTGTTGTGACATATTGCGTTATTTTATGGCCGGTTATGACACCTACATACAAGGCAAAACATTTCATTACACCATAGCCTACTTGTCAACAGTATTTTTATGTTATATAACATTTTCTGAGATTGACGATATTGAATTATCATTGTTATTGCACACACATTGATGTCAGACATGCACCTACCCCAATTATCTGTTGCTGATGACTGGGATGAATGCAGGAGCAGATTTCTGGAGCAGGACAAGACAACCTCTTTTTGACTGATGATGACTGACCTAAGGGCATGTACGTGATAGGCCTATCTGGCATATATGATTCTGATGGTCATAATGCTTCTTGACAGTGTCATAAAGTGTAATTTCTTAGTCCAAGTAAAGTGACACAATATAATCATAATGCTTCATGACAGTCACAAAGTGTATTTTCTTAGTCCAAGTAAAGTGACACAGGATGTTCATAATGCTTCTTGACAGTGTCATAAAGTGTAAAAACATGACTTTAAATAATTAATTACAACAACAAAGGATTTAAGAAACAACATTTCAAAACAAAAGGAAACTTCTTGGCCGGGAAAAAAAAAAATGTGGTGTCATAACCAGCCATAAAATAACAATATGTCACAACAGGTGTAAATATATGGGTCATGACAGTGTTATGACCATATTGTGACAGGTTATGACAAGTTATGTCAGCTTTTATGACATATGACATGGTTAGGACCATATCATAATGTGTTATGACGCTAGGTGTCAAGTAAAGTGTTACCCAAAAATCCTAGAGTCAACTCTAAGCCTAGATTGAGTGAAATGTTGACAGGGTGAGTGAGACCAACCTGCTTGGCGATGGCAGAGAACTTCATGAGAGAGAGTTTTGTCGTGTGTGGATGCACACTGAATGATGTTGACAATCATGGAGAATCGGCCCTTCCCACAGAAGATGGACTGGAAGAGACGGGTCGGTTTGCTTTCCCTGAAAGCAATATAGCAGTTCTAGGAAAGGAGGACAACTCATGAGTTTTATATCAAATATCAGCTTCCAATCACTTGCATCTTATTGCAGTTTTATTCAGGGTTTGGAAACATCTGGATTGTATTTGTCTTGCAGCTACAATACATTCACCTGTCAATCAGGTTTGTGTGCAGCATTTGGTCAAAATTGTCATGTGGCGCAGTGGTCTAAGGCCCTGCATCACAGTGCTAGCTGTGCCACTAGAGATCCTGGTTCGAGTCCAGGCTCTGTCGCAACCGGGAGACCCATGGGCGGCGCACAATTGGTCCAGCGTCGTCCAAGGTAGGGGAGGGTTTGGCCGGCAGGGATGTGGGTTCGTTTCCCACGGGGGGCCAGTATGAAAAAAAAAGAAGAAAAAAAACTGTATGCATTCACTAACTGTAAGTTGCTCTGGATAAGAGTGTCTGCTAAATGACTAAAATGTAATGTAAATGTGTTTTTGTAGAAGTGGTGTTGTTTATACTGTCATTCTGGTAATCGATAGCAGTGGTACTTGTACTGTACCTGTCACTCTGGTTGTTGTGTATGGAACGCCGTTTGGGTCTTTGCTTTTAATTTGACACGTCAAATAACACAATTCTATTATAGAATGTTGTGTGTGCTGAATTTGGACGTGGAAGCCAAGCGCCACCATTTCGATCAATGTCAAAGCTGGGTGGCGAGAGTGGGGAAACAGAAGTCATTGTTTGTTCTTTTGAGTTTTGAGACAAAGTGAAGTTAGGATATATAAGTTATCCTGTACAAGCTTATGTGCCGAATACATTACGATGTTACAGGTGTCAAACTTATGGGCATGTGGCAGCAGTATGTAGGAGGGAGGTTCCAAGGTGTGAGAAGTGTGCAGAAGGGCATGAGACAAAGGAATGTGTAGCATTGGGGAAAGTAATAATAATAATAATAATATGCCATTTAGCAGACGCTTTTATCCAAAGCGACTTACAGTCATGTGTGCATACATTTTTACGTATGGGTGGTCCTGGGGATCGAACCCACTACCCTGGCGTTACAAGCGCCATGCTCTACCAATTGAGCTACAGAGGAAAGTAGTGGTAAGTGCTAATTGTACGGGTGGCCATTGGGCTGGGGATCAAAAATGTCCCGTGCGAGAGAAGCAGGTTGAGGTTTCCAGGGTAAGAGTAGTGAAGTTGTCATATGCTGAGGCAGTGAAGAAAGTAGAGGAAGAGGGGTCAAGGGGGAGGAGTGGTGAGAGTAGTAGATATGTACCAGTACAGAGGGATAGGCCAACAAGTGATATATGTTTCAGTAAGATTGGATTTTTAGCGCTTATAGAAATTGTTATTAATTGTACTGCAGGGATGGAACGTAAGTCGAAGAAAATTGAGGTTGTGGTGGCAGCTACAGAGAGGTATTTGGGTGTGCGAGACTTGACATCAGAAGAGTTACAGGGAGTGTTAAGTGGTGATGTCCCATCATTTCAGGTTGAGGGCATTAGGTAGAAATTAACATTTTTACATTTACATTTTAGTCATTTAGCAGACGCTCTTATCCAGAGCGACTTACAGGAGCAATTAGGGTTAAGTGCCTTGCTCAAGGGCACATTTACGTCATTTAGCAGACGCTCTTATCCAGAGCGACTACAAATTGGTGCATTCACCCTATAGCCAGTGGGATAACCACTTTACAATTATACTTTTTTTTTTTTTTTTTTTTGGGGGGGGGGGTAGAAGGATTACTTTATCCTATCCCAGGTGTTCCTTAAAGAGGCGGGGTTTCAAATGTCTCCGGAAGGTGGTGAGTGACTCCGCTGTCCTGGCGTCGTGAGGGAGCTTGTTCCACCATTGGGGTGCCAGAGCAGCGAACAGCTTTGACTGGGCTGAGCGGGAACTATGCTTCCGCAGAGGAAGGGGAGCCAGCAGGCCAGAGGTGGATGAACGCAATGCCCTCGCCTGGGTGTAGGGACTGATCAGAGCCTGAAGGTACGGAGGAGCCGTTCCCCTCACTGCTCCATAGGCAAGCACCATGGTCTTGTAACGGATGCGAGCTTCAACTGGAAGCCAGTGGAGTGTGCGGAGGAGGGGGGTGACGTGAGAGAACTTGGGAAGGTTGAACACCAGACGGGCTGCGGCATTCTGGATGAGTTGTAGGGGTTTAATGGCACATATTTAAATATATATTTAAATAGTGGAGAAGGGTGGTGTTAATTATTAATAATAATTTTGAATTTGTGAGTGTAGTTAGATGGTAGGGTATTTCTTAATTTTATTGTATTTTTCAAGCAATTTATAAGGGAGTTGTACTCCAGTCTAGTAGGTGGTGGTAATGCAACAAATTGGATGCCAACCGCAGTTAAACCTCATTGAAGAAGAAGAAGAAGAAGAAGACGCCAGTGCGTCACTGGCAGAATCATCTAATTGTCTGTGGTATTGAGTTTGAATTGAAGACAGTGAGGTTTGGTGCGGGCAACAACAAGTAGTAATTCAAACATGAACTGTATAGTGCCAGGCTGTATGAATTGGCTACTTAAAAAAAAAACTCGGTAAGCTACCATCGGCTGCCCAAGGACCCACAACTTTTGAACAAGTGGCTCCATGTCCTTAAGAGGAAGGACGTGCTAGCTCGAGCTAGCATGATCTGCAGACAGCACTTCTCGGAGGCAGACTTCGCGATGAAGGGCACTTTCGATGCGGCAACCGGGAGTTTCCGAATGGAAAGGAGTCATAGGCTACATTTAACTTAGTTACTGTAGCTATCTTTCACCTCAGATAGTCAAAGTACTGTAATAGATTTTGTTGACAGATTTGTTTTTGAAATGTTTTGTTAGCTCCACCTCATTTAGCTAGACTGAAGTTGACATAGCTAATGTTTGCTGAAAAATAAATGTCCCTGTATTTGCTGTGTGTGTTGACAAAGCATACAAGACAGGTAGCTTGTTAATGCCAACTGATATATTTGGGTTCAGTTGTCTTAACAAAACGTTTGTTTGTTTTCAGGAGGAGGTCTTCATCCCTGAAAAGGTTTTCATCCTGAAGGAGAATGTGCAGGAGGAGGCAGAGGAGGTACATGGAAATCCATGTTATTTCTAAGGCTATTGTTAATTTCAAGACACAATCTGTCATCCCTGATGCCATTTTGGATATAAAATGGACAATATACAGTATATGCAGTGATTATTGAATATAACTATAGCCTAATAGATGCCTTAATTGTTTTTTACCAACAGGAAAGAACTGTTAGTAGAGTATGCCAAACTGACCCCTGGGTGCCAGAGTGTTCCTGTGCTGCGGTGGAGAAGAGGTCCACCGGGACTATCACTAAAGAGCTCGGGGCCAAGCTAGATTGCGCTCTCGACCATCAGTATACAACCGAGTCCTGAACCCTATACGCCACAGATGGAGCTGACGGAGAGTGAGATCAGTGAAGACCATAACTCGCTGTATGAACCTGAGAGCTCAGAATCACAATCATCACAGTGAGAGATACAGGTGCAGCTCAATCAATTAGAATATTGTTGAAAAGTTAAGTAATTTCAATAATTCAATTGACAAAGTGAAACTCATATATTGTGCATTAATGAAATATTTCAAGCCTGTATTTTTTTTAATCTTGATGATTACGGCTTACAGCTCATGAAAACCCCAAATTCAGTATCTCTGAAAATTTGAATATTGTGAAAAAGTTCAATATTGTAGACTCAAGGTGTCATACTAATCAGCTAACTAACTCAAAACACCTGCAAAGGTTTCCTGAGCCTTTAAATGGTCTCTCAGTCCAGTTCAGTAGGCTTCACAATCATGGGGAAGACTGCTGACTTGACAGTTGTGCAGAAGACATCAACACCCTCCACAAAGAGGGAAAACCTCAAAAGATCATTGCTAAAGAAGCTGGCTGTTCACAGAGGGCTGTATCCAAGCATATTCATGGAAAGTCGAGTGGAAGGAAGAAGTGTGGTAGGAAAAGGTGCACAAGCAACAGGGATAACCGGAGCCTTGAGAGGATTGTCAAGCAAAGGCCATTCATAAATGTGGGGGAGCTTCACAAGGAGTGGACTGAGGCAGGAGTCAGTGCATCAAGAGCAACCACGCACAGACGTATCCAGGAAATGGGATACAACTGTCGCATTCCTCGTATCAAGCCACTCCTGAACCAGAGGCAATGTCAGAAGCGTCTTACCTGGGCTAAGGAGAAAAAGAACTGGTCTGTCGTTCAGTGGTCCAAAGTCCTCTTTTCAGATTAAAGTGAATTTTGCATTTAATTTGGCAATCAAGGTCCCAGAGTCTGGAGGAAGAGTGGAGAGGCACAGAATCCAAGTTGCTTGAAGTCCAGTGTCAAGTTTCCACAGTCAGTGATGATTTGGGGAGCCTTGTCATCTTCTGGTGTTGGTCCACTGTCAACTCAGCCGTCTACCAGGAAATGTTAGAGCACTTCATGCTTCCTTCTGCTGACAAGCTTTATGGAGATGCTGATTTCATTTTCCAGCAGGATTTGGCACCTGCCCACACTGCCAAAGGTACCAATACCTGGTTCAATGACCATGGGATTACTGTGCTTGATTGGCCAGCAAACTGGCCTGATCTGAACCCCATAGAGAATTTATGGGGTATTGTCAAGAGGAACATGAGAAACACGAGACACAACGATGCAGACGAGCTGAAGGCCACTATCGAAGCAACCTGGGCTTCCATAACACCTCAGCAGTGCCACAGGCTGATCGACTCCATGCCACGCCGCATAGATGCAGTGATTCATGCAAAAGGAGCCCCAACCAAGTACTGACTGCATGTACAAGAACATAGGCTGAAGGCCGACATGTCTTTATTACATTTCCTTTTTTCACTGGTCTTATGTCATATTCTAATTTTCTGAGATACTGAATTTGGGGTTTTCATGAGCTGTAAGCCGTAATCATCAAGATTAAAACATACAGGCTTGAACTATTTCACTTTTTGTGTAATTAATCCACGATATGAGTTTCACTTTGTCAATTGAATTATTGAAATTACTTAACTTTTCCACAATATTCTAATTTATTGAGCTGCACCTGTATACTATCGATCACTTTGGGGGAGCGGGCTGGCGTTCCGAAAATGGAGAAGAAGCAGGCCATTCAACAGCAAATTCAAAAATACACCCATCCATAAAGGGAATCGGAGTGGAATTGTTTTTCCACTGATTTTCTTTCCCGTTTCAACGGATGTGCTACCTTGTCCCGGTCCTGCTGTTTCGACTCTCTCAAGCTATGAATGCTCAGCTATGAAAAGCCAACTGACGTTTGCTTTTGAGGTGTTGAACTGTTGCACCCTCTATAACCACTGTGGTTATTATTTTGATGTAAAATACATTTGATTGTTTGCTGTGCTGGATGCTGTGTATTCACTAACTGTATGAGTGATGGGACATTTTTATAGTATCTGTAACATATTTTGGTGTGTATTTAATCTTAACTTAACTTCTTAAAATGGCAATCAGCAGTAGAAACAATAACAAAGTGTCTCCCTGCTCCTCTTTTGGTATAAAGCTGAGGGATGGGGCTGAAGAAATGTAACCACTCTCAAATTCATAGACAGAGCTATAGATGCAAGCGACTGACCATCGATGATATCAAAATTGTAATCCTGTTTCTATGATCTGTTTCCACTACCATGTAGCCAGTTCGCTTTGGATAAAGGCGTCTACTAAATGGCATATATTTTTAACGTCTATTTCGACTGTCAACTAGCTGCCCAGTGTAGTTACCATTCCTTTCCAATAGATGGCAGCCAAAGCTAGTCGAAGTCACTACTCTAGCGACAGGGACACTGGGTTAGTGCGTGTTGAAATTAGTTTTATCTTCAAAGCAAGTTTATCTGGTTACGCTTGAACCTGTTATAGTGGACAAGCTAACTAATACTATTTGTTCATAAGGCGCAGGCATTAGGTCTATGTGCTGAAAAAAATTACAGCAGGCTAGACACTAAATGAACTGGTTTTATTCAAGCTCAAACCCTACGTAAATGCCTTTGCTTCTGGGTATGCGCTCCTTATGGAAGAAACGACACACGTAGGGATGAGACGCCGTACACCTCGTCCAATTCTCCATTGTGCCCATAGGGGGAACTGGCGATAAACTGCCAGCCTGTATGCTCTGCAAACAAAATCATAAAAGTTAGTCTGATACCGAAACTAAATCTCAATGTATTTATAATGAGCACGCCCCATTATTGGTTAGAATGAGATTTCATGAATCATGATGCTTTCTGCGATTAGAACTCCGGGTCGTCTAATCAAAAGGTAAATGAGTTACCATCGCGCCAAACAGCGTGTGTGATAAACATCGTTATAGGATACTGATGATATATATTGAGCACCTACCTACTACTGATATTAACTTTAAACAATTTATAATCAAGCAAAATTTCAGCAATTATTTCACTGGCATATCGGCTGCTGACTGGTCGAGTAACCTCTTCTGCCAGGAAGTCCTTCATAAGGATTAGTGACACGTCCAATACATACATCGCCATCCAGACAGGAACCTCTGACTGGATATAATACAGCCACCATCCGCTGGGATTTTGTGCTGTATCGCCATCATCTCTCTACAACACACACTCATACTCTTTAGCCATTATCTGGCAGTATCCGGACTCACAACAGTTTGTGTCACCGCTACACCGACCCTCTAGCTGAGGTGTTTCAGGCGGCATATCTGTGTTACTGCTACGAGAACAAACTCTTTGACCTGGGGCATTGATCGGCTCAAACATGAACGGCTTCAGTAGGTTTATTGGCTCCCTAACTAACATTATTTCATTCTCTGTAATAAACTCATTCTCAGACTCGGAGCATTGAGTTGGTTGGAACCTCTCCATCGCGCTGATAATAAACTATGATTGATTTAAGATTGACTTTGAGTGTCCCTGTGTAGAATTTCCACGACAGAACCCTTCCCCAGATCTGTGCCTCGACACAATCCTGTCTCGGAACTCTACAGACAATTCCTTCGACCTCATGGCTTGGTTTTTGCTCTGATGTGCACTGTCAACTGTGGGACCCTATATAGACAGGTGTGTGCCTTTCCAAATCATGTCCAATCAATTGAATTTACAACAGGTGGACTCCAATCAAGTTGTAGAAACATCTCAAGGATGATCGATGGAAACAGGATGCAGCTGAGCTCAATTTCGAGTCTCATAGTAAAGGGCCTGAATACTTATGTAAATAAGGTATTTCTGTTTTAGTTTTTTTGTAAATAAGGTATTTCTGTTTTAGTTTTTTTATAAATTCGCAAACATTTCTAAAAACCTGTTTTCGCTTAGTCTTTATGGGGTATTTTGTGTAGATTGATGAGTAAAAAAAAATACAAATAATCCATTTTAGAATAAGGCTGTAACGTAACAAAATGTGGAAAAAGGTAAATGGTCTGAATACTTTCCCGAATGCACTTTATGTCAATTCCAAAACACATTGTGGTTGTGGTATACCCTTTACACTCGTGGGAATTGGCCTATATGTATAGGGATAAATTGAAATGTTTCTTACAGAAGAAATATGAAATGCATATGCATAACCATGGTAGCAATTGAAAGGGAACAGTTTGGAGATTATGGGAAAATTATTAGACCAAAGGTGAGGACACAACAATAGCAGGAGCAGAAATATTAACAAAATTTGAAAATACTCTGAATATGATCAGTACGTGATAAGAATATTCCTGGAAAATTACATGGGTTTATTTGAGTGAGAGGACTAACTGGTGTCTCCAAGTGGCCACACCTCTACAAAGTGTGCACAATTCCTAAGTAATTTCAATGCACTTTTATGACTCAAAGAAATAAGTCTTCAACTAAAAGGTCATTATGAGTCCATTCAGATGTGTGTGCCACAGTGAATTCTGTTCAGAATGACCCAGGGTATGGTGCCATGTCATCTTGTAACTGTACATCAAACATAGTGATCATAAACATTGACACTGTGTATGACATGAGATTTATGATATGGAAATGTACACATTTGGACTCACGGGTGTTTTGCTTGCTTGTATGACATCAAAGTGTATTTATTATAATCCTCAACGTCTTATCTTTTGAAATATATAGTCCTCTTAAATTTACAGCATTTCCCTTACTCGGACAACAAAACATTTGCAAATGTTGACGGTACGAGTGTAAAGGGCTACATAACAAAATCCTGAATTTTATTGCAGCAATGCCTTCAGGAACGTCTGGGATCTGAGTGAATGGACCGCCATGTACCCATCACAATGGCACCAGGCTCAGACGGATTCTGACAACTGGAGTCTTTGTCATATGACAGGTATGTACTTGGATTCCACCTCATAGATGATGCATCATTTTGCAATTGGAATACAACGTTTGATCAATAAAAAAGAATGAACTTTATTACGTGGTATTTTCCAGAACACTTGCTCTCCACCGCCATGTTGATGCCCTCACTGACGAAGACATTGAGGCAACTTTCTTGTCTGAAGAAATGATTGTGTTGATGAGTCGCTCAACTACAATTTGCTTACAATTCACATGAGTAACAGTACCCTTCCACTTAACTATTACATTGCATACCGAGAGCTTTCCGACGGCACAGTCACAAACGTCTGGATGAGCAAGTGGCTGGATCCTTCAGGATCGTCCAGGGTGAGACAAGAAGGCTCCAAGTTTGTTCATCCTGCAGTCTCCAAGTGCCAAGAGGCCCTCATAAGGAAGATATTCAGGGTCATCGCACGGCGGGACAAGGACTTTGACGCAGACACCCACTTATACTTCATCGCAGAAGTTATGTTCTGTGAGGTAATGAAATGTGGTACTGGATGTTTTTGTGTGTTATAAGTGTACATTTTGCAGTCAATGCACCATCTCTGTGTGCATTCTGATCTTGTAGGTCACAGTGTGGATTCTGCAGATTTAGTTGGGCAAAGCTGTACTTAGTTATCCTCACACATATTGCCTCCCCATAACTTTTTTAAATTGTATTTAACTACACTGTAGCTCAATTGGTAGAGCATGGCGCTTGTAATGCCCGGGTAGTGGGTTCGATCCCCTGGACCACCCATACGTTAAAATGTCTGCACACATGACTGTAAGTCGCTTTGGATAAAAGCGTCTGCTAAATGGCATATTATTATTATATTATATATTATTATCTGCATGTTCATTTGAGAGGCAGAGTCTAAGGGGTTAAGCAGGCCATATCGGAGCTAGCCAACAGCATCGTCAGATGTACATTGTGTTAAACTGTGATCATCCTCAGTGTGGTTAGGTAGGGTCAACCTAAAACGTACGTTCCTGTATCGGACCGAAGCCCATATATCTAGATATGAATCACTACGTCTTGAAAGGGAAATATACACATCCCTAACATGCATGCTTTATATTTTGTATGTATGCAATGCCACCATCATATTGTAACACCAGCACACCATTCTTATAGTATGTCTCCCTCACAGGGACGGCTTGTTCAATAGGGCGATATGGGCGACGCACTGCCAAACGGGAAAAGGAAGGGATTTTTTTTCTAATCAATTATTTAAAAAAATAAAAATAAAAAATAAAAAATTTTTTTAATAAATTTATAAAAAATTATATCACGGCAACAGCAGTTATCAGTGTTCACGTCTGATCTGCCAGCCACTAAATGTCAAATCAGGCTAAAGTCGTGCTTCAAATGGCCCCGCCCGTTTTTTGGCCGATTTCAGTCAGGTTGAAAATCGCCCAAAAGTCTCTCATAGCCTGTCATGTAAAATCTATTTTTTTCACATTTCAAAGCTTTCAATACATTCTCTATGGGTGTCTGTGGGCATGCACTTACGCGCTTTCGTCATACATAACGTAACCACGAATGAACGTAACTAAGAAAAGACCAGGTAGCAGCCTCAATCAATTCACTACTACTATCAAAATGGCTAGGCTTCAGTCCAACTCGATTGTGTCTTTGAAAGAAGTTCCTTTTTGTCGGCGAACAAATGAAGATAAATTGGCAACGAAACAATTAGGACCTCCCAGACCAAATTTAATAATTCAACAGGTGTCTACTAAAGGGGGGAAGTCCTACACCCGAGGATTTTCCAAAAATTGGTATGAACGGAAAACCTGGCTAGCAGGCTGCGATGTAGCTAATGCAGTTTTTTGCTACCCCTGCTTACTCTTCCACCCTGAAGGCGGCACAGCAGACAGCACCGCTTGGACAGCGACTGGTGTAACCGACATGCACCATCTTTCAGAAAAGATAAAGAAACATGAGCTGTCAAAGACCCACATGGATAGCTGTTTGAGATTGTCATCTTTGGGAAGAGTGAATATTGCCACTCAACTGGATGAGGGATACAGGCTAGCTGTCCGCCGCCACAACGATGAGGTTAGCAAGAACCGCCATATCCTCAGCCGGCTAATCCAGTGTGTTAAGTTTTGCGGAGTGTTTGAGTTAGCTTTGCGAGGCAAAGATGAAACTGAGGGCTCCACCAACCCTGGTATTTTTCTTGGACTTGTCAACTTTGTGGCACAATTAGATGAGGTGTTTGATGACCATCTTAAAAATGCTAAAGTTTTCAAGGGCACATCAAAGACCATTCAAAACGAGCTACTGGAGTGTATGCTAGCGGTCACGAGGGAACATATTGTGGAGGAGGTGAAGTCTGCGAACTTCGTAGCTATCCAAGCTGACGAGACCACGGATGTTTCTACGCAGACACAGTTGGTGCTTGTGCTGAGGTACATAGATAGCAAGCACAAAGTGCAGGAGCGCTTTTTTGAGTTCCTTCCCATCTCGGAATCAACCTCAGCCTCAATCGCCAGTGTACTTTTGGAGAGACTGAACGGTCTTTTTGCCGATGACGGAAAGTCAAACTCATTGCGCAAGCTTACGATGGAGCCAGTGTGATGAGGGGAGAGAAGGCAGGTGTGCAGCAGAAGGTGCGTGAGCATTTCAAGAATGCCCATTACGTGCATTGCTATGCGCATCAGCTGAATTTGATCATGCATCAAGCTACTTCTCGCATCAAAAAAAGTGAACATTTTCTTTTCCGATCTGAGCGGGATTACAACGTTTTTTTCCCGGTCACCCAAACGCACCAGCATTCTTGACCAGACTGTTGCACGAAGACTGCCCAGACCTTCATCCACACGGTGGAACTTCAACAGCAGAGTCGTGAACACTGTCTACGAGAATCGAGACGACCTCATAGAATGTTTTGAAGCCATCCGGACGGGTTCATTGGGTTCATTTGACCAGCTTACTGTGAGAGAGGCATCTGGTTACGTGAGGATGCTACATGATGAAGATTTTATTTTTTTCCTGCGGCTTTTTCACAAAATCATGCCCCACGTCGACATTCTGTACCAGAAGCTACAGAAGAAGGACATCGATGCTGTCTTTATCAAACGTGCCCTCGACAGCTTCACAAGCAGTGTGCAGGCCATAAGGTAAGATTAAACAATATCATTCGATCTTTCTCAAAGCAGAGCTTTATTTGAAAATGTATGCATGAAAGGAGACTGCATTTGTGTTTGAAATCACATTATTCTCATTATATATGGCCAGTGGTGTAATCTATCTTATTTTATATACTATGTGTACTGTGCAGTGGTGCTCATACGCTTATGATCCCATGCTAAAGTTGACTAAAAAGAGGAATAACATTTTTTAAAAAATCATCTTTTGGAAATTGATCTTAATGACTTAATTAAAAAAGTTGGAAAATCCAACCTTTAAGGACACCAATTTTCTTTTCTTTTTTATTCCTCTTTTTAGTCAACTTTAGCATGGGATCATAAGCTTATGAGCACCACTGTATACTGTGCTGAACATCCAGGCTATGTGAGACACAAAGGCTAACTTAAACACTAAAGACTTTATGCATCCCTGCCCATTTTAAGTGGAACTTAAGTATTTGTACTATACATGGATACATTGCATATACCTGTGCATCACATAGACAACAATACTGTACAAAGCCAACAAACACATTGGTCTGTTTGCCTTCAGGGACTCCTCTCAACAGCAGCTGCAAGAAGCAACAGGAGCCAAAAGACCCAGAACAGCTTTGAGAGAAGAGGAGAAGCAGAGGCTGTCTGAAGAGGTCTGCAACACCATCCTGGATCACACCAAAGAAAGGTTCTCTTTCTCTGGCCACCTTGTGAGTGCTACCTTACTGCAAGCAGACATGTTTGAAAGGTACTGCCATTCATTTCCTGATGAGGCTCTGAATGCCACTGTGAATGCATACCCCATGCTGAGCAAGGCAAAGCTCAAGACAGAACTATCTCTGATCTATGAGAATCCTGAATTCAAGGGAGGCTGTGGTGCACTGGCACTGTACCAGGTTCTCATGAGCTACAACCTCCAGGAGACGTTCTCTGAGACTGTGACTCTGTTGAACATCCTCATAACTACTCCCATGACAACAGCTGAAGCTGAGAGATGTTTCTCAACTTTGACACGAGTTAAGACATTCCTGCGAAATTCAATGGGCCAGGAACGTCTGAATGCACTGGCCATGCTTTCCATGGAGAGGGAACTAGTCCTCAGCATGCCTGATTTCAATGAGAAAGTCATTGAACGCTTTGCTGTATTGAAACAGAGAAGAGAACAGTTTCAGTACAAGTAATGTAGCCTCTCTCTCTCTTTGTCCCTCCCTGTCTGTCTCTTTAACACACACACGCCCAAATCAGTTCACAGTTGATGTTGTTTAAAATAGTTTTTTTCATTTTTAAAAAAAGTAATAAAAATAAAAATCTGTTCATGTTCATTTTTACAAATCTATACAATTGGCCAGAATATGGTTGTTCATATTTACAAATCTATACAATTGGCCAGAATATGGTTGTTCATTTTTACAAAGCCATACAGATAGCTGTGTTTACCTTTTCTAGAAATTACTTTCAAATTCTGTTTTCATTCTTATTTCATTTGTTTATGGAAATGCATATTGTTTATGCAGTGTTGAGGAATGTGAAAGAACACCCTTGATTATTTTTACTGTGATAACTTATTTTGATTTTGTAAGCCAACACTTTTGAGATCAGTCAATAAATGCTTCTGGTATTGACTTATATGCTGCCCCTGTCTTCATGTTGTTGCTGGACATATCTTTTTTAAAATGTGTGTAGGTCACCTAAATCATCAGAAAAATTGCCCCTCCTGAGAATTTTTTCAGGAGCCGCCACTGCTCCCTCATCATGCCAAGTAAATCTCGTCAATGTGTTATAGTTGCACATAGGATTTCATAACTGTTTTGTTTTCTTATTGTCCTCTTACTGTTTAGGGATCTGCATCTTGTTACTTTGTTAGCACTTATTCTTGGCTCAAAGGAGCCCACGGCTTGGTTTACTTATATAATAATAAAGTCAGACGCACTGTATACTCTAGTCATTTAATGCATCAAACTCATTCCACGGAGGGCTGAGTGTTTTCGGTTTCAATGAAGAAGTAGACAGTAGGAGTAAGGAGTGAAAACCTGCAGACACTCGGCCCTCCGTGGAATGAGTTTGACACCCCTGATTTAATGGAAAGAACCTACATTTCAGCACCTTCTCCAGGGAGGGCTGAGGAAGCCACATAGGCTTTGTTTACACAGGCAGTCATATCTACTCATTTGGAGAAGGAGAAAAATATGACTTTATCTCTTTCAGGACTACATGCGCTATGGGGGCACTGCTTGCAAAAGTTGGTCTGCATCAAAGTGACTAATTAAACTGAAGGAAACTTGCAGGCACTTTGTTTCAATGGACATGACATCCCACTGCCTTTAGGAGACGCTCTTATCCAGAGCGACTTACAGCAGTGAATGCATACATTTTCATACTGGTCCCCCGTGGGAATCGAACCCACAACGCTTGCGTTGCAAGTGCCATGCTCTACCAACTGAGCTACACAGGACTACACACAGATCTGTCGTATGAGTTGCCTGCACTGTCCTCACACCACATGGAGGCGGCGCGTCTCTTGGTCTTGGAGGTGGGTGGCGCCTGCAACAGGTCATAGACGCTCTCGATGTAGATCTCAGAAAGACACCCACACGGTGAACTGGCACCGGTCCCACTCTCCAAACGACACATCCACAAACTTAACTAGAAGAGGCAGAGAACCGCATATAGGATCCACTCTATCAGCTGACGTTTCAAAATACAAATGTTGTCCGACTTCAACGAGATGGGCTTACAGATGTGATGTACCTGTGTTATCAGTGTTATCGTAAGATACGGAGGCGCTTCCATATAATTGATCAGGCTGTTGATTGTGGCCTGTGGAATGTTGTCCCACTCCTCATTGATGGCTGTGCGAAGTAGTGGATATTGGCGGAAACTGGAACACGCTGTCGTACAAATCAATCCAGAGCATCCCAAACATGCTCAATGGGTGACATGTCTGGTGAGTATGCAGGCCATGAAAGAACTGGGACATTTACAGATTCCAGGAATTGTGTATCCTTGTGACATGGGGCCGTGCATTATCATGCTGAAACATGAGGTGATGGCAGCGGATGAATGGCACGACGATGGGCCTCAGGATCTCTTCACGGTATCTCTGTGCATTCAAATTGCCGTCGATAAAATGCAATAGTGTTCGTTGTCCATAGCTTATGCCTGCCCATACCATAACCCAACCGCCACCATGGGGCACTCTGTTCACATCAGCAAACCGCTCACCGACATGAAGCCATACACGCTGTCTGCCATCTGCCTGGTATAGTTGAAACCGAGATTCATTCGTGAAGAGCACACTTCTCCAGCGGCCATCAAAGGTGAGCATTTGCCCACTGAAGTCGGTTACGGTGCCGAACTGCAGTCAGGTCAAGACCCTGGTGAGGACGACGAACATGCAGATGAGCTTCCTTGAGACCGTTTCTGCAGAAATTCTTCGGTTGTGCAAACCCAGTTTCATCAGCTTTCCAGGTGGCTGATCTCAGACTATCCCGCAGGTGAAGAAGCTGGATCTGGCGGTCCTGGGCTGGGAACGCGTGCCTCTGGGAATAACATTGACGTATACACTAACACTGTAACGACATTCATCATGAAGTGTTTAGAGGATGTTCCCACGGTGACGATTAAAACCTATCCTACCCAAAAAAACGTGGGTGGCAGCATTTGCGCAAAACTGAAAGCGCAAACCGCAAGGTGACTGGATATATTGTCAATACCGTCCAGTTAAATTTTTTCATACCGGCCCCCTGTGGGAAACGAACCCACAACCCTGGCATTGAAAGCACCATGCTCTAAACTGAGCTACACGAGGCCAGTTACACCCGCTGTAAGGTAATACGGAAGTACAGAGACAATGTCACAATTCAACAGCTCAGTCATTACACCCTGAACAGATCCAGATCTGTATTCCCAGTCATGAAATCCATTACATTTACATTTTAGTCATTTAGCAGACGCTCTGGAGGCATGAAAATGGGGGTATAGGACTGATCACTAACCCAATGTTTGCCCTTTCATCGGCAGCAACAGGTTGAGGGCTTACTAGTTCTCCATGATAGTGTCACACCGTAACTATGTCAGTGTTACGCTTATACACCCTTCACCAATTAAGTCAAACATCCTGTAGTGCAAGCCCACGTATGTAACGAGGACCTAGCTCCAGTCATGTTGAGAGAAGCTATTTTGTTAATGAAATATTCCTATATTGATGATCAATTTCATAGCATACCACAATTTTCCAATAAAAGCATCCGTACCATTAGCCCCTGCAACACTGAAAATCTTACGACATTGAATAATGAGCCAAGACCGTGGCAATGCATTTTCCATATTTTATTGTAAACAGCTTATGCGTCAGCGATGGTGACCTCGACCTCTACACCGGGCTCGATACTGATGGAGGTGATCTGCTTGACAATCTCAGAGGGACTGTGCAGGTCGATCAGACGCTTGTGGATCCGCATCTGGAAGCGATCCCAGGTCTTGGAACCCTCTCCACAGGGGGTCTTCCTGGTGGTGATCCGCAGAGTCTGAAAGGAGATGAGAATATGAAATAAGATGTCACAAATGGTGAGCGGAAGAGTCACAATGGGATTAAAACTTTTGACCAAGCACATTGGCACATTTTCTCAACACCTCTTGGGGCTTCGTGCCATCTGTTAAGGGCAGAAAATTATAACCCGCCAAATGTGGGTAGCTTTAGGTATTGCAGGTAAGAATATCAATTTCACCAGCCACGTGGTCAAGTTGCAGGGCTCTACAGTGCGAGCATTACATTCCTGAATACAAATAGTCAAAGGTAAAAATGAGCACATGAGTTGCAATTTATAGCTGAAAAATGCTGCAGTAGCGGTTATAATAGTAATACTGCTGTTTTGTTTCATAGCTGCTAATCGCACAAAGACGTACAAATACTATATCCCACCTCGTGCAGCAACACTGCCTGGCAGGGGAGCTGTGTGCACTGAGTGAAGTGCTGATCGATTCATTTTTGGAGGCGTTGCGCACAGGCATAAACGTCAATTCACGCGAATGTCCACAAACGTGCAACTTTTTCCTTGTGTTTCTTGGCAATTTACATTGTTTTGTTGACAAGAATTATGTTTAACGTTAGTTTGCGTCTGCTTCAACTGCTAGCGAAGAGATGCCCTAGTCAGATCACAAATCTCACAAGTGACAGGACTTTAGTGGCCCTATTACCATGGTAACCTCACCCTTAAAGGGGCAGCTGTCTCATTTGATATTTTGGTTAACAGATTCAGATCACAAAATGAAACAATAACACATCTGACTAAGACATTTGTTGTTTTAGAAACATTAAAGCATTCAGTTTTTTTGATGCAATTATAATTTAAATATTTTGCCTGGTAAAAATCTTGAGTGGCTGTTAGATTTCTCCATCTACCTGCCATTGGCTGGTGGGCCAAAAACTAAATTTTTGGCCCTGCATCTGGTCGAAAACAAACGACCATTTCCCTCATTCTATCTTAATATAATAATAATAATAATAATAATAAGCCATTTAGCAGACGCTTTTATCCAAAGCGACTTACAGTCGTGCGTGCATACATTTTTTGTGTATGGGTGGTCCCGGGGATCGAACCCACTACCTTGGCGTTACAAGCGCCGTGCTCTACCAGCTGAGCTACAGAGGACCATCTTCTGCAGCCTTAAACATATTGACAGTTTTGTTGTCTAAACCAAGTTTGTCATATCTTCCCCGATTCAATCCGAGCCGCCACAGAGCGGGCAGAAAGCGCAGGGACATTGATTTGGCATCACCTCTATAGAGACCTGGGGTAGACCACAGATGTGGGTCCCAGGCTGTCAAGGATACAGTGAAGTCCACCATCTATATCTGGTACATACCTTGGTGGGCATACGGACTGGTCCCTTCACCTTGAGGTTCTTCTCCTTAGCGCCACGGATGAGGTCTGCGCACACTAAGGACACAAAGGAAAACAACTGCTTGTCAAACGAAAGCAACTAAGCTACATGTGTGCTCCAATGCGCACACAAGGCTCAGAATAGCGTATGATAAATCAGTATGTCATAGCGTTTGCTATGTCATATCAAGTTTTTATCCTCATAGCCAAAGATGTTGACGCAAAGTTAATGCAGTATATAACAAATATTTCACTTAAGACTGAAAGCCATAGTAAAGTGAGCTTACCCTTTTCTAGAGACTTGACATTGCGGCTGGTGAGGGTGATACGGATGCGATGGATGGCAACCTCAGCCTCAACAGGGGCTTTACCAGTGTCCTTGAATGCCTACACGTGCAAGAAAAGAATGCTGCATTTCAAGAGGGCAACGACGCTGAATGTGTGGTAAGAATCTGATTGAATGTGCCATCAATGTGCTCAGAATAACTTTTGAGTCAGATTGTAATACGTTTCTAACCTTCTAGCCAAATGGTGTAGAATCAATGAACGCATACATAGTAGCCAGTGTTGACTGTGGTACAGCCAAGCGCCAGAAATAAACTGAATGATTAATGAGGATTTCAGCATCTTGGGGGGTACACCTTGTTACTCCAATGGTCACTTAAATTGGAGTTACTTAGGTAACTGCTAGCCTATACACATATTGATTTTATTGACCTAAACAAATGTAAATTCCTTTAGGCGTACTAGTAACGTTAATGGCCATGTTTTACTCCAGTCATCACAACAATGAAATTGAGGTAGAGGTTAATAAACAATCCATCTACATTTGTACAGCTTCAAATTAGGTTAACCAACCAAGACTTCATGTCAAGTTAAGAGTGTTGCATATGGGGGGGTGGGACGTTTGTTGTTGGCTAATAAGCCAAGTTAGCACAGCTAGGCAACGCCAATCAGGCATCAGCAAGACTTCAGTCTCATTTAAACTACACTCAGTCACATCAAAACCATTCAAAAACTACTTCAAAAATATCAGATCTCCGCCCATTAATTGAGGAATCTACAGCAAGCTAAAGTTATGGGCCAAAATAGCTAGCTAACGTTAGCCATCTTCGCTAGCTACCTACTACATGTGTGCAATTGCTCGGATTCAGAAGAAATACCGGACTGTTCTTCCATCGTTCCACTTAGCTAGTTAGCTATATGTAACGAGTTTAGCTCGCGTATAGTTTAAGGAATTAAAATGTTATCTTACCATTTTTTTTTTTATATATTCCCGACCGACTTATTCGTAAATTCCAAGCGAACAGCGGTGAGTCAGGAACGTTATCTCCGTGTCAGTTCTTCGCGAAAGGACAGAATGAGGCCTACTTCGACATTTATACCCTCCTTCCGGGTACCACGTGACTTTTGTACCGACGATAAACCAATAGAATGGCCTAAATGCCAAGGGGGCGTATCTAAACAAAATGCACCTTGAATAAATACCTAATTATCCATATTTCACCTGAATAATGTCATTCTTCCTGCTCCTGGCATTATATACCTAAAGCGGACATTGCCATTTGCTGCACGGAGTCACATTAAGAGAAATCCCATGCATTCTTTACAAGTTCAAACACTGGAATGTGAGATGTAATCTACACCTGATTAGGCTGATAGACATCTTCATTATTTTGTTTAATGATTTTCAATTTGAGCTTCATTATTTCTATACAGCCTACAGTGGAGATTTTAGCATGTACAGTGCATTCAGAAAGTATTCAGACCCCTTGACTTTTTCCACATTTTGTTACGTTACAGCCTTATTCTAAAATTGATTAAATTGTTTTTTTTCCCCTCAACAATCTACACACAATACCACATCATGACAAAGCAAAAACAGGTTTGTATACATTTTTGCAAATATATTAAATATATAAAACTGACATATCACATTTACATAAGTATTCACACTCTTTACTCAGTACTTTGTTGAAGCACCTTTGGCAGTGATTACAGCCTCGAGTCTTCATGGGTATGACGCTACAAACTTGCCACACCTGTATTTGGGGAATTTCTCTCATTCTTCTCTGCAGATTATCTCAAGCTCTGTCAGGTTGGATGGGGAGCGTCGCTGCACAGCTATTTTCAGGTCTCTCCAGAGATGTTCGATCGGGTTCAAGTCCGGGCTCTGGCTGGGCCACTCAAGGACATTCAGAGACTTGTCCCGAAGCCACTCCTGCGTTGTCTTGGCTGTGTACTTAGGGTTGTTGTCCTGTTGGAAGGTGAACCTTCGCCCCAGTCTGAGGTCCTGAGCGCTCTGGAGCAGGTTTTCATCAAAGATCTCTCTGTACTTTGCTCCGTTCATCTTTCCCTCGATCCTGACTACTCTTTCTGTCCCTACCGCTAAAAACATACCCACGGCATGATGCTGCCACCACCATGCTTCACCGTAGGGATGGTGCCAGGTTTCCTCCAGATGTGACGTCAGGCCAAAGAGTTCAATCTTGGTTTCATCAGACGTGAGAATCTTGTTTCTCTTGGTCTGAGTGTCTTTAGGTGCCTTTTGGCAAACTCCAAGCGGGCTGTCATGTGCCTTTTACTGAGGAGTGGCTTCCATCTGGCCACTCTACCATAAAGGCCTGATTGGTGGAGTGCTGCAGAGATGGTTGTCCTTCTGGAAGGTTCTCCCATCTCCACAGAGGAACTCTGGAGCTCTGTCAGAGTGACCATCGGGTTCTTGGTCACCTCCCTGACCAAGGCCCTTCTCCCGCGATTGCTCAGTTTGGCCGGGCAGCCAGCTCTAGGAAGAGTCTTGGTGGTTCCAAATGTCTTTCATTTAAGAATGATGGAAGCCATTGTGTTCTTGGGGACCTTCAATGCTGCAGACATTTTTTGGTACCCTTCCCCAGATCTGTGCCTCGACCCAATCCTGTCTTGGACAATTCCTTCGACCTTATGGCTTGGTTTTTGCTCTGACATGCACTGTCAACTGTGGGACAGGTCTGTGCTTTTCCAAATCATGTCCAATCAATTGAATTTACCACAGGTGGACTCCAATCAAGTTGTAAAAACATCTCAAGGATGATCAATGGAAACAGGATGCACCTCAGCTCAATTTTGAGTCTCATAGCAAATTATCTGAATACTTAGGGTCAGATTAAAAAATATATATACATTGGCATTTCAAAAACACTGTTTTTGCTTTGTCATTATGGGGTATTGTGTGTAGATTGATAAGGGAAAAAAATACAGTGCCTTGCAAAAGTATTCATCCCATTGGCGTTTTTCTCCTAAGTGTCTGACTACTTACAGTGGGGAGAACAAGTATTTGATACACCGCCGATTTTGCAGGTTTTCCTAATTACAAAGCATGTAGAGGTCTGTAATTATTATCATAGGTATACTTCAACTGTGAGAGACGGAATCTAAAACAAACATCCAGAAAATCACATTGTATGATTTTTAAGTAATTAATTTGCATTTTATTGCATGACATAAGTATTTGATACATCAGAAAAGCAGAACTTAATATTTGGTACAGAAACCTTTGTTTGCAATTACAGAGATCATACGTTTCCTGTAGATCTTGACCAGGTTTGCACACACTGCAGCAGGGATTTTGGCCCACTCCTCCATACAGACCTTCTCCAGATCCTTCAGGTTTCGGGGCTGTCGCTGGACAATACGGACTTTCAGCTCCCTCCAAAGATTTTCTATTGGGTTCAGGTCTGGAGACTGGCTAGGCCACTCCAGGACCTTGAGATGCTTCTTACGGAGCCACTCCTTAGTTGCCCTGGCTGTGTGTTTCGGGTCGTTGTCATGCAGGAAGACCCAGCCACGACCCATCTTCAATGCTCTTACTGAGGGAAGGAGGTTGTTGGCCAAGATCTCGGGATACATGGCCCCATCCATCCTCCCCTCAATATGGTGCAGTCGTCCTGTCCCCTTTGCAGAAAAGCATCCCCAAAGAATGATGTTTCCACCTCCATGCTTCACGGTTGGGATGGTGTTCTTGGGGTTGTACTCATCCTTCTTCTTCCTCCAAACACGGCGAGTGGAGTTTAGACCAAAAAGCTCAATTTTTGTCTCATCAGACCACATGACCTTCTCCCATTCCTCCTCTGGATCATCCAGATGGTCATTGGCAAACTTCAGACGGGCCTGGACATGCGCTGGCTTGAGCAGGGGGACCTTGCGTGCACTGCAGGATTTTAATCTATGACGGCATAGTATGTTACTAATGGTTTTCTTTGAGACTGTGGTCCCAGCTCTCTTCAGGTCATTGACCAGGTCCTGCCGTGTAGTTCTGGGCTGATCCCTCACCTTCCTCATGATCATTGATGCCCCACAAGGTGAGATCTTGCATGGAGCCCCAGACCGAGGGTGATTGACCGTCATCTTGAACTTCTTCCATTTTCTAATAATTGCGCCAACAGTTGTTGCCTTCTCACCAAGCTGCTTGCCTATTGTCCTGTAGCGCATCCCAGCCTTGTGCAGGTCAACAATTTTATCCCTGATGTCCTTAAACAGCTCTCTGTTCTTGGCCATTGTGGAGAGGTGTCACGCCCTGGCTCTGGGGACACTGTTATGTTGAGCCAGGGTGTGTAGATTTCTGTGTTGTAGTTCTAGGTGTTTCATTTCTATGTTGGCCAGTGTGGTTCTCAATCAGAGGCAATGAGTGTCAGCTGTGGCTGGTTGTCTCTGATTGGGAACCACATTTAAACAGGCTGTTTTCCCACAGTAGTTGTGGGATCTTGTTCTAGTTGGTTTTGTGTTAGACCGTGGACTGTCACGTTATCGTTTTGTTCGTGTATTCACTAAATAAAGAGTATGTTCGTCTTCAACGCTGCGCCTTGGTCCTCCTCTCTTACCGACGAGCGTGACAAGAGGTTGGAGTCTGTTTGATTGAGTGTGTGGACAGGTGTCTTTTATACAGGTAACGAGTTCAAACAGGTGCAGTTAATACAGGTAACGAGTGGAGAACAGGAGGGCTTCTTAAAGAAAAACTAACAGGTCTGTGAGAGCTGGAATTCGTAATGGTTGGAAGGTGATCAAATACTTATGTCATGCAATAAAATGCAAATTAATTACTTAAAAATCATACAATGTGATTTTCTGGATTTATGTTTTAGATTCCGTCTCTAACAGTTGAAGTGTACGTCTCCTGAGTGGCGCAGTGGTCTAAGGCGCCGCATCGCAGTGTTAATTGTGCCACTAGAGATCCTGGTTCGAATCCAGGCTCTGTCGCAGCCGGCCGCGACCGGGAGACTCATGGGCGGCGCACAATTCGTCCAGGGTAGGGGAGGGAATGGCCGGCAGGGATGTAGCTCAGTTGATAGAGCATGGTGTTTGCAACGCCAGGGTTGTGGGTTCGATTCCCACGGGGGGCCAGTATGTAAAAAAAATGTATTCACTAACTGTAAGTCGCTCTGGATAAGAGCGTCTGCTAAATGACAAAAAAAAAAAAAAAAAGTGTACCTATGATAAAAATGACAGACCTCTACATGCTTTGTAAGTAGGAAAACCTGCAAAATCGGCAGTGTATCAAATACTTGTTCTCCCCACGTGTATGTAAATAAGGTACAGTGAGGGAAAAAAGTATTTGATCCCCTGCTGATTTTGTACGTTTGCCCACTGACAAAGACATGATCAGTCTATAATTTTAATGGTATGTTTATTTGAACAGTGAGAGACAGAATAACAACAAAAAAATCCAGAAAAACGCATGTCAAAATTTTTATAAATTGATTTGCATTTTAATGAGGGAAATAAGTATTTGACTTAGTGCTTGGTGGCAAAACCCTTGTTGGCAATCACAGAGGTCAGATGTTTCTTGTAGTTGGCCACCAGGTTTGCACACATCTCAGGAGGGATTTTGTCCCACTCCTCTTTGCAGATCTTCTCCAAGTCATTATGGTTTCGAGTCTGACGTTTGGCAACTCGAACCTTCAGCTCCCTCCACAAATGTTCTATGGGATTAAGGTCTGGAGACTGGCTAGGCCACTCCAGGACCTTAATGTGCTTCTTCTTGAGCCACTCCTTTGTTGCCTTGGCCGTGTGTTTTGGGTCATTGTCGTGCTGGAATACCCATCCACGACCCATTTTCAATGCCCTGGCTGAGGGAAGGAGGTTCTCACCCAAGATTTGACGGTACATGGCCCCGTCCATCGTCCCTTTGATGCGGTGAAGTTGTCCTGTCCCCTTAGCAGAAAAACACCCCCAAAGCATAATGTTTCCACCTCCATGTTTGACGGTGGGGATGGTGTTCTTGGGGTCATAGGCAGCATTCCTCCTCCTCCAAACACGGCGAGTTGAGTTGATGCCAAAGAGCTCGATTTTGGTCTCATCTGACCACAACACTTTCACCCAGTTCTCCTCTGAGTCATTCAGATGTTCATTGGCAAACTTCAGACGGGCCTGTATATGTGCTTTCTTGAGCAGGGGGACCTTGCGGGCGCTGCAGGATTTCAGTCCTTCACGGCGTAGTGTGTTAACAATTGTTTTCTTGGTGACTATGGTCCCAGCTGCCTTGAGATCATTGACAAGATCCTCCCGTGTAGTTCTGGGCTGATTCCTCACGGTTCTCATGATCATTGCAACTCCACGAGGTGAGATCTTGCATGGAGCCCCAGGCCGAGGGAGATTTACAGTTATTTTGTATTTCTTCCATTTGCGAATAATCGCACCAACTGTTGTCACCTTCTCACCAAGCTCCTTGGCGATGATCTTGTAGCCCATTCCAGCCTTGTGTAGGTCTACAATCTTGTCCCTGACATCCTTGGAGAGCTCTTTGGTCTTGGCCATGGTGGAGAGTTTGGAATGTGATTGATTGATTGCTTCTGTGGACAGGTGTCTTTTATACAGGTAACAAACTGAGATTAGGAGCACTCCCTTTAAGAGTGTGCTCCTAATCTCAGCTCGTTACCTGTATAAAAGACACCTGGGAGCCAGAAATCTTTCTGATTGAGAGGGGGTCAAATACTTATTTCCCTCATTAAAATGCAAATCAATTTATAACATTTTTGACATGCGTTTTTCTGAAATGTTTTGTTGTTATTCTGCCTCTCACTGTTCAAATAAAGGGGGCATATAAGCAGACAATGAAAGGTCTTACAATATTCGATGAGTACATTTCTCTAAAACAGGCTATAGGCTAGATGTGCACCACCAAGTCAGAACAGTAGGCTAAATTATGTGGGGGAAAGGGACCAAATTATTAGGGCTACTAACAGCTTCACAACATACACTTAGTATTACTTTCTCAGCTACAGTATACATATCTCCCTGGCATATTACATAATTTATGCAGCAGCATACAATACATTTTTGGACTCACCTTGTTGTGCTCACTTGATCAGGAAGGTGGCGTGGCGGTCCTTCGTTGGGCAAATTTTGTCATCAAACTTTGTCATCAAAGTCTGGCATTCTCTGGATTTATGGTGCTTTCAAGACAACTGGGAACACGAAGAAAAAAAAGGTTGAATCATGACGTCAGTGATCTTCAGGTTGGAGCTCTAGAAAGAGGCCTGAGTTCCCGACTTGCAATTCTGAGATGGATGACCATTCAAAACTTATTTTCCCAATTGGAGCTCATTTTCCCAGTTGTCTTGAACTCACTGAAGTCTGAGATTTCGCAGTTCCGAGTTTCCAGTTGTTTGGAATGCAGCAGAAGTCATGCTGGATTGACAGCATGGCCAATGTATTCAACCTTTTATGGCCCATGGTTTTGAATGTTTATCCTTTTAAGCTTGGAAAAGAGACCCTTAAACCCAGACTTGGACCACACACCCACTCCACTGAATAGCAGAATAGTGATTGCTTTGCAATGCTCCTCAGGACCATACCCCTCCCAGTCCACCAGGTAACGGAGCCATCCCCCACGGAACCTGGAGTCCAGCAGGTCCCTCACCGCATACGCCGGATTCCCGTCAATGTCCAGGGGCGGAGGGTGTGTACCCCAGGGAACGGCATCTGCCAGAGGACCAGGAACCACTGGCCTGAGGAGAGACACATGAAAAGTAAGTGAGACACGGTAGTGAGGGGGAAGGAGCTGCCGGTATGATACCTCATTTATCCGCCGGAGGACCTTAAACGGCCCACAAACTGGGGCCTCAGTTTCTTGCAGGGCAGGTGGAGAGGGAGGTTTTTTGTGGACAGCCAGACACGATCACCAGGCTGGAATACGGGGGCCTCACTGCGGTGGCGGTCGGCTTGGTCCTTCTGCCGACGAATGGCCCTCTGGAGATGGACATGGGCGGCGTCCCAGACCTGTCCGGCCCTGCGTAACCACTCGTCGACAGCGGGCGCATCGGTCTGGCTGGGTGTCCAAGGGGCCAGGGCCGGCTGGTACCCCAGGACGCACTGGAAGGGAGTGAGCCCAGTGGAGGAGTGAACGAGGGAGTTCTGGGCATATTCTGCCAAGGGTAGAAACCTCATCCACTCACCCTGCCGGTCCTGACAGTGGCAACGAAGAAACCTCCCCAGCTCCTGGTTCATGCGCTCCACCTGTCCATTCGACTGAGGCCTATACCCGGAAGTGAGGCTGGCCGTGGCCCCGATCTTCTCCAGGAAAGCTTTCCACACTCAGGAGGTGAATTAGGGGCCACGGTCCGAGATGATGCCCTCCGGAAGTCCATAATGCCGGAAGACCTGTTGGAACAGGACCTCAGCGACCTGGAGAGCAGAAGGAAGACCAGAAAATACCCGAGCTCTGAAGCAAGCCTCTAGAAAATTGCCTGCTTTAGATCTTATCTGTTGGAAAGATATCAGTTTGTCTCTGTGGATGGTTTGTTCTCTGACAAATCAATTGTACGTTTTGGTGTTCATCATGGTTCCGTTTTAAGACCACTATTGTTTTCACTATATATTTTACCTCTTGGTGATGTCATTCGGAAACACAATGTTAACTTTCATTACTATGCGGACGACACACAGCTCTACAGTTCGATGAAACATGGTGAAGCCCCAAAATTGCCTACCCTGGAAGCATGTGTTTCAGAAATAAGGAAGTGGATGGCGGCAAATGTTTTACTTTTAAACTCGGACAAAACAGAGATGCTAGTTCTAGGTCATACCTATCTCTCCGATTTGGTCCTGCCGTACATACCTAAACGTACGCTACGGTCACAAGACGCAGGCCTCCTTATTGTCCCTAGACTTTCTAAGAAAACAGCTGGAGGCAGGGCTTTCTCCTATAGAGCTAAATTTCTATGGTCTGCCTATCCATGTGAGAGACGCAGACTCGGTCTCGACCTTTAAGTCATTACTGAAGACTCATCTCTTCAGTAGGTCCTATGATTGAGTGTAGTCTGGCCCAGGGGTGCGAAGGTGAATGGCAAGGCACTGGAGCGACAAACCGCCCTTGCTGTCTCTGCCTGGCCAGTTCCTGTCTCTCCATTGGGATTCTCTGCCTCTGACCCTATTACGGGGGCTTACTGGTGCTTTCCATGCCGTCCCTAGGAGGGGTGCATCACTTGAGTGGGTTGAGTCACTGATGTGATCTTCCAGTCCGGTTTGTCGCTCCCTCAGGCTCGTGCAGTGGAGGAGATCTTCATGGGCTATACTCAGCCTTGTCTCAGGGTAGTAGGTTGGTGGTCTGTTGATATCCCTCTGGTGGTGTGGGGGCTGTGCTTTGGCAAAGTGGGTGGGGTTATATCCTGCCTGGTTGGCCCTGTCTGGGGGTATCGTCGGACGGGGCCATTGTGTCTCTCGACCCCCCCTGTCTCAGCCTCCAGTATCTATGCTGCAACAGTCTATGTGCCGGGGGGCTAGGGTCAGTCTGTTATATCTGGTGTTATTCTCCTGTCTTATCCGGTGTCCTGTGTGCATTTAAGAATGCTCCCTTTAATTCTCTCTCTCCCTCCCTAGGACCATGCCTCAGGACTACCTGGCCTGATGACTCCTTGCTGTCCCCAGTCCACCTGGTCGTGCTGCTGCTCCAGTTTCCACTCTTCTGCCTATGGAACCCTGACCTGTTCACCGAACGTGCTACCTTGTCCCAAACCTGCTGTTTTCAACTCTCTCTCTCTCTACTGCACCTGCTATTTCAACCTCTAAATGTCCAGCTATGAAAAGCCAAGTGACATTTACTCCTGATGTACTGACCTGTTGCAACCTCTACAACCACTGTGATTATTATTTGACCCTGCTGGTCATCTATGAACGTTTGAACATCTTGGAGAAAAATCTGGCCTTAATGGCCATGTACTGTTATAATCTCCACCCGGCACAGCCAGAAGGGGACTGGGCACTCCTCAGAGCCTGGTTCCTCTCTAGGTTTCTTCCTAGGTTTCTGCCTTTCTAGGGAGTTTTTACTAGCAACCGTGCTTCTACATCTGCATTGCTTGCTGTTTGGGGTTTTAGGCTGGGTTTCTGTATAGCACTTTGTGACATCTGCTGATGTAAAAAGGGCTTTCATGAATACTATAAAATGAAATAACACATATGGAATCATGTAGTAACCAAAAAAGTGTTAAACAAATCAAAATATATTTTATATTTGAGATTCTTCAAATAGCCACCCTTTGCCTTGATGACATCTTTGCACATTCTTGGCATTCTCTCAACCAGCTTCATGAGGTAAAATATATTTTGATTTGTTTAACACTTTTTTGGTTACTACATGATTCCGTATGTGTTATTTCATAGTTTTGATGTCTTCACTATTATTCTACAATGTAGAAAATAGTAAAAATAAAGAAAAACCCTGGAATGAGTAGGTGTGTCCAAACTTTTGACTGGTACTGTATATTAACCGAAATAGCTATGTAACATACAGTGGGGAAAAAAAGTATTTAGTCAGCCACCAATTGTGCAAGTTCTCCCACTTAAAAAGATGAGAGAGGCCTGTAATTTTCATCATAGGTACACGTCAACTATGACAGACAAATTGAGAAGAAAAAAATTCAGAAAATCACATTGTAGGATTTTTAATGAATTTATTTGCAAATTATGGTGGAAAATAAGTATTTGGTCACCTACAAACAAGCAAGATTTCTGGCTCTCACAGACCTGTAACTTCTTCTTTAAGAGGCTCCTCTGTCCTCCACTCATTACCTGTATTAATGGCACCTGTTTGAATTTGTTATCAGTATAAAAGACACCTGTCCACAACCTCAAACAGTCACACTCCAAACTCCACTATGGCCAAGACCAAAGAGCTGTCAAAGGACACCAGAAACAAAATTGTAGACCTGCACCAGGCTGGGAAGACTGAATCTGCAATAGGTAAGCAGCTTGGTTTGAAGAAATCAACTGTGGGAGCAATTATTAGGAAATGGAAGACATACAAGACCACTGATAATCTCCCTCGATCTGGGGCTCCACGCAAGATCTCACCCCGTTGGGTCAAAATGATCACAAGAACGGTGAGCAAAAATCCCAGAACCACACGGGGGGGACCTAGTGAATGACCTGCAGAGAGCTGGGACCAAAGTAACAAAGCCTACCATCAGTAACACACTACGCCACCAGGGACTCAAATCCTGCAGTGCCAGACGTGTCCCCCTGCTTAAGCCAGTACATGTCCAGGCCCGTCTGAAGTTTGCTAGAGTGCATTTGGATGATCCAGAAGAGGATTGGGAGAATGTCATATGGTCAGATGAAACCAAAATATAACTTTTTGGTAAAAACTCAACTCGTCGTGTTTGGAGGACAAAGAATGCTGAGTTGCATCCAAAGAACACCATACCTACTGGGAAGCATGGGGGTGGAAACATCATGCTTTGGGGCTGTTTTTTCTGCAAAGGGACCAGGACGACTGATCCGTGTAAAGGAAAGAATGAATGGGGCCATGTATCGTGAGATTTTGAGTGAAAACCTCCTTCCATCAGCAAGGGCATTGAAGATGAAACGTGGCTGGGTCTTTCAGCATGACAATGATCCCAAACACACCGCCCAGGCAACAAAGGAGTGGCTTCGTAAGAAGCATTTCAAGGTCCTGGAGTGGCCTAGCCAGTCTCCAGATCTCAACCCCATAGAAAATCTTTGGAGGTAGTTGAAAGTCCGTGTTGCCCAGCGACAGCCCCAAAACATCACTGCTCTAGAGGAGATCTGCATGGAGGAATGGGCCAAAATACCAGCAACAGTGTGTGAAAACCTTGTGAAGACTTACAGAAAACGTTTGACCTGTGTCATTGCCAACAAAGGGTATATAACAAAGTATTGAGAAACTTTTGTTATTGACCAAATACTTATTTTCCACCATAATTTGCAAATAAATTCATAAAAAATCCTACAATGTGATTTTCTGGATTTTTTTCCCTCATTTTGTCTGTCATAGTTGACGTGTACCTATGATGAAAATTACAGGCCTCTCTCATCTTTTTAAGTGGGAGAACTTGCACAATTGATGGCTGACTACTGAATACTTTTTTCCCCCACTGTATTTGCTACCTAGCTTACCAAAAAATGCATCGTCAGCAAACATTAGAGTAGAACTGAACACATGGTGCCCCTGCAATTTAATGTTTGCCTGCTAGGCAAGCTTGCAAGGCAGGGACAGGAACGAACAATACGTAGCTAGCTAGCTAACTACACCTAGCTATCCATCTACACCTGTCCTTTGAGAAACCTCCTTGTTGTTCACATATTCACAACATGTTCAAGGTAGCACTGCAAACGTTGACCTTTTGCAGTAGTTATCTAGTCAATAATCTAACAGCCAAAGTAGCTAAATGAAATAACTGGGCTGGCTTGTAAGATAGATAACAAGCAGCTCTTCCAAGTCAGCTAGGATTGCGATGTTTCCGTTTTTTTAGCTAACTAGCTAGTATCTAAAGCTAAAGTCATTCGAGTTTTATTTTCCTGACATTGTCATAGATTTTAATACAACTCCTCTTCTTTAGGTATAGGTATTCACGTATTCAGACGTTCCTGAGTACTGGACAGACCATACATACAAGGTATGTAAATATATTCAAATGTCTGTGTGTTTTCATTGTAGCTCACATTAGGGATTGAAGGGCCCTAGGATTTCCGCAATGCGGAAAACTCAGATGGAATCCTATGGAATCCATTCAAACAAACAGAACATTTGAAGCACTATAGACTGAGACATGGACATAATCAACCACTGCCCTGCCTTCACCCAGATTGCATCTATTCCTTCAAGACATGGGGTTCCCTTAAGGTACATTTGTCGAGGCAACATGCAACTGACAAGTCAATAAGGCCAGGAGAGGTATTTTCTTTTAAATGTGAAATTTGCAGACCTTGCAGTTTCTCTACAGAAAATGTTTTTTTTTTAACACCTTGGAAACCATCTAAAGAAACACGAAAATGTCCTCTGCGTATTTGACAAGTGCGGATTTAGAACAAATGTATATGGTACCTTTGCATCTCATAGGAGTCTAAAACACAATCCTCATTCTCTGGGTGACTTTAGAACTGGAGTTGTAGAAAAACATATTGACCATTCAAATACACAAGTCCATGAAGAGGAGGAAACTATAGAAGAACCAAAATTGCAAAATGACAGCTGCAGTTCATATCAGGCTCTGTGTCAGGTCCAGTCATAAATACATTGTTAATTCCTGTTTAAGGAAACATGGCTGTGTTATTGACAATTACATAATCTCAGATTTGGTTCAAGATGTCTGTGAGACAAATCCCATCAGCACAGTTTAAGGGCCGGATGGACCCTTCGACACACCGTACAAGAGGAAGGAGTTTTTTAAGAAAAACATTTCTGTGGTGGAGCCAGTAGGATATATACTTGATGCAAAGAAAGGAAGAAGCATTCAGTATTGAAAGTATTGAGCAACAAGGACATTCAGGAAAAAGCTTTAAAAAGTAGGCCTACGGGTTTTTCTCGATACAAGTCTTTTTATGGCACACATTTAAAAGAAAATGACTGTTTATCAGGAGATGAATTAACCCTATCTTTACTTCTCTGTGTTAATGACTTTGAAGTGTACAATCCCCATTGGAACATCCCGCAAAAAGTACAAAATCACAGGAGTCTATTGGGTGTTGGCAAATGTCCCATTACAGTTTAGGTCTACACTCAAGTCTATTTACTTAGCTGTTCTCTGCAAGGCTGTTGATGTTAAAACATATGGATATGGGAAGGTGCTAGAGCCACTTTTAAAAGATCTTGCACAATTGGAGGAGGAAGGACATTTTATTCCTGTGCTGGGAAAGATACTGAAAGGTACTGTTTTTTGTGTGGCGGCAGATAATCTTGGAGCCCACTCTATTGGTGGATTTGTGGAAAGTTTTAGTGCAACGCATGTCTGCAGGTTCTGTTTAGCTGAGCTCTCTGAGATCCAGGTAAAATAAGTGAGAACTGGGGCATTCCAACCCAGAACAAAGCAGCAACATTCTGAACAAATACAGACAGTTTTGGAAAATCCCACCTTAATACATTGCTATATAGTGTGAAAAAGCAGTGTGCTTTGACTGAAAAGCTTAAACAGTTTGACATGCTGTCTGGCTATCCACCAGATGTGCTGCATGACTTTTTTGAGGGAATCTGGAACTGGCATTGTGCTAAAAGGTTTTAATCAAGAATACATATTTTACTCTGTTGGAACTAAACAATCTTATCACACAGTTCCCCTGTAAGTGGAGTGATGAAACTGACTGCCCACAATATATTCCTCTTGACTTGATGAATCCAAGGAATAGAAAGAAGTATTGGAGGAAATGTTCATGAAAACTGGTGCCTACTGCGTCTGCTTCCGTTAATTATAGGAACTAAAATACCTGTAGGTGAACCATCATGGGAAATTCTTATGGACCTCAAAGATATTGTTGAACTTGTGGTTTTGCCAATTCACGCAGAATAATCAATTTGGTACCTTGACAGCAAGATATCTGAGCACAGGCATAGATTCTTATCGGTTTTTCCTCAGGATAGTCTTATACCGAAACATAATTTCATTGAACACTACCAGCAACTGATAAAGGCATTTGGACCCCTTATAGCTTTTTGGACTATGCGCTTTGAAGCTAAACACAGTTTTTGTTAAGTGGATTGTTCGACAGACCAACAGCTTTCGAAACATTTTGCTGTCTCTTGCAGTTAAGCATCAACTAATGCTTGCGTACCATCTACATGGCACCAATCTTGTCAAGCCTGCCCTATCTGCAACAAAGCTGTCCACTGTTGCTTTGGAAGTGTTAAAGGATGACATAAAGGAAGCGGTACAATTTTCTTTTCCAGATTAGACTTTTGTTCAGATGGCAAACACACTTGCAATGGTACCAACTACTCGGTTGGAATGATCCTAACCTACAGATCCACTGGAGGTCTACCAGACTTTGTTTAAATTCTTCAAATGATCACTGTTCATGGTGAACTTGCTTTTATTGCCAAGTGTCAGAATGCTTGGTATAATGAGCACCTTAGGGGGGTTGAGCTGGAATCCACACAGAAGCTTAAGTTCATTGAGCAAAAGGAATTGGCAGACATCTACCCACTAACAGCATACACTGTTGGCCAAATGCGCATGGTAACCCTGAAGCACCATATTTGCCTGCAATATTAGGTAACAGTCTTTTAAAGTTGAATAGTTTTAAATGTGGTGTATTTATACATGGGTACATGGGTTTAAAAACAACGCATTGCTCATAGAGCTCATGCCGAATTTAGTATTTGGTATAGAATAGAAATGCTTGGTTTTGCGCGTTTATTATTATGAGATCTAGTAAGCAATTACAGATCGAAACTGAGAGGAATTGGTTGCCCAGAACTGGAAGTGAACTCTGTCAAGAGAAAATCACCAGAGGACAGGCCCAATGCCAAGAACATAAAAAAAACAAAGAAGGCGGAGGTAAATTACCTCCCACCCCACCCTGCTGGAGAAACAGATGAGACCCTGGAGAGGGAGCGAGTGGAGCTACTCAGAGAAGTACAAATACGTGACAACCACAACATTGTGAGTGCCAAAATGGAAAAGACCTTCTCATATCAAAGATAAGATGTCGTTCAGGCCCTTCCTGTGAAAGACTTCAAAGAAAGATGGCCAGCCCTGTTTGAACCCACTCAGGTACAAAATACAGCTAAATGAAAATAGTCAATGTAGGTAAAACATGTATATTGATTTAAATATTTTGTGTTGTCTTGACCTAATATTCTAATCTACAATTAAATATGCATTAAAGATTAGTCCGAACATTCTCACTCTGCACATGCTTTGGGAGGGGTTTCCCGATAGCATTCTGGCTCTCAGATCATCTTTTGTCCTTATCTGTTCTCTCTCGCTCTCGCTCTCTCTCTCTCTCTCTCTCTCTCTCTCTCTCTCTCTCTCTCTCTCTCTCTCTCTCTCTCTCTCTCTCTCAGATTAAGGAAGAGTTCAGAAGAATTACAACTGTTGCTCTTGAGTCCACCTTTATGCAGAAGCTGGACGAATATACACCAAAACTATTGGACTTGTTTAAGTCAAAAGGAGGTGCTGTAAAGGCGGACATGCAGAAAATCCTTGAAGTTCTGTACGGGGTATGCACAGTAACACCTTCACAATAGTATATAGGTTGTACTGTATGTATTTAGTTGACGGTATTAAATGGAATTATTTGTATAACATTATATTACAGTGCAACACCATCCAGGAAAGAAGAGACTGATCATATACCTCGACAAGAGAATGAAGACATTATCACAGAATACAAGGTAAAGATATTTTTTTTGTATCCTTATTTATCTCTAAATTAGGTATCTTCCTTTCTTTCCCTCTCTCTCCTCTCAAGTTGCACGGTTAATCTAGTAGCCTAGTCTGTTATTTCTTTTTTTATCAGGATGCAGACGACACCATGGTCCGAGAAGACCTCGTTCAGCATGTGATGAAGGTGTTCACTCTGAAGGATCTGCACCAGAATATAGAGCATGGCATCTGCATCGAAGGAGCAGAGGTCCTGGCTGGTATTCCCAGTGTTACACAGTCATGTACAGTTGAAGTCGGAAGTTTACATACATTTAGGTTGAAGTCATTAAAACTCGTTTTTCAACCACTCCACACATTTCTTGTTAACAAACTATAGTTTTGGCAAGTCGGTTAGGACATCTACTTTGTGCAAGACACAAGTAATTTTTCCAACAATTGTTTACAGACAGATTATGTCACTTATAATTCACTGTATCACAATTCCAGTGGGTCAGAAGTTTACATACACTAAGTTGACTGTGCCTTTAAACAGCTTTAAAAATTCCAGAAAATGATGTCATGGCTTTAGAAGCTTCTGATAGGCTAATTGACATAATTTGAGTAAATTGGAGGTGTACCTGTGGATGTAGTTCAAGGCCTACCTTCAAACTCAGTGCCTCTTTGCTTGACATCATGGGAAAATCTAAAGAAATCAGCCAGGACCTCAGAAAAAAAATGGTAGACCTCCACAAGTCTGGTTTATCCTTGGGAGCAATTTCCAAACGCCTGAAGGTACCACGTTCATCTGTACAAACAATATTGGCAATCTATGGCTTAAGTATAAACACCATGGGACCACGCAGCCGTCATACCGCTCAGGAAGGAGACATGTTCTGTCTCCTAGAGATGAACGTACTTTGGCACGAAAAGTGCAAATCAATCCCAGAACAACAGCAAAGGACCTTGTGAAGATGCTGGAGGAAACTGGTACAAAAGTATCTATATCCACAGTAAAACGAGTCCTATATTGACATAACCTGAAAGGCCGCTCAGCAAGGAAGAAGCCACTGCTCCAAAACCGCCATAAAAAAGCCAGACTACGGTTTGCAACTGCACATGGGGACAAAGATCGTACTTTTTGGAGAAATGTCCTCTCAAGACATCAGTCAGGAAGTTAAAGCTTGGTTGCAAATGGTCTTCCAAATGGACAATGACCCCAAGCATACTTCCAAAGTTGTGGCAAAATGGCTTAAGGACAACAAAGTCAAGGTATTGGAGTGGCCATCACAAAGCCCTGACCTCAATCCTATAGAAAATGTATGAGCAGAACTAAAAAAGCGTGTACAAGCAAGGAGGCCTACAAACCTGACTCTGTTACACCAGCTCTGTCAGGAGGAATGGGCCAAAATTCATCCAACTTATTGTGGGAAGCTTGTGGAAGGCTACCCGAACCGTTTGACCCAAGTTAAACAATTTAAAGGCAATGCTACCAAGTGGTCCTCTGTAGCTCAGCTGGTAGAGCACGGCGCTTGTAACGCCAAGGTAGTGGGTTCGATCCCCGGGACCACCCCTACACAAAAAATGTATGCACGCATGACCGAAGTCGCTTTGGATAAAAGCGTCTGCTAAATGGCATATTATTATTAAATACTATTTGAGTATATGTAAACTTCTGACCCACTGGGAATGTAATGAAAGAAATAAAAGCTGAAATAAATCATTCTCTCTACTGTTATTCTGACATTTCACATTCTTAAAATAAAGTGGTGATCCTAACTGACATAAGACAGGGAATTTTTACTAGGATTAAATGTCAGGAATTGTGAAAAACTGAGTTTAAATGTATTTGGCTAAGGTGTATGTAAACTTCCGATTTCAACTGTACGTTGCATATGGGCCTCATCTATGGCTTAAATCTAAGGTACCCCAAAGAAATGAAATATACCTTTGAGGTGTTCCAAAAAGTATTCTTGGAGCTTGATGATCTCAGGACCTCCCCACGGGTCCAAGCTCTAAAGATTAAGTTACGTGTTTTCAGAGATATCTATGAGAACTCTCAAAGGGCCACTCACAAACTGTGGTCTAAACCCTACTCAGTAAGCTGAAAAGCTAGTTGCTAGGTGGTATAGGACCTACAGTTTACATGATTCTCTTTGTCAGGTGAAGTCATAAGAGACATAGTCAATTCCTGTTTAAAAACAGTTTTGTTTTAAAACATACTCCATATGCACTTGTGGATATCTGAGATTATTTGTCAGGTGCAAGCTATCTGGATGTAACTTTACGTAAGGAGGCAAGGTGGAGTTATACCCAGAATGCTTATACCTGTCAAAATAATATGTCCATATGGGCTTCACGAGTGCATATGGAGTCAGGTTTAAGGGACAATTTGGTATATATTTTTTAACAATATGTGCAATGTATGTTTTGAAAACCCATGTTTTAATTAATCTAAAACAGTTTGAATGAGGTTGTATTTGAACTAAATTTCATATTTTGCTTTGTGTAAAGTCTATTAAGACAAATCGTTAATTTACGTGTCTGTTAAAATATTGCTTTGTTGTTAAGTGGCACACAGACCACCAGAGAATTCTTGCCAAACTGTACAAGATGTGAGGTCAAAGTGCTAATCCCAAACTATCACCTAAATGTTATGCAGTTGTGAAGATCTGAAATTAATTGTAGTCAGGTGCAAGCTATCTGGATGTAACTTTACCTAAGGAGGCAAGGTTTAGTTATACTCAGAATGCTTACAGATTACAAAATAATGAGCTCTCCACAAATGCATAAGGAGTAGGGTTTAAGGGGTAATTTGAGATTGAAGTTTGAAGAAATGATAAAATGATAACAATTATTTAATCAAAATAAGGTGTTGAAGTTTGAAGTTGAACACTGTTGTTTCTTTTTGCATATTCCCTTGTATAGAAATAATAATTTTTAGTAAATTATCCCAAGTATATTGAGGCATCAGCTTTTTAAGTATAGTTGTGAGTATATATTTGAGTAGTAGGAACCCAATTTAAATACATTTTACTAACCTGAGTACCATAAGTAACTGAGCCAAAAACATTTGTAGATAAAACATAGAATATCAATTACGATACTGAGTAAATTCAGCAAATTAAACTTACAATATTAGTTCTGTAACTGATTACATTAAGTATATCAAACTTATAACATTAGTTCTGGGACTTGAAGGACTTAAGCAGGTCAAACAAAAAACAAAAATGTTCTGAACCTGATAAAATTAAGTTGACAGAAAGGAATTTTTGAGATCCAGTTAGTTGTTTGCACTTAATATATTTGAGTTTGTAATACACTAAAAACGAAGTATATTATACTTAAAAGATCCTCCTTGTTGGATTTACTTAAAAAGCTGATTCAAATAGTTATCTAAATGTTTTTAAGTAAAAGGGGCACAATATTTTTTACAGTGTAGAAACGCAACTTATCAAAAAAAGTATAATTTCAACATGAACAACCTAGGTTAAGCTGTTTCTTTGTTGATACTGTAGTAGGTCATCCCATTCTAATTCAGTTGCAATAAAATACCATTCCAGTACAAGGATGTTTTAATGAAATCTCATCAAATAGCTAAAACATTACATCCACTTCAAATGTGTTACATGTACACAGACTGAGTCAGGTTGACATAAAAATGTATTTTACATTGACACATTTTTAATCCTTATAAACCAGGTAAAAAAGTAGGCCTAAAACAATTTAGCGCACAGTGCAAAACTAACTTCAGGATAGGTACAGTGGGGGAAAAAAGTATTTAGTCAGCCACCAATTGTGCAAGTTCTCCCACTTAAAAAGATGAGAGAGGCCTGTAATTTTCATCATAGGTACACGTCAACTATGACAGACAAAATGAGAAAAAAAATCCAGAAAATCACATTGTAGGATTTTTAAGGAATTTATTTGCAAATTATGGTGGAAAATAAGTATTTGGTCACCTACAAACAAGCAAGATTTCTGGCTCTCACAGATCTGTAACTTCTTCTTTAAGAGGCTCCTCTGTCCTCCACTCGTTACCTGTATTAATGGCACCTGTTTGAACTTGTTATCAGTATAAAAGACACCTGTCCACAACCTCAAACAGTCACACTCCAAGCTCCACTATGGCCAAGACCAAAGAGCTGTCAAAGGACACCAGAAACAAAATTGTAGACCTGCACCAGGCTGGGAAGACTGAATCTGCAATAGGTAAGCAGCTTGGTTTGAAGAAATCAACTGTGGGAGCAATTATTAGGAAATGGAAGACATACAAGACCACTGATAATCTCCCTCGATCTGGGGCTCCACGCAAGATCTCACCCCGTGGGGGTCAAAATGATCACAAGAACGGTGAGCAAAAATCCCAGAACCACACGGGGGGACCTAGTGAATGACCTGCAGAGAGCTGGGACCAAAGTAACAAAGCCTACCATCAGTAACACACTACGCCGCCAGGGACTCAAATCCTGCAGTGCCAGACGTGTCCCCCTGCTTAAGCCAGTACATGTCCAGGCCCGTCTGAAGTTTGCTAGAGTGCATTTGGATGATCCAGAAGAGGATTGGGAGAATGTCATATGGTCAGATGAAACCAAAATATAACTTTTTGGTAAAAACTCAACTCGTCGTGTTTGGAGGACAGAGAATGCTGAGTTGCATCCAAAGAACACCATACCTACTGTGAAGCATGGGGGTGGAAACATCATGCTTTGGGGCTGTTTTTCTGCAAAGGGACCAGGACGACTGATCCGTGTAAAGGAAAGAATGAATGGGGCCATGTATTGTGAGATTTTGAGTGAAAACCTCCTTCCATCAGCAAGGGCATGGAAGATGAAACGTGGCTGGGTCTTTCAGCATGACAATGATCCCAAACACACCGCCCGGGCAACGAAGGAGTGGCTTCGTAAGAAGCATTTCAAGGTCCTGGAGTGCCCTAGCCAGTCTCCAGATCTCAACCCCATAGAAAATCTTTGGAGGGAGTTGAAAGTCCGTGTTGCCCAGCGACAGCCCCAAAACATCACTGCTCTAGAGGAGATCCGCATGGAGGAATGGGCCAAAATACCAGCAACAGTGTGTGAAAACCTTGTGAAGACTTACAGAAAACGTTTGACCTGTGTCATTGCCAACAAAGGGTATATAACAAAGTATTGAGAAACTTTTGTTATTGACCAAATACTTATTTTCCACCATAATTTGCAAATAAATTCATTAAAAATCCTACAATGTGATTTTCTGGAATTCTTTTTCTCATTTTGTCTGTCATAGTTGACGTGTACCTATGATGAAAATTACAGGCCTCTCTCATCTTTTTAAGTGGGAGAACTTGCACAATTGGTGGCTGACTAAATACTTTTTTCCCCCACTGTACATCAGAAATGTATATATTTTCAGAGGTTATGCATTTAAAAAAGGAATAGGCCTATGAGTAGATTCAATATTAGGCAACGTCTTTTAAACACTGTTAAAATATCTATTTAGCAGAATTGGCAAAAGAGTAACGGCATAACATGGAAGTCCAACAGGCTGTGCATAAAAGCTGTGCGTAAAGTAAAAATGCATAAAAATGAATGGACACTACTGACGGATCACACGTTGATATATAGTTTGGGTTGATAATGACAAATAAAAAATAGTCTGGCTTGATAATGACAAATAAATGTAAGGTTCGGACCAGATCTTGTTCAGATCTGTGATGACATCTTGGTCGCTTGGTCTCCACCTTGGCTCGCCGCACCAGCACTTGGCAACAATGTTTCCACAGGGGTCCCCTTGGAATTACTTGAAGAAGGGCTCATCAGTTGCAATACTTTGCCAGTGGACTGCTGCAAGTTCCAAAATCGAGAGATGGATAAAGTTCTTTAGGCAACACGCGTCGGGGGAATTGGGGATGGCATTTTCGGACTACCTTTTGCGCTCTCTGCAAACGAGAGCTTGCGTGTGTTCTCTGTCTGTTCACATAGTTGTCATTCGATTAGTTGGATTGCTGGACCAAGAGGTAGCCCTAAGCAGTAGCCTTGGATATTTAAAGTCAGTCTGTCAATTTTCCTGTCATTTAAATAATGAAATATACCCCTTGATTTTTAGAAGAATATAACTTTTGAAGATGTATACTCTATTGTTTTTTATTGGACAGACTTCAATAATGTTTAAAAAGGTAAATGTTGCTCTCATTGAATGTCATTCCTTGAGCACTAAAGGTAGCCAACTGTAGGCCTATATAAAATAAATTGTGTTGCATGTAAAAAAAAAAAAATCATTGGATGAATACATTTTTTGCAGTGGTGTTAAGTACTTGAGTAAACATCCTTTAAAGTACTATGTAAGTCGTTTTTGGGATATGTGTACATTACTTTACTATTTATATTTCTGACAACTATTACTTTTACTTCACTACATTCCTTAAGAAAATAACGTAGTTTTTACTCCATACATTTTCCCTGACCCTCAAAAATACTTGTTACATTTTGAATGCTTAGCAGGACAGGGAAACAGTCCAATTCAAGCACTTATCAAGAGAACATCCCTGGTCATCCCTACTGCCTCTGATCTGGCAGACTCACTAAACACAAATGCTTCATTTGTAAATGATGTCTGAGTGTTGGAATGTGCCCATGGCTTGCCATAAATAAATACAAAAAAAACACAATCGTGCCATCTGGTTTGCTTAATAGGAATTTGAAATACTTTTACTTTTGATACTTAAGTATATTTGAGCAATTACATTTACTTTTGTTACTTAAGTATATTTAAACCCCTTTTTTTTTTTTTTTACTTTTACTCAAGTAGTATTTTACTGGGTGACTTTCACTTTTACTTGAGTCATTTTCTATTAAAGGAGCTTTACTTTTACTCAAGTATGACAGTTGGGTATATTTTCCACCACAGATTTTTTGTCAGTAACACACTCTTTGATAATCTGCACATTTTACAGAACCAGTGCGGCTAAAAGCTGAAATTGGTTCAATATGCATGGGCTTATCTTACAGTAAAATGTATCTATTATACATTATTTTGGCTTGTAGACAGACACTTAAAGAATTGACCAACAATTGTGGACTTTTGCATGAATTCTTCTTTTATGTTTATTGAGCTTTCATTACATGGTGTAATAACACTGGAGTTGAAGATGGGAGCTGTTCACTCTCATAGCAGCAAGGTAGTATGGAAACAAATCAGGTTACTCGGCCAGACAAGAAATCATCTGTCTCTTTGGATGCTGTCAATGTTTGAAAATGCATAAAAAGCTGCAGTGTTAATTTCTATTTTACACAACTTATATGCAAACATATAAATTATTTTGCCTATATTTATACAAATACAACAGTAGTTTGTAAAATGGATTTTAAGGAAAATATACATGATTAGCAACACAAGTCCATCATTCTCACAGGAAGGCATTGCAATGAACAAAGAAATCCAACATGGCTGGAATGCAGTTTGCCTCTAAACAAATCCCTCTGTATAAGTACAGTGTGGGAAAAAAGTATTTGATCCCCTGCTGATTTTGTACGTTTGCCCACTGACAAAGAAATGATCCGTCTATAATTTTAATGGTAAGTTTATTTGAACAGTGAGAGACAGAATAACAACAACAAAATCCAGAAAAACGCATGTCAAAAGTGTTATAAATTGATTTGCATTTTAATGAGGGAAATAAGTATTTGACCCCCTCTCAATCAGAAAGATTTCTGGCTCCCAGGTGTCTTTTATACAGATAACGAACTGAGATTAGGAGCACACTCTTAAAGGGAGTGCTCCTAATCTCAGTTTGTTACCTGTATAACAGACACCTGTCCACAGAAGCAATCAATCAATCAGATTCCAAACTCTCCACCATGGCCAAGACCAAAGAGCTCTTCAAGGATGTCAGGGACAAGATTGTAGACCTACACAAGGCTGGAATGGGCTACAAGACCATCGCCAAGCAGCTTGGTGAGAAGGTGACAACAGTTGGTGCGATTATTCGCAAATGGAAGAAACACAAAATAACTGTCAATCTCCCTCGGCCTGGGGCTCCATGCAAGATCTCACCTTGTGGAGTTGCAATGATCATCAGAACGGTGAGGAATCAGCCCAGAACTACACGGGAGGATCTTGTCAATGATCTCAAGGCAGCTGGGACCATAGTCACCAAGAAAACAATTGGTAACACACTACGCTGTGAAGGACTGAAATCCTGCAACGCCCGCAAGGTCCCCCTGCTCAAGAAAGCACATATACAGGCCCGTCTGAAGTTTGACAATGAACATCTGAATGATTCAGAGGAGAACTGTGTGAAAGTGTTGTGGTCAAATACTTATTTCCCTCATTAAAATGCAAATCAATGTATAACATTTTTGACATGTGTTTTCCTGGATTTTTTTTTTTTATTCTGTCTCTCACTGTTCAAATAAACCTACCATTAAAATGATAGACTGATCATGTCTTTGTCAGTGGGCAAACATACAAAATCAGCAGGGGATCAAATACTCAATTCCCTCACTGTACTACTAATCCTTTCAGAGATGTGTCCCCTCTCGTGGAGTCATTATCTTCCTCTTCCTCATCATCGCCATCAAGGTAATCTCAGCCTGATTGTATACTGAGGTGACAAGTGAACACTCTCCCAAGCCCTTTTCTGTCAATCACCAGGATGACAAAGGTTCCCCATCATACCGCCATACAAAGTGAAGGAGAGAAGCTTGTGCCATTACAGGAAAGTCCATACAAGACCACAGAAAGTCACAGTACAAAAAACATATGTATATGAAAACAACCAGGCACACACATGCCGACCATTCAGCTCAATTTGATATTTGTTGTAAAAAAAAAAAAAAAGAACTAGAAAAGAGGTCAGTGGCACCTTAAGGAGCTTTAGAAGTAATGTTAGCAGCTTGATCCAATACCAAAATATTGCAATATTGTAGTGTTTCTTACATACACATTCAACATGGTTCACTGGTACCACTGAAGCTTATAATGAAGGTTGACATGAATTGCTAAAGGTCTGTGTCTCTCACTGAAGAAACCCTTGTATCAGATACTCAATCATCCATCAGAGGACACAATAAGTGCCTTCTGAAACCATAAAAAGTGTAAAATATTGAGGATATAAAAATATCAGTATCCCCAAGCACTTGAGCCTTTTAAGTTACTCCAATAGATTTACTCAAACTTGTCAATTTCGAAAATCATGGATAGCAAAATTTGAAACACAACATGTGTTTACGTGTAAATTTGACTGGGATATATAAATCTCTGATTACTTTTTCTTTATCAAGGGTTAATTAAGTGATAATGCCAGGGAAGCCGGTGTTTGGAGGATATATTGGCACGGGTGTTGTTAGGCCCGAGACAAAGTCAATAATTATTGACATTTTTGGATTAAAAATGTTATTTTGATGAATTTATTCATACTTTTTAATTCTTCCACAAGATATAGTCCCGATACAAATCTAGGGTTGCTACCCAAGCAGGCAGGTCGTTTGGTCTATCGGTTCGGTTGCCAGTTGTTCAGTCTTTTTGTTCTGTATCTATGGACGCGACCCAGTCGTTCTTTCGAAATGTTACATTGCCATTTTGGCTGACAACGTTCTTATCCCTTGCTTGCTAGCTAGCCAACTACGTCTAACTTACAGTCACATCAAACAGTGCAGCCAGAATAACAGCAAAGTAGCTGCATTTGCGTTTGTTTAAGCTGTTTTCTAGTGACATTTATTTGGATACATCCATAACAATGAGCTAAAGATGCGCGATTTTGCCTGGCATAGAAAATGTCCTCTCTCATCAGGACACTGTTATTCAGAGGAGCTAGCCAACAACACAGCTAACACAATCACTTCAAACTGAAGCTGGAAAGACAGCAAACTAGCTGCATTTCATTTGGTTTTACCTGTTTCTATTGACATTTCTTTGTATATATCCATAAAAATGATGCCAGCTGATTCATGATTTTGACTGGCTGAGAAACGCTGCCTGCCTGTCTGTCTCATCTCGACTCCTGCCACGTTCATTACTATGGGACAGCTGGAGATTTAATTTCAATATTGAAACAATGTTGCAAATGTCAGAGAGACAGACAGCAAGGTTTATACAAATCTCAGCTGTTGAAAATCAAATGCTAGTCTAAAATAAATGGGAGATAATGTCTAGATGCTTTTCATAGTGGAGATCAAGTTTATAAATTGCCTGGGTGGGCTGATTAGACAGTGGATTGCGCAGTGAGATGGAACAGAGTAAATAGGCATTTCAACGTCATAGTTTCAGCCGGTGGTAACTTGTGGAATAGACACCGGCTGGAATGCGCTTTTAACCAATCAGCATCCAGGATTAGACCCACCCGTTGTATAAAAGTCAAACAAACTGTCAGCGTAGATATAGATGCTAAAGAATTTGGCATATCTAAAATGACTGCAATGATGTGAAAATAGTCTTTACTATCTGACAGATAGACCCCTCAATGAGACACACGGAACATTTGTGCAAGTAAAGCAAAAATTACATTTTGATAGTAAAACACTGTAAAAACTGTACCTGTAAAAATAAAACATTTAATATTGTATTTACACGTTAACTTTCTCTAACGAGCTAATTATGACATCTATACTGTTTGTAATAAAGACTGGAGGAAACAAAGGCAATCCATTTTCCAAAAGTGCTAAGATTAAAATAAAATCTGTCTTATCAAACATTTTATGTAAAACCACAAATCTTCAAGATACACTGACAGCACACACCTCCATAACACTTGAAAACAGACATTCAGCTTCCCCTTTGAATGACATCACGTGGCCCTTACTAAAGTGATATTGTTTTCAGTCAATACATTTTTAAGGAACAGGGGGGATTCAAAGCAGTGTTTTGCCTTAATGATTATTTTTAACAGAATAAAACAATGAGGTCATTTTTTGCTCCAAGGGAAAACACTGCTAGACAGTCTGTGTTATGTTAAATGAATGAGTTAAAGCAAACACTTTATACCAATTGTACAGTCACTAAACTGAGCACAGTCTTTTTTTAAACATACAAGTTGGAGCTAAAGCTGAAGTTACAACCTAAAGTGGACCTCACTGAACAGAACCAGCTACTGTACTTTTTCATTCATTATGATCAATCAAATCAATATACATGAACATAGAGTTGGTCTACGTGATAATTTAGTGTTTTTTTATTATAAAAATGTACTTGAATTATATCAAAATAGTTAATAAACTAAGACAAATGTTTTTCATATAATATTTAAACTACTTCAATGGGATCTATGTATAAAACTGATTTATGGTTTACATGTGAGAATGAAATAGTACAACTTGATGAATTAAACTGGATATGCAGTATGTCGCTACTATGAATCAAAACGCTACAGGCACAGATTGCTTGCTTGTAATCAGCCCTGCTGTACTGAAATGAACGAGGTTGAAAGTTGTGTGTGAGGTCCTCATTTTCAGACCATCTCCCTTTGAGTGAGGCAAATACACTTATAAATGGCACTTCTCGAAGAAGGGTACAAAATACTAGATATCCATTAAAGGCAAAGGTTGACTTTCATCTGAAGCCAACCTTCTCTATCACCATAGCATTACATCCCAGGGGTATCAATATAATTCCTTCAGTGATGGGTTTGAATCGATCTAGATACTTAGATCTCAGTTGTAACAAAAAAATGTATTCTCTGTGAGCCATACGCTATCATTGAGCAAAGCAGAAGACAAAGGCGTTTAGATTTGCAGATGCACACGCACGCACACATTTACAGTCACACACACAGTGCCAAGTACACAAGTTCCTAAAGACTGACATTATTCTGGCAGTGACCTAAGCCGTTTCATCTGACTAACATAGCTGTTCAGGAACAGTTTGACGGCAGCAGGGTCAGTGTCTCTCAGCACAGTGTTACAGCATCTCGCACAGAGACAATTCTGGGAATGTCACTTCTTGAACAGACCAACCATGTCTAGTTTTTACTTTTGCAGTTCAAGTGAGAAACTGTTCCATTACATACACTATGAAAATATACTAACACAAACCCTGTCTCTGACCAAAGACAGTCTTGAACTCATACTGGCAATAATATAGGCATGTCCTCTCACTGTCATCCATATTTCATCATTGCTAGTTTCTACTGTATATCATACAGCACTATGCAACACAACGTACAAAATTGACAAGATCATTCTGAGTCACTAAAAACCAAATCCCTCAGAATCACTCTTCAACCATGGCAGCCGAGTATGAACTCAAGCCGAGATCATATCATGCAGAGGTGTGCAATCCAGCACTTTATCTAAACCTACAATGTCAAAACAACTGCTATCTAAGTTGGTGCTAATTGGCTACTTCAGGGACCGGTAAGCTAAAGTAGCTATGTATCGGTCTTATTGAAACCGCATTTGTGGGGAAGCATTTTCTGTACTGAGCAGAGGACGATTGATATGCTGGCTGCCATTGGTCGATATACTTATATTTGAGGGATCCTTATTTGTGAATGGTACAGTATAACAAGAGCAATGTCATTCCTGGCTGGCTGTAATATTGTATTTACATTCACTACCTGTTAATAAAATGTTTGTTCTGTCTTCACCTGACAAACTGACAACTTTTGTAGTTTAAACTCTAAAGATAGCTTATGTCATACGGATGCAAGCGTATGTCATTGTCACAAAATAAAAACCAAAATATTGTCATTTTATTATTATGGGCCTTGAAAATAATCTTGGATTACTGGATCCTGACTTGAAATGCAAAGTTCGGACATCACTTCGCTCTGAGTAAATGAACAACGTGTCACATATGACATTAAAAGTGCTTTTGCATTCATTTCTCTGAATGTCTGCATATGTGAGGGAAAAATATCCCCTTCACACATTCAGACATGACTAATCCATCCCACCCCCTTGAGGAGTTGTAACAGACTGTTCTGTTCTGAGCCCTCTATAGTCTCCCAGATTGTCTATGTGAGGGTCCTCTCTTCTGCAATCACTTAATAGCCCTTGACTGGAAACACAAACACGTGATGTAGGCTCACACAAACCTGCACATACACATTCAAGGTGTCCAGATATGTTTACAGATCCCACAGGAGGCTGGTGAGGGGAGTAAGGCTCATAATACTGGCTTGAATGGAGTGAATAAAATGGATACCATTCCATTTATTCAGCTCCAGCCATTACTATGAGCCAGTCCTCACCAATTAAGGTGCCACTAGCCACCTGTGACAGACACCCATCCAGCACACTGGATATATTTTCATTCAAACTGCACATTGGATATATTTTTCTTTGTAACTGGTGGCTCAAATTAACTGTTTCCTGCTGTTGAAATATTGCAACCATTATTGTATGCATGATTGGGTTATAGTTCCCCAAACTATTTCTAACCTCATATCCGGTATTAACCCCAGTTATGTGGCAGTTCTTTATTGTTGTTTCTACTGTCTGGTTCGGCAGGTGTCTGGGCGGCAGGTGGCTTAGTGGGTAAGAGCGTTGTGCCAGTAACCGAAAGGTCGCTGGTTCTAATCCCCGAGCCGACTAGGTGAAAAATCTGTCGATGTGCCCTTAAGCAAGGCACTTAACCCTAATTGCTCCTGTAAGTCGCTCTGGATAAGAGCGTCTGCTAAATGACGTAAATGTAAATGTAATTTCGGTCCTTAGTCCCTTCCACTAGCTCCTGGCCTTCGATAACGACAGTTATGAAAGGACTGGATAGGTGGAAGCATAGATGATGGCTCAACAAGCTCAATCCAAGTGGAGCTTTTGCAATTTTGCTTTCCAATCCAGTCCATAAAACAAAGGGGTAGGTAGCAGCAAGAGCCTAGGTGCTGAAATGGTACCGGACCTATGTTAATACTCTTGCCTTAAAAAGTTATATTATCTTGTCACCTTTTATATGAAATCAAATGAAATGAGGAAGAACAACTTAGTCTACTTCTAGCTGAGTTATTCCAAGTGTCTATAAGGGAACAACTATGCAGCAGCAACGTTTACAACCATCAGCGACAGCATGACACTATTCTGCCTGGCAATTCAGTTCATATTTGGTTGACTTTGGTTTTGATGGGGGAACAGGGATGGTTCTCACACTACCTTCCATAAGGGGCTTTTTCAGTACCTTATGTCTAAAAACGTATGACTGCAATTGCTTGAAATCCTAAAACAAAAACAGATAACAAAGACATTTTAAAACAGTTAGCGGTGATGACATTGAACATCACACAAAAGTACAAAGTGCTATATGAAAATATGGTTAAATCGACACACTAAGTTAAAGCTATTCCAAGGCAAGGGGGTTTAAGATAGAAATACATCACTGCAATCCCATTCCTACATAAATGAATCTATGGAAAACTCCAAAACCCTAGTTATGTTTGGATGTTGTTGTGTGTACTAAAATGGACTATGTCGGTCATCAGCATTATAATGGTAAATTTGCAAGTGATATAGCATTGTTGACACTAACCAAATGAAATGTCAACCATTATCCCATGGCTTGAGCTACGTGGTTGAGCCAAACCACTTGTATATCTGTATTTAAAGAATCCCATAATTGTTGAACAGAAGTGCAATTATGGCGTAGTTTTGTGCAGACACATTCAAAAATGTGTTACTGCCATAAAAATAGAAATTAGCTTCTTTTTTTTTATCAACCTGTGTGTGTGTGTGTACTGTATGTGTGTAAGTGTGTGCATGCATGGGTAATGGGTATGCGTGTCTGTTTTTGTGTTGTCATGTCACTGGAAGGCCTGGTGGAAGCGGGGCAGCGTGGTTGTTGTACTCAGGTTTGAGGTATAAGAGGAGGAGTGGCTGTGGAGGGGGCTGATACCCCCCCCGCTTCCCGCTGCCTCGTGGGAATCCGGGGGCTGGGGCGGCAGCTGGACGACAGACAGCGCCTCCTCTGGCTGGTAGGGGACTCTTCCTAAACCCCCGCCGGCTGCCGCCTGGTGCCCATACGGGGGGCCATTCAAAGGCAGGAAGTTGAAGAGCTGTGAGAAGTCGAGCAACGACGAGGAGGCCAGCGACTCGCTCACTGCCACGATTTTGGACAGAGACACCTCGTCGGGCGAGGTCTCATCCAACGAGACCACCTGTGAGTCCAACTCCAGTTTGGAGGCGGAGGATAGCTGAGCCCCCTCAGCCCAGGAAGGCATGCCGCTCTGCAGTTCCATCAGATACGTCTCCAGTTCTCCCTTTAGATTCTGCTCCCTCTCCAGGGTGGAGATGGAGTATGAGGTAAGGTTGGAGCCCAGCTGGTACTTTAGGGAGAAGGGGTGTGGGGTATTGGGCTCTATGTCCAGGGGGGGCATGGTGGGGCAGTGGTGCTGGGGCAGGAGAGGGCCGTCGTAGAGGTTGAGCTGGAGCTGCCTGTGCGGCGCCGACATGGTGGCCAGCTCGCCCTTGACACCTCCAGCCATCCCGCAGGAGAAGGAGGAGTCCAGCGAATCGTCCGGCTCCATCTTGACCCTCAGCAGCTCGCGGGCGTGGCTCTTTTTCACATGGCGCGTCAGGTGGTCCTTCCGGCCGAATCTCTGGGCGCAGTACTGGCACAGGAAGTCCTTGCGGCCTGTGTGCACCACCATGTGGCGCCGCACGTCCTTGCGTGTGATGAAGCGGCGCTCGCAATGCTCGCACCTGTGCTTCTTCTCTTTGGTGCCAGCCGAGGACTTGCCGGCGTGGGTCTTGAGGTGCTCCAGGAGCAGGCCTGTGTTTGCGAATGGCTGCAGGCACACCTGGCAGGTGAGGTCTCCGCTGTTGGCCGCATGCAGGGCCAGGTGACGCTTGAAGCCCAGCTTGGTGTTGTAGCTCTTGCTGCATTCCTGGCAGGCGAAGGCCTCCTTGTTGGGGTCGTGAGTGTGCAGGTGGTTCTTTAAGTGATCCTTGCGGTGGAACATTTTCTCACAGTACGTACACTTGTGGGTTTTCTCCGGAGAGTGTGTCGCCATATGCCTTTGAACACAGATGACATTCAATCAACACTTAATATTTCACCAATAATTATTTCTGCTTATTAGGGCCAGGACGATACCAGTATCGCGATACTCGTCAGTATCGTGGCAAGGAAACAAAACACGAAGCGGTATTCACTTCTTTAGGAAAACAGCCCTAATGTTGGAAACAAACATCATTATGTAGTCCTCCAGAGTCACATAAAAAATTTTTCCAAGCTATAGCACACAATATTTTACAGCAGGTTTTTAAAGGACCAAAGAGTTTGATCTGCTTCATGTTTTCATTATTGCCATGGAAAAAATATTGAGATACTGGTATCGTCACAGCCCTAGTGCTTATGTAGGCATGCTAGTCAGGACACATATGTATGATCTTAAAACTTCAATAATCCATGAATGTATACAATGATAGACTACTAAAGATAACAACTACATATTACAGTAAGTGTTGTACATACAGATCAATACAGAATGGCCTACTAGAAGATAACGGGCGCCTGTTCTGTTACCGTAGCAGCTTGTATTTGGAGACAAAGGCTTTGGTGCAGTCCTGGTGGGAGCACCGGTACGGTCTATCTCCCGTGTGTGAGTACGAGTGCACCTTTAGTTTCTCCACGCTGTTGAAGGCCTTCTCACACAGCTGACAGGGAAAGTTCTTCCTGGGCTTGCTCCCTTCCGCTCTCTTGCACCTCCCTGTGGCCTCCGCGAGCCTGGCTTTATCTGGAATGTGGTCAAGGTGCCCCTGGGTTCCCGTGGCCATGGCACCCTAGGGCAGCGCGGCTGGCTGGACAGGGACGCGGATCCCACCTAGTGTCGACGACGCTTGTTCTCTATCCAGTTTTATGTGCTCAACACCGCCAGGACTCAGGGGCCTGATGATGTGTGTGTGTGTGTGTGAGAGAGAGAGTGAGAGAGAGAAAGGTCAATGTTACATTTACTTTTTAGTCATTTAGCAGACGCTCTTATCCAGAGCAACTTACAGTTAGTGAGTGCATACATTTTCATACTGGCCCCCCGTGGGAAACGAACCCACAACCCTGGCGTTGCAAGCGCCATGCTCTACCAACTGAGCTACAGGGGAAAAGTGTAAGAAGTTCTACTGCAATTCCATAGCATTCTACAAGTAGGGGAATACATTTGTTATTTGTATTATTTCCAGTTTCCAAATATTTCACAGATGAGGCTGAAGGTATATCAAATTCAATGAAAGTAGAGAGATGTACACTACCGTTCAAAAGTTTGGGGTCACTTAGAAATGGCCTTGTTTTCGAAAGAAAAGCAATTTGTCCATTAAAAGAACATAAAATTGATCAGAAATACAGTGTAGACATTGTTAATGTTGTAAATGGCTATTGTAGCTGGAAACGGCTGATTAAAAAAAAAAAAAAATCTACATAGGCGTACAGAGGCCCATTATCAGGAACCATCAGTCCTGTGTTCCAATGGCACGTTGTGTTTGCTAATCCAAGTTTATTATTTTAAAAGGCTAATTGAACATTAGAAAACCCTTTTGCAATTATGTTAGCACAGCTGAAAACTGTTGTGCTGATTAAAGAAGCAATAAAACTGGCCTTCTTGAGACTAGTTGAGTTTCTGGAGCATCAGCAATTGTGGGTTCGATTACAGGATCAAAATGGCCAGAAACAAAGAACTTTCTTCTGAAACTCGTCAGTCTATTCTTGTTCTGAGAAATGAAGGCTATTCCATGCGAGCAATTGCCAAGAAACTGAAGATCTCGTACAACGCTGTGTACTACTCCTTTCACAGAATAGCGCAAACTGGTTCTAACCAGAATAGAAAGAGGAGTGGGAGGCCCCAGTGCACAACTGAGCAAGAGGATAAATACATTAGAATGTCTAGTTTGAGAAACAGGCGCCTCACAGGTCCTCAACTGGCAGCTTCATTAAATAGTACCCGCAAAACACCAGTCTCAAAGTCAACAGTGAAGAGGCGTCTCCGGGATGCTGACCTTCTAGGCAGAGTTGCAAAGAAAAGCCATATCTCAGACTGCCCATCTTAATCTTTTCTTTTTATTGGCCAGTCTGAGATATGGCTTTTCCTTTGCAACTCTGCCTAGAAGGTCAGCATCCCGGAGTCGCCTCTTCACTGTTGATGTTGAGACCGGTGTTTTGCGGGTACTATTTAATGAAGCTGCCAGTTGAGGACCTGTGAGGCTGCACATTTTAACCCATATTTGTAGGATGAACAATCAGAGCAGTCATACAATTAAAGATGTGGTGAGCAAATCATGCTGAAAAAAGACAGTTCTATTCATTAACCAACAACAAAATACAATGGTTGTGATACAATTAGTCATAGATGCATAATTCATAAAAATGTATTAGAATGCTAGTGAAAAATAATGGAGGTGTTCTAATAATATGCCATTTAGCAGACGCTTTTATCCAAAGCGACTTACAGTCATGTGTGCATACATTTTTGTGTATGGGTGGTCCCGGGGATCAAACCCACTACCTTGGTGTTACAAGCGCCGTGCTCTACCAGCTGAGCTACAGAGGACCACAGCCGTTAACATCTTTAAAATGTTATGAAATCAAAAATAACCCTTTCTGATTAATCAAATGATTATCATAACCCTTTCTGGTGATCTGTATTCACAATGCACGTCTAAAAACGGCCAAATTAAAGCACTTAAAAACAGGTATTTAGAATTTCAACAGGGTTTACATATTTTAGTGTCTGAAGATGTTTTGATTGATTAGAAGTTAGTGTTCTGTCTCCGATAAGTTTTGTGATAATGAGGTTGGCAAATCATCTCTAAATTACCATGCTTCTTATTAAGACTAAACCTCTTTCTTAATGTAACATTAAACATACTTTTTTTCTCTTTCTCAATATCTGTCTAAGAACATTACTTTATAGACATATTAGACCATTGACATTAGATAAGGGCGGCAGGTAGCTTAGTGGTTAAGAGCGGTGTGTTAGTAACCGAAAGGTCGCTGGTTCTAATCGCCGACTAGGTGAAAAATCTGTTGATGTGCCCTTGAGCAAGGCACTTAACCCTAATTGCTCCTGTAAGTCGCTCTGGATAAGAGCGTCTGCTAAATGCCCCCCCCCCCAAAAAAGTAAACTATGTAGAACTGAATCATTGGGTTGTACTAATATTTCTGACACCATTCTCTCAATATTCATACACTGAAAAAAAATCAGAAAATACATAATCTCAGAGAGACAAGTGGAGCTCAAGCCCCAATTGAGTACTCCAATTTAAAGCACATCAACAGAGGCCATCTGCCTTGACAGGATTCAAAAATATACTGGCTCACTGGAATAGGTAAATTAAAATGTGTATTTTTTAGGTCAATAGCATGTCTTCTGATTTGAGCAGATGAAATAGACATTACATCAATAATGTAAAGATATTAAGTATGTCAAATGCTCTATCAATATCACAACTTTGGAGCCAATTGAAGATTTGATTCTACCTTACAGCAACAAGAAAATGTAACCTAATTTGTTTAATGTAACTTATCTCACCATCTAAGATATATGTTGCATGAAAACAAGTGATTTGTCTCAATTCCACATAATGAATGTCAGAGAAACAAAGTTACTTTTTTTTCTCATCATCTGGTGCAAAGTCTTCTAAAATACAAACTTTATTAAATTATATTATTATATTATATTATTATTATTATTATATTATAAATTATATCAAATCAAAGACAAACAAAAGGCTTATATTTAATACAATACAATAAACCAAAAACTCCATGCATATAGTCAAGTTATTACATTATGATAGGTAAAATATGTGGACCACAGGTAGCCTAACTCAGATAATAAGAATGCAATGATTTGCACACACTGTGACATTACGTAAAACTATATTTAGCATTTAATGAAACGTTTTTTGTTGTTGCTGCATGCCAGCATCTATATGCATTATATAAATGACGATCAAACCGGTTTATAAACGATGAAACGAAAGGCAAGGGAAAGCCTCTCTTTAATTGAAAACGTTTTCTCCATGTGAGAAAACCAATTTAGCAAAGCAAAGCATCCACTTCAAAAGCAGGGTTTACACATCTTGCCATTCACCATATGAGCCAAATATTTATTACATAGAAGACAACGTCAACATATTGGCTGAACATGCACAATATGATATCCATAGCGCAACTGTGCCATTCAAAAGAAACCTTCCCAAAACAGACATGACTAAACCCCAAGCCAAACAGCTGTGTGTGAACCCATCTCGAGTTCACTTGTAGGCTACAGGTTTTGCCATGTTGCTATGGGCTCCTCGTGCATCCTATAGCCATGAGAAGCAACATTCAGATAGCAGGGGCTAATTGCTATGGCTAACAATAACCTGGGAATAGTTTTCTACATGACACAAAAAACAGGTAGCCTACTGTATCAGTGCATTATACATGCAATGCTACTAATCATCATGTCCAATCTGAATATGATATATAAGCAACCTGCAAATATAAACATTTTAAATAGTCGAATCAAAGTCAATGGGACGTGATTTTTATATGATAACACAGCAGAGCAGCGTAACAGCATCCAACGCCTGTTGTTAAACACGTTTAAATGTCACGTGCACAAGTACAGCGAAATGGCTTAGTATAACTCTTTCTGTACAAAATAGACGGACATAAACAATAAAATGTTTAGCATCTCCTAATTAGTTTGCCCGCAGTTCTCCCTCCATTTTGGTTGTTTATGGTATTGACAAGCAACTTCTTCTCTTCGATACTTGTCTATGTAAACTAACTCAAAGTTGCACTGTCATCTCAGATTTTAGTCAAATACGCGTTTGGTCTATACATTCTGGATGAAAACATAGTTAATACAGAGATAATTCAATCGCAATACACATATTACATTTCGTGTTTAATGCATGTTTCAGCGATACAAATATGCTTCTATCGATCAGGGTATGTTTACAGTGGTTTCAGGTGTACATGTGAGTAAAATAAAAACGGAATGCGCACAGTATGCATTTGTTATAATGTTGATATAGGCTAAGTGCGCGTGTGTTCCCGTCGGCTGTGCTCGCAGCACTGTTGATGATATATTCAGAAGAATAAATAAAACTAACCAAAATGGCAAAGCTTTTTAAAACTTTTCTCAACTCAACTATTTAATCGTTGTTGACATTCATTAGCATGCAACGTAGTCATGACTAGCACTAATGACACAATTTATATAACTTTTCTTAATATTTAAGCTATGTCTTCCTTTGGTTTCCTCTGAGGTCCCAAACTGGGTGCTGATTAACCAAACTCCCCCCCCCCAGCTCACCCCTCTCTCATAATTTGAATAACCCCGATATTTTAATTCAAGAACCCCGTAACAATTTACTTAAATCACGCCAAACTCACCCCAGGAGGTTTAACATCCTTTCTGCTGAGTTTTTCTTGACTTTCAACTATTTTCCGAATTTTTAACAATTTTTTTATCATATTTTTTGCTAGACGCGGCGGGCCTGAAAATTGTTTGCTTTCCCCTCTTTCCAGCAGCCATTGTGTATGCGCTGCGATGCAACCAAACATACATTTTGGCCACGCCCACTCAATATCCCTCCCAACTCTTATTTTTGATTTGTGTAACGTACTGTCACTTTCATAATTCAGCGTCCTTGATAGTCCCTTTTAATAATGCTCAATTTTCGGACTCGCTAGTGATACTGTCAATCGCATTGACTTAGATTTAGTTTTATTTATAACAATAGGTGGGCTAAATATGTCATTAGAATCGTCCTATTGGCTAATTGAACTGTCAGTTAACTGAAAAGTACACGGTCGTCGGTTCTGTATTTTGTTGTGTTGGTCAGTTTTGCTGTCAATTTGTTGCAAACGTGATGATCGTAGTGCGATGTTGTTAAATTACGTTCGGAGTGACATTAGGGAATAGATACACACGTATTCAAGATGTTTCCATAACATCAAGAAAAGTAAGTGTGGCACACGCTGAGTAGTCATTTAGATTTTACCTAAGCATGACGATGGCAGTCGACACAATGGCAAACTCGAAGCGCACATTGATTTGTGTAAGGTTAGCTGTCGCGTGTTGGATAACATCATTACCAAACGATTCGACTTCATGTCTAGCTAGCTAACTTAGATATGCTAAGTTAGCTGCAGCACTATCATAGCCAATTTGGGGGAAAGCCATACAAATTGTCGAGGTAAACTTTTGACTTTGCAGTGTCACTTTTTGTCACATCAGTTATCAGAGAGCCTCGTTAGCCCTCTTGCTGGCTTTTTTACTATATAGCTGATATAGTTGCCATAGCTTACTGCCTCGCACTCATTCGAAGGTCAATTACATTTTGTAGTTTGAGCTGTTGCAAATTCCAACAATGTCGCAAGTTGCAATTATTAGCTTGCAGTTCCTGAAATTATTAATTGGAAGTTTCACACATCTGATATTTAGGCCTAGTCAGTCATTGATGTTGCCACACTTGAGAATCATATATCATTGGGTCCATCCCTGACCTTGTATGTTTCATTGTAGCCATCAAACGTGATGTGATGTTTTGATAAATTGTTTAGTAGCTGCACGAGACAATGTATCGACTGAACAAATGTAATGCACATCTTTTTCACACAGACAGCAAGAAATTGACCAACAAAAAAAAAAAAACACACCAGGAAATCAGCTCCAAGTGATTTTAATTATGGAAATCTGTTCCCAAGTAGTCCCACGCATAATAGAAAGACACGTGATCGTATAAAAAATGTAAGCAAGGTTAGAAATGATGTTTTAGTCAAATATTATATCTGTTTGGGAATTTTGCGGTCATATTTGTAATTATGTTCCGGGCCCCCTACCATCCACGGCTGAATCTACACTGAACAAAAATATAAGCACAACATGCAATTTCAAATATTTTACTGAGTTACAGTTCAGTGCAGAGCCCCTGGAGCAATAGTAAGGGGTTAAGTGCCTTGCTCAAGGGCACAATGGCAGGCGATGGTATCTAGGATGATGCAGTGGAAAGACCATGCAGAAGAAAACACTGGAGCGGTGTGTGGATCACCCTTTCCAGTAAAGCTCTGGGACAGACACTTTCTTTATGAAGATCTGAGCGCTCCTCCACACACCTCACCATTATGAAAGCCGACCGTACCCCAAGAGGTGCCTCTGCAGGCTGATGATGGCACTGAAACCTGTCAAGCACCGATATCAATTTTAAAACACTACAGTATGCCCAGTGGTGTAGTGCTATTTCATTAGGTGCGGGAGCTTCTTTTTTTGATTGATTGAGATCAAATGATTGGCATGCAGTTTGGACATTTGTTTATTCACGATTCATTCAGGACTATCCTTATCATGGTAGCATCCACATTAATGTAGAAGGGTCTTATGCTCCGGCAGCACTACATTCCTGAGTATGCCTAATGCCACTTTCTGGCTATGAATGTGTATCACTGCTAAGGGGAGGACGGCTCATAATAATGTCTGGAACGACGCTAATGGTATTGGAATCAAACACATGGAAATCATGCGTTTGATGCATTTGATACCATTCCACCTATTCCGCTTCAGCCATTACCACAAGCCCGTCCTCCCCAATTAAGGTGCCACCAACCTCCTGTGATGTGCATAGTTGGTTAGTATGTGTGGAGATATATGGAGCTCTGTAAGATGCAAGTTGCCTTAATGAATCAAGTGTGTTAATATTTTTTTAAGAAAGAACTGAAAAGACTTGCCAGTATCTCTAAAATAAAATGAATGTGTATTTGTGAAAAGTGATTTTATTTATTAACATATTGGCACCTAGCCTGGTCCCAGATCTCTGTGCTTTAGCCAACATCTATGACTCGCTGTTCTGCTGTACAGTCTGACTTTGTTGCATTGTAAACGTCTATTCTGTTGGACACTCTTAAAATAATGACCACAAGAAGTAGCGTGGGCCTTTTTCAAATTCAATACATCCATGCTACCACAGTGTTTACACCATCACATACACTGAGTGTACAAAACATTATGAACACCTGCTCTTTCCATGACATAGACTGACCGGGTGAATCCAGGTGAAAGCTGTGATCCCTTATTGATGTTACTTGTTAAATCCACTTCAATCAATGTAGATGAAGGGAAGGAGATAATTGAGTCATGGATTGTGTATATGTGCCGTTCAGTGGGTGAATGGGCAAGACAAAATAATTAAGTGCCTTTGAAAGGGGTATGGTAGTAGGTGGCAGGTACACCGGTTTGTGTCAAGAACTGCGACGCTGCTGGGTTTTTCACGCTCAAAAATGTATTGTGTGTATCAAGAATGGTCCACCACCCGAAGAACATCCAGCCAACTTGACACAACTGTGGGAAGCATTGGAATCAACATGGGCCAGCGTCCCTGTGGAACGCTATTCATTGACTACAGCTCAGCGTTCAACACCATAGTGCCCTCAAAGCTCATCACTAAGCTAAGGACCCTGGGACTAAACACCTCCCTCTGCAACTGGATCCTGGACTTCCTGATGGGCCGCCCCCAGGTGGTAAGGGTAGGTAACAACACATCTGCCACGCTGATCCTCAACACGGGGGCCCCTCAGGGGTGCGTGCTCAGTCCCCTCCTGTACTCCCTGTTCACCCATGACTGCATGGCCAGGCACGATGCCAACACCATCATTAAGTTTGCCGATGACACAACAGTGGTAGGCCTGATCACCGACAACGAAGGGAGAGAGACCTGGCCGTGTGGTGCCAGGATAACAACCTCTCCCTCAACGTGATCAAGACAAAGGAGATGATTGTGGACTACAGGGGGAAAAAAGAGGACTGAGCACGCCCCCATTCTCATCAACGGGGCTGTAGTGGAACAGGTTGAGAGCTTCAAGTTGCTTGGTGTCCACATCACCAACAAACTATCATGGTCCAAACACACCAAGACAGTCGTAAAGAGGGCACGACAAAACCTATTTCCCCTTAGGAGAATGAAAAGATTTGGCATGGGTCCTCAGATCCTCAAAAAGTTCTACAGCTGCACCATTGAGAGCATCCTGACTGGTTGCATCACCGCCTGGTATGGCAACTGCTTGGCCTCCGACCGCAAGGTACTACACAGGGTAGTGCGTACGGCCCAGTACATCACTGGGTTCAAGCTTCCTGCCATCCAAGAACTCTATACCAGGCGGTGTCAGAGGAAGGCCCTAAAAATTGTCAAAGACTCCAACCACCCTAGTCATAGACTGTTCTCTCTGCTACCGCACGGCATGCAGTACCGGAGCGCTAAGTCTAGGTCCAAAAGACTTCTTAACAGCTTCAACCCCCAAGCCATAAGACTCCTGAACAGCTAATCATGGCTACCCACACTATTTGCATTGTCCTAGAGGAAAACCTGGTTCAGTCTGCTTTCCACCAGACTGAACCAGGTTTTCCTCTAGGATTTTGCCTGTGCTTAGCTCCATTACGTTTCTGTTTTATCCTGAAAAACTCTGCATACACATAACATGATGCAGCTACCACTATGCTTGAAAATTTGGAGAGTGGTACTCCGTAATGTGTTGTATTGGATTTGCCCCAAACATAACGCTTTTTATTCAGGACAAAAGGTTAATTTGTTTGCCACATTTTTTTGTAGTTTTACTTTAGTGCCTTATTGTGAACAGGATGCATGTTTGGGGATATTTTTATTCTGTACAGGCTTCCTTTTCACTCTGTCATTGTGGAGTAACTACAATGTTGTTGATCCATCCTCAGTTTTCTCCTATCACAGCCATTAAACTCTGTAACTGTTTTAAAGTCACCTTTGTCCTTACAGGGAAATACCTGAGTGGTTTCCTTCTTCTCCGGCAACTGAGTTAGGAGGACTCCTGTGACTTTGTAGTGACTGGGTGTATTGATACACCATCCAAAGTGTAATATCAACTTCATCATGCTCAAAGGGATATTCAATGTCAGCTTTTTTTTATACCCATCTACCAATAGGTGCCATTTTTTTGTGAGGCATTGGAAAACCTCTCTGGTCTTTGTGGTTGAATCTGTGTTTGAAATTCACTGCTCGACTGAGGGACCTGACAGATAATTGTATATGTGGGGTACAGAGATGAGGTATTCATTCAAAAATCATGTTAAACACTATTGCACATGTCCATGCAACTTGTCATGTGACTTGTTAAGCACATTTCTACTCCTGAACTTATTTAGGCTTGTCATAACAAAAGGGTTGAATACTTGACTCAAGGCATTTCAGCTTTTCATTTTTTATTAATTTGTAAACATTATGAAAAACAAAATTCCACTTTGACATTATGGGGTATTGTGTGTGTGTGTGTGTGTGTGTAGGCCAGTGACAAAAAATCTCAATTTAATCCATTTTCAATTCAGGCTGTAACACAACAAAATATGGAAAAAGTCAAGAGGTGTGAATACTTTCTGAAGGCACTGTATATATTTTTATCATGTAATGTAGTTTCGGTTTTATGCCAGCAGACTGAGCTATTGCTTTTGCATTACTGTTCCAGAGCCACTCACACTAGGGGGTGCTTTAATTACAGACTCACCCACACATTACCCTGCTTTCTGAAATCTGGGTATAGAGGTCTGCAGCAAGGTTGGTTTTCATTGTTCCCCTCTAATCAGGGACTGATAAGGAGGGTTGTTAAATGTCTTAAGGGTGACTGACCACTAATACTGTGAGGATGCTCCCGCTTTGCTGATTCATTGCGTGTTTTTCCATGGCAAATGTTGAGATTATACCTATTATCAACAACCTCCTGCATACAATAGGTGTGCACTACAACATTGTGGCTCTCAGAGCACAGATTAAGAGTTGCAATAATAGTCAAACAAGCAATCAAGTTAACAATGTCTCTTAATCAGTGCCAACCTATCACTTGCAACAGATGTCCTACTTTTTTTGAATGGCACAAAGAAACACATTTAAGGCTTTCCAAACATGCACAACTTTCCATATTAATATGAGGCATGGTAAATCATTAAGACATGATGAACGATTGGGATAATCTGAAATGATAACCATGGCTGCAAATGAATAATGATGATATGTGCCATCATTTCACACTATCACATAAGTTAAAAGAACAACAGCAACCTTCAAAGTGTACTTTGGCATATTATAAAATTATTAAAGTTTCTTAGCAGCTTTATTTCCATGGCAATGTATTACAACTTTTTTTTTTAAATACATTTTTGATGCGGATACTGATGAAATATCTACATAATAAGACAACATAATTAAGGCTAAAAATACATATACTTCAAATCAAATACATAAGAGAAAGAAATCATTCAACAACCGCTTTAAGCTACCAGCTTTTGTAAATAATTAATACATTTCAAGTGACTCTCCAGAAGAGAAATCTCATTGGACGTGAATATCCAATGGCGTAAGAGCACACATTTACTTCATTTTCCCACACAATAGTAAAACACAAGAGGAAGCAACATATATGGCAGAATTAGTCAGCAGAGTTTCATACAAGCATACTGTTAATGGCTCTTTTGTACATCCTTCGTATGCAATAATTATTTGCACATTAACAATCAAATACTACAATGTATTTAATGTACAGGTATGTAGGATATACATTACTTCCATAAAAAAAAACTGAAATATTACTTCCATTATAATAGCCGGAAAAGTGTTTTAAAATGTAGGATACACTACCGGTCAAAAGTTTTAGATCACCAACTCATTCAAGGGTTTTCTTTATTTTTACTATTTTCTACATTGTAGAATAATAGTGAAGACATCAAAACTATGAAATAACACACATGGAATCATGTAGTAACCAAAAAAGTGTTAAACAAATCCAAATATATGTTATACTTGAGATTTTTCAAATAGCCACCCTTTGCCTTGATGACAGCTTTGCACAATTGGCATTCTCTCAACCAGCTTCACCTGGAATGCTTTTCCAAAAGTCTTGAAGGAGTTCCCACATATGCTGAGCACCTGTTGGCTGCTTTTCCTTCACTCTGTGGTCCGACTCATCCCAAACTATCTCAATTTGGTTGAGGTCAGGGGATTTTTATTTTTTTGGAGGTCATCTGATGCAGCACTCCATCACTCTCCTTCTTGGTAAAATAGCCCTTACATAGCCTGGAGGTGTGTTGGGTCATTGTCCTGTTGAAAAACTAATTATACTCCCACTAAGCCCAAACCAGATGGGATGGCGTATCGCTGCAGAGTGCTGAGGTAGCCATGCTGGTTAAGTGTGCCTTGAATTCTAAATAAATCACAGACAGTGTCACCAGCAAAGCACGCCCACACCATAACACCTCCTCCTCAATGTGTCACGTTGTATACTGATAGAAGACAGGTGCAGGAATGCGTAACAGTTTTTTTTATTACTCTACCCAACATAAGGTACGTCATGGAAAACGACGGGGACGAAGCCCAAAACAAACACGTGTATATATGTGTATATATATGTATATGTGTGTGTGTGTGTATATATGTGTGTGTATATGTATGTACAGTGGGGAGAACAAGTATTTGATAAACTGTCGATTTTGCAGGTTTTCCTACTTACAAAGCATGTAGAGGTCTGTAATTTTTTATCATAGGTACACTTCAACTGTGAGAGACGGAATCTAAAACAAAAATCCAGAAAATCACATTGTATGATTTTTAAGTAATTCATTTGCATTTTATTGCATGACATAAGTATTTGATCACCTACCAACCAGTAAGAATTCCGGCTCTCACAGACCTGTTAGTTTTTCTTTAAGAAGCCCTCCTGTTCTCCACTCATTACCTGTATTAACTGCACCTGTTTGAACTCGTTACCTGTATAAAAGACACCTGTCCACACACTCAATCAAACAGACTCCAACCTCTCCACAATGGCCAAGACCAGAGAGCTGTGTAAGGACATCAGGGATAAAATTGTAGACCTGCACAAGGCTGGTCATTCACCCTCGGTCTGGGGCTCCATGCAAGATCTCACCTCATGGGGCATCAATGATCATGAGGAAGGTGAGGGATCAGCCCAGAACTACACGGCAGGACCTGGTCAATGACCTGAAGAGAGCTGGGACCACAGTCTCAAAGAAAACCATTAGTAACACACTACGCCGTCATGGATTAAAATCCTGCAGCGCACGCAAGGTCCCCCTGCTCAAGCCAGCGCATGTCCATGCCCGTCTGAAGTTTGCCAATTACCATCTGGATGATCCAGAGGAGGAATGGGAGAAGGTCATGTGGTCTGATGAGACAAAAATAGAGCTTTTTGGTCTAAACTCCACTCGCCGTGTTGGAGGAAGAAGAAGGATGAGTACAACCCCAAGAACACCATCCCAACCGTGAAGCATGGAGGTGGAAACATCATTCTTTGGGGATGCTTTTCTGCAAAGGGGACAGGACGACTACACCGTATTGAGGGGAGGATGGATGGGGCCATGTATCGCGAGATCTTTGCCAACAACCTCCTTCCCTCAGTATGAGCATTGAAGATGGGTCGTGACTGGGTCTTCCAGCATGACAACGACCCGAAACACACAGCCAGGGCAACTAAGGAGTGGCTCCGTAAGAAGCATCTCAAGGTCCTGGAGTGGCCTAGCCAGTCTCCAGACCTGAACCCAATAGAAAATCTTTGGAGGGAGCTGAAAGTCCGTATTGCCCAGCGACAGCCCCGAAACCTGAAGGATCTGGAGAAGGTCTGTATGGAGGAGTGGGCCAAAATCTCTGCTGCAGTGTGTGCAAACCTGGTCAAGACCTACAGGAAACGTATGATCTCTGTAATTGCAAACAAAGGTTTCTGTACCAAATATTAAGTTCTGCTTTTCTGATGTATCAAATACTTATGTCATGCAATAAAATGCAAATTAATTACTTAAAAATCATACAATGTGATTTTCTGGATTTTTGTTTTAGATTCCGTCTCTCACAGTTGAAGTGTACCTATGATAAAAATTACAGACCTCTACATGCTTTGTAAGTAGGAAAACCTGCAAAATCGGCAGTGTATCAAATACTTGTTCTCCCCACTGTGTGTGTGTGTATGTATATATATATATATACAGTGAGGGAAAAAAAGTATTTGATCCCCTGCTGATTTTGTACGTTTGCCCACTGACAAAGAAATTATCAGTCTATAATTTTAATGGTAGGTTTATTTGAACAGTGAGAGAAAGAATAACAACAACAAAATGTTATGAATTGATTTGCATTTTAATGAGGGAAATAAGTATTTGACCCCCTCTCAATCAGAAAGATTTCTGGCTCCCAGGTGTCTTTTATACAGGTAACGAGCTGAGATTAGGAGCACACTCTTAAACGGAGTGCTCCTAATCTCAGTTTGTTACCTGTATAAAAGACACCTGTCCACAGAAGCAATCAATCAATCAGATTCCAAACTCTCCACCATGGCCAAGACCAAAGAGCTCTCCAAGGATGTCAGGGACAAGATTGTAGACCTACACAAGGCTGGAATGGGCTACAGGACCATCGCCAAGCAGCTTGGTGAGAAGGTGACAACAGTTGGTGCGATTATTCGCAAATGGAAGAAACACAAAAGAACTGTCAATCTCCCTCGGCCTGGGGCTCCATGCAAGATCTCACCTCGTGGAGTTGCAATGATCATGAGAACGGTGAGGAATCAGCCCAAAACTACACGGGGGGATCTTGTCAATGATCTCAAAGCAGCAGGGACCATCGTCACCAAGAAAACAATTGTTAACACACTATGCCGTGAAGGACTGAAATCCTGCAGCGCCCGCAAGGTCCCCCTGCTCAAGAAAGCACATACAGTGAGCTCCATAATTCATTGGACAGTGACCATTGTTTTGTTATTTTGGTTCTGTACTCTAGCACTTTGAGTTTGAAAGGATACAATGACAATGAGCGTGAAGTGCAGACTGTCAGCTTTAATTTGAGGGTATTTTCATACATATCGGATGAACCGTTTAGAAATGACAGCACCTTTTGTACATGGTCCCCCCATTTTAAGGTACTACAAGTATTTGTTAAATTGGCTTCACAGATGTGTGTCGTTAGGCAGGTGTATTCATTTGTGTCGTTAGTGAATGCAGGAGAGCTGTTGATGAATAGTAATGATTCTAGACGTTGCTATTGCCTTTGGAGGTTGTTATTGGGGTGTGACAACATGAGGAAGACAGCAGTGTCGATGCAAATGAAGTTGGCCGTCAAAAGGCTCAGAAATGAAAATCAATCATTCAGGAACATTGCAAAAACCCTGGCCATGCCCAAGTCAACAGTTTTGTTCATCATTAACAAGAAAAAAACAACCGGTGAACTCAATTATGTCAAAAGACCCGGTAGACAGAGGAAGACCACTGTAGTGGATGACCGGAGAATACTCTCTATGGTGAAGAAAAACCCCTGATAACAGCCCAACAGATCAAAAACACTCTCCTGGATGCAGGTGTAGATGTGTCAAAGTCTACCATACGCAGAAGACTACACCAGCAGGACTACAGAGGGTACACTACAAGATGCAAACCACTGATAAGCCTGAAGAACAGAAAGGCAAGATTACAGTTTGCTAAAAAGCACCTAAAAGAACCCCAAGAGTTCTGGAAAAAAATATTGTGGACAGATGAGACAAAGATTAACATGTACCAGAGTGATGGAAAGACAAAAGTGTGGAGAAAAAAAAGAAATGCCCATGATCCAAAGCATACCACCTCATCCATGAAACATGGTGGAGGGGGTGTTATGGCTTGGGCCTGTATGGCTGCCAGTGGAACAGGCTCACTTGTCTTCATCGATGATGTGACTGCAGACAGAAGTAGAACAATGAATTCTGAAGTCTACAGAAATATTTTATCTGCTCAGATAAAACCAAATGCCTCCAAACTCATTGGACGGCACTTAATCACGCAACAAGACAATGACCCTAAACATACTGCTAGAGCAACAAAGGGGGTTTTTGATGGCCAAAAAGTGGAAAAACCTTGACTGGCCGAGTCAATCACCAGATCTGAATCCAATTGAACATGCATTTTACATGCTGAAGAGGAGACTTAAGGCAATAAGTCCCCGAAACAAGCAGGAACTGAAGATGGCTGCAGTACAGGCCTGGCAGAGCATCACCAGGGAAGATACCCAGCGTCTGGTGATGGCGATGCATCGCAGACTTCAAGCAGTCATTGCATGCAAAGGATATGCGACCAAATATTAACAATGATTACTTTATTCTACATTATGTTAAACTGTCCAATGATTTTTGATGCCCGAAAATGGGGGGGACCATGTACAAAAGCTTCTATAATTCGTAAACGGTTCATCCGATATGTATGAAAATACCCTCAAATTAAAGCTGACAGTCTGCACTTCACCCTCATTGTCATTGTATCCTTTCAAACTCAAAGTGCTAGAGTACAGAACCAAAATAACAAAAAAATGGTCACTGTCCAATGAATTATGGAGCTCACTGTATACATGCCCGTCTGAAGTTTGCCAATGAACATCTGAATGATTCAGAGGAGAACTGGGTGAAAGTGTTGTGGTCAGATGAGACCAAAATGGAGCTCTTTGGCATCAACTCAACTCGCCGTGTTTGGAGGAGGAGGAATGCAGCCTATTACCCCAAGAACACCATCCCCACCGTCAAACATGGAGGTGGAAACATTATGCTTTGGGGGTGTTTTTCTTCTAAGGGGACAGGAAAACTTCACCGCATCAAAGGGATGATGGACGGGGCCATGTACCGTCAAATCTTGGGTGAGAACCTCCTTCCCTCAGCCAGGGCATTGAAAATGGGCCGTGGATGGGTATTCCAGTATGACAATAACCCAAAACACACGGCCAAGGCAACAAAGGAGTGGCTCAAGAAGAAGCACATTAAGGTCCTGGAGTGGCCTAGCCAGGCTCCAGACCTTAATCCCATTGAACATCTGTGGAGGGAGCTGAAGGTTCGAGTTGCCAAACGTCAGCCTCGAAACCTTAATGACTTGGAGAAGATCTGCAAAGAGGAGTGGGACAAAATCCCTCCTGAGATGTGTGCAAACCTGGTGGCCAACTACAAGAAACGTCTGACCTCTGTGATTGCCAACAAGGGTTTTGCCACCAAGTACTAAGTAATGTTTTGCAGAGGGGTCAAATACTTATTTCCCTCATTAAAATGCAAACCAATTTATAATTTTTTTTACATGCATTTTTCTGGATTTTTTTGTTGTTATTCTGTCTCTCACTGTTCAAATAAACCTACCATTAAAATTATAGACTGATAATTTCTTTGTCAGTGGGCAAACGTACAAAATCAGCAGGGGATCAAATACTTTTTTCCCTCACTGTGTGTATATATATATATATATATATATATATATATATATATATATAGTGGGGGAAAAAAGTATTTAGTCAGCCACCAATTGTGCAAGTTCTCCCACTTAAAAAGATGAGAGAGGCCTGTAATTTTCATCATAGGTACACGTCAACTATGACAGACAAAATGAGAAAAAAAATCCAGAAAATCACATTGTAGGATTTTTTATGAATTTATTTGCAAATTATGGTGGAAAATAAGTATTTGGTCAATAACAAAAGTTTCTCAATACTTTGTTATATACCCTTTGTTGACAATGACACAGGTCAAACGTTTTCTGTAAGTCTTCACAAGGTTTTCACACACTGTTGCTGGTATTTTGGCCCATTCCTCCATGCAGATCTCCTCTAGAGCAGTGATGTTTTGGGGCTGTCGCTGGAAAACACGGACTTTCAACTCCCTTCAAAGATTTTCTATGGGGTTGAGATCTGGAGACTGGCAAGGCCACTCCAGGACCTTGAAATGCTTCTTACGAAGCCACTCCGGTGTGTTTGGGATCATTGTCATGCTGAAAGACCCAGCCACGTTTCATCTTCAATGCCCTTGCTGATGGAAGGAGGTTTTCACTCAAAATCTCATGATACATGGCCCCATTCATTCTTTCCTTTACACGGATCAGTCGTCCTGGTCCCTTTGCAGAAAAACAGCCCCAAAGCATGATGTTTCCACCCCCATGCTTCACAGTAGGTATGGTGTTCTTTGGATGCAACTCAGCATTCTTTGTCCTCCAAACACGACGAGTTGAGTTTTTACCAAAAAGTTATATTTTGGTTTCATCTGACCATATGACATTCTCCCAATCCTCTTCTGGATCATCCAAATGCACTCTAGCAAACTTCAGACGGGCCTGGACATGTACTGGCTTAAGCAGGGGGACACGTCTGGCACTGCAGGATTTGAGTCCCTGGCGGCGTAGTGTGTTACTGATGGTAGGCTTTGTTACTTTGGTCCCAGCTCTCTGCAGGTCATTCACTAGGTCCCCCGTGTGGTTCTGGGATTTTTGCTCACCGTTCTTGTGATCATTTTGATCCCACGGGGTGAGATCTTGCGTGGAGCCCCAGATCGAGGGAGATTATCAGTGGTCTTGTATGTCTTCCATTTCCTAATAATTGCTCCCACAGTTGATTTCTTCAAACCAAGCTGCTTACCTATTGCTGATTCAGTCTTCCCAGCCTGGTGCAGGTCTACAATTTTGTTTCTGGTGTCCTTTGACAGCTCTTTGGTCTTGGCCATAGTGGAGTTTGGAGTGTGACTGTTTGAGGTTGTGGACAGGTGTCTTTTATACTGATAACAAGTTCAAACAGGTGCCATTAATACAGGTAACGAGTGGAGGACAGATGAGCCTTTTAAAGAAGAACTTACAGGTCTGTGAGAGCCAGAACTCTTGCTTGTTTGTAGGTGACCAAATACTTATTTTCCACCATAATATGCAAATAAATTCATTAAAAATCCTACAATGTGATTTTCTGGATATTTTTTTCTCAATTTGTCTGTCATAGTTGACGTGTACCTATGATGAAAATTACAGGCCTCTCTCATCTTTTTAAGTGGAAGAACTTGCACAATTGGTGGCTGACTAAATACTATTTTTCCCCACTGTACTGTATGTGCAGTAAAGCCATGCTGTAAACAGCTGATGCACTTCAAATTTCAATAATCAAACAAAATGCCTTTATGACTGACAGAAATGCTAGGGACTCATAAAGTTCAATAGGAACCATCAAAGGCTTTGTGGCAGTGTGCAGATTTCCATACAGATTTCCATCAGGAGGTAGAGCTTGATTACAATTGATACAGGAGCAATAGGTGAGTCATCTATCTATCTACAGTGAGCTCCAAATGTATTGTGACAGTGACCATTTTTTAGTTGTTTTGGCTCTACTCCAGCACTTTGGATTTGAAATGATACAATGACTGAGGTTAAAGTGCAGACTGTCAGCTTTAATTTGAGGGTATTTTAATTCATATCGGTTGAACCATTTAGAAATTACAGCACTTTTTGTACATAGTCACACCATTTTAGGGGACCAAAAGTATTGGGACAAATTCACTTTTATGTGTATTAAAGTAGTAAAAAGTTAAGTATTTGGTCCCCTATTCATAGCACGCAATGACTACATCAAGCTTGTGACTTTACACATTTGTTGGATGCATTTGCTGTTTGTTTCAGATTATTTTGTGCCCAATACAACTGAATAGTAAATAATGTATTGTGTCATTTTGGAGTCACTTATATTGTAAATAAGAATATAATATGTTTCTAAACACTTCTACATGAATTCAGGCTGCAACACAACAAAATGTGGAATAAGTAAAGGGGTATGAATACTTTCTAAAGGCACTATATCTATCTATCATGTCTCTCTCTCTTTCTCTGAGTTGCTTTCTCATTCTTCCAGCTAAATCTCAACTGACTAAATGTCCACCTTAGAATCCAGGTTCTCTTTTGTGAGTTAATCATCTCTCCAATTTATGCATTTTTGGCACTTCAATCAAATTCAAGGAATACCTTTTCATTAAATTAGTTGCAATTAGTAATTAGCAATAGGATTTCTTTCAAAATGCAGCTTTAAGAGTGGGAGTTTTAGGCCTGTATGAAGGTACTGAAGGGCTCAGACGCAGTTTAGAATTAAAGTCACTGAATCCTTAGATGAAGCAGTGTTCTCAGATTAGCAAGTCTGTGTGTGTGTGTTGCAATATTATTCTCCTCCTTGCAGTGTGGTCATAGTCCTATTAACAAGTGAAACTCTGTCCCAGTGTTACAGTAGAGAAGCAGAAGCAGAGTCTGTGGTAGAGAAAATGTCTACATTCCCAGTTCCTGTCTAGGCTGTGCTGTAATCATACTGTTAATGACATTTTCGCACCAACTCTGAAGCCAATGCCTGTGAGTTTATAGTGTTTGTGATATAAAGTATTAACATGAACTACCATCCAAAGAATTCGTAACACATCCATAAACACTAAATAAACATGACATAACAGCTACAGGTACATTGAACATTTTTATTTATTTATTTGTATTTATTTTGTGGTGTATATCACCTTGTTTTTGTGAAATGACTACACGTGGGTGGGTGTATACGAGTTCATGTACATGTCAGGAAAGTGTACATGTGTGTACTCTAAATATGTGTGTGTTGTGCTTACAACCCACCTGCTACTCTCTGTCCCTCACCAATCGCCCCTCCACTCTTTGTTTACACTCGCGCCTCTCCACCTAGGCTGTCAAGTCAAGTATCCTCTGTGGCGGGCCCATATTAGTCACTCGGAGCTCTGGCGCAGTCTCTAGCACCACCACAAACAACATATTCCAGCTCTCAATCGCTCTCACTCCTGTGCTTACAGCCCCCACAACATTTGACACAATGAAGGCTCACCTGCATTAGTACCAGATCAATCTGGTTGGTGTCTGTCCATATTTAGGGACAAACAACAATATTTATGCAGTGGCTTTAGTTACACAACTCCCACCTCGGCGCACACATATGTAGGTCCCTAAACCATTCTGCTGTCTTATTTAACCACGTGGGCCCTATGTTTCTATGTTGCTGTGAAAATACTGCAATGTGGATTTGGTTGAATTGAGCCCCTATATCTTGACCTAGTATTACAACAATGCCCATCTCGGTCCACAGTAACCAGGTTTCCATCCAAAAGTGTTTTCTAATGATCAACTAGCCTTTTTAAAATGATAAACTTAGCAAACACAACGTGCCATTGGAACACAGGACTAATGGTTGCTGATAATGGGCCTCTGTACGCCTATGTAGATATTCCATAATAAATCAGCCGTTTCCAGCTACAATAGCCATTTACATCATTAACAATGTCTACACTGTATTTCTGATCAATTTGATGTTATTTTAATGGGCAAAAAAAAGTGATTTTCTTTCGAAAACAAGGACATTTCTAAGTGACCCCAAACTTTTGAACGGTAGTGTATATATATACTTTGTAAGTCCATATGTGATGGGAATGTGTATTGTGCTTTTTTCCCCCCGAACCCCTCCGATATACAAACACACACACATATACACAAACACACATTAGGTTGGAGAGGCTGGAGCAGTGTTGGGTGGATCAATTCCCTGTATAATAATAACTTAATAAATACAAATAGTTTTACTTTCCTTCTGAGTCCTCAATAAGTATATTTAAAGTAGCATATAATGTAGTCAAACACAATTGCAGAATGCTTTTGGGTACTAGTAGCAGGTAGACCCCCTTCACAGGTAGATGCTTCTATTGAAAAAAAATATGACACTTGACTGCTGTGATTTTGTAAACAAAGATAATGCATAAATATAGGCAAAACCGTTTTAATTACATTTAAACCTAAATGACGACTGGGGCTGGGGAGGTAGGGGCCTGGGGTCAATTTTGGAATTAATGTATGGTGTTTGGTACAGTACTCACTTCTTGAGGACGAGGTAGAGGCTCCGAGGCATACACAGGTACACTTGGTTTGGATAGCACGGAGGATCCTTTTGGCCACATAGTCAGGTTCCAGAATGGGCATGAGAGTGGGCCATCTGCAGGAAGCACCCAAAACAAAAACAAACATTTCTCTCACTGATCAACAGTTCAAAGGAATGGGCTGGCACACTCTAGTGTGAATCTACATCTAAAAACGCACTGCACACTTCCCTTTTTAATTTCACTTCATGGATCAAATCCTTAAAATGTTATGCCACCATGAACATTGGACTCAGTAATCAGTTTCTGCCTTCATTCTGTTCCTTTAAAGATATAAAACCCATAAACTTTGGAAAACAAATATCTGTTTGGAGAACAAGGGCTGTTACTTTCGCAAAGGAACCCATCAATTGTGTTTAGTTTCAAGTTTTAATGTCACGTGCACAAGTATAGTGAAATGCCTTTCTTGCAAGCTCCAAACCCAACCATGTAGTAATCAATTTCAATGTAGCACTAAAAATAACATAAAGTAGAACAAAAATAAGAAAGTAAGAAGCTATATACAGGGTTAGTTCCAGTACCATATTTACAATGTGCAGGGATACTGGAGTGATGGAGGTAGATATGTATAGGGGTAAGGGGACTAGGCATCAGGATATATGATAAACAGAGTAGCAGCAGCGTAAACGATGATTATATGTGAGTGAGTGTGTGTGTAGAGTAAGTATAAATGTGTGTGCATCAGTGGCGGTCGGTTCCGTTTAAGATGAGGGAGGATGATTATATTTTTAATGAGCATGGCCTTATTTCTATTACAGCATGTTGGATGACAATCATTCATATTCCGTTCACCCAGCTCAATGTAACATCGAAAGGTTTAGACTACTTACTACATGAAACTCTACAACCTAGACTATGAATGAAAGTTTATAACGTAGGTGAACAGGTAGAGAGAAATTTGAGTAATCAAGATGACAGATATTGACACATTCAATACCGCCTTGCACAATCTTGCCTGCATCTAGCTGATATAGGGTCTAGTCTTTAGTCCAACAGTTGTAAACGAGAGTTTCTATTGGACAAATTCAGGTATGTTTATCCACGTTTCGTTCCGTTTGCTTCCATTTAAGAAACCTGGTCTAGATAATATTTCTATTGTTGCTCCAAACATAATGACAAAGTACAATTTCACCGTCAAGCAAAGTGAAGCAGAGCATACATTTCTATTGTCTAGCTGCTACATATAGCACAGTGCAACATTGTACACATTTCCACAATGTCTCCTACCGTGGCAACACTTCCTCTGCCATACAAAGCTTAAGGTAGTAGAACGTGTGTGTGTGTTGCAGTACGGTGAACCCACTTGGTGTTAGCGCCGTCAAACATCCCTGTGTTGATGAAGAAAGGGACACACGATGGTGGTCTTCACTCCGTCTGTCTTTGTCGCTCGCAGCTCCAGCGCCACAGACTCAGCGAGGCCCACAGCTGCAAATTTACTGGCACAGTAATCTGAGCACAGACAGAGAGTACAGGAATGGGAATGGATTACTCTGAGTGTTCACAGCAGAGAATCAATGAATTGCCTGCCCCAAACGGACATCATACAAATACAAATTGGTCACACTTTACATTACATTCCTCTTGCATCTCTGACCACGTGACCATGGTTACTGGTTATCATTGCCGGGAGAAACGCTTTGTAAGTCTGGGGAAAAACAGATGATCATGGTTGAGCATTACTTTGCTGTCAATATGCATATCTTCATCACAGTGGAAGTAGAAATACCCCATGGGCACTATGATATTAGATTATTTTGTTATTTTGAACATATCCTTTGTCTCCTTGTCCCAGTATTTGTTTTAAGTCTTCTGTGTTTATCTTTACACCTACAGGATATTGATATAAGCATGTTGTGTTACGCTAAGAGTTATTTCCATGGACACATCCTATGTCAACTGCTGCTCTTTTACTCTGAGACTTGTCGTGGGAAAAGCCAAACTGTTGATGATAAAGTATGACACATTCCAACTCACCCATAAGTGAGCATTGGAGTTCACCTCCATAGACTTCTCAATCAGGCTGTCGGGAGCATCCATGATCTTCCTCCCCGTCACAATGCCTGCATTGTTTATAAGGATTGTCAAATCGCCCACTTCCCTTTTTCACCTGTCAATCAACACATAATATAGCATGTTGTATGGATGTAAGAGGCTAAGAACAGAAATGGAACCGAGCCTAAATCTACAAGGTACACAGATTGGTCACATGCTGGTCATGATGACCACTAATCTCTGCAGGCCCTCTGGCAGAGTATGACTGTGATTTCCCATATCTAACCAATACCCATGCACTGGATCCCAGAAATGTGAATATTGTGGGATCTGAGCTGTAGTCATGAAGTGGACTTGAACAAAGGGCGATATAAGAGGAACTCATTCGGGGTCTCGACTTACTGTTGAGAGTTAGAATAGTGGAATACACAAGGTGCAAGTTCGACATTTGGTTGTGCATCAGCAATTTGTATTTTGTGATGTCAGTCACTGACAGTCACTCAATTAGTCATGTCAGCTAACAATTTTTTAATTGGTAAATTAGTCTAGCCAGCTATCTAAACTTGTAGTAATCATGGCCGAGTACCGACCGGTCACGCAGGGCACGTGCCCAGGGTCCCTGACCTCCAGGGAGCCTTTTGTTAGTCACTCAGATATCATTAACATAGCAAAGTCATGGCAAGATGTGTAGAATTTAAGGAAATTTGCTTTAAATTGTGCCAACCAAATCTCGCTTAGGGCCCCCAAAAGGCTAGAGGCTTGCCTGAACAGAGCATATACAGTGCATTCGGAAAGGATTCAGACCCCTTGGCTTTTTCCGCATTTTATCATGTTACAACCTTATTCGAAAATTTAATTACATAGATTTTTCCCCACATCAATCTACACACAATACCCCATGATGACAAAACAAAAGCAAGTTTTTAGACATTTTTGCACATTTATTAAAAATAAAAAACTGATATCACATTTACATAAGTATTCAGACCGTTTACTCAGTACTTTGTTGAAGCACTTTGGCAGCGATTACAGCCTTGAATGTTCTTGGGTATGACGCTACAAGCTTGGCACACCTGTATTTGGTGAGTTTCTCCCATTCTTCTCTGCAGATCCTCTCAAAATCTGTCAGGTTGGATGGGGAGCGTCGCTGCACAGCTATTTTCAGGTCTCTCCGGAGATGTTAGATAGTTTTCAAGTCCGGGCTCTGACTGGGCCACTCAAGGACATTCAGATACTTGTCCCGAAGCCACTCCTGTGTTGTCTTGGCTGTGTGCTTAGGGTCGTTGTCCTGTTGGAAGGTGAACCTTCGCCCCAGTCTGAGGTCCTGAGCAATCAGGAGCAGGTTTTCATGAAGGATTTGCAAGAATTTCTAAAAACCTGTTTTTGCTTCATCATTCTGGGCTATTGCGTGTAGATTGATGAGGATTATTTTTTATTTAATCCATTTTAGAATAAGGCTGTAACATAACATTTCTCCCCAAAGCATGGAGGCCCTTTGAGTTATTGTACAGTAGAATATACATTGGGTTGATCATTCAGTTATGTAAATATGAATCTTCCCTCTCACATACATTTGGATGGTTTCAGGAAGAAGCTTTGCTATATACACTACATGGCCAAAAGTATGTGGACAACTGCTCGTCGAACATCTCATTCCAAAATCATGGGCATTAATATGAAGTTGGTCCCCCCTTTGCTGCTATAACAGCCTCTACTCTTCTGGGAAGGCTTTCCACTAGATGTTTGAACATTGCTGCGTGGACTAGCGTCCATTCAGCCACAAGAGCATTAGTGAGGTCGGGCACTGATGTTGAGCTTTTAGGCCTGGATCGCAGTCAGCGTTCCAATTCATCCCAAAGGTGTTCGATGGGGTTGAGGTCAGGGCTCTGTGCAGGCCAGTCAAGTTCTTCAACACCGATCTCGACAAACCATTTCTGTATGGACCTTGCTTTGTGCACAGGGGCATTGTCATGCTGAAACAGGAAAGGGCCTTCCCCAAACTGTTGCCACAAAGTTGGAAGCACAGAATCATCTAGAATGTCATTGTATGCTGTAGCGTTAAGATTTCCCTTCACTGTAACTAAGGGGCCTAGCCCGAACCATGAAAAACAGCCCGAGACCAACTTTACAGTTGGCACTATGCATTCGGGCTGGTAGCATTCTCCTGGCATCCGCCAAACGCAGATTTGTCTTCGGACTGCCAGATGGTGAAGCGTGATTCATCACTAGAGAACGCGTTTCCACTGCTCCATAGTCCAATGGCGGCGAGCTTTACACCACTCCAGCCGACGCTTGGCATTGCGCATGGTGATCTTAGGCTTGTGTATGGCTCCATTTCATGAAGCTCCCGATGACCAGTTATTTTGCTGATGTTGCTTCCAGAGGCAGTTTGGAACACGGTAATGAGTGTTGCAACCGAGGACAAGTAGCGATTTTAGCATGTACATCTTGGTGTGGCAACTCAACATTTTGGGGGGAGATCCATGCCAGCAAAGCCACTACACAACACAACACTAAACAATACATTAATTGCACTAAAACGGTGACAAACGGTGCCCACAAACTGTTAGGCCCTACATAAAGCTGTCCCAACAGCAGAGCTTTCTTTTCAGCACCGTGGAGTGAATCCTTACCACTGCTACACCTGGCTATCAGCGGAGCCTTGTCTGGCAGCGAAACAGTTCATTCAGCCTAATTTACTAGCTAATATGGCTGACTTGCTTAAACAAATGTGGTTTCTACTGGCAATTGAGATGAGCGGATAAGAGGCAATCCGTAATTTCGATTAAGACATTAATGAGCGAGCTAGGACGGACGTAGTCAATGTAACTATTTGTTCACTTTTAAAATGTACAGCGACAGAATTCAGAACATGGGCCGTTCTTACATTATTCTCCCTCTACACCAAGTCAGAACTGTAGGATAAATAAAGGGGGCATATAAGCAGACAATGAAAGCTCTTACAATATTTGATGATTACATTTCTCTAAAACAGGCTATAGGCTATGTATAGGCTATGTGCACCACCAAGTCAGAACAGTAAACTAAGTTATGAGGGGGAAAGGGGCCAAATTATTAGGGTGAGGCACATGGGCTACTAACAGCTTACTACACAACATACCTTAGTATTACTTTCTTAGCTACTGTATACATATATTTTGCATATTACATAATTTATGCAGCAGCATACAAGATATTTTTGGACTCACCTTGTTGTGCTCACTTGAACAGGAAGGTGGCGCGGCGGTCCTTCTTGTGGACAAATTTTGTCATCAAACTTTGTCATCAAACTCTGGCATTCTCTGGAATTCTGAGTTGGATGACCGTTCAAAATGTATTTTCCCAGTCGGAGCACATTTTTTCCAGAGTTCCCAGTTTTCTTGAACTCAGTGAAGTCAGAGATTTCCCATTTCCGAGTTTCCAGTTGTTTTGAACACGGCAGAAGTTATGCTGGATTGACAGCATGGCCAATGTATTCAACCTATGTATTCAACCCAGACATGGACCACACACCCACTCCACTGAATAGCAGGCTAGTGATTGCTTTGGAATGCTTGCAGTTAGCCACTGATTCCTTCCAAACCACTCGTTGTTGAATTTGCTATTTCCAAGTTGTTGTGTCATGTTTATGTCCAGTGGCCGATGAACACCGATACGTTATATCTATAATTTCTCTTCATATGACAAGTATTGAAAAGGATTTGCAAGTCGATTGTCAATGTGATTCATGATGATGACTGCTTGTCTAGCTTGCTAGCTAAGATTTTGAAAGTATGATGTTGACATGATCTGTCCAATCAAAGCTATGGTAGATATAACGTGATTTTACGTCATTTTATCTGTAGCCAATGACCTTGAGCCTTCTTGGATGCGCACTTCTAATGTAACTCTATGGCAGCACCCAAGGGGCTTGACTTTTCGAGCTCTCCCCGTAGATTTTGTGGTGACGTAGTGTACCCATGAGTGACAGAACACTGAGCCAATCACGGCGCAACTAGAGAACATTACCAACCCCTACGCTCCATATTTTTTGCTGGCTGCCCCACCAGGTGGGGCTCAAAACAGATGGGGCTTTGGCCCACCTGCCCTGAGTGACAGGTCGCCACTGCCGAGGACAGACAATTTTTATGCACTATACACTGTTCTCTGAGCTTGTGTAGCCTACCACTTCGCGGCTGAGATGTTGTTGCTCCTAGACGTTTCCACTTCACAACGGCACTTAAAGTTGACCGGGGCAGCTCTAGCAGGGCAGAAATTCGATGAACTGACTTGTTGTAAAGGTGGCATCCTATGACGGTGCCACAATGAAAGTCACTGAGCTCTTCAGTACTGGCCATTCTACTGCCAATGTTTGTCTATGGAGATTGCATGGGTGTGTGCTCGATTTTATAGACCTTTCAGCAACGGGTGTGGCTGAAATAGCCGAATCCTCTAATTTGAAGGGGTGTACACATACTTTTGGCCATATAGTGTATTTGCATCTCAAATTACCATTATGAAGATCAGTGTATGCATGTTCTGAAAAATACTACAGACCTTCAAACTATTATCTGCAAAGTGGTAGAACATGATTGATAACATGCATACCATACAGCTATAAAACCTGTATAAACCTACCTGGTCAGCCACAGAGTACACCTCTGCCTTGTTGCTGCAGTCACAGATGTATGAGTAGACCCCGGTATCACCCTTTTCCTTCACCAGTCGAACAGTTTCCTTGTTGCCTTCCTGTCTAATGTCTCAAGGGCCATCAGCCTGCCGATGCCACTACCCGCCCCCGTGATGAGGACGGTTTCTCCCGCAGCGCTCTTCTTCCGCGAAGGGACGAACAGTTTTACAAGTGCCTCCAGGTTATAGTATATAGACAAGACCAGCACCTGTAGCGTCTCCGGAGTGAAGTTCATCTTGAAGATTAGTAGTAGAGGACCTATCAAATCGCATGGATTAAAGTTGGGTTAAAATGTAAATTCATGCGTTATGCATAGGCTATATCTGGTGGTATTGGTTCAAGGCGAAAAACACTGTCTTTCGTCTTTCAAAATCACATCATTGTAAGGCCTGTTATAAGGCTATGGGCTTCCATAGGCCTTATTCTGCATCAAAGGCAAACCTTTACAATTGATTGTTTTCTTCCCCATGTTGGTTGTTTCCCTTCCTATCTTCAATGTCCGAATCGTGGTTTAAACTAAGAAAACGAATAAGGATTCAAATTTAAATCATAGCACGTCAACAATATGCATCGTAATTCAGTTTAGCTTCAAATAAGACTACACAGCGTTTAACTTACCCCTTTCCTTACGGGACCAAGTATCAGAAACCGATATTGAGCATCAAAGTAACAAAAAAACTATTTAGGTTATCTTATTATTATAACATTGTTTATCTAACATTTGCACATGGAGATCGTAGGGGCATACACCACTTTTAGCCTACCTATAGACAAAGTTCAATTCTATAATATAGGGCAGGCTATGGGCTTTAACGGTACACAGGATACAGAGGGCGTGGTCTCCTATTAACCATTTAAAGCCCGACATTCTCTGTGTGACGAGCTAATGGAAGTAGCTTATTTAGAAACGGCACGTTTAGTCCGTTTTCATTCAGTTTAACTTAAAGATCCACTTACCTTAATCTATAGGCTAAATATTGGTTCCCTTTTATGAAACGCACTGTCTGTGTTCTGCGTGTGGAACAGTGAAAGCATCAGCACAGCAACTACCGTTTAACTTTTACCTAGTAAGAGGCATTGTTGGGAGATGTCGATTTTACTACAAGCGACACATTGGTGAGATAAACTGTGATGGTGCCCTGGATGTAGGACAAATAATGATTCATGCATTAGGTAATTGGTTTATAGCTACCGTCAAAGTAACCACTGTTCAGTCCACTTCAAATCTGTGGTCCACTCTAGTAACATTGTAGCAAACATTGGAGTCCATGTCCACACACCTCTCACACACAATGCACGCACACACTTTACCATTCAAATTACTTTGATAATAGGCCCAAATCAATCACATCTCATGAATAATATTATGTAATGTAGACTTCATATGCTACCAGCTTATTATTTATTTTTTAATCTTAAATTTACAGAATAACTGAATTATTAATGAACAGTTTACATGACTAATTCACTGCCCAGCCAATTAGGATCTATTTGTATTCTCAGACCCAAGACAATGATGCTGGGTTAAAAACAACCCAATTCGGGTAAATATTGGACAGAACACACATTTGGTTATTTTGACCCAGCCAGTTGGGTCACTCAGTTGGGCTGTTGGGTTATGAATGCTGGGTTATTGAGCTATCGACCGGGTTGATCAGAAGATTGGAGGCATGGCTTATTAGGGTTGTGGCGTTCAGATAGTTCTTTTTGGCCACCCGTGAGAGTAAATGTCATTCTGGTTAATCTGTTCTGTTGTATTGTTATCTGTATGTTGAGCACTGTCACGTTTGTGACGCTTACCCCAGAGTATGAGTTCCTCAAGTGCCTATGCATGTCCAGATTATTATAATATTTAAATAATAATGTTATACATTTTATATTAGCATATATATTGTGCAAAAAATATTGAAGGAAAACTGAAATTTGCAGTGTACAAACATAATATGATGAACAGGAATGACATTTACTCTCACGGGTGGCCAAAAATAACACGATTACCCAAACATGGGTTAATTATCCATCAGTTGCATTTTTATTCCCTTTAATACTGGGTTAGTCTTTTTTTAATGCAATCCATAGGTTATTTTCAGGAGACGTGGCCTATTGGGGGAGTGACTTTCAGCTAGTTCTTTTTGCCCACCTGTGAGAGTAAATTTTATTCCTGTTCATGTTAACTTTGTACACTGCAAAAAAATAACAAATCTTCAATATTTTTGCACATGATATATTTTGATATAAAGGTAACAACATTATTATTTAAATATTATAGCATAGTGGTAACTATCCAAACATTCGGATATATGTGCACTCTTGTGTAAGCCTCATTAAAGCCACAAAAGTGTCTTTGCTCAACCTTAACATGTGATGACCATACAACAGAACAGAGTAACCGGAATTACATTTATTCTCACAGGTGGCCAAAAAGAACTATCTGAAAGCCACATCCCTACTAAGCCACGCCTCCTGTCTTCAAAGAAAACAACCCAACTAAGTGACCCAACTGGCTGTGTCAAAATAACCCAACGTGTGTTCTGTCCACTAGTTACTCAGCGCTGGATTGTTCTTTATTATTTTCTGTGTATTTCAATATGCTTTATTAGTGTGTAGTTTGAGGTTATTTTGTGAGATCAGCTATTGATTAATTGTGAGCCAAACTTGCCTCTTTGTGCTTTGCTGTTGTGTTCCCAAGCGCTAGATGTTTAGGCTTCTCAGCTAGGGAGTAGTGGGGCACCCCGGTAACACTTTACATGAAGGTGTTTACAAGTTTATAAACTGTTAACTTATAGTGCATAGTTAAGAAATGTGTAAAAAATTATAATAATACTGCTTTTAAAATAGGAAATTATTGTTTCAAGTTTTCAGGTTTAATTTATTACACTCATATAGCAGTCAATACAAACTGAAATCCATGAGCATGCAGCATATTAATGGATTAGAGCAACAAAATAAAAGAAATACGAGTAAAAAAAGGCCAATCAATCAACCAATCAATGCGGTCTTAAAGCGAATCATTAAACAATTAGTAGAAATATGTGATTGGTGACCTCATGTACCATTCAGTTCTAGACTTTGGTACAATCAGTTTGTTTTGGCTGCAGGTGTTCCTGCCTGTCACTGTGATTTGGTCAGGGGGTAGCCAGTCTCTGAATTGAGATTACAAGAGGCTGACAGCAGAGTTGTGTCCATATTTCATGAAGCTGGGACAGGGACAGGGTCTGAAGTGCCCTTAGTATAACTGGAGTATCCTCCTAGGTTGGTGTGGCATGCTCTCTTCTGAATACGCTCCAGGTCATCAGACTGGGCCTGGGTCAGTGAGCTGTGCCAAGCAGGAGCGGCATACTCCAGCGTGTGGCATATGTAGCCGGTGTAAATGCTCACCAGGTCCTCCTGTGGCACATGGAACCTTTTAAGGCGAAGAAGGAGAAAACGTTTTCTGTTGCTCTTGGTTATCATAGTAGCAACCTGCTTTCCCCATTGTTAGTCCTTCTGTGCCATTACCCGTAAAATCTTCACACTATCACACACTTTGAGATCCTGGCCCTCGATCCAGAGAGGGCATGGGACAGGTGGATTTATTTTGAAGGTCACTGATAGGACCTTGCACTTGGCAGGGTTCAGTGACGTAGATGAGTGTGGGTTTACTCTCTTACATACTGTACAACTCTTGGAGGACAATGGAAGTTGAATGGAGGGAAAGGCTTCTCAATAAAGATGCATTTGCCTTTCAGCTTTCATTGTTACAATTTTGACAAATGTGGAAGAAGCCATCTGCTTTGCCATCAATGTTGACACAAAGTATTCATCTCCATTAGGGCTTTGTTTTTCGTGGATACATTTTTGTTGTTGATGTGGTTTGGCTCTGAGATGTTTCAGTGCTGTATGCTGAACAAACTGTCATTACAGCACTTTTGATGGACAGGCTTGGTGAACGCGGCATTCTCCCCAATGAGTGCACTCAATCTTAAGAGAGATCTGCTGTTGGATCTGACAATTAATCTTGATGGTTGTACAGTCGTCTCAAATAATACTGTGAAGGACCTCGGCATTACTCTGGACCCTGATCACTCTTTTGACGAACATATCAAAAATAGTTTGAGGACAGTTTTTTTGCATCTTCGTAACATTGCAAAAATCAGAAACCTTTTGTCCAAAAATGATGCAGAAAAGCTAATCCATGCTTTTGTCACTTTTAGATTAGACTACTGCAATGCTCTACTCCCAGGCTACCCGGATAAAGCACTAAATAAACTTCAGTTAGTGCTAAACATGGCTGCTAGAATCCTGACTAGAACCAAAAAATTTGATCATATTACTCCAGTGCTAGCCGCTCTACATTGGCTTCCTGTTAAGGCTAGGGCTGATTTCAAGGTTTTACTGCTAACCTACAAAGCATTACATGGGCTTGCTCCTACCTATCTCTCTGATTTGGTCCTGCCGTACATACCTACACGTACGCTACGGTCACAAGACGCAGGCCTCCTTATTGTCCCTAGAATTTCTAAGCAAAAAGCTGGAGGCAGGGCTTTCTCCTATAGAGCTTCATTTTTATGGAATGGTCTGCCTATCCATGTGAGAGACGCAGACTCGGTCTCGACCTTTTAAGTCATTACTGAAGACTCATCTCTTCAGTAGGTCCTATGATTGAGTGTAGTCTGGCCCAGGGGTGCGAAGGTGAACGGCAAGGCACTGGAGCGATGAACCAACCTTGCTGTCTCTGCCTGGCCGGCTCCCCTCTCTCCACTGGGATTCTCTGCAACTGACCCTACTACGGGGGCTGAGTCACTGGCTTACTAGTGCTCTTCCATGCCGTCCCTAGGAGGGGTGCGTCACTTGAGTGGGTTGAGTCACATACGTGATCTTCCTGTCCGCCCCCTCGGGCTTGTGCGGTGGAGGAGATCTTCGTGGGCTATACTCAGCCTTGTAAGTTGTTGGTCTATTGATATCCCTCTAGTGGTGTGGGGGTTCATCAGATGAACTCGAGGATACATTTTTGTATGTCTCTGCGTGAGGTTGGAGGTAGTATCACGAGCCATTAGCAATTGTGCTAACACTAGTTAGCAACTTCCTTCAAACTGCACGCAGAGACATAAAAATGGTATCCATGACATCATTGGACTCTGGGTAAGTAGAAAAAGGGCTTAATTGCCAGAAGCTTGCGCTATCCCAACCCTTTAGAGAAATAATAATAGATATATGCAGTGCAAAAAATTTATTGTGTAGCATACTTAAATGATTGCATACACTTAAGTGGATGATTGTGGCGAGAAAGAGAAAAATAGGATGCCGATTCAGAGTGATAAGACAGATTTATTAATGACAAACATTTTGCAGTTAGCGCAATTTATTATTCTATGTACAGATAAGCAGGTGGTTACAAGGATTTAAATAAAATGAAATAAATAGATGCATCTAGAAAATGGACAGCCGTTAACTACAGTAAAGCAAGATGTGTGAAACAGTATTCCAGTCTAGCAAATATCTTATTCTGACTGTAGGGTACTTCGGTTCGATGCGTCCAAGAAACCTTTATTTTGGGCACATCTAGGTTTCTCAGTCTCTACAATAATAACGGTCCCCATATCAGGAGATTAGTGCTTTACCAATTCCTAGAATCACTGAGTGTGTGTGTGTGTGTTTCTATGTGAGAAAATAACGAGTCTCAAATAGCCGACTGCACTCAGAGAAGTGCTTAGGAAAGTCTATTAGAGGTGGAGAGTGAATATTACAGTATATCACACCACTAAAATCACCATGTAGGCTTTAGCATGTTTACTAGCGCCAATCAGGTACAGAAACCTGTAAGAATGCAGGCAAGACAAGAAAACAGAGCATGACTGAGCACTGGTAGGTATTTAGGAAAGTCAGTATAGCAGGAATCATCCGTATCTCTTCTCCACCACGTCAGGAACGTCTTCCAACTCAACGCGCTCCTTCTCCTCCTCCTCATCCTCTTCCTCCCTCCATGCTTGCTTGTTGAGGAAGCCTCCGTAGCGTTTCTGCTCCTCCCTCCACTCTGGCCTTCCCACCCTCCTCATGAAGCCACCGTAGCGCTTCTGCAGCTGTTGGATACCATTCTCCAAGTCAGAGCTTTGTCTTGCGCTCCTCAGCAGGTTTCCGTAGCGCTTCGCCCTGCTGTCTCCCTGCTGTGGTCGACAGGACCGTACAGTTCGGCCATTTTCTTAATGAAGCCCCCGTACTTCTTTACTAGTTGATGTGGGTCATTGTTGTCCAGCTTGGAGCTTTCTGTGGTAGCCTTGTCTCCCTCTGTTGGACTGTCAGCATTTCTAGCCTGCAGACTTCCTCACACAGCTCCCAGGACTTTTTGGGTCTGAGAGCTCCTTGACGCTCTAACGTACATGTCTGGGGGAGAGATCGAGATCAGAACATCAAATGAAATTAATCAATAAATCATAAGGGAATAAAATTAGCAGTTATGAAACTCTTTGCTTTATATTTAAACTTGATCACATACAGTGCATTCGGAAAGTATTCAGAGCCCTTGACTTTTTCAAAATGTTGTTACGTTACAGCCTTATTCTAAAATTGATTAAATAGCTTTTTTTTTTAAACAGGTTTGTTGAAAATGTATTAAAAAATTAAAAAACGCAAATAAAACATTTACATAAGTACTCAGACCCTTTACTCAGTACTTTGTTGAAGCACCTTTGGCAGCGATTACAGCCTTGAGTCTTCTTGGGTATGACGCTACAAGCTTGGCACACCTGTATTTGGGGAGTTTCTCCTATTCTTCTCTGCAGATCCTCTCAAGCTCTGTCAGGTTGGATGGGAAGCATTGCTGCACAGCTATTTGCAGGTCTCTCCAGAGATGTTAGTTCGGGTTCAAATCCGGGCTCTGGCTGGGCCACTCCTGCGTTGTCTTGGCTGTGTGCTTAGGCTCATTGTCCTGTTGGAAGGGGAACCTTTGCCCCAGTCTGAGGTCCTGAGCGCTCTGGAGCAGGTTTTCATGTACTTTGCTCCGTTAATCTTTCCCTCGATCCTGACTAGTCTCCCGGTCCCTGCTGCTGAAAAACATCCCCAAAGCATGATGCTGCCACCACAATGCTTCACCGTAGGGATGGTGCCAGGTTTCCTCCAGACGTGACGCTTTGCCTTCAGGCCAAAGAGTTCAATCTTGGTTTCATCAGACCAGAGAATCTTGTTTCTCATGGTCTGAGAGTCCTTCAGGTGCCTTTTGGCAAACTCCAAGCGGGCTGACATGTGCTTTCTACTGAGGAATGACTTCCATCTGACCACTCTACCATAAAGGCCTGCTTGGTGGAGTGCTGCATAGATGGTTGTCCTTCTGGAAGGTTCTCCAATCTCCACATATGAACTCTGGAGCTCTGTCGGAGTGACCATCGGGTTATTGGTCACCTCCCTGGGCAGTGTTGTGGTTGTCTTGGTCTTGGTTGATCAAAACTTTTTACGTTTAATAATGACGGAGGCCACTGTGTTCTTGCGGACCTTCAATGCTGCAGAAATGTTTTGGTACCCTTCCCCAGATCTGTGCCTCGACACAATCCTGTTTCGGAGCTCTACGGACAATTCCTTTGACCTCATGGCTTGGTTTGTGCTCTGACATGCACTGTCAACTGTGGGACCTTATATAGACAGTTGTGTGCCTTTCCAAATCATGTCCAATCAATTGAATTTACGACAGGTTGACTCCAATGAAGTTGTAGAAACATCAACGATTATCAATGGAAACAGGATACACCTGAGCTCAATTTTAAGTCTCATAGCAAAGGGTCTGAACACTTATGTAAATAAGGTATTTCTGTTTTTTACTCTTCATACATTTGCGAAAATGTAAAAAAAACTGTTTTCGCTTTGTCATTATGGGGTATTGTGTGTAGATTTATGAAGATTTTTTTCATTCAATCCATTTTAGAATAAGGCTGTAACGTAACAAAATGTGGAAAAAGGGAAGGGGTCTAATTACTTTCCGAATGCACTGTATATGATGATAAACAATGTTATTCCTCAATCCAATATTTCATCAACTGTCCACCCTTGAAATCTATTTGTCTCTTTGTGGTTCTCCTTTCCAATAACCCATACATCTCATTATTATTGAAAAACACAGTGCTCAGGTTTACGGTAGAGCTACAGTACGCTTGATGGAGAGAGACCCCATGACCACAGCCTATCAGACGTGAAGTGCTCTCCGTTGTGTGAGAAATGTCACTCTAAATTCCCCAGCACAGTGCCCTTGGTCGTGGGAGTTGGGAGGCTGGGGGCTTCACACAAACACCACAGTGCATTGAGTGTTCCACCATTCACAGAGTACATTTAGCAAGAGCGAATCAATCCTGAGCATCCAAACAGCTCTAATGGTATGTGACATTTCTTCAGTCTCTCTCTGACATCAACCCCCTCCCTTGCCTCAGGCAAAGCTGTAGGATGTAATTGGGGAGAGTATACCTCATATGCTTTCAAATCAAATCAAATCAAATTGAACCAGTGTAGACTTTACAGTGAAATGCTTACTTACAAGCCCTTAACCAACAATGCATTTTTAAGAAAAATAAGTTAAGTAAAAAATAGATAACTAAAAATTAATAAAAAATTATTAAAGAGCTGCAGTAAAATAACAGTGGCGAGGCTATATACAGGAGGTACCGGTACAGAGTCAATGGCGGGGGGGGGGGGATCAATGCAAATAGTCTGGGTAGCCATTTGATTAGCTGTTCAGGAGTCCTATGGCTTGGGGGTAGAAACTGTTAAGAGGCCTTTTGGACCTAGACTTGGAGCTCTGGTACCGCTTGCCATGCGGTAGCAGAGAGAACAGTCTATGACTAGGGTGTCTGGAGTCTTTGACAATTTTTAGGGCCTGGTATAGAAGTCCTGGATGGCAGGAAGCTTGGCCCCAGTGATGTACTGGGCCGTACGCACTACCCTCTGTAGTGCCTTGCTGTCGGAGGCCGAACAGTTGCCATACCAGGCAGTGATGTAACCTTTTTGAGGATCTGAGGACCCATGCTAAATCTTTTCAGTCTCCTGAGGGGGAATAGGCTTTGTCGTGCCCTCTTCACGACTGCCATGGTGTGTTTGGACCATGATATTTTTTTGGTGATGTGGACACCAAGGAACTTGAAGCTCTCAACCTGCTCCACTACAGCCCCGTCGATGAGAATGGAGGCGTGCGTGATCCTCTTTCTCCTGTAGTCCACAATCATCTCCTTTGTCTTGATCACGTTGAGGGAGAGGTTGTTATCCTGGCACCACATGGCCAGGTCTCTGACCTCCTCTCTATAGGCTGTCTCATCGTTGTCGGTGATCAGGCCTACCACTGTTGTGTCGTCGTCAAACTTAATGATGGTGTTGGAGTTGTGCCTGGCCATGCAGTCATGGTTGAACAGGGAGTACATGAGGGGACTAAGCACGCACCCCTGAGGGCCCCCGTGTTGAGGATCAGTGTGGCAGATGTGTTGTTACCTACCCTTACCACCTGTGGGTGTCCCGTCAGGAAGTCCAGGATCCAGTTGCAGAGGGTGGTGTTTAGTCCCAGGGTCCTTAGCTTAGTGATGAACTTTGAGGGCACTATGGTGTTGAACACTGAGCTGTAGTCAATGAATAGCATTCTCACGTAGGTGTTCCTTTTGTCCAGGTGGGAAAGGGCAGTGTGGAGTGCAATAGATTGCATCATCTGTGGATCTGTTGGGGCGGTATGCAAATTGGAGTGGGTCTAGAGGTTTCTGGGATAATGGTGTTGATGTGAGCCATGACCAGCCTTTCAAAGCACTTCATGGCTACAGATGTGAGTGCTACGGGTCGGTAGTCATTTAGGCAGGTTATCTTAGTGTTCTTGGGCACAGGGACTATGGTGGTCTGCTTGAAACACGTTGGTATTACAGACTCAGTGAGGGACAGGTTGAAAATGTCAGTGAAGACACTTTGGTCAGCGCATGCTCGGAGTACACGTCCTGGGAATCCGCCCTGCGGCCTTGTGAATGTTGACCTGTTTAAAGGTCTTACTCACATCGGCTACGGAGAGCGTGATCACACAGTCGTCCAGAACAGCTGATGCTCTCATGCATGCTTCAGTGTTGCTTGCCTCGATGCGAGCATAGAGGTAATTTAGCTTGTCTGGTAGGCTCGTGTCACTGGGCAGCTCGCGGCTGTGCTTCCCTTTTGTAGTCTGTAATAGTTTGCAAGCCCTGGCACATCCGACAAGCGTCGGAGCCGGTGTAGTATGATTGAATCTTAGTCCTGTATTGAAGCTTTGTCTGTTTGATGGTTCGTCGGAGGGCATACCGGGATTTCTTATAAGCGTCCGGGTTAGAGTCCCGCTCTACCCTTTAGCTCAGTGCGGCTGTTGCCTGTAATCCATGGCTTCTGGTTGGGGTATGTACGTACAGTCACTGTGGGGATGACGTCATCGATGCACATATTGATGAAGCCAGTGACTGGTGTGGTGTACTCCTCAATGCCATCGGAAGAATCCCGGAACATATTCCAGTCTGTGCTAGCAAAACTGTCCTGTAGCTTAGCATCTGCGTCATCTGACCACTTCTTTATTGACCAAGTCACTGGTGATTCCTGCTTTAATTCTACTTTGGAGAATTTAAAACAACATTATTACATAATGCAGATTATAAACCGGGTCATTCGATCCCTGAATGCTAATTGGTTGAAAGCCGTGGTATATCAGACAGTATACCACTGGTATGACACAAGATGATGCGTTTAGTGTTCTAATTTGGTATTTGGTATTTTATTAGTATCCCCATTAGCTCTTCCTGGGGTCCACACAAAACATGAAACATTACATAATACAGAACATTAATAGCCAAGAATAGCTCAAGGACAGAACTACATAAAATTTTTTAAGTGGCACACGTAGCCTACATATCAATACATACACACAAACTATCTAGGTCAAATAGGTGAGAGGCGTTGCGCCGTGAGGTGTTGCTTTATCTGTTTTTTGAAACCAGGTTTGCTGTTTATTTGAGCAATATGAGATGGAACGGAGTTCCATGCAATAATGTCTCTATATAATACTGTACGCTTTCTTGAATTTGTTCTGGATTTGGGGACTGTGAAAAGACCCTGGTGGCATGTCTGGTGGGGTAAGTGTATGTGTCAGAGTTGTGTGTAAGTTGACTATGCAAACAATTTGGGATTTTCAACACATTAATGTTTCTTATAAAAAGAAGTCTCTCCTCAAATCTTAGCCAAGAGAGACTGGCATGCATAGTATTTATATCAGCCCCCTGATTACAATGAAGAGCAAGATGTGCCACTCTGTTTTGGGCCAGCTGCAGCTTAACTAGGTCTTTCCTTGCAGCACTGGACCACACAACTGGACAATAATCAAGATTAGACAAAACTAGAGCCTGCAGAACTTGCTTTTTGGAGTGTGGTGTCAAAAAAGCAGAGCATCTCTTTATTACGGACAGACCTCTCCCCATCTTTACAACCATTGAATCTATATGTTTTGACCATAATTACATTGGTAACCAGTTTATAATAGCAATAAGGCACCTCGGGGGGTTGTGGTATATGGCCAAAATACCACTGCTAAGGGTTGTATCCAGGCACTCCGCGTTGAGTCTTGCGTAAGAACAGCCCATAGCCGTTCTATCATAAAGTCATGCCCCTTCTAAGCCATGCTTCCACTCCAGGTTGCTTCATTGAACCAAACGGTTCCTCCAAGAACACCTCAACTTACCGAAGGTGCACATATGAACCATGAACTCCAGGCGTTCCTTGAGGATCTCCAGGGTTCCTCGACTCACCACTAATTCTAAGAGTGTAGGTAGGCCTATAGCAAACTCTTTGAGATCTGAGCGGCTCTATGAAAAAAGTTCAGAGAAACCCATGTGCAGATAGCCAAGTAAAGAGCGAACATTAAGTAATCCCCTTTTAATACAAACTTTATGTTATGAAAAAATATTATGTTGTACTTACGCTAGAGATTATATCTGTCTGTTGAAGTTGTAGGTGATGTATACAATATGTCTGCCCCGCAGTCTGCACTCACCGTCAACACAAGGCACATGGTCACAGCCAGCGTCCAGCAGGAACGCACAGATACCGCCATGGGCTGTGAAACATGAGAAAGACAGTGAGCAAAATGATCAATGCTGTTCAAATAGTATCAGGCTTGTGCATGTACAATAAAAATGAAACCATTCATTATTAATCTATTGAATGATGCTTATAGTGCATGTGCATCAGCCAAGTCACAGGAGAGTAAAAAAAATTAAATGTAGTCTAGTTTTGTTAGACAGCCTACAGTATCTAACTAATTAGACAGAGACAAAATTATACACATTAATGTAAGTATGAGTGCAAAATAGGCTATTAGACCCTTATAGGTCAGCTATAATAGAAATCAAAGTTACCTTTTGTTTGTTGTGTAGCCTACTAAGTAAATAGACAGACGCTCCAAGTTGTTCTGTTGCAGTTGTAGTGTGGAATAAACCTGTTGGATATAGCGAACTACAGTCAGCAACTTCGTGGGTAGTCTAGCCCTAAATCAATTTTAATTCCGAGTCAGAATCTTGGAAGAGAAAGCAGGGAAAGCACCTGCCACTTCAGTCACTATAGCAGCATCTGAAAGGTTTGAATATGGGCTCCGTTTCAGTGGGTGGGACTATGGAAAGCCAAAATGTTCAAATCGTCTTACCAGTGAACACATCTTTACACTTGTAATTATCATTTTTCACTTGCTTTTTTTAGTGTCAAAAGTGTCAATCTTTACACATGTTCTTTGCCCATATCTGATTTACTGTAATATTTTCTGGGCCAGTACATATGCCTCCTACCTACACAAATTACTCATACAAAAAAATGCAAGCCTAGCAACCTCTAATTACCTGGCTCCATCTGCATCTTTGTTTAAGAAACTCAATATCTTGTCTATTTATGACATTAATGTACGCCAATTATGCATTTTAATCTACAAATACTCATACCACCCAGGCTGTTTACCTAAACCCTTCAATTGGTTCTTTCAGGTTATTTCTAAAATCCACCTATATATCATAAGACACTGCGATAACCTTCACTCTCCCCACTGCCGCACCTCGCATAGTCAATTCTCTATCATATACAGAGGTACCATACTCTGGAATTCTTATCTTCACATTGCCAAAACCTCAATAACTTCAAGCGAAGACTGGGGGTCAGCCTAATGAAACAAACTACTCTGTAATCTCCTCGACATAGCCCAGCTCTCCCACACTCACATCCACACACACATTTAAACATAACATATGCTGTTTATTTATTTATTGTGATTGCTGATCGGTTCATTTGTACATTCATGATTAGTGGGTTTTGTTATGTTTTAACAAACTTTATTTATTTTTGTGCTTATATATTGTATATTGTTTTTTTGTGGTGTAGCTTTTATAGAAACCCTTGGGCTTCCAACCATACCTGCACACCGTTTTATATAAATATATATTTTTTATCTGTATTGTTGTTTATTACTTATTTTCTTTGGTGCAAATAAATTAAACAAACTTCTTCTTATAAATATGTTTTTTATTTTTAAATTCACATGCACTTTTGGAGCTTAGCGCTTAAGTATTTCACTATACCCTGCAACTACATCTGAGAGCCTTTGCATGTGACTAATCTAAATGTGGTTATCAATGGCATTGGTTATATGGGCCAACAGGTTTGAGGATATTATATTTAATTTTGTAAGGGAACAATCTTTGCAAAATAAGGCAATTGATATGTTATTAACTTGAGATGACATAATTAAGGTATGAAATAATTGTAATGTTAATGAAATTTCTGTGGGCCCACCTCGGGGTCATACCTTTATGCATTTTGGGGTATATTGAGACAGAATGGGAATTATTGAGATGTGCTCTATTATCACATGGTACCCTAGATAACTACACCAAATTTCCCACAGAACAAGGAGACCCACAATTTCAAAGAGTCATCATAGCTTTTGTGTAAAATCAGTCACAGCAGCCTATTTTAAAGTTGGCTGCCATTAATATAAATGTGGAGGAACTGAAAATATTTTTTAAAGCCATAAATGAATAAAACTAATTATGTAATAAGACCAATAACGGCTGAAAATGTGTGTTACAGTGAAGAAAATCCTAAATGATGTCCCAGAGATGCAAAATATTACCAGAATAATTGGAGAAATATGTATAAAATGCTGTCTGAATTTATATTACAAATACATTAAAACACTTAGAAAATGTAAAAGCATTCACAGATGTCTATTGATTAAAATGATATGCAATATGATTCTATAACTTGTGTTAACATTAAGAAATTCCATGTACATTGCACCCTATATGAAATCCCAGAGGAATGCACTACGTCCAGCAAAGAGGTACAGTCATAGTCATACAGGTAACCCATTTTCACAAAATGCCTTCATAAGGAGTCCACCAAATTTCACATGAAGCTAGGGAAAGTCTAAACAATGATGCCTAGCTGTTACTGATTAAATCATAGGGTATACATTTTCCAATATGGCCGCCAACCAGCTCCATCCCACTGAGCACACACTGGTTGAAGCAAAGTTGTTTCAATGTCATTTGTCAACCTAATATGTGGAATCTACGTTGAAAACACATTTGGTTTTCATCTAATTTCAACCAGCGTTCTAAACATTGAGATTAGGGTAAAACTGCAACTCAAATACAATAACTTAACCTGACTAACAGGCTGTTACATCAATCTAATTTCAACATAATCATATGTTCAAAATTCAAAAGGCAATCGCACATCTGAGCTATCTTTTTTGCAGCTGCATGGTAACAGTTGAATAAGATGAGAAAAAAGAAGAAACCCGCACACTGCTCTTGCTAGAAGAAGAAACCTGCACACTGCTCTTGCTAGTATCACTGCTCTTTAATAAGCTTTACGTATCGGCCTCAAGGCCTTCGTCAGAGCTTTTGTGATTTAAAAAAAATATTAGCACCCTTATGTAGACATACACTACCAGTCAAAAGTTTGGACACACCTACTCATTCAAGGGTTTTTCTTTATTTTTTACATTTTTTTTATATTGTAGAATAATAGTGAAGACTATGAAATAACACATATGGAATCATGTAGTAACCAAAAAAGTGTTAAACAAATCAAAATATATTTGAGATTTTTCAAATAGCCACCCTTTGCCTTGATGACAGCTTTGCACACTCTTGGCATTCTCTCAACCAGCTTCATGAGGTAGTCACCTGGAATGCATTTCAATTAACAGGTGTGCCTTCTTAAAAGTTAATTTGTGGAATGTATTTCCTTCTTAATGCGTTTGAGCCAATCAGTTGTGTTGTGACAAGGTGGGGGGATATGCAGAAGATAACCCTATTTGGTAAAAGACCAAGTCCATATTATGGCATGAACAGCTTAAATAAGCAAAGAGAAACAACAGTCCATCATGACTTTAAAGCATGAAGGTCGGTCAATATGGAACATTTAAAGAACTTTGAAAGTTTCTTCAATGCAGTCGCAAAAACCATCCACAAACCTCTGTTGTGTGGAGGGCATGCTGAGGCTTATAGCTGGGGCAGGGAGCAGGCTGGATGGAGTGGTGTCCCCTTGCAGAGATCGGGCACCCTCTCCGAGGGTCGGCCCCCTTCCCTGAGTTGGCCCTACCCCTCTCCAGCCATCTCCCTGGTGCAGGGAGCTGGGTGGATCTAGTGGTGCCCCTTGGTGGCCACAGGCGGGGGTCGAACCCCCTTTCCGGGAGTTAGCCACCCTTACTGGGTCGGCCCCGTCACTCTCCGGCCCTCTCCCCCCATTCCCTGGGGCAGGAAGCTGGCTGGATGTAGTGGTGTCCCCTGCTGGCCGCGGGCGGAGGTCAGCCCCCCTCCCTGAGTTGGCCCCAGCCCTCTCTGGCTGTCTCTGCCTCCCTCTTCCTGGTGCAGGGAGCTGGCTGGATGTACTGGTGCCCCCTGGGGGCCGTGGGTGGGGGTAGGCACCCTTCTCCGGGGGTCGGGCCCCCCTCCCTGGGTTAGCCTCAGCCCTTTATGGCCCTCTCCCCCCATATCCCTGGAGAAGAGAGCTGGCTGGATGTAGTGGCCTTGGTCAGCGGCGGGGGGGGGTTGGCCCCCCCTTCTGGTCATCGGCCGCTGTCCCCGGGGATCGGCCCAACCAGTCTCTGGGTCAAGACTCTAGACAGAGTCTCTGGGTTAGAGTATTAACATCACCTGTAAATGCACACTGGACAGTTGTAAAGAGCACGTGTAAAAATGACCTATGGATGTGTATCTAGCTATGTAGCCAATCTGTGTATGGACCCTAAAACGTTGGGTATAAATATTAGTTCAGAACCTAGCTATGAACCTCAGCTATCATAGCCGGTTGTATTGACTTCAAAACAATCTGAATGGCATTAATGAAGCCTATGGATTGAGTAGAATATAATATAACTTTGTGCCAAGGATGCAAGTCGTATATACATGTAGTTATTACCAAGCATGAGATCTCCACATTGTAGCCTGTACATGGAATATATTCACTGATCATGTACTCTACCTTGGCAAATAAAGGTGTGGTTCAGGTATAAATGTCTGTGAGACTTTCTTTTTCAGTCATATCCAATACCAGGAGTGTCAAACACCAGTCTTTGAATGATGCTGTATGTATTACAATTATACACTTCAACAGTGTTTACCAATCCTGGTCCTGGGACATCAATGGTTATACATTGTAACTATGCAACTAGTTTAAGGCTGATTTGTAATTCATATATACAGAAACAGAATTTAAAAAACAGTACACTACACTTCCTATGCATCATGTAAATACTCTAAAACCGGTTCATCTCAATATCTAATTTCCTTCATTGGCACTGATCTGAGGACACAGGATAGGTGTAGTATTTCATTAAATGAGAGACTTAATTTCAACCAGTAGAACATGTGAAACGCTTTATTGAAAGAAGTTCATTATCCAAGTGTTATAAATACATAATACATGCATTATAAATATTATAATTGTAATATAACTATAAATTCAATCTGTACTTCAATGCACATCTGGTGTGCATTAGAAAAACAGGAAGAAAGAGGAGGTGGGGAGAGTGGTAATAAAGGGAAAGAGGTAAGAACAGAGGAGCAGGGAAGACACCATATGATTCATGAATTACAGTGCTACTAAACTTAGGTAAATATTGCAATCCTTTAGCCATTCCTGGACCTGTGTCCAAAAACAAGCTACAAATGGACAGTACCAAAACAAATGATCTAATGATTCTGTCTCTTCGCAGCAAAATCTGCAGAGCTGGGAAGATTGTATCCCCCATATAAATAACATTCTATTGGTAGCAAGAATTTTATATAATAATTTAAATTGAAAGATTCAAAGTTTTGAATCCGGTGTCGTTTTTGCGTATCAGTTCATAAACACTATGCCATGGGATCGGTGCGTCAAAAATCTCTTCCCAACTATTTTGCAATCTACAGTGGGGAAAAAAGTATTTAGTCAGCCACCAATTGTGCAAGTTCTCCCACTTAAAAAGATGGAGAGGCCTGTAATTTTCATCATAGGTACACGTCAACTATGACAGACAAATTGAGAAAAAAATATCCAGAAAATCACATTGTAGGATTTTTAATGAATTTATTTGCAAATTATGGTGGAAAATAAGTATTTGGTCACCTACAAACAAGCAAGATTTCTGGCTCTCACAGACCTGTAACTTCTTCTTTAAGAGACCCCTCTGTCCTCCACTCATTACCTGTATTAATGGCACCTGTTTGAACTTGTTATCAGTATAAAAGACACCTGTCCACAACCTCAAACAGTCACACTCCAAACTCCACTATGGCCAAGACCAAAGAGCTGTCAAAGGACACCAGAAACAAAATTGTAGACCTGCACCAGGGTGGGAAGACTGAATCTGCAATAGGTAAGCAGCTTGGTTTGAAGAAATCAACTGTGGGAGCAATTATTAGGAAATGGAAGAGATACAAGACCACTGATAATCTCCCTCGATCTGGGGCTCCACGCAAGATCTCACCCCGTGGGGTCAAAATGATCACAAGAACGGTGAGCAAAAATCCCAGAACCACACGGGGGGACCTAGTGAACCTTGCAAGTCTTCCGATGTAAACTCCTGAAGTGCCCAAAACTTTTCTGCCGCAGCCACAATAATGTTTCTTTTACTTTTTAGACATTGAGCTGTACAGTTTATAACGGTGGTAATGAACGCCACAAAATCCACCTTTTTAACACACAGGGTATCTTTTGACTGCCAGCAAACATTTACTACAGGCTGTGGTGCATCCACTACCATATCTTCACTTGTTTTCTCAACTATTGTAATCGCCTCTGCATAGGAGATTCGATTGACTGCTCTAACTCTTGCCACCTCAAATCTCCTTCACCCTTACAGGGCACTCCAGGAACTTGGGATCATGATCCCCACCACAACAGCAACACCGTCGCCCTTCTACACACCGTTCTTCAGTACACTCCGTCTGTCTGCACACACTTGAAACATGGCCAAATCCGTTTTTTTTTTTTTACACTGCAGTTGTTTGGGGACGAAAGCTCTTACAGCGAATCTTACAAAACCAAGCTTCACATGCGTAGGTAGGTGCTCTTTATCAAAAAACAACAGACTTTCTTATTTTCTCCATTTAACCAGCAGGTCAGACACCGGGCACCAACCACACCCGGAATTCTCTTCAGGTATTCAACATGAACAGCCGTCATCAAAAAGTAGAATAAGAAGAATGATTGCGACGAAAATGCGAAGTCAAAGAAAGAAAGATGGTGGAAAAAATCAGTGGTAGATCTCCAGAAAGAAAACCGACATTTACATTTACATTTTAGTCATTTAGCAGACGCTCTTATCCAGAGCGACTTACAGACATCTCTGGTTTACATAGCTCCCTGCTTTTCGCGAATATAAAAAAAAAAAACTACTGAGCTCGACTACCTTGATTCTTCTACTTCTCATAGTAGTGATCATGGAGGGAGTGAAATGGAGATTTGGAAAGCAGAAGAGAGTAAGGGTGAGTCGTCGAAGAGTGGATAAATAGCAGAGGGTGCAGCGGCTGCTTTGCCTGAGAATGGTGGGAAGGAAGAATAATTGAAAACCTGCAAACCCGTCCACAAGGATTCGTTGTTGATTGGAAATGTCGACCATGGGGTTTTGGCGGACCTGGATGAGGTGTCGGGGTGGGTAGAGTAGGCTAGGAAGGTGTAGTCTGTCAAAGTAGCGAGGGGTGGATTTATTATGATAAGATGTACATCTACCTTCCTGTGTGATCGAGCATTGCGCTTGATTAGACTAGGGGCGCGAGAAGTAACATGCGCAATGCCCTCTCAAGGGGGTGATAACAGTGTCTTTAAGTGTAGAGGTTGAGCAACTGAAGAAGAAAGTTCCTGGTGTGTGTGTGATGCTCGAAAACTGAGCCGTAACAGAAGTGGCTTAAGGGAGGAGAGCCTGGCAGTTATGTTGTGCTTTGACTTGGAGGTTCTCCCAGATATGGTAATGTTAGGGTATATGTGACCCGTTTCAAGAAACTAGGCGTATGTCGCACGTCACTACTTCACAGGAAAGGCATTTGAACGTTTGTTCTTTCTTCTGTTTTTGGGCAGAAATGCCTTTTGGAACATGTGAACTTTCATGTGCCTTAATAACAAACTTATATGCCGTCTGTAAATACAAATACAATTGTTAAATAACGAGCCAAGTTGGTTTAGCCACGGAAAAATACAGGAACCTTCCCGCTAGCCATGATTGGCTGAGATATTTTTATTTTATTTTATTAGGATCTCTTTTAGTCCTCATTTGCACTCATCTTCCAAGAGTCCTTAAACCTTAAAATACAATTTATAATACGATCACATTTTCACATATACAGTTGAAGTCGGAAGTTTACATACACTTAGGTTGGAGTCATTAAAACTTGTATTTCAATCACTCCACTAATTTCTTGTTAACAAACTATAATTTTGCCAAGTCGTTTAGGACATCTACTTTGTGCATGACACAAGTCATTTTTCCAACAATTGTTTACAGACAGATTATTTGACTTATAATTCACTGTATCACAATTCCAGTGGGTCAGAAGTTTACATACACTAAGTTGACTGTGCCTTTAAACAGCTTGGAAAATTCCAGAAAATGATGTCATGGCTTTAGAAGCTTCTGATAGGCTAATTGACATAATTTGAGTCAATTGGAGGTGTACCTGTGGATGTATTTCAAGGCCTACCTTCAAACTCAGTGCCTCTTTGCTTGACATCATGGGAAAATCAAAAGAAATCAGCCAATACCTCAGAAAAGAAATAGTAGACCTCCACAAGTCTGGCTCATCCTTGGGAGCAATTTCCAAACGCCTGAAGGTACCACATTCATCTGTACAAACAATAGTACGCAAGTATAAACACCATGGGACCACGCAGCCATCATACCGCTCAGGAAGGAGACGCGTTCTGTCTCCTAGAGATGAAGATACTTTGGAAACAGGTACAAAAGTATCTATATCCACAGTAAAACGAGTCCTATATTACATTTACATTTTACATTTTAGTCATTTAGCAGACGCTCTTATCCAGAGCGACTTATAGTTAGTGAGTGCATACATAATTTTTTTATTTTTCATACTGGCCCCCCGTGGGAATCGAACCCACAACCCTGGCGTTGCAAACACCATGCTCTACCAACTGAGCTACATCCCTGCCGGCAATTCCCTCCCCTACCCTGGACGACAGTGGGCCAATTGCGCGCCGCCCCATGGGTCTCCCGGTCGCGGCCGGCTACGACAGAGCCTGGATATATCAACATAACCTGAAAGGCCGCTCAGCAAGGAAGAAGCCACTGCTCCAAAACCGCCATAAAAAAGCCAGAGTACGGTTTGCAACTGTACATGGGGACAAAGATCGTACTTTTTGGAGAAATGTCCTCTGGTCTGATGAAACAAAAATAGAACTGTTTGGCCATAATGACCATCGTTATGTTTGAAGGAAAAAGGGGGTTGCTTGCAAGCCGAAGAACACCATCCCAACTGTGAAGCACGGGGGTGGCAGCATCATGCTGTGGGGGTGCTTAGCTGCAGGAGGGACTGGTGCACTTCACAAAATAGATGGCATCATGAGGAAGGAAAATTATGTGGATATATAGAAGCAACATCTCAAGGGTCAGGAAGTTAAAGCTTGATCGCAAATGGGTCTTCCAAATGGACAATGACCCCAAGCATACTTCCAAAGTTGTGGCAAAATGGTTTAAGGACAACAAAGTCAAGGTATTGGAGTGGCCATCACAAAGCCCTGACCTCAATCCTATAGAAAAGTTGTGGGCAGAACTGAAAAAGCGTGTGAGAGCAAGGAGGCCTACAAACCTGACTCAGTTACACCAGCTCTGTCAGGAGGAGTGGGCCAAAATTCACCCAACTTATTGTGGGAAGCTTGTGGAAGGCTACCCGAAACGTTTGACCCAAGTTAAACAATTTAAAGGCAATGTTACCAAATACTAATTGAGTTTATGTAAACTTCTGACCCACTGGGAATGTGATGAAAAAAATAAAAGCTGAAATAAATAATTCTCTCTACTATTATACTGACATTTCACATTCTTAAAATAAAGTGGTGATCCTAACTGACCTAAGACAGGGAAATTGTACTAGGATTAAATGTCAGGAATTGTGAAACACTGAGTTTAAATGTATTTGGCTAAGGTGTATGTAAACTTCCGACTTCAACTGTAACACGCTGTTACAAACAGACATAATACACTGACATATTGACCAGATAAATACTCTAACAGTCTGAAATGATAGATTGATTCCTTTATCTACCATAGTCCTGCACAACCTTCCAATTTATTATATTTAAATGGTTCTAAAGTATTGTTTGAATTTATATATTGAAAGGTTTCTGGTTTTCTCAGAAATTATTCAATTTCTTTATTGCTCTGAATGGAAATATTATTTTGCCTATTTCACATAGATGGTGGACAATCTATTCCTAGTATTTATTCAATGTCTGTCTCTTACCAACTGAATACAGTTGTGAATGGAGTTTGGCCGTTTTAAGTGGTGCATGTTTTTTTCAATTATCTTGTTGATTGATGACCAACCAAGAGCATTGTGCATGACTACAACAGAATAACCATATCTCCACCTTAAAACAATCCTTGCTGCTTTGTTCTGTGCAATCTGCATCCTACTAATTTCACTTGCTGATGCATTTCCCCAGACCACAGAACAGTAGTTCACCTGACTCCCAATTAATGCTTGGGTTGTTTGCTTAAGAATCCTTCCGGGTAAATATTTAGCTATCCTTCTGATCATGCATGCATGCATTTTTATTTTTTTTTACATAGTTGAGTTATTCGAGACGACCATGATAAGCAGTTGTCTAGCTGCACCCCTAGTAGTTTGGTTTCTGCCACTTCTTCAATTTGTACTCCCCCCATACTTTTCCTGGTGGAACAGACCAACATAACCTTGGGTTTCTTGATGTTTAAAAACAAGTTTGTTCCAGCAAACCCACTCCCTGATATTTCCCAGATCTACTTGTAGAGCTTGCTGTACCTGTTGAACCGATTGTCTTGCTGTATAAATTGTAGTATCATCTGCAAATATAGTAGCTTGAGTTTCAGATAAGGCATAAGGAAGGTCGTTGGTATATATTAAGTAAAGAAGTGGCCCAAGGCAGCTGTCCTGCAGTATTCCACAGTTTAAAGCATGAGGGGAAGAAAATGACCCATTGATATAGGTGGACCGTTTCCTGTCAGTTAGATATGACTGTACCCAATTCAATGCTGCCTCCGTAAACCCATAATGCAATACTTTTGTCAAAATTATTTCATGATCCACTAAATCAAATGATGCACTAAAATCTAAAAATAGTACACCCACAAACCTGCCATTAATCATAGCATTGAGCCACTGGTCAGTCATTTCAACCAATGCAGTGGTAGTGGAATGTTTTTTTGCGGTAAGCATGCTGATTGGCTGTGATCAGATCATTATTTTCCATGTACTCCCATATTTGTCTACTTACAATACCCTCCAATATCTTACTGAGTGAAGGGAGTAGACTAATTGGTCGACTATTGGCAGGAGTCATGGGTTCTTTGCTGTCTTTCGGGATTGGACACAGTTTAGCATGCTTCCATACCTTTGGAAATGTCCCCTTTTCCAGTGACCAATTAAATATGTATTTCAGTGGAGTCTGGGGAGCAGCATAATGAAGTAAAGCATTATCCTTAAGATCATAACCTGTAAATTTACCATTGGGAAATGACTTCAATAGGTTTAACACCTCCTCTACTGACACCATTTGTAGACTAAAAGAGCAGATTTTTTTGCTCATAATATGATCATCAATCCATTGGACAATAGCTTGTTTGGAAGAATGGGTGTTTACATTATCGCTCAGTAAATTAATTTTATTTGTAAAAAAAAAAAATCAGCTAAATGATTGGCAATATCAGCTGGTTTTGTTATAGTTCTCCCATCAACCTCCACACTAGATGGACATGATGAGATAGATGTACCAAGTAAGCCCTTAACTGTATTCCATACCTTTTTTGAATCATTTTTATAATCAATAGAAGCTTTTTTATTAAAAAAAAGATTCTGACGATTTCATTTAACTGCATAATTGCTTAGTGTTCAATAATTCTGTTAATCAATTTGTAGTTTAGATTAGGCTTCTAAGACTTTTGCCTTATTCTTTGAGAAAATGCCTCACCCAGTTCATCATCAATCCATGGAGATGGATGAGCCCCATCTGTACTCTTTCTTACTGGGGCATGATGGTCCATTACCTCTGTAGCGTGATTTAAATCATCCTCTAGATAAATCAGCTCCCAGGGTACAGCAGCAAAATCATTTTTAAATAGCTCATGATGAAATGTTTTACATTTTCTCTTGACCAAAATCCTTGGGGGTTTCTTTGGAACCTTGGTGTTCATGGTTATGGTCACAATATTATGGCCCACAAGCATTGATCTGGTTTTTAAGCATTGAAATGGAATATTACAGAAGATCAGATCAATGCAACTGTCCGAACGGTGAGCTAACTTAGTTGATGATCTAGTAGTATCATTAACAATTTTTTTCAAACCACAGCTCTCAACATATCTCATTAATTTAGTTATATTTGAATTATTATGATCCTATACACACATCCTACCAATATATGGGTGCCTGGTGAGGCACATGTACTTGAGCCTATAGTGCCTCTATTTGACATACAGTGGGGAAAAAAAGTATTTAGTCAGCCACCAATTGTGCAAGTTCTCCAAATTAAAAAGATGAGAGAGGCCTGTAATTTTCATCATAGGTACACGTCAACTATGACAGACAAAATGAGAAAAAAAGTTTCTCAATACTTTGTTATATACCCTTTGTTGGCAATGACACAGGTCAAACGTTTTCTGTAAGTCTTCACAAGGTTTTCACACACTGTTGCTGGTATTTTGGCCCATTCCTCCATGCAGATCTCCTCTAGAGCAGTGATGTTTTGGGGCTGTCGCTGGGCAACACGGACTTTCAACTCCCTCCAAAGATTTTCTATGGGGTTGAGATCTGGAGACTGGCTAGGCCACTCCAGGACCTTGAAATGCTTCTTACGAAGCCACTCCTTCGTTGCCCGGGCGGTGTGTTTGGGATCATTGTCATGCTGAAAGACCCAGCCACGTTTCATCTTCAATGCCCTTGCTGATGGAAGGAGGTTTTCACTCAAAATCTCACGATACATGGCCCCATTCATTCTTTCCTTTACACGGATCAGTCGTCCTGGTCCCTTTGCAGAAAAACAGCCCCAAAGCATGATGTTTCCACCCCATGCTTCACAGTAGGTATGGTGTTCTTTGGATGCAACTCAGCATTCTTTGTCCTCCAAACACGACGAGTTTAGTTTTTACCAAAAAGTTATATTTTGGTTTCATCTGACCATATGATATTCTCCCAATCCTCTTCTGGATCATCCAAATGCACTCTAGCAAACTTCAGACGGGCCTGGACATGTACTGGCTTAAGCAGGGGGACACGTCTGGCACTGCAGGATTTGAGTCCCTGGCGGCGTAGTGTGTTACTGATGGTAGGCTTTGTTACTTTGGTCCCAGCTCTCTGCAGGTCATTCACTAGGTCCCCCTGTGTGGTTCTGGGATTTTTGCTCACCGTTCTTGTGATCGTTTTGACCCCACGGGGTGAGATCTTGCGTGGAGCCCCAGGTCGAGGGAGATTATCAGTGGTCTTGTATGTCTTCCATTTCCTAATAATTGCTCCCACAGTTGATTTCTTCAAACCAAGCTGCTTACCTATTGCAGATTCAGTCTTCCCAGCCTGGTGCAGGTCTACAATTTTGTTTCTGGTGTCCTTTGACAGCTCTTTGGTCTTGGCCATAGTGGAGTTTGGAGTGTGACTGTTTGAGGTTGTGGACAGGTGTCTTTTATACTGATAACAAGTTCAAACAGGTGCCATTAATACAGGTAATGAGTAGAGGACAGAGGAGCCTCTTAAAGAAGGTCTGTGAGAGCCAGAAATCTTGCTTGTTTGTAGGTGACCAAATACTTATTTTCCACCATAATTTGCAAATCAATTCATTAAAAAACCTACAACGTGATTTTCTGGATTTTTTTCCCTCAATTTGTCTGTCATAGTTGACGTGTACCTATGATAAAAATTACAGGCCTCTCTCATCTTTTTAAGTGGGAGAACTTGCACAATTGGTGGCTGACTAAATAATTTTTTCCCCCACTGTACATCAAGGTCATCCCTCCTCTTAAAAGGTATAGGATTCTGAATGTACAGTGCTACACCCCCACCATTCCTATTCCTTCTAAGTAGACTATATCCATGAATGTTAATTTGCCCATCATTTACAGATGCATCCAAATGCGTTTCGGTCAAAGCTAAAATATTAATATAATTTATGTTGACCAAGTTAAAAACCTCATGTATTTTGTTAGGAAGGCTATTAACCTGAGCTATATGCAGCCCTTTCCTTGTCAAGTGAAGATCAATAGAGCATGTATTCGTTATAGTTGAAGTTGTCATGATACACTACAACATACAAACTCAGATTTGAACATTGGATTCAAATAGTCAGGGAGTTACTCTAGAGTCCCGATACATTTGCCCGTTGATGTAAAGTTTATCCATCACCAAGGAGGCTTGTTGATTCAGGCAACGCTTTTCTTTCATGATGGGATACAGCTTTTTTGCTCCTTTCATTGATCTCGGTGGGGAAGTGATCATTCATTCCAAAATCAGTGTGTCTGAGTTCTCTACCCCTGCCATTTCCTTTTGCTTAAAATGTTCAAAACATGCACTAACAGCCCGTGACCTATTCCCAGAGGCTGTGGGCAGTTTCAGTTGAGTTGACATAAAGTCTCGGACAGTGTCCTCATAGCTTCTGCTGTTGTCATTCTCCGGTATCCCTGAAAAGATTAGATTGTCCCGCATTGATCGACACTGTACATCAAGCAAGGTTTCTTTAAGTTGTTGGTTCTCCCTTTGCACCACCTCCACCTTGCCACCAATAGTCTACAGGACCTTTCAGCACCGTCTTTCCTTAGATCGTCAATCTGACATTGGCTGAATTCCAGACTGGCACATAATGCATTGATGTCCTCTCGTAGTATATCCAAGATATCAAGTTTGGCTAGCCTTTCATTGATGGATTTCAACAAGTCAATATCCATATCCGTAAACCTCTCCCCACTCTCCACGCGCGCCCTCTTGCTTGGGTATGGTTTGATGCCATCGTTGATACGGCTTGGTCAACTTGGCTTTGGTTTGTTTTGTTGATTGGGTTTGTTGTCCTTAACAGTGCTTGAATTCTCCGAAACCAGCGACATGTTTCTTTGAGCTCGTAAGTATCTCTCGTCAATGAATCGTTCAAGCTCTTCAATGGATTCTGAATCATCCAGCGTGTTTGCAGGCAGAGTGGCAGTCCATTAGAGCAGATGAAGGAGATCAAGAATCTGGAAGGATGCTGTATGGACTAACGGTCTAAGATCCCTCCCAATGTGTTCTCCAACTCATAAAACTCAGTGCTGTTATCCTCGTAAGGTGAGGTATTGAAAGGTATTGAAAAAAGGAGTGTCAATAATTTTGACCCTTTGAGAATTTGTTAAACAAAATCTCTTTCTCTGAGCAATTGTATTAGCATAAAATAATATT